>NC_137770.1:243484518-244153228 GCF_963455305.1 Plecotus auritus | reverse complement strand
TGAGGGTGAAGAAGATGACGAATACATCATAATAGTGCCCAGTGCCTTTGAAAACCTTTAAGCCTGTCAATCGTGGGGTCTATGATGGTTACTTTTATGTTAACTTGACAGGGCCTCAGTTATTGGATTACCTGTTACTTCTGGGTGTGTCTGTGAGGCTGTTGGCAGAGGAGATGGGCATTTAAATCAAATCAGTAGACCGAATAAAGCAGAGGGCCCTTCCCAGTGCAGGTGGGCCTCCACCAGTCTGGGGGCTGGATAGAATTAAGAGGCAGAGGAAAGGATAATTTGATCTCGGCCTGACTATTTGAGCTGGGACACTGGTTTCCTCCTGCCCTCAACTGGGATTGACACCATTGACTCTCTTGGTTCTCAGACCTTTGGACTCAGACGGCAGCTTCCACCACTGGCTATCCTGGGTCTCCCTCCAGTGTGCAGACGGCAGAGCTTGGAGTTAGCCTCGATAGCCGCTATTTTATTGAGATGTGTATGTGTATCTCGTCTCTCTCGTCTCTCTCTCTCCTCTCTCTCTCTGTCTCGTCTCTCTCTCGTCTCTCTCTCTCTCTCTTCTATGTTTCTAGACAACCCTGACTAACACAGGGTCTTAGTGTTCCTCTTTTATTGGCATCAAGTTGGGGTGGCCAAGGTGGATGGATAGGAGGGGTCATTGGTCCCCTGTTACCTCTTATCTTGGATATCCAATGTCCACCTCTGCCCTCTGTGGAACATTGAACTGCCATATTTATGCTTGAAAAGGGTGTGTGGCTCTTCAGCTGGTCAGCCTAGTCGGGAGTTGAGCATGGTTTGGGGTTTGTTGTTGCTATGGCTTCTTTCATTGCACCATCAGCTTCTAATTCCTCCAAGGTTACCCTGTGGAGGCTGGGGTGCTGGAGGCTTCTTTCTTTCTTTTTTTTTATTAAGGTATTATATGTGTACATATCTTACCATTGCCCCCCCCCCCCCACCCCACTCCCATACATGCCCTCTGGAGGCTTATTTCAATGTTCTTCTTGCACCCTTAGCTTGCAGCCTTCCCTGTGTTCTGTATGTATTAGCCTAACAGTCATGGGATCTGGAGCTGAGCTATAAAGCCTCAGAGAGGGTAACTGGCCCAAACCGACAGAGCTCATAGAAGTCGGAGCTGTTAACAGGGATTATAATGCTCATCTTGCTAAGTTATTTTGAGGATTAAATGTCACTATTCATTCCAACCTCTGCTCAGAAAGATCTTCCATAACTTTCCATACTTGTCTTTAATAATTTTTATTTTTTTAAAATACATTTTTATTGCTTTCAGAGAGGAATGGAAAGGGAGAGAAAGATAGAAATATTAATGATGAGAGAGAATCATTGATCAGCTGCCTCCTGCACACCCCGCGCTGGGGACTGAGCCCACAACCCAGGCATGTGCCCTGACGAGGCATCAAACCCTGACCTCCTGGTTCATAGGTCGATGCTCAACCACTGAGCCACACTGGCTGGGCTTTAATTATTTTTTAAAGCACTTACCACTTGACATATTGTTTGACGGTCTAGTGCTTATTCATTTATGAATGAACTCCTCCACTAGCATGTAAATTTCATGAGCACAGGGACTCTCATACCAGAGCCTATAATTGTGTCTGGTACATGGCAGGCACTCAACACATATTTCTTGAGTGAATTTGTTGAGTGAATGATTAAAGTGTTGAGCATGGTGCCTGTGTGAAGAGGAAGTGTTCAGTATTTTACCCCTCAACTTGCTCTCCCAGTCTCTCTTGGGTGTGTTCTGTGTAAATGACATTGGTAAAATTTGTGATTTCCTTTTCTTGTCAATATTAACAGAAGCCCTCAAGTGAAATAGATGAACAATGTGAAAAAATAATGCACAAGGAAGAATGTGCTATATTCAAAAGCATGTTCACACTCACCAATAAATGTGACACAATAATAAAAAAAAAAGAACAGTGAAATCACTTAAAGATAATTTTAAAAGTAATAGCCAGTCTTGGTTCTATGAGGTGGCCATTCCCATATAGAGCTGCTGGGTGGGTAAATTAAATACGTTTTGAGATTTCACAATAGGTACCAAAAGCTTTTAAAATGTTTTCCCTCCATGGTTAAGGAAAATAATGAAAAATTCCATAATGGGGTATATCTCTAAAGATTATGCTTATTAATGTTCATCACATGGGCAATCTTATATAATAAAAGCCTAATATGCTAAGTGTCCGACCTTTTGTTTGACCAGGAGGTTAGCTTGCTACTGGGGTCTGGTCCATCGGGACCAGGCTAGACGGGCCGGGCACATCTGGAGCCCTCTCATGGTCCCTGCCTCGCCGGCCAGCCCCAATTGGCCCTGATCAAGACTGGTTAAGACAAGATGGGCCGGACATACCCTGGAGCACTCCTGCGGTCCCTCCCCGGCCCCGATTGTGCACCAGTAGGGTCCCTTGGCCTGGCCTGCACCCTCTTTGCAATCCGGGACCCCTCGGGGGATGTCAGAGAGCCGGTTTCAGCTCGATCCCCGCAGGCCAGAATATAAGGTAAAAAGAAGGAAATCATGTGTATATTATACAACAAGAACTCCCTTGCATAAAATGTCTGCATAGAAAATACTGTTAGGAAATACACCCACACATTAGGACCGAGAACCCTGCAACCCCAGGGGTGATTAATTTGTATTTTATGCATTAAGAAAATGAAACATTAGCAAAAGTGTTATTAAAAATAACGTTCTATATATGTGTTTAGAGCATTTGCATTTACAAAATATTTTCGTAAGATTATCTTTGTAGTTTCCAAACAGCCTTTGAAGTAAGCATGGCAGGGATTTTTATTTCTGTTTTGGGCCAAGAATCTGGGCAAAATGGTATGTTATTACCCAAGTGGTCCTGGTTCAAATCCTGCTTCTGGAGAATGGGGTGAACTTTGGAGAATGCATGTGGAAACCTGATGCCTGGCTCACAGAATATCCTCAGCAAATGTCTTCTCTCCTCCCTCCCACGGGACCACGGTCCCACCAGTCATAGGACCCTGCCCGGCTCATTCCTCACAAGATGCCTCGGGAATGAGAGATGAGCTCCTGGCTGCCAGGAAGTGCCCCACACGTGTTTGGTTCACGTGGTCACACAGTTGACCTTTACTCACTTCTTCCTGTGTGGTCCAGGTTTGCCCCTCGGCAGGGATAGAAATCTTGGCACCTGAGGAAAGGGGAGTGTCCATCACACCCTTGAAATAGCGTGTATCTGTGAAAAGAGTAAAAATTACTCATCCGTTCCATCGCTCAGCACAATTTATAAAACTTTTGCGCATCTGCAAACTCATTGAGTCACCCGAACAAATGTGTGAGGCAAGCAATTGCACTCCCCCTTCACAGACGAAGGAGACGGAGGCAGGGAGAGGAGAAATTCCTCTGCTTGGTCCGTACACGTAAACGCCAAAGTCTGGACTAAAACACCCTCATTCTCACCCCCTGCGAATTCTTCTCATCCTCTCAGGCCTGGGCTGTGTCACACCCTTTGAAGGTCTTTCTAGCTCCCACACTCTTCTATTTTATACACTTAACTTATCGATTGGATTTATCTGTTGACCTTTCTGTTTCTACCACTAGATTGTGACCTCCCTGAGGACATGGATTATGTTTTGTTTATCTTTGTGCCCCTTGGTCAGTCCCAACATGGTAAATGTCACACAGTAGGTACTCAGTAAATGCCTGTTGAGAGAGTGAACCAAGGAATAGCATCCTTATTTACAAGGTGAGTCTCTTCAAAAGAACTTCCCGTAGAATCCTTTCAGTGGTTTGGGCCCTCAGACAACCCAACCCATCCTCGTTGCCTCCCAGAAGTGTGCCACATGGAAGGTTCAGAGAACTCGCTGGAGCTGCCCGGGGTGCCCCAGTTAGAGAGAGGCAACGTGGGTGTGAAGTTAGGTCTTCCTCACTCTGAGGAAGGTGGGCTTTTCTGCCATGCTCTGGGGCTGCTCCAATGCTGGCCACCTGCCAAATGGATCCGCCCAGTGCAAATTTTTCCTGTCACTCTCTGCCCCTCCATGCAGGCATCTCTGGCTGCCTGCCCCCTGCCATGCTCCCCAGTGGCTCTAGGGCTCAGGAAGAGCGCTATGATGATAAAAGCCAGTAGTTACAGCCAGCCAGTGTGGCTCAGTGGGTGAGCATCCATCTATGAACCAGGAGGCCACTGGTTTGATTCTCAGTCAGGGCACATGACTGGGTTGCAGGCTTGATCCCCAGTGGAGGGCATGCAGGAGGCAGCCGGTCCATGATTCTCTCTCATCACTGATGTTTCTATTTCTCTCTCCCTCTCTGAAATCAATAAAAATATACTAAAACAACAACAACAGCAACAAAACCCCCAGTAGTTACAGAGTTCTGCTTCTGCCAAGTCCTCTCATGAGAACTCCACATACATCCTACGTGGCATCCTCCGCAGAACTCTCTGGAATAAGTTCTATGATGATGATCCCCATTCAAACAGGGAAGAAGAGTCTGAGAGACTTGCTCAAGGTCCCACCTCCTGAAGGCCACGGAGGCAGGATTTGAACCCGCGGTTACTCAATGCAGAGCCCGAAGCTTTAACTTCTGTGCGACATCGCAACACGTGCATTTTCAGATTTCAGACCCGGCCGTTACCTGCATATTCAGATTCCTTGATGGGCCGGGCGGGTAGGATTTTCATCCATTGCCAAGCCTCTGCCATGTGAACATTGGGGTCTTCATAGTCGTCATCCCTGTGGCCCTCTGCTCCATTGGGGTCTGTGGGGGAGTTCCTTTCCTGAGCAGGAGGGAACATTCGAGTAAGTCAGGAAAAGTACAATGGTGATAAAGATGGCAGGCTGCAGGGCTGGCGAGGGGAGTGGGATAGGTTCTCTGAGATGGGAGCTAAGAGTGTGGGCTCTGGGGCAGGGAAATTCTAGAGCAGGCAGCATTCTGATGATGTCCCCCAGTATTCCCATCCCTGTTATTCAGTCAGACAACTATCCGGGCACTGCAGGTGTGATTAAGATGACACATGGGCTCTAGCGGGCTTGGCTCAGTGGCAGGGTCCTCAAACTACGGCCCATGGGCCACATGCGGCCCGCCGAGGACATTTATCCAGCCCGCCGGGTGCCGCTGCCTGTCCTGCTTAGCAGCCGACTTGTCCCGGGCCTGCAGTGCGCATAGGAATTTGTTCATAGTTTTTTTTAAAACTATAGTCCGGCCCTCCAACTGTCTGAGGGACAGTGAACTGGCCCCCTGTTTAAAAAAGTGTGAGGACCCCTGGAGAGTGTCAGGCTGTGGAGCGAAGGGTTCCAGGTTCGATTCTGGTTGGGTTGCAGGCTCCTCCCTGGCCCGGGACCTGGTCAGGGTGCATGCAGGGGGCAACCAATAGATGTGTTTCTCTCACATTGATGTTTCTCTCTGTCTTTCCCTCTCTCTCCCTCTCTCTCTAAAAATCAATGAAAAAATATCCTCAAGTGAGGATCAAAAAAAAAAAAAAAAAAAAAAAAGATGACTAATGGGCTGTCTTTGAAATAGAGAGATCATTTTGGGTTACCTAAGCCCTTAAACGCAGAAAGGGGATCTATTTGCAGGTGCCATGATCTTATATGCAGGGAACCCCCTAAAAATTATTAGAATAAACAATTTATCAAGGTGTCAAGTTACAGAACTGTTGTACTGCCGGAAACCGATCATTGTCCCACTAATAGAGAGATGTGGAAAGGGAATCCGGAAGGCTGGTCAACCTTAAATGCTCTGAAAGGTCGGAGCTAATCACTCACTGTTTAGCTGAGACATTGGTAGTTGAAGCAGCCTCCACCTGTTACTCTTATGTAAATGCTTGCTGATTGACTGTTATTGGAATTTCCTGCCTAAAGGATATGAGTGTATCCCAGAACCTTAATAAAAGGGATAGCAAAGCCAGAGCGGGGTGGTAGTCCTCCCCCTAGAGGTGGGCTCCCACCCGGCCCCCAATATTCCCAAATTAATACTTTCCTAAGTCTCTTTTCATTTGTGTGCGGCCTTCTCCAGAACCCGAACCCTGAACCGGAACCCTGAACCACACAGGACGTGAAAGGGGTTCCTACATTGTACAAATTTCAGTTGCATTTCTAGACACCGTAATGAGCTCCCAGTCAGAACCCCAGGAATGGCAGCATTGGGTACCAGCCCCCAATCCTGTAAGCGCCATCGGAGGAACCCTGGATGTGCACCGTGCGACGGGACCTGCAGCCAGCGCTGTGCCACACGTGAGCGGGGAAACTCCTCGCAGTGGCCCTCTGTGCGTCACAGAGCCGCCAAGCGGTCCCTTTCCTCGCTGGGCCTCAGAACGCTCCACTTGGTCTCAGTGAGGAAATGGCTTTTGTCTTTGCTTGGGCCCGAGAGAGAACCCAAGGGCCACACTGGTCAGTCGTGCTGCAGCTTGGAGAGGTCTGAGCGGAGTGTCGCGTGATGCCAGGAGCTCAGGAGGATGTGACGGGGTCGTCTCCAGATGAAAGGGGAAGGTGGCCCTGCGAGGCCGAGTCCCTCTCTGTCTACTGTCTCCTTTGAGCACCTGCCTCCGGATGTGGGTGGCTTCAGGTCACACACACTGTTGGGCTGGGAGGGGGCTGGCAGCTGGGAGAGGCAGCTGTGACACACACTGGGACAATCTTTGCCGTCCTAAAGTTTCTCCTAAGATGCCAGATGGCCATGGCCAGGAGTAACAGGCCCAGCCACAAGACATTTTTGTGCACATTCCCTGATTTGTCCTTCAAAATGAAGAACGTTTGCTCGGCTGGGGTGGCTCAGTGGTTGAGCATCGACCCACGCAGGAACCCGGAGGTCAGGGTTCCTCCCTGGCTCAGACACTCCATCTGTAGATTGGAGGCGGCGAAGCTGCCCTATTCGGTTGTATCCAGCTGAGCCCAGTGCATGTGAAGTATGGTAGCAGCCATCCTTGGGTAAAAATTGCTGTTTAATATTTTAACCTTGCTGTTTGGGGTTCTGTACTCATTTAAAAGTTATTTTGATTTTCTGAACTTAGGTATGATTGAAAACTCCATTGATGGTGGTTTGAATATCCCATGGATTGTGATCTCACTGGTCATCGAAGCACATTCCTCCGGGACCCAGGACAGATAGTGATCCTAAAGTGTCTCAGTAGCTACAGATAACTGAGTTTATCTGTGGTCCCGGAATCTGGACAGCACAATTATTCTAAATTGCCCCGGTGGTCCCAGATAATGTGTTTCTGTTGATTCAGTGATTCGCAGATACTTTAGATAACTAAGTTGCTCAAATTCTGCTTCTGTAAAAATGCTTTTTCGAGAAACAGGTCCCTCATTCCAGACCCAAAGATGTAATTGATACTTTTGTGATATTCTGCATATAAACCAGAAGTGGCGAGCTGTTCGGGGCTGCGAGGTCTTGGAGCGCTTTTGCTCCCTCGTATGCCGCCGGCTTTTAATAAATGACTCCATAATTCGACCTTTTTTAGAGGCGTCCTTTGTAAGATGGGGTTACACTACAACACATGTAAAGGTTCTACTTTGCACCTACCCACAACACACCAGGTCCCTTCCCTCCCGTGGATGTGCTGAGAGTAGGTACAGCAGAGCGCCGGGGGAAGCAGGTTTGCCGGAGGTTTCCCAGGTGACCCGGTGAAGGGGAAAGCTGAGCGGCTGTTCTCAGGAACCGCACGTGGAAGTGAGGTCTGGGCTGGAGCACAGGCATGCGGCTCCTTTGGGGACTTGACAGATGAGCATTTGTGCAAGGGCGCCATTTATACTATATACTATGTGGCCAACACCTAGACACCCACAGAGAGCAGCCGCTTTGGGGGAGTCCTGGACCTGCTGGGAGAACTGGGGAGGTGAGAGCGGAGTCCATCTCTGACCAGTTGCCTTGCTGGATCACGGGGGCAGAGCATGTGGGGACTTGGGGTGGGGGTAGGGGGGACAGTAGCCACCACCCCCTCCCCCTGTCTGGGAGGATCTGCCCTAGACCCCGAGAGTCTTGCCCACAGAACTGGGTAGAAATAGTCAGGTTTATAACTTTCTGGGAAGGGAGACAGAGTTTTGTTTTAATTATAGGAAGTTAAATCTATTTTACCTATTAACCTATTTATTATCTACCGTCCCATCTCAGAGGGAAATTATTTGTGACTGTCTGATTGATTGTGTGTGTGTCCTGAAGTGAAGTTCCATAACTTTAATTAGATTAAAAGTTTTTAAACAGGAAAGAACCAATGATTTTATAGGCAGATTCTGTCTGTCTGTCTATCTATCTATCTCTCTATCTATCTATCTACCTACCTAACTACCTATGTATCCATCCATCCATCCATCCAATCTATTCCATCTATCATATACAGATATGGTGGTTGGAACTATTTAAATAATACCGGTATACATATACAATTTAACAACAAAATTACTTATAAATATTAGCTGAGTTATATTATAAACATAACATAATGTTTCCCTAGTCATTAGAATTCTTTGCAAATATTATTAATGGCTTCATACTGAGAATATAATATATTTAACTATGCTTATATTACTGAATACTTAGCATGATTCCAATGTGCTGCCATTTAAGATATATCATTATAAAATATAAATGAGTGTGTTTAAATATTAATCCAAATTTTGGCTTAGTTTCTTAGTTTAAATTCCCAACCATAGAATTATTGGGCCAAAGGAAATGGACACTTTTCTGTTGCCTGGTTAATATTATGAAATTGCTTTCCAGAATGTTCATTCTACTTGAACATTTCGCCATGAGTGGGAGGAAGTGTCTTCCTCATCACACACTTGCCAGCACTGTGCGTGTTGGTATTTTCAATTCATCCAGTCTTCGCAGTGGCCGTGTAAATTAATTTCCATCTCCCTTTTATAGCTGAGAAACTGGCATACAGTTTTATACCCAACAATGGAACTACAATTTTCCCTGCCAATAAATTATACATTTAAAATTCTTTTCTCTTTGTTTTCAATACACCACGCGCCTTGGAAAAAGCCAGTTATTTTGTAAATATCAAAGAGGGAGAAAGAGGAGAGGGGAGTGGCTGACTTACGCAGTCCAGGGGAGGCTCAGGGATGGGCTGGTGCTGGCCTGCCAACAAAAACAGACCCAAGGTTAATGCGCCTGGGTTTTCTCCAGAAATCCTGTGCTTATTTCAATTAATTTTTCTGGACGGTAATTGCTCCCAATGAAGTGCATATTGCTGTCCTTCTCACTCTTTCTGCTGCTCTTGCAAAACAGGGGCGATGGAAAGGAAGGGAAGGAATCAAATCCAAACCAAGAAGCCTCACGGTTTCCACGGCAGGTTAACATCCTCAGGGAAAGAGGCAGGCACCTCCCACCCCCATCAAGTTCCCCCAAACCATGACTCAGTTCATAGAGGGGCAGGTTTCCTCTTCCCTCTCTCCCGAGGGCACACGTTACCTTTGCATTTCTTTCTTTTTAAAAAAATATATTTTATTGATTTTTTACAGAGAGGAAGGGTGAGGGATAGAGAGTTAGAAACGTCGATGAGAGAGAAACAGCGATGCACACTCCCCACTGGGGATGTGCCCGCAACCAAGGTACATGCCCTTGACTGGAATCGAACCTGGGACCCTTGAGTCCGCAGGCTGATGCTCTATCCACTGAGCCAAACCGGTTAGGGCACCTTTGCATTTCTCTGTCTCCTTAAACAGACTGTACCCCCATATTTTGAGAGCGGGTCATATCTATTCATTCATCTATCTCCAGTTCCAGGCATAAGGCTCAATATGACCAGGTGACTTTTTTAAGAAAAATAAATTGATTTCAGAGAGAGGGAGAGAGGGATAGAAACATTAATGATGAGAGAGAATCATTGATTGGCTGCCTCCTGCACACCCCCTTACTGAGGACTGAGCCCGAAACCTGGGCAGGTGCCTTGACCGGGAATTGAACTGTGACCTCCTGGTTCATGGGTTGCTGCTCAACCACTGAGCCACACTGGCCAGGCGATCAGGTGAATTCTTGATAGGCGTTTGTTGAGTGAATATTGTTCAGTGGAGGCTTCTCAGCACTGCACTTCCTCACCTGGGCTTGTGTTGTAAAGGTTGCCTGAAGGTCATGGAGGGCGCTCACTGTCCTGTGGCTGACATTTTACCCTCAGACTATGCAAAACCACTGAGGGAGGATGGTCACGTGGCCTGCAGGTTTTTTTTTCCTTCCTCCTAGACTTCATTTCCCTAAATTGCACCCCAGTGTCATGCTGTTAGTCTACATGAGGAACATTATATGCAGGAAATGTTCTTATCACATTCCTTATATTAGCACATATGTGAGACATTCCCAGCAGGTCCCCGCACCAGAAGCGGTGTGCTTCTTAGCAATTGGTTTGCTTTGATTTAATGGAAACCACCAATCCCAGGAGAGATTCTATTTTCCCTCCTCCCTGGCTGCTAAGAACCTCAGGGCAAATATCTGGCTGTGTCCAGGGAGTGTGGTCTGACAGGTATTTCTACATCTGGATCTGGCTTCATCGTTTTTTTTGAAAATGTTGTTCTTTTACCCTGAATTCTCTTGCCATGCAGAAATACAGAATTCATAGCTGTGCATGTGTCCCCAGTCCCCAGTCTTCTGTGGGGTGGGATGTGTAAATGAATGAAAGTTTGGCTGGGTGGAAACACAGCTTTCTGGAAGTTGCCTAGGACCTGTGCGTGGGGGGTGGGGGGGTGTTAATTAGTCAAAGCTAATCTCCAGGAGATCTGAGATAGGAGGGGCTGAATCCTGCCTGCCACCAGTGCCAACGTCCCCTGGTGGTGGGACTAGCAGCTGTCACCACCCTGAGGCACTAATAATACCTTCTGTCCCGGCAGGATTACATCCCCTGTAGGTCCCACAGGTTGCTCAGGCCCTTCCAGCAGCCATTTGTACTGTCTCATGAGTGGAGACAGGCTGGCCCGCTGGGCACTCCACACTCTGGTTCCTGCCTCGGGGCTGGCCAGAGGCAGAGGACCCCGAAGCCCTGAGGAACAATAGATGCCATGGGGCAAAAGGAGAGCGTTTGGAAAAAGACCTCCTCTGATCCACATGGGATTGTGATGCGGGCGAGAAGAAGCCTCTATTTCATTCAAACGACTAACATTTGTAGTTCATGCATGATGGATGGTAGCCCGCCCTGGTTAATCTGGTCTTTTCAGTTTCTCTGAAGGAACAAAGCAAGCCAATAAATATGTCATCACCGAGGGGTGCCTCCGCCCCCAGGCAGCGGTGAGATTTCAGGCTCCCGATTGCTCCCATGCATCGTTAAGCGCACGATAAATGAACAGTGGGCTGTGAGGGGTAGTGAGGGGTGCAGTGAACACACCCCAGGACTGGGAAGCAGAGGCAAAACTTCAGCCACCACCTGACCTCCTTCCTCACCGAGTGAGCTGGAGCTTGAGCCTTCCTCTTGCCGGGTCCCAGTTCCCCCATCAAATGGACACCCCCAAATGCTCCCCGGTCTCTGAGCCTTCCTGGAACTGAAGGACAGGTTGGCTCCTCAGAGAGCACCGTTTTCTAACAAGATGAATGGAGCTGCTTCCCACGTCGCTGTCCTGGAAGAGTTATGCTCAGGTTCTGTCTGCGGAGGCCCATTCATCACCTGCCGACACCAGGCGGCTCTTCTGTGCGCCCCCTGGGGAAGCGTCTCTCCACAAAAGGCAGCACCGCTTGGACGTTATTGTTGAGAGGGACATGAAGATGAATGTGTGTCCAGTAGAAGCGCAGGGCTTTCCTGACTGACGGGCAGAGAGCAATTAGCCCTGGACTTGGACACCTCTTCTCACGCCCACGGAGGGATGACACAGGCGTATGGCCAATGCCCATCAAATTAGGAGGTCCCCTGACCATTTTCATCTCAGGTGCTTAAAAAAAAAAGGAAATAAGAAAAAGCGGGTCCCCAGCATGAACCAAGTGCTTGCACCCACGTTCCCACGCTGACACGCACACTGCGGTGGGAGAACTCCCAACTTGGAAGCTCCAGCTCCCTTCCATGGAAGATGGCCATGAAGATGGATCCTCTCAGACTGTTTGCACTTGTAAACGCTCCTGTGAACTTGAGCACCTGGAAGCGCAAGACTGGCGCCTGTCTACGCCCCATTCACTACCCTTATAGGGACAGGGGAGCTGGCCGGGCCCCAAGTGCTGTTGCCATGGTTACACTTGGAAAAAATTCCCCAAGCAGAACCAACTTTTATTTTTATTTCTTCACAACATTTCAGAGGGAGGGGATGGGGAGAGGAGGGGGGAGGGTCCAGGTTGCCTCCAACTCTAGACACTACCAGCAGGACCTACTCAAATAGGTGGTGGAAAGCAAGAGGCCAGTGATCCAACCCATCACTGAGGACTCCATCGCAGAGACAGCCTATGCCACCCCCCACTTCCCCTTTCTTCTCAGCATAGAACCCCCGAGGTCAGCTGGGCACATGGCCACCTAGAGCAAGTACTTATGACACATCCAAATCGTTCTGGTCCCAAACCTGGTCATGGATTCAAGTTTTGGTTGATGGAAGAGGTGGAAAGTCAACTCGCAACTTCCAGGAAAGGGAAAGTGTTGCTTGCTGTTTATTTCCTCTTTTCCTCCACTCTGTCGCTCCTGCTGTCCGGGTCACAGGTATCACTGCTTTAGGCGATGGGACAAAATCCCATTTGAGGACACTACGAGGGAGGGAGGGAGACAGGAGGAGCTGGAGCTCTGAGCACCTCGAGGAGTGGGACTGCCCAACAGCCCAGGACTGCTTACCTCTAGACGTGACTCACCTAAGAAAACAGTAAACACCCATCATGTTGAAGCCTCATGGTTTCATGTTGTACTAGCTTTGCAGTTCAGGGCCTCTGCTCATAGGCACGAGCAGGGAAGCCGAGTGAGGAGCTCTTGGTTCCGATCCTGGCCATGGCCCTTTGTGGCCATGGGAAATTGGGCAAGTGTATGAGCCTTGGCCAACTAATACTAACTTGTAGAATGGGAATCAGAGTCTCGACCCCAAACAGCTGTGGGAAAGTTTAGAAACAGACCTCCCTGGCCAGTGCCCTATCTAAGGAACAGCTGTGTTCTGTGTTCCACGTCTTTTCAAGGTCACGTTCATGACCAAATCTTTTTCACTCAACCCAGATCCTTACTACTCTCTGCTTTCAGATCTGTGGTAGGAAACTACCTGTGATTTAATGCTCCTTTTAAAACAAAACGTGTCTTTTTCAACATTCAACTTTGTTGCCACGCATCTGTTGCTTCCTCACATGGGCTCTTCCAGCTGAGGTTCCCTTTCCAGCTGTGTGGCTCGGAGAGTTGGGGACCGTCACCATCTGGTTGACCTTCTCATTTTAAAGATGAAAAGAACTGAGGCCAAATGTATGGTTATGGATTGGGGCTCTCCTCTCCTGATTTCTGGGGTCTCCTCTCCCACTCCTCGTGGGTTCTGTTTCCCCAATCTGTGCAGTGAGCATAACAGAATCACCCCTCCTACAGCTAAATGACACTCGTGTATCAAACGTGGCCACACTAGGGACCTGACTCCATAGATGTTAGTTTCTTTCCATTTTCTCTCACTTTCAGATCCTAGGACTTGCTGATGTCCTGAGAGAACCAGCGTTCAAATTCCGGGCTCCAGATGCACGGCCTTGGGTTCTTCCCTACACGCCGTGCTGCTTTTCTCACGTCTTATCTTTTAGAAACTCCAAGGTATTTTGGGACAGAGGCATCAACCCGATCTTCCTCTCACCTTGATGAGAAATAGGATCGTCCACACCCTGTACTCTGGCAGGTCCCAAACTTTAGACCATTGGTCTATGGCTATAGGTAAAGGCAGGAATGAAGTCCTTTATATCCATTTTCACTCTCTCTGAGTGGAGGATTATAATGTCCAATGAGCCTTGGTGGTATGAGTTAATACTTGGGAAGAAGAGAAAGAAGAATTAGCCAAAGAAGGAAGAAGGGAAAGAGATAGAAATAGAGACCGATACAGATTGCACATCTATATCATAAAAGGCCTGTGGTCGTGATGCTGTAACGGCGTCATGACCAAACAACCGGTCACCAGGAGGTGCATGGAACACCTCTCGCGGGCCGGGACTCGCAGCTTGCCCCTCAAGGTGGGGCTTGTGTGGGGCTGGTTGGGGGGCCATGTGGTGAAGAGGGCACAGCAAGTCAGGCGGTGGGCGGGTGGGGCTGCGTGGCAAAGAGGGCGCAGGGGATGGGCGCTGGGCGGGCGGGGGTGGGGAGTGCAGTGCGGGTCCCCAGGTAGTGAGTGGAGGTGGTCCCACCGCGGAGGGGAGGTGGTGCACGGGGGAAGGGTGAGAGCTGGGAGCATTGCGGGCCGCCGGCAGTGTCCACGGAGTGGACGAGGTGTTGTGGGGCCGCGGACATGGCCCTGATGGCAGGTTAGGCCCAGGGGACCCTACACATGCACGATTTAATTGTGTGCTGGGCCTCTAGTATATGTATAATATGACTGTTCTATATATCTATTATAATATATATGCATGTACTGTATATATTTATATCTTCCATTTATCTATCATCTATCTCTATCTATCTATCTATCTATCTATCTATCTATCTATCTTTCTATCTATCTATCTATTATCTATCATCTATCTATCTATCTATCTATCTATCTATCTATCATCTATTTATCTATTTGTCTTTCTATCTATCCATCTACCAGCTCAGTCATTTAGCTCTTTTGGGCATTTCCATTTTATTTACTGAAACACAGTCTCCTTATCTGAAGATTGTGAGTTGTAAATGTCAAGCACAAACAGTCCACACTCGCAGAAAAAGCTACATTTGTTGGTGAGTTGGGAGAACAGTATTAATGTTCTCACTGGGTGGCCCTTGGAAATCCAGTTCCCTTCTCTAGTTCTTAATCTCCTCACCTGTAAAGCATGGCCTTAGAATCTCAGACTTGCTGAGTCCTTGGGGACATTTTATCTTTATTTTTTTTAAAGAGTGCTTGTCCCCCAAACTGGTTCTAGTATCTGTGAGATGAAGAACCACCGATTGCTTAAATGAGCGGGTAAATGAATGCAGGAGTGGTGAGAGGCCAGGCAGCTGCTTGTCATTCTCTTTCTTGGGAGATCCCCAGAAATTCAAACGAGATTCTCCAAGACATTTGTTGTCCAGAGAATTGATGGCAGCTTCTTGGTGGGGACAATCCTGAAAGATTCTTTTTGCTTCTAACAGTGACTTAAGAAACCACCCTAAAACTACCTGAATTGGAATTACCTTGTTAAAATGAAAGATTCCTGGTCTTGGTATGAACCCGCCAAAACATAAACCATGGGTGGGCTTGCGAACATGCACTTCTCAGTGTTGTGATTCTGATACACATGGAATTTGGAAGAAAATTCTTAATCCTGGGGTTTAGCAATCTTGGGTGATTTGAAATCTTTGCCTGGCTTACCAGAAATCGGTAAACACCTTTTCCCAGTAATTAGACTGTCAACTTTTGAATTTCTTTTTGTCCACCAGGCCTCTGCTAAATTGATGCAAGTGTTGCAAGATCCAGAAAAGGCCAGCAGGCGGCACCAGCTGCTCACATATTCCACACCTGCCTTTTCTTCCTCTAGTTCTAAAATCATTCAATTTTCTTTTAAAAGTGGAGAAACAACAACAACAAAAACAACCTTCCAGACTGCTTTTGTTAGAAAACTAAAAGCAAAACAAAACAAGTGTTTCTGGACAAAATGAAATTTCTCCTCTGATTAATGGACTCAACACGACCAGGGTTTTTACGGTGGATGGTGACTTAAGACAGAATGACCCACTTTCTAAGTAGGGCTATCTTCTCCCATTTCATTCTCTATTCAGGGGCAGGAGAAAAGCTCAGTTTATTTTATGGAAACGCATGGCGCTGTTCTCTGTATATCAGCCTCACAGGGGTATTGGTATTGACAGAATGTCATGTTTGAATACATGCCTGTCTTCTCCAGCCCTGGAATCCTTTTCAATTTTGGATAGTTTTTAGTATATAAAAATATATACTACTGTCCAGCCAGAATGGCTGAGTGGTTGAGTATTGACCTATGAACTAGGAGGTCAGGGTTCCATTCCTAGTCAGGGTACATGCCTGGGTTGCGGGCTCAATCCCCAGTGTGTGTGTGTGTGTGTGTGTGTGTGTGTGTGTGTGTGGAGGTGGGGGGGGGGAGGAGGCAGCTGATCAATGATTCTCTCTCATCATTGATGTTTCTATCTCTCCCTCTCCCTTCTTCTCTGAAGTCAATAAAAATATATTAAAAATATATACTACTATAGAAAAATTAAGATACAAATAAGTAAAACAGGATGAAAATCACCATAATTTCTCATACCAAGACAATCACCCTAAACACACACACACACACACACACACACACACACACACACATTACAGTCCATGCATATATGGTCACACTGCGTGCACGCTCTTTTCCTGCCTGCTCTCATAGAACTGCATGCTATCACAGACATGTCAGGGAACATGCTTCAGCATCATCATTTCTAATGGCTACACAGCATTCTCTCATATGGATGCCCCACCATTATTTTTAACTAATCCCCCGGCAAAGAAAATCACAGACAATTTAAAAGCACCTGGGAATGTAATACATGCCCCTGTGACAAGCCATCTCTGATGTCAATCGCCATGTGCATCCCAGTTGTAGGGGTTCTGTTAGAGTTGAACAGACACCTGCCGTGGTTTGCCAGCGTGCGGGGGTGGGGTGCTTTGCTGCTGAGAATTTTGGGCAGGGCATGCACTCTAGTGCGTGTGGGCAGGCCTGGGCAGCTGTATCTCACTGGACATTTGGGGGGTTTAGATTTGTTTTCTTTTCCCTGCTCGAGTCTCTAGAACATTGTTGATGGTCTGGGATACTCACCTGCCAGTTTCTGTCTCCCTTATTGCAGGTGAACAGCAAGGTAGAAGGGAAGGATGCAGGTCCTGGGGTTTATAATTCACCAGCCATAGCATCAAATGAGCAACTTCATGCCCAGGCCCCGCCCCCTTTAACATTTTCTACAGTCTCCCCAGGACTCTGAGTGGGGATGGTGGGATGGGGTACATTTGAGACCCAAACTCTAGTATAATTTGGAAGCATTGACCTTGAGAGAACACAGGTCCTCTGTTAGGACCTGATCACATGTTCTCTGGGAGGGCTTAGACCTGGGTGCTCATTTTTTTATGTAGATTCCTACTTGTGATTTTAGTTTACTTCTTCCTGTTCTCCTCACTGCTACCCAGGTGAGTGCCCTGCCTGGGAACTGAACCGGCAACCTCAGCGTGCACAGGACGGTGCTCATCCAACCGAGCCACTTGGGCTGGGTTCCCTGAAATTAGGGTGCTCCAACAGGAACAGTACATCCTCTTAGTCACACTGGAAGGGGCCCCTATAAGCACCGAGTACCAAGGGCTGGGCTCCGAGAAGACACACAGAGAAGCAGAGTATGGTTTCTGACCCATTTGCCTGATGCATATTTTGGGGAGAAGCCAAGTCCAGCTGAGGGAACACTCATGAGTAGCCACAATACTGTCTTAGGCAGACTCCTACCCACGCTACAGACGAAGGAACTCAGGCCGGAGCGATCTGTGCCCCACCCCAGGCCACACAGCTGCCAGGTGGAGAGACAGGCTCCCACCTGCTCAGCCTGGTCCCAGCGCCGTGGACGTCACAGGCCAGGCTGGCCCCTGGGAGCGAGAACAGGGAAAGGCCATACGTGCTCCTGTCGTTAGAACAGGCCAATGGGGTTACTGAAGAACAAAAACACCAGGAGGAAAGGAAGAGTCTGACAGGCCCGTGCTGACTCACCTGCGGCGCTGCTGACTCGAGGCCATGACCTAGGGCAGAACAGAGAAGCCAGGTCAGTGTCAGTTGGCAGCATGGGTCACAGACCTTCGGGAAGTGGGGGGAGGGCGGTCATCCGGGCCGTTTCACAGGTCAACCTACGGAACGATTTCTCAACATTTGTATTGTCCTAGACCCAAAGAAACAGCTCAGGACAGAGAATATAGAAAAGAGAAAAATGCACGCGGCAGAAAACCACCAGCCGCACAGGCAGTGTTTGGGCAAAACTCCTTTTCACAGGTGCCCGTGTGTGTGAGGCTGTGTGCACACACTCAAATACACAGATGTATGAGCATAGCATACAAGGTTGTGCAGGATCTGGATGTTAACAATGGGTTGGGTATCTTTAACTGTTATTCACAAACATGTTTCCGGGCTGTGTAATTTCTGGAGGGGCGGGTAGGGTCTGGCTAGTTTTCACTCTTGTGAGCGAGGTTGCAATGTGTATTTGTGCCTGCATTTTTAACCTCATGGCTGCGTATTTCCATGGAGACCCTCCATCTGGGGCAACCAAGGGGACAGTGATGTGGGCTGTCTCACCCCTTGTTCACATCGATCTCCAGGGCCTTCCTGGCAGGTTGCATCAGGGCCTATTCCAGCCCACAGGTGAGAAGAGACCTTCTCCTGGCATCTCACCACTGTGACATCCATCCTTTAAAACAGGGTTGCCTATTGGCACTTTGTTCCTGTGTGGTTTCCTTGATGACCAGTGAGATTGAATTGTTATTGTTATTATAATAATTTTTCAACGGTCCTGGGCCATTTGCCTTTCCTCTGTGGTAAGTTATATGTACAGGTCTTTGCTGTTTTCCAAGGGGCTCTTTGCCTGGCCACCACACCGGCCCTGGCCCTGGACAGCGTGCTGTGGAAGCACCTTTCCCTGACGTCAGCGAAGATCTGAACCGCCCTGGGGCCATGCGAAGCTCTGGAGGACTTTGCTTCTGTGAGCGCCTCGTTTGTGCCTCTAACGACCCGGCCCTGGCGTTGGCCCTGGCATCGCGCCTTTCCTCCGAGGCTCTCAGAGTGCGTCACTGGAGCAATTAGCTGAGCATCGCAATACACGCAGGTGTAAATATTTATGAGGCCTGGTTGGCGGCGGGGACACTGGGCACAGAACAGTGAGGCCTGGAGATGCTGGTAACCAGGAGACCTCAGTCTGAGTCCAACTTCCAGCTCTCGCTGTTGCCGCTGCCCTGCGGGGTAGCTGCTACTGTTCCAAGTTCCCAGACAAGGAAAGAGGGGGTTCAGAGGGCCCCCCTCACCTGCCCCTGTCCTACAGAGAGTGGGGGATTGGACACCAGCCCTGGAATCCTGGCCCCCGCCCCTCTCCGGGCCCTGGCCTGCAGGCAGCGGCCAGTCAGACTTTGCAGGAGCCCTGCAGCTGCGGGCTCCGAACCCTTGTGGTTATTAGCTCTTGGCATCCTTCCAAGTTGCCTGATTCTGCAGAAATTAACAGTAAACCAGCCAGCCAGGCGCCGACCATTAATCTGGGGCCCGGGAGCTCTCTGACACTTTCAACACACGGCCTGTTTCGTGACATCGGGTCTTTGATGAAGGCCTCAGAGGCTTCCCGGACGTGCAACTCATGCACGAGAAATGGAAGGTGTGTGTTTCCCACTGTGCAGTGAGCTTAATGTGACCCTGGCCGAGCGGCGTGCGAGCCTGCACCGGGGTCTGGGACACCACGCCCATCTTCCCAGGCTCCTAGGGTACTTTGGCTTTAAATCAGGATCCCGTCTTGTTTTTTATCTTGACCTCACCTGGTGTTTGGAATCAAAGACCATTATGTTCCAAAGCACCTTGCAGATAATGTGACCCCATTCGCTGTTCTCAGTTTTAGGCTCTTGGAGGCAGAAGTGAGGTCATTTGCCCCCTAAACGGAGTGGCTCCGAGGGGCCATGGGTCCACAGGAGGCCGGGCTGGGCTCCCCACAATGCAGAGGCAGCTGATGCGCAGAGAATGAAGCGCCTTCCCCAAAGTGGGGCAGTGAGAGCCAGGCAGAAGGGGATTTGTCCGACTCTAAATCCCTTATTATTGACAAGCCTTGAGCAAGCAGCAACTTCGACCACAGGCTCTGCGTCTGGGAGATTCCGATTGTCAGGGCGCCTGGAAGCAGCTTATCTGACCCACTCTGCCATCCGCCCCGCCAGGTCCCACAGCCACAGCGCTCACGCACAGGCGAGTCCTCCAGGACCTGCACCCCAGGGCTCTCCGTGCGTCATGCAAGCTCAGTGAACTAGCAGAGGCAGCAAAGGCAGGGAAGGCGGTGGGATTTCGCTGAGCCCGCAAAGGGGAGCGAGGAGAGGCTGAAGTGCCGCCCTGGGGCTGGGGAGGACGGCCGGGGGAGGCCTCCTGGACTCCAGTCCTGTCTGGCTGGAGGGCAGCTGACAAGCTCTCTGAAAAGACTCCTGTGTTCACACACTTTGCAGCCTGGCAGGCCGGGGTGATTAATGAAAGATGCTGCTAGCAATAGCAAACCTCATGAAGATGGGATGTGTTTTCTCTGGGTTCAAGCGAGCCCACGTGTTAGCAGCTGCCCGTGCCCGGGAATGGCAGGGACGCACCCTGGCTTCTGTCCTCAGCAGCATCCATAACGAGCAATGTGCCAGGCCACGCTGGACCGAGTTAAAGCTCTCTCCCCACCTGCTGCCTCCCCCTGGGGGCCCGAGGGAGGCAGGTCTTCCTCTGTGTCCCGGGCGTCCACCTGTTGGCGGGGCGGTCACGGGATGTAAGATAACAAAAGCAGACCTCAGAGGTTGGTGGCTTCCAATAGTTAGGGCTCCTTACAAATAAAGACTTTTAATTTCTGAATTATTTAAAATTTTTTACTATTTCTTAGGAATTTAGTATGTTTAACCATTTCCCGTTTTTAAAGGCCACTAAATGGAGCCGCTGCCCTCCCTCCCCTTGCTGCCCAGGGGAACTGGCTCTGAGGAAGAGGCAGCACACGGTTTTGCTTATCCAGGAGCCGAGTCTGGAAGGTGTGTTGTCCTAGCGCCATAGAGACGGGACTTGTCTTGTCTCCAGGGTCGTGCTCTCTGCACCGGGACTAATTCCTCCTCGCCACCTGACTGTGCTGCATGGGGGCCCCTCTGGGTCTCCCCAGGCCCCACGCAGGCCCTGCATGCGCCAGCAACGCCCCCAGGAAACGGCCAGGGTGACTTCACTCGCCACTCCCTCCCTCCCTCTCCCCTCTCGGGGCCTCCCAGGTGAACAGGGTTGGGGGCGTGTTTTGGCTCACTGCTCACCTGATAGAATATTCATCCATCCTGCCCTGACATGAGAAGACCGCTTTAGAATGTGTGGAAGACAGTTGGCATTTTTGAGAGTTGCTAAACTCAGTTTTAATATAAGTCCATTCCCTTCTTCTCTGTCGTTGAATGTGCGCCGTAAGTCACTTCACTCAACCCTCCTGGCGATTCCAGTGGGCAGTATCGGCGTATGGATTTTAGGGCATCCTGGGATGCTGGCACCCAATGGGACCGGGAATTAAACCTTTCGCTTGGCCCTACCAGCCATGGGCAAACTACTGCCTGCGGGCCGGATCCGGCCCGTTCGGCTGTTCTATCCGGCCCATGGAGCCGAAAGAGCGGAGGGTTCTCTTGCTCTCCCCTCTACTCTTTTACTTTGAATTTATATTAGTTCACACAAACACTCCATCCATGCTTTTGTTCTGGCCCTCCAGTCCAGTTTAAGAACCCATTGTGGCCCTCAAGTCAAAAAGTTTGCCCACCCCTCCTCTAGCCAGTTTGGCTCAGTGGATAGAGTGTCAGCCCGTGGACTGAAGAGTCCCAGGTTCAATTCTGGTCGAGGGCACATGTCCGGACTGCAGGCTTGACCCCAGTAGAGGGCGGGCAGGAAGCAGCCGATCACTGATTCTCTCTCATCATTGATGTTTCTATCTCTCCCTCTCCCTTCCTCTCCAAAATCAATAAAAGAAATATATAAGATGTCTATATATATGTCACCTTTCGCTTTGCAGGGTAGGTGAAGGCCCAGGTGCACCCCTGAGGAGTTCTCCATGGCGTCCCTTCTCACCTGGCCTGTCTGAGGGCAGGTCCCACCCCCTTCCTCTCCACCACCCACCGGGAGGGAGTGGGGTTTGCAGCAGGGAGCTGTGGAAGCTCAAGCTGGGAAATGGTGGTGCCCGGGGAGGAGAGAGCAGAAGGGGTAATCTCGGAGGGCTGTGCTGGCTGCGGGCAGTGTGCACATTCGCCAGGGGGTGGATAGGGATGCTCAGAGCTGTGGCTCAGAAAGGTACGTGAGAGCCGCTGCGATGCCCTGAAGAGGGCAGGCTGGGGTAGAACAGTCTCAGTAAGAAGCAGTGACGTCTCCACAGGGACAGGGAGTGTGACCACCAAAGACCTCCCCTGACCATCTGGCATCTGGGCAATGGAGCTCATGCTCACATAACCAGAACAGAGTACAGCGCAGTTTCTCAAACTTCCTGCCCAGGGCACCCACTCCTAAAAGGGAGACCAAGGCCTAATACAGTGCCTGGAACATGGCCCGTACACGAAAACATGGTGGATGAGGGTGAATGAGTGAGCGAATGAAGGCACACATGTCCAGGGAAGCGCAGATAAGAGGGGCATCTCAAGAGTAAGACCGCCTAGGTCAGTGGTCGGCAAACCGCGGCTCGCGAGCCACATGTGGCTTGTGAGCTGCGGTTTGCCGCTCTGTTGACTAATGAGTTTGCCAACCATTGGCCTAGGTCCAACCCAGGCCCGTCCTATCCCAACACGGCCTGCAGTCCACACACAGCGGGAACCCGCTCCACATCCCATGTAGACACCCCTGAAATCGGTTCTCTTGTTTTTTGTGACAGACACAAGATTGGAGGGTGTCTCCCGAGCCTGTACTCCAAGCATGTCAAACTCAAAGGCTAACACGGGCCAAATAAACAAGGCATGTGGTCTGCAGGCCACGAGTTTGACATGCTGGCTGTACTCCTTTGAGGCAGATGAAATTCACATGGTGGTGGAGTCGG
The DNA here is from genome assembly GCF_963455305.1 of Plecotus auritus. Classification (NCBI taxonomy): domain Eukaryota; kingdom Metazoa; phylum Chordata; class Mammalia; order Chiroptera; family Vespertilionidae; genus Plecotus; species Plecotus auritus. The sequence continues at coordinate 244,130,441 of NC_137770.1, read as the reverse complement.
GTCAAGGCTCCTTTTTCCTAAGTGAAAACTGGGCTCATGCTTTGTAAGAAGAAGCTTCCTCGTTTGAACAATCTCCTTTTTTACATTCTATTTAATTCAATAAATATTTGGCCCTGGCCGGGTGGCTCAGTTGGTTGGAGTGTTGTCCCTTTCACCAAAAGGTTGCAGGTTCGATTCCTAGTAGGACACATACCTAGGTTGTGGGTTTTAGCCCCGGTCAGGGGGCATACAGGAGGTAACCGGATAGATGTTTCTCTCTCACCTTGATGTTTCTCTCTCTCTCTTTCTCTTTCTCTTTCTCTTTCTCTTTCTCTTTCTCTTTCTCTTTCTCTTTCTCTTTCTCTTTCTCTTTCTCTTCCTCTTCCTCTTCCTCTTCCTCTTCCTCTTCCTCTTCCTCTTCTCTCTCTCTCTCTCTCTCTCTCTCTCTCTCTCTCTCTCTCTCTCTCTCTCTCTAAAACCAATAAAAACACATCCTCCCGTGAGGATTAAAAACAATTCGGTGCATAAATCCTCTGAAGGGGTCCTGGGGAAAATGCTGGAAGTGTCTGGTAGCATCCAGAACTATAAAAAGCTCACACCCTCAAAGCCCCCTTGGCTGGGGGAGGCCCCTCCCACGTCCTCAGGATCCTGCCCTGCCGGGCCCTGGACTGTCCCTCCCTGGAGCCCCTACAGCACTTCTTGCTCTAGGGACATACTCAGTTTAGTTAGAAGGAGTGTATACTTAGCCGCTTCTTATTGAAATCTCATCGTTTTAAGCCTACTCCACGGCACTGTCGTGAGGATTAAACGTCAATGTTCCTTTCGCGGTAACTGGTGCACATTAGGCCTTCATTCAACTGTTTGTAAAATTCTTTTATCGATTTCAGAGAGGAAGGGAGAGGGAGTGAGAGAGAGAAACATCAACGATGAGAGAGAATCATGGATCTTCTGCCTCCCACACGTCCCACACTGGGGATTGAGCTCGCAACCTGGGCATGTGCCCTGACCAGGAATCGAACTGTGACCTCCTGGTTCTTAAGTTGAAGCTCAACCCCTGCGCCACGCTGGCTGGGCCTGCTTATTATTTCTCAAATACCTTCTCTAAAATACACGCGCTGCTGTGATGGAGACAGGCTTGTGTGGGGAGGTTGCCCAGCCAGGGTGCGGGTCGGCGGGCATTTCAGTCCAGTTCTCATGAACCCACAGCTCTGCCTACCGGCAGCACCCCTGCCCGACCTTCACCACCATCACACGCTGATGATTATCATTCGTATGGAGAACGAGAACATCGGCTCCATAGGTATTCAAGTAAGACCATAGACCCAAATATATAGTTTTCAGACATTTTGATTTGATTTATCTATCTCAAAACTAATTTATATTCATACGATACTTTCATTATAAAATATGCCGCGGTAGAGAGATTTGTATGGATGCGGGGGATTTTTTTTTCTAGCTTGAGTTTATAAATGGTTTGGAACAGGTTGCAGAAACATCATCTGCTGCTCTTTTTAATATATCTTGAGTGTGCTGTGACACATCCCGAAATAATTTGCTTCAGGAAAAAAAAAAAAAGCGCCGCTCTCTCTTTTTCCTCCCAAATGCGAGTGTAAATATTACTTTGATGTCTGTAATTGCCACAACCATCTCCATCTGAAGGAAGGCTTCGAGCCCTTCCATCTCCCATCGCTCACTATTGTCAAGAAATAAGAAAAATGGATGTAAAATGCATTATTTAAATGGATTTAATGTAAACATTGAAGAAGTCTGAGAACAGCCACAAATTTTCCTTGGCTTAATGTGGTCTGAAAATATTTCACGGGTTCCGTCTTGCAGGCATCCACTCCCTCTGCCTAGGAGAGCGACTTCTCCAAGTGAATCCTAGGGCCCTGGGAAGGGTCCTTGTGCCTGGCACATAGTAGGAACTGAACGCGCGTCTGGCGATTGATCTGAGTTGAAGTAGATTAGGATTCAAGGACTGGTCTAGCACATGGAACCCCCCAGGCACCTCTGGGCACAGAGACTGCTCTTGCAGGCCGTGGTGAGGGAGTTCTGTCCAGGCACAGGGAGACCCGCACCCCTTTTGAGCAGTGGATGTTGCCCAGACGCTGGTCTACAACAGAGCTGGACCTGACTTCAGGATCTGTCTCCTGTCAGTGGTTTCATCACGTTCGTCCCCATTCTGAGCTGGAACTTGGCTGTGAGCCCCTTGAAGCCAGGATTTTCTTTCCTCTCTGTATTCTCAGTAGCCTGTGCAAGTCTTGATGTCAGAATTGCTCAGTAACAGAAACCATAGAGGCGGTGGCTCTCTCTAGTCTCCTTGCTCCTGAGACCTGGCAGTGGACTTGGGCCTGACCCACCCATGAATCATCTAAATCATTCATCGGCTGGGTAATGGAAGGCTCCCACTCAGTGGCGTCTCTTGGGCTGTTTGGAACCCTGGGTGGGTGATGGAAATAGCCCTGGGGGTCTTCTCAGCCTACACCTGCATCACACACATGCCGGCAGGTCAGCCACATCAAGTTCCTTTCCCTTCATGTCACCTCGAAGATCACTGCCAGCAATGCTGTCCTATCACATTGACTGTGTGTGTGTGTGTGTGTGTGTGTGTGTGTGTGTGTGTGTGTGTAAAAGAGAGAGAAATAGAGATAGAGATGGTCAGCTTCATTGCCACAGAATCAAATTCTTCACTCCTATATTAATCAACAAGAAAATATTCTCACCTATTTTTCAGCAGAGCGAAGTTCTGGAATTTCAGATCACTGGATCTTTCTGTCATTGCCCTTCTATTGCCCCTGGGATGAAAGAAAATAGGTCATAGTCAGGAAATAGTAAGAAGCTGGAATAAACAAATTAAGTGCTTTCATTCACAGAAACAACCACCCAGTCAGATTTCAGTATTTAACATCTCACACATATTTCCAAATTTGTCTTTGCATTTCCATTAGGGTTAAAAAAAATCCGTGTTTTAAGGAATTCAATTACTTTGAATTACTATTATTTTTTTAATGTATGAGTTTTATTTTTCAAGGGGCAGCAGCATGAGATAGAAGAGGTGCTCCAGTCAAGATGAGGACATGGCCTGCTCCCCACATCAGCAGGGTCACTGTGGGACACCCCCCCCCCCCGACCTCTATGAGTCTCCATGATGTTGCTCTGTAAAATGAAGAGCATCTTTCCTTCACCACATGGTCAAACAAGGACAGTGCCTGTGGGCCAAGGAATGTTCTAGATGCTTTCTTATGTTAGCTGAATTTGACCCCAGGCTAGCAAACATCATCGGTGTAGGAAGGCAGACTATTTAACAATAGCAACTTGGATTCAAACAATATTTATTGAACTCCTATATAATGTAGATACTTTGCTGTGGCATTTTCTATGGAGAGATTAAATTATTTTAAGTCCAATTGATTTGTTGAAATTCATTAGGGCATGCATTATCACAGACCATCACTATTATACACCTTATTTAATGAGCCAAGCAGGATATATTTCCTGTTCTTTTACAGGTGTTTCATGAGCTTTTTACTGATGATACTGTCCTCCCCAGGGCCCCTTGACCTGGTCAGTGCCTCTGACTAATTGTCCTACCAACTTTCTCCACTTGGGTCAAACTTGCCTCCTCTTGGACTATCTCTACTTCCTCCCCCAGGCTCCTTTGGGCACTGTTTTCTCTTTCTCAAATACCCTTTGTCCTCTTTTCCTTCCCCCTGACTCATGCTCTCAGCTCAGCCAAGCGTCACATCCTCAGAGAAACCTTCCCCGAGTGGGAGACCAGGTCCACACAGCACTCCTCTGAACTGAAATTTCACTTTTGTTCAACTTGTAGCTATAATCATGTCTGAGAAGCCTTCTGACCTATCATCTTGATGAAGGCAGAGATTTGCAGGGCTTGGCTTCCCCAGGGCCCGACTCAGTACCTGGCCCACAGTGGGCCCTCCGTGGACGTGCATGACTATTCATCTGAATAAAGGGCCCCAGGAACTGCCTAGAGATAGCCTAAGACTCTCCATCCAGGATTTGTGTGTAGACTGTGGACTGCAATGGGATGAAGAGAAAATTGAGTGAGTTGTTGTGATATATTTTGTCATTGTAAACTGGCCTTCTAGAAATATGATGCTGTCATTTCTTATTTCTCATTCACTTCTTAATTATTTCATGATTTCAAAATTATTTAATCACTGTATTATTTCATTTTTTAAAATACAGATAGAATTTGATTCATCAATCTATATCTACACTCTGATTTCTCCTCTAAGTTCTAGACATGAGCATCCAACTATCTTCTGGGCCTTTCTAATTGGTTACCCTCCAGTGGAACCAGGCCCTTTCACCAGTGAGTGGCTCCATTGCCCACTTAGTTTCCAAACCAGCAACCTGGGCATCTTGCCCCCACATCACTGCCAGACCCTAACAATAGATCCCCGCATGTCTCTCATTCTGTCCCTCCCTCTTCGCTCCTGTGAGCATTGCTCACTATTAGTTCTGTCCTCATTTTTTCTAGCCTGGCTCTAGGTCCTCTATTGTAGTGTTTCTGTTGAGGATGTAATCAAGGTGTCGGTCAAGGTTGGGTCTCATCTGAAAGTTCACCAGGGGAAGGACTGATTCTAAGGATACTTGCCTGTTGATAGGATTCATATTCTTGGGGCTCGTTGAACTGAGAGCTCCAGTTCTTTGCTGTCTGTTGGCTGGAGGCTGCCCTGTGTTCCTTGTCACATGGGCCTCCCTAACATGGTCGCTTGCTTCATCAAAATGTGCACACCAAGGAGACAAGGGGAAAGTTACAATCGTACGGAATGCAATGATGGAAGTGACATCCCATCAATTTTGCCAAATCCTGTTGTTTAGAAGCAGTCTCAGGCTTGCTTACAACTAGAGGAGGCAATTACAGAGAGGCACATGAGCACCAGGAGACGAGATAATTGGGGGCCACACATATTGTCACACACTCAAAGTGGAAGTATGAGTAGAGATGACTCTTTTGTAACATCCAGAAGGTATTTTTTTGTTGTTGCAAATTTACAAACCAAATCAGCTAGAATCGTTCTGCAGCCTACTTTTTAAACTTCTATGACTCCTGGAAATGTCAGGCCAATTTTTGAAAGTTTTCCAGCTAATTCGGGAAGACTCCAGCAAATACCAGAATAAACTGGTTCTCCAACTCTTGCCCGGGAGAGGCCATTATAATCATTTCTGCAGCTGAATGCTGTACCTCTAACTCCCTTAAAATAGTCACCACATCAGTTGTCACAAACAACTTCTCCAAGTGATTGACACCTATTTTGTTCATTTCATTTGGTCCCTAAGCGGTAAGGGTGGTTATAGTTCTGTACACAGCTTTTTTTAAACACAGGAAATGCTTAGCACTCTCCCTGCACACCTGAGCAAAGCTCAATTTCTTGGGGATTTGACACGTAATAGCCTGGATACCGGACACCTTTTAAGTGTTTGCCCTGCGGAACCCAGAAAAATGAAAAGGCATACACGGCCTTCTTTGCCTCACAGATTTTTTAAAAAAAGTTTGAATTTGAATATATTCACATATGTTTTTTTCTCTCAAGCTCGTAAAGCCCAACCATTCACTCCCTACTGTCTTACATTTTTACATTAGCTAACCGGCCCCTGAAGGTTTGAGCTGGTGACTCTTTCCCGAGGAACTCAGTACTGAGTGGGCCACAATGAGATGTTTTCATTACCACCCCTCACCCATTCACACCTTTATGATGGTTAACTCTATGTGTCACCTTGGCGAGGCTGTGGTGTCCAGGGGTTTTGGGTGACAGCCTATTTCCTAAGCCCCCAGCCCCATCCTGGACCCCTTCCATTCTGTATCCTCTTCAAAGCCTCTGAAAGGCTGTCTCTGGTCATGGGAACAAAGCCCTTTGACTCGAGTCCCTTACTGACCTGAGTTGAAGCTGGGAGGCAGACCCTGGAGCCCGCCTCAAATCAAATGGCTAGTGAGTAGCTGCCATGTGCTGGATATCGTATTAGGACTAGAGACACAGGAGGAAAAGACAGAGAAGGTGGCAGCCATGTGAGAGGGAACCAAGCCACTGAGCAAGGGGTGGATCCCCTCTGTCACAGCTCCTTAAAAAAAAATTTATTGATTTCAGAGATGAAGGGAGAGGGAGAGAGAGACAGAAACATCAATGGTGAGAGAGAAGCATTGACCGGCTGCCTCCTGCATGCTCCCTACTGGGGATCAAGCCTGCAAACTTGGGCACGTGCCCTGACTGGGAATGGAACCGTGACCTCCTGGTTCATAGGTCAACACTCTATCACTGAGCCACCCTGAGCGGGCACCTTGTCACATCTGCTTTCCTCAGTGTCCTACCTTTGTTTACTCCCGATTTGAATGGCTGCCCAGTTTCAGGCGTGTCCACCTGGCCTGAACCTGATGTTCCTGTGGGCATAGCTCTGGTGGCTGCCTGTTGGATCTACACATGGCCGGGTGGTAGCCCCTCACTGACCCCCTCTTCCCATTGTCCCTCAGGTCCCTCCTCCAGCTTTGCCAGACTCAGAGAGAGGCCCAGCTCCTCTCTAGAAATGGATCCAGGGGTTGCTACCTGCACAGTCACCCATGGTGCACACATGTCCCACTAACTCTGGGTTCCGGTCTCTCTTCTCAGTGGAAGGGCAGCCGAGGAAAATTTTGTGCAGGAGAAGGTGGAGTCAGGAGCCTCCAGGGGGATGGCTCATTCTGGTTTATGAAGGCAGAAAATGGACCCAGAACACGCCAGAATAGACAGGCTCTGCCCACGGGTTGCAGATGCAGAGTGGAGGGTGGAGTCTGGATTTAGCTTCTTCCTTTGCCAGAGTTGGAGCTTTAACGATCCTCAGAGCTCGGAGCTCAGTGGAAAGATCGACGTCACCTGTCGGAACCTGTTCATTTTTATAGAGGAGAAAACCGCGGCCCAGGGAGGTGGGAGGGCTGACCAGCCACACGGAGCTCTGGCTCCGCGAGTGGGGCTTGAGGTCCTGCCACTCAGCCTTGGCTTCCCCAGAGCTAGTCTTCGAATTCAGCCTTTTTATGCGCCTTCTAAATAAATTCTCCTGTTTCTTTTTAATCTTCTTGAGGAGAGAAAGAAAAAGATAATCTAATTTAAGAAGCAAGAGAGTAATCCTGAGTCCTTTAGGTTTTAAGAAACCCCATAAAGCTTCTTTTTATATTTCTTCTTTACTACAGGTTTCAGGTAGACCACATTCTAATTGGACATCTATATACACTACAAAGTGATCGCCCCCAAAAGTCCAGTTACTCTCCACCACCATGCTTTCCTCTTTGTCTTTTTTTTTTGTTGTTTAAAATTTCATTCAGCAAAAGAAAACAAATGAAACCCTCGTCCCCTCCCAGCCCAAAAATAGAAGCCTCACATTTGATCTTTTCAAATGCTTTCTGCTTTCTTTTCTCTGTCTTGGCTCTCAGGGAAATGCAGCTTCTCAGAGACCATCAATGCACATAATGAGCGAACACAATACCCACAGTGAATCACCCAGTTAATGGGCCCATTGATGGGCTCGTAGCGGAATTTAATTTATAGATGGTCACGCCTGAAAGACTCTGGAAGCCTGATAGAAAACGACATGAAAAAAAGCAATATATGTATTTTTAAGACCACTCTCAAAACAAAAGCTTGGGTGTGCTTGGTTGGTGCACACTCAGGAAAAACCCAGGCGTGAAGGGGCAGTGGGTCTTCTCTGTGCTCTGCAGGGACCCAGGGAGGGGCCTCATGGGTATATGCAGGGGGGGGCTTCCAGAGCATGAGCCCCAAAGCAATATCCTTTTCTCCACCTCCAGGTCCCACACTTTCTGCCTCCAGAAGGTCCAAGGAAAGGAAGGGAATCAAGGCAGGGCAGGGAAATGAGACGAGGGGTAGGCCTGCAATGGGCCAGCCACTGGGTTCAGCGGCACCATCTCTCCCCTGGGAATGTCTAGCACCGTCCCCAGGAGTCTGTTCACTTCCATTCACTTCCTCCCACCTGTCTGCCATGTTGCAGCCACCATCCTCATTCTATTATTTTATTTTTTAAAACTATGTTTCTTATTGATTTCAGAGAGAGAAAGGGAGAGGGAGAGAGAGATAGGAACAAAAATGAGAGAGAATCATTGATTGGCTGCCTCCTGCACGTCCCCTACAAGGGATCGAGCCCACAACCCCCGGCATGTGCCCTGACTGGGAATCAAACTGTGACCTCCTGGTTCATGGGTCAATGCTCAACCACTGAGCTATACCGGCTGGGCCCAGTCCTCATTCTAAAATCCAGTGTTTCTACAGCTTGCAGCTATAGTCCACGTCCTGCACATGGCCCATAGGCTGTCCATGGTCTGGTCCCTCTCCTCCCCGCCTCCCCGGTCCCCTCTTTATGGCCCCCACTTTGCACTTCAATGGCAGCCATCGGGAGCAAATGGCCTGGCCTGGGAAAAACCGGGTCCCTCAGATTCGTGTCTGTAAGTGGAGAAGGCAGCATAGTATTAGCCCCCATGTCCCAGAATTTCCACGATGAGGAGGTCCACAGATTAGCACCTACATAAGCCTTTTCATTCCAGATCATCTTGTTTTTGCCTCTCAGCAATGGAGTATTTTTTTTTTTTAGAGGTTAATTTTATTTTATTTTATTTTTTTTGTTTGAAGTATTACAAATAGTAGTACATATGTCTCCTTTTTTTCCCCCATTGACCTCCCCCCCCGGCCTCCCCTACCCCCCAGTACATGCCTTTATATGCCCCCCCCCCTCAGTGTCTTGTATCCATTGGTTATGCTTATATGCATGCGTACAAGCCCTTCGGTTGATCTCTTACAGCTCCCCCCACAACCTCCCCTGCCTTCCCACTGTAGTTTGACAGTCTATTCAATGCTTCTTTGCCTCTGTATCTATTTGTTTTCCCCATTTCTTTCCTTTAAAAAATCTTGCCTCTGCAGACTAGAAATAAACATATAATAACAAAAAATGTTTGAGTCCCAATTTCAATGTCCAACAGTTCTGAGTCCCCGTTTCAATGTCAAACAGTTCCTTATGTGTACATGTCAGCAATGATATCTGGATGGTGGGCACATGGTGGCAATGCAGGTCCGACCCTCTCTGGTTTGGTCCTAGGCAACCTGCTGCGACGCACAGCTGCTGACTGCTAGCGTGGCAAGGCGTCGTCATCAGCAATGGAGTATTGAGAGGGCCCAAGAATCCTGCCTGTGTCCCTTATTGAAAAAATACACTGGTATATTTCTGTATTCCCAGCTCTTAGTGCAGGGCCCTGCCCACAGGAAGGGTTCCACACAGAGGTGATGAGATAGAGTGGAAACTGAACACTAGATCTGTCCAACATCATGGTCTGAGGAAGAAGCGTGAGTTTGAAATCAGTCTCTAGAACAGGGGTGGGCAAACTTTTTGACTCGTGGGCCACAATGGGTTCTTAAACTGGACCGGAGGGCTGGAACAAAAGCATGGATAGAGTGTTTGTGTGAACTAATATAAATTCAAAGTAAAGGAGCGGAGGGGAGAGCAAGAGAACCGGATAGAACAGCTGGATCCGGCCCGCGGGCCGTAGTTTGCCCAAGGCTGCTCTAGAACTAGGGGTCATGGACAAAGCAACCTAAGATCTCGCTAGGTGTTGACACTCTTCTCAGTCATTCCTGTGGATACATTATACTTTACGGATGGAGAAAAAGGAGCCCAGAGAGGCCAGGTACATTGCCTGTGGCCACACAGCTAAGTGCAGGAGCCAGGATCCAGTATCAGGCCCATCTTTACTGCATCATGATGGGTGTCATGGAAACGGAGAGTGGCCAAGATCCCAGGCTTACCCCAGGGCTTATGTGCTGTCCTTGGTACCCAGCTACTTTCCCACTGTGATGTGTTCTGAGCCACAGCAGAACTATCTTAACGTGTTGTTTGGTGACACTGGTTTGCAAAGCAGTTACCAAAAACTAATCCAACCCGGAGAGCTAATCATTTTAACACACCCCTCCTCTGTGCTCCCAGAGACTGGGTAGCAGCATCACTAGACCCTGGGGTGTTGAGATTGTGCTATATTTTGAGAGCATTGTGAGAATTGAATGAGATAATGTGTTCAAAATGCTAAGAACCGTGCTTGGAATGTACTAAGTTCTCAATAAATATCTGCGCTGGAAATCCTAATCACAATTAATGCAACAATACATTTCCCCCCTCTGAGTTCATAGCATGGGCCAGGAGTTGTTCTCAGTGGTTGGGGTGCATCAGGGAACAAAACAGAGATTCTTGCCTGGAATAAGACAGAAGAGGATCTTGGTCCTTGGGGAGGGGAAGGCTGGCAATCATGATCAACAGAAAGGTGTGTGGGCAGGGAGGCTGTTCCATGGGGTGGTCCAGGGGCCTTGCTGAGCAGGTGATAGCTGGGAGAGTCAGCTGTGGGGTCAGCTGAGGGGCATCTGCAGCAAGAGCACCCAGGCCCGGGGACTGAGGGGGTTTGGTGGTGGCTAGTGGGTGGGGGTTAAGGGGCTGGGGGTGGACGAAGCTGGGAAGTAGAAGCTCATCTGGGGGTTGAGTCAGGGAGGCCACGTGGCTGATCAGCAGTGAGTGCTGGGACGGATTGGGAAGGTGACTCGAAAACTTCTGGGAGAGAGAGAAGAGCTGGTGAGAGAGTCCAGCAGTCACTGGGAGGTCTTGGACTCCACAGAAGCATGAAGCCAGGGCAAGTCCCAGATAGGGAAACACCCTGACAATGGTGATATTCCCGTAGGCTCTCTGACTGCTGGGTGGAGAACAGAGGGACCTTGGGGGGCAAGGCAGGAGCAGGGAGGCCTTTGGGGAAGTTTTGTAGTAACCGAGGCAGGCATGGATGCTTGCTGGGACCTGGGACCTCAGGGTGGGGAGTGATGGAGGCCAGGGGAGGTGTTATTATCCTAGTAACAGTGGCTGAGCCTGTGGCAGTTCCTTCTCCCAGCCCCGCTCACCAAATCAATCTCTGCTTAATGTAGAAATCATTAAAAGCTAAAGAAGATGTGGTGCATGTACACAATGGGATATCACTCAACCCTAAAAAGGCTGAAATCTTGTCATTTGCCACAATATGGATGGACCTAGAGGGTAATATGCTCAGTAAAATAAGTCAAAAAAAGACAAATACCATATGATTTCACTTAGGTCTTGAATCCAAAAAATAAAACGAATGAACAAACAAAACAGACATAGACTCATCGATACAGAGATGAGACTGACAGTTGCTAGGCAGTCCAGCACCTCATTAAGGTGTGGTCCCTGGACCAGCACATCCCCTGTGAGCTGGTTAGAAATGCAGGTTCCAAGGTACCTCCTAGGCCCTGCAGGCCTGGAATCTGCATTAGCAAGAGGCCCTGGAATCTGTGTGCAGGTCAAGTGGGGCAGGTTTCATGTGGCCTCGGGGAAGTGACTCAGTGCCTCTGGGCTTCACTGTCCCCATTGGCAAAGTGAAGCCAATAACATTCCCTTCTCAGGACGGCTCTGAGCATCAAAGGAGTTCACACCTGAAGAGCCTGGGACTTACTAATGCGGAGCCTGAGACTTACTACTGTGGAACCTGGTGCCCACTGTGCTCACCAGAGGCCATTGGTCACTGTTGGCTCTGGGTGAGGTAATGGCAAAAAGAGTGAATGGGGCTGGAGCTGTTCTCCGTGCACCTGGCCCAGGTGGGGAGCCCCAGAAGGTATGACGGGGAGGACCAGGGTGTGAGCTCACAGTTACCAAGCAGGTGTACCCTCTAGTCACAGTGCTTGTCACTCTGCCAGTCCCCACAGCAACACTATGATGAAGGTATGACCATCTCGGCTTTACAAAGAAGGAAATGAATCTTGGGGTCAAATACCTTTCCCAAGGTCAACTGGTACTAGCACAGTGTTCAGAAAAGCTTGGGGGTTTTTAACAGGGAGTGGGTAATGACGGGGGTCTTCAGTGTTGCACCTGCGAGGGGAAGGGGAAGGTCGACCCCGGGTCACTGGTGAGCTGGAGCGGCTCAGGCTGTGCAGGAGAGCTGACGGTTCATTTTGAAAGCCAGTTGTTAATTAAACACAGCTGTTGTTAAAAATTAAATTATATAAAATTACAATTGAATAAATTATATTACAAACAAAGGCAATAAACTCTCAAACTGCATTGCTTCCTAATTATTTTATTGCACTTTGCTATTTCATCTGCAGTCTGGGTGCTGTTTGTCTTCGGTATCTGTATGACAGAAATATGTGAGTGACTGTGTATTCTTCCCAATTCCACACCCAGTGACTTCCTACTGGTGTTGAGTGTGGCCATTGTGGGAACATTTACACCACAGGAATTGGCACATGCTCTGAATCAAGGTGTGATTTTTTTGCTTTGTTGATAGACTAACTTAAGAAAATGATGGAGGGAATGTTAATAAAGCAGATTTAATTTAAAATTGTGTTGTCTGTAGCTGTAACATGCATAGCACAAACACGGGAAACATTTTTTCCCCAGTATTCAAAGTATTTTCTGATTCAGCAAAGAAGTTGCTCACATCCTGACATGCCAGTGAGGTTCTGTCACACCTCTGTTCTGGCACACCTCTTTCCTGTACATTCCATGAATGTACAGGAAAATATCAATCACTATTGATGTCAGAACTATATTCACTTGTCAATTGCAACTATAGGTTGGCTAGAGATGTAAGAGTTCAGCAAAAATCAATGAAATCATTTTGCTAGGATCAACAAGCTATATGGAAATTTACAAAACAAAATATGGTATATTGCATTATTTATAAATTATATATGATATGTCCTTTATAGCTGTAAAATTTATAACAAACATGAGTACAAATATATAAAAGTACATATCTATATCTATATCTATATCTATATCTATATCTATCTATATCTATGTATATATATCTATCTATATCTATCTATGTATATCTATCTATCTATATATATCTTTTTTTTCCCCCAGAGAGCTGTTTGCCCAACTTTTATAAAATTAACCAGAACACCTCCGGCTGACCCACACGGAACTTTGCCATTCATGGTGTCCTGCGGCAGAATGAGCCCAGCTTAGGTGACAGAAAGAGCTGGCATATGGCATGTCTACGTTCACTTTCTTTCCTGTGTTTAGACCCTGGGTTTCAGGCCCAGGACAATGACTTTACTGCCTGAGTCCCATGGTTCTCATCTCTAAATGGGAGCGATAATAATGTCTTGTAGATGTGAGGCCAGGTGCCCAGTAGAAGCTAATTCTATTCACCTTCACATATAGGAATGCAAAGGGAACAAACTACCTGAGCTGCCTCCCATGCTTCTTGACCCTCCCCCAATATCCTAATGACTTCCATGAACTTCCTGTTTGCTGTTCTCCAAGACCAACTCCCAGCTTCTATTGTTTATCACTGGAGGCAGATGCACATTCAAATACCCTTTTCTTTTGTCCCCCTAAAAATGTTTGCCAGTAGGATTAACGTGAGCAAGAGGAAAAGACCCACCATCCCCTCTGAATTGAAAGGCGGTGTAAGGTCTGGGCTTTTCATCACAGGGACTGTCAGCTGCTCATTCAAAATGACCTTTCTACGTTTGCTTTCTTCTGTGCGAGGCACTTAGTAGGTGCCCAGAGCTCTCCTGCAATTTAAATTATAATTAGACTAGAGACCTGGTGCATGAATTTGTGCACGGGTGGGGTCCAGCCGGCCTGCCCCGATCATGGTGATCAGGTGGAGCCGGCTGGGAGGAAGGGCTGCAGACGGTTGGCTGGCCAGCCCCACCCCATGGTTGAATTCCCGGTTGAACTCCTGGTTGAGGGGACAATTTGCATATTACCCTTTTATTTCTCAGAGCAATAAAAATAAAAATAAAGACTTGAACTAATGATTCATGAGCTAAGCCAACCTTCTGAGGCTTATGGTTTGATTCCCAGGAACTCCTCCTATGTGATTTTTGTTTCCCTGGAACCATAGAGCCAGAAAGGAGAAAAAGAGAGGGAGAAAGACTTGGTCACTTCTCCACAGGCTTGCTTTGTGGTTTGAATCCTGTGCGTCTCTTCCATATGTGGGCAACCGGAGAGAAAGGCCAGCTTTAGTTTTTGTTTTGAATCCTGGGCTGCAAGGAGAGAGGTAGACAGGACAGCGGGTAAAGAGGTGTGTTCCTGTGTTAGAGTCACTACCACAGAGTTGCTCCCAGAAATGGACACATATCGGAAGTGAGCCACACCCAGTGAGGACCATGAACACTGACCACTGGAGTCTCTGGCCCTTGAAATCATTCTATCCTCAGATTCTCTACACCAATGTCAGCTGAGCTGTCATTATTCGGTCCTTTCCAGGGAGATGTGAAGAAGGAAATGTCAAGAGAAAGATGCTGTATGTACTGAAAAGTGAAGGAAAAGTCGCTCTCCCCAGGGGGTCAGGGCCTGTGGCTTCTTGGTGAACTTCTTTGTGTGCAGCAAAACTTCCCCAGGTCAGCCTATTGTCCCAGGATTAGAAGCTGAGGCTCCACTGGTGAGAGGGGAACAATGCTAAAGATAATTGAACGCCATACATTTTCACAGTGGGTCAGCACCAAGCCATTTATCCCAGGTATTTCTGTGATTGTAATGCTGAGAAAATTTACACCCTCAAACAGTTCTCAAATCACTCTTTCATGGGGCAAAACGGGACTTGGACTTTGGAGTCTAGGTCAAAAAGCAGGTGGTTTGGGGACAATAGCTGCTTAGAGACAAAGAAAAAGAAAGTTTTTGTTTGGAAATTGGAGTCCTTACATTCTAGGCATTGAAAGATTCCAAGGAGTAGAAAATACTTAAATGTCTTTGAGCTCCACCCCTTTATTTCATGCCATATAGCTCATTAGGGGCACAGCCAGTCTGGAACCCAGGCTTGTAATAGATATTCCCATTTTACACTTGGGGAAACTAAGGCTTGGGATCACCCAACTTGAAAGAGGTGATGCTGGAAAGTCAATGTGGGTCACCTGATGTGATGGACGGGCTGCAAAGGCTCATAACTAACTGTGACACCAGCATAAGGGCCCTGACCCAACGGAAGAGGGTCAGGTATGACCCTTGCTCAAAATAATATGGGGAGAAAGGGACCTTCACACCACAGACAAGACATCTCCCTACTCGGCTGGAGGTTTTCACCAGCTCTATTGAGAAACAGCATGGCTTTGGTATCAAAAGCCCTTGTCACAGTTGGGTAGAGGAAACCGTAGTACAGATGCATCAAAAAATCGACGCTATGAAGTTGACCTATGTTAAGTGTACAATTCAATGATTTTTATTATATACATTATACCTCAATAAAACTGTTAAAATACTACTTAAAATATCTATATACATAGAGTTCTCATTCCAGAGATCATTTATGAACTTTGGAAATGAAGAGTGTCAATAGGGATTGTACTAAGGGTGTGTGTGTGTGTCTGTGTTTTCTGAGAGGCTCCAACACCAAGCCATCTAATTTTTTTGTTTTTTGTTAATCCTCTCCTGAGGATATTCTTACCAGTGATTTTTAGAAAGAGTGTAAGGGAGGTGACCCTCATCTTCCAACTGGGGGGGGGGGGCGGGGAGGAGGCATTATTGACCTGTTTGTGCATTTGGCTGGCAGGTAGGGGTGCCACCTTCAAACCCAGGCGTTTCTTCCTGGAGCCCACAGCTCCCCTGTGCAGCCACGGGCCCCAGGGCCAGCTTGGCCTGGTCTGGGGGAAGTGGCCTCAGAGCCCCAGGCTCACACCTCATACAAAGAGGACCTCTCCGAGGGCAAGGCCATTTGCCCTTCAAATTGGAGGTCTTTCTTTCTCCCTGTGGTTCTCTCAAAAGTTTTGTATTTTTCTTTCTCTGCTTAGTTTTGCAATTGCTCTTAGGATTTCAACTCAAGTTTACATTCTAACTACCACGACATCAACATAGATATTCGGGATTTATCACAGTTGGCAAATATATATTTGGGAGATTATTTATTTACCTTTTTTCTCTCTGAATTAATGTTAAGTTCCTAAAAGTCAGGGTCTGATTCTCAGTGGCTCACCAGGATAGGACAGGCCTAGAGCTGCAGAGTCAGCGTGGATGGAACCCTGAGGCAGGGGAGGCTTTGGAGGCAGCGGGGAGGACCCAATACCTTGCTCCCAGGACAAACGGCATGGTCTTGGCCTCTGTCTCACCCTCATGAAAGCAGCAGTGCCTGCCGCCCTCACAGGCTTGGGCGGAGGTCCTTGCCCCTTAGCCAGTGGTTTTCGCTAGTCCTAGCCTGGCCTGGGATTTAAGGAAGAGGGGGGAGGTGGGCTCACCTTCCCATGACAGCAATCCTGGCTCTGAGGCAACAGTGTCCACCCAGGAAGCCCCTGACAGTTACACGTTCCAGGAACCGGAAGTGAACACAGAACAGCAGGGGTGTGGTGCCCTAACACCCAGCCCTGGAAAACCTCAGTGTTTCAGCCTACCTCAGGGGTTTTCCCCTTTCCCCTTTACCGTGCAAGAGGCACTTCCCCCGCTCCCCCGGCCAGGCCAGTGTCTCCCAAGCCCAAGTAGGTTTTGGGGCAACATCTCCCAAAGTGCAGGGCTTATGGGGGGATAGGGCAGCATGCAGTGAGGGGGACAGTGTTCCCATCCTGGTTGCTCACTGGGAGGGCTTTTTATTAATTGTCACAGACTCTCTGGAGACTTTAGGATTAGAGCCCCCACGAGGGAGGCCCTGAACTCATTTTCCTCCAAAGCTTCAGCAATATTCCACTAGGACTTTGTAAATAACAGTGACCCCGCCTGGTGCTTCTGGGCCACCAGCCCACGCTGTCCGAGGAGAGAAGGGGAACTGGAAGATTGAAAGGGGAATAGTTGAAGGCTCAGGTCTAGCAATTAGAAAGTTTTCTGTCTCTTTCATTCTCCTCAAAGCCACTCGGTGACAGAGAAATTATTTCTACTTTTTAATGAAGCTCCAACCACAAAAGGGTTTTTCCAGCTGTCCTTCAGATGTCACACGGCCAGAGGACACTAGAGCCAGGAGTCAACTGGGTCGGCGTCCGAGGTCTTTTTATTTGAACGCTTGGCTTCTTTTTATGAACAGAGGGCTAAGGATGCATGCCACCCATTCCCAGGTTGAGTTGCTATACTAATGGTGGTTGAAGGCATGGGCAGTCCTTGGCCACCTGACATTGCCACCTGAATGCCTGGGCATCATATAAATATTAAAATATTCAAATCTCCATCTCCCCAGGTGTCCTTGGTTGTATACATGGCACCTTCTTTCACCCAGTTGTGCAATAGAGGAGTCCAGGAGCCATCCTTCACCACCCATTACCCCAAGACAAAGCCATCACCAATCTTGGAGGTTTTCCCTCCAGACTACCTCTTAGATCTGTCTACTTCTCTCCATCTGACCCCTGCCACACCCTCCATCACCTGTGCCCAGTCCATGAAGGGTACAGGTGACATCCTAAACCTTACCAGGGCTCCCTGTGAAGGCACATAGAGGAAGATCCGGCCTTCTGATTTTGCCCTGGCAATCTGCATAACGTTGCATGCATATCACAGCGTGCAGCTTTAATTTAGCACAGCTGACCTTTGTAGGACTATTGTGGAATATTTGTTGGCTCCCTGCGTGTCCTGTCCCCCTAGGTCCAGCCTAGAGTCTGACAATCACTTTCTTCTCCTGTTGATAAAGGCTATTGATTCACATTGGCCGCACTTTTCAAACACAACAGATCCTCTGTTTGTCTGCTGGAACACCACTACAATTGAAAAAGTCATGGCACAGAAGCCATGTGACATTCATCATTTTTATTCCCCTTTCACATAAAACAACTATCCATTTTTATTTCCACCACTTTTGGCGCTCTCACTATTTTTGCATTCATCACACATCATGAACTAAATCATATTTAAAAATACTTCTAACTTAGATCCAGATAAGCAAGTACAGCGAGGCCACTCACAGCAGAAGCACCTGCAATCTGGGAAGTCCTTTCATTTACAGAATTAAAGCTAAGTTCACAGTTCTTAAGCTGAGGCATGGGCGTTCTCTTAGGTTGAGAGCATCATTGTTTGTGCTATTTTAGCACATCTTGGTTAGCAGGTTGTGGTCTCCTCAGAGGATCTGATGAAAACTGGCATTTCCTGAGGACTTATGTGCAGGGAGACATGTTAACACTTCATCCTTTAATTCTCCTTCCCTAACTGGGAAGTTTGACTGTCATCCCAGGGAAATGAGATCAGCAATTGGATCGAGATGGCGTGCCTAATCCAGGAATATCTGACTCTACAACTAATTCTCTTTCCTCTGGATCATAATACCCTCTGGGATGTCTGCAAGGCCTTGAGGACCAAGATTCTGTCATCTTCCTACTCTGATTTTACAACTGCTTCACACCACACCGAGCCGTGGGAATGTGATTGAGTGGAAGATGCATAGACAAGAAGCAGAGAGAATCCACTCCACACAATGGTAATGGGAGCAGCAGTGTCACCGTAAGAAGTGCTAGACAGTGTCATGTTTCACGTGTAGTATTGGCCCTGTGTCAACTCTCCACTATTCATAGCAATGGGACAGGTTAAGCACTGTTGGGTGCTCTTTCCCATAAAGGTGATGGCTATGGGCTGTGTTTACATATTCCCATTAATACTTCAGACAATGGGTGAGATCAGAATCAGAATTCCCATTGTACATACAAGGAAAATGAGACCCAGGGCAGTGCAATCCTCTTTTCAGATCACATGGGCAGAGCTGAGTCCAGACCAGACTGGTGATCTCATCCTGAGCCCTGCCTTCATTGTTGGGTGGTCCTCCCTCTCCTTGGCCACGCTTGTTTCTTTTCTTTTTTTTTTTTAATATATTTTATTGATTTTTTACAGAGAGGAAGGAAGAGGGATAGATAGCCAGAAACATCGATGAGAGAGAAACATCGACCAGCCGCCTCTTGCACACCTCCTACTGGGGATGTGCCCGCAACCAAGTTACATGCCCTTGACTGGAATCGAACCTGGGACCTTTCAGTCCACAGGCTGACGCTCTATCCACTGAGCCAAACTGGTTTTGGCCACGCTTGTTTCTTGAAGGTGCCAGATTTCATAGAAGGGAGCTGGAGGCCACTAGAACCTCCAGGGAAGGCTTCTAAGAAAAGAGGGGACAATGAGAAGAGACTAAAGGAGGAAGACTGAATATTTTCCTTGAACGAGTGGCCCACAGGAGGCTTCAGATATAGAAAGAAACGCCAGGGAGGTCATGTGGGGAGGTGTCTTACACATTGTCCCCGGGTCAGTGGATAGGTCTAGAGACCCCAGGGTTTCCCCACCAACTCCCTATGTACACCAGGCTCTTTGTGACCTGGGGAATGAAGCTGAAGTTAATTAGTTCTATTTACTGCATTTGCCTGTCATTTCGCTGGCAAGTCAAGCTTGACGCTTTTTACCTGTCCACATTTGATCTCATGGAAGAGAAAATAGCGCATGGCCCGGATTCTGCCTACTGGGCTCTGCCGCTCTGCAAATCACTGTGCATTTTTTAGCGTTAATTACTTTAAGTACTTTCAGTTGCCTCACTGCTTCTCAGAGGCACTTCTGCATTTCCAGCTTTCCAATCAAACTTGGGTTTTGTGAAATACCTGTCACTGCTCAGCCTTCTGAAGCTTTTTGTGCTCCCATCCAGAGCTCCAGGGAACAATGTGATGTTTCCCTTCAGGTTCATTCAGATTAGTGGAGGTCATTAGAGTTAATGAAGGCTCTGAGAACACACTTGCTGGAAGGGACTGTGCTAAAAGGTGCAGTCAGACTGGGCATTCTTCAGAGGAGAACACATTCCTTTTGTGGCTTGCAGATGGTTTGGCTGGGTTATCATAACCATCTTAAAGATGAAGAAACTGGAAATCTTAGAGGTTAAGTATCTTGCCCAAAGGCACATGGCTAGGAGGTGGCAGGATTGTAGTTATAAGGAAGATCTGTTTCTGAAGCTCACGTTCTTTTTTCCAGACTAGCCTGCTCTGAGGAGCATCAGGAATCATGAGATGCTGCTGGGGTGGGGAGGGGTGTTGCAAAGGGGACATTTGACATTGTCCCTGCTCACAAGGTGGAAAAAGATATGTGCAAACCACTAGCGCCCACACTGCGACGAAGACCATACCCATGGTACGTGGCATGTGGCCCAGGGGAACACAGAGGGCACCTGGGGAGACTTCTCAAGCAGGAATCTGGGTTGAATTGTGTCCTCCAAGAAGATCTGTTGAGTCTTTGCAGATGTAATGAAGGTGTAAGTTGAGTAGATACTGAAGGAGGATTGGCCCTTGATCCAATATGAGTAGTGATCTTACAAGAAGAGGAGAAGAAGCACAGGGACAGGCCCACAGAGAGGAGACATTGAGGTGATGTAGCCACAAGTCAAGGATTGCCAAGAATTGCCGACAACCTTGATTTCAGACTTCCAGACTCCAGAACTGTGAGAGAATAAATTTCTGTATGTTAAGCCTCCCAAACTTGTGGTAATTTGTCACAGCAGCCCTAGGAAGCTGTATAAGCAGATACCACCTTGGGGCATGAGGTGTGGCAGGAGAGACTATAGCACTCAAAGGCATGGAGAGAGCTTCCCTATCATGCATTGGGTGTGCAGGCAGGAGATTGTAGACCATGAGGTCAATGTGCTAGATTGGGACTGAATTTTGAAGGGTGGGGTTTGTCAGGTAAGCTTGCAGCTAGATGGGGCTGTGCAATTGTTCTGGACCAGTGGTCGGCAAACCGCGGCTCGTGAGCCACATGCGGCTCTTTGGCCCCTTGAGTGTGGCTCTTCCATAAAATACCACAGCCTGGGTGAGTCTATTTTGAAGAAGTGGCATTAGAAGAAGTTTAAGTTTAAACAATTTGGCTCTCCAAAGAAATTTCAATCGTTGTACTATTGATACTTGGCTCTGTTGACTAATGAGTTTGCCGACCACTGTTCTGGACAATGGGATGTGAGTAGAAGGGAGTGGTGTCCTCATCCCCTAGCTCTCTCTCCCTGTTTCAGACACCTGCTCCAGGTGTGAGGCTGGGTCCCTGGACCACGGAGTGAAAGGGATCTTCCCTGGAGAAGTGCTCACTTACAACACACTTGGTGTGAACAAAATAATGAACCTGTAGGTGGTAGCAACTGACCTTTCTGTTGCTGTAACAGACTAGCAAATACATATTTCAGATGTTTGGGGGCACAGCATCAGAATTCCACGTAGGTCCCACCTCTCTGAAAGACCCTGGGACACGTCGGTCATTCCTCCTGTACTACCCCTGAGACCTCCGATTACACAAAGACGTTTCCTTACCACATCACAGCTGCTGTGCTCTCCCGAGAATGTGAACCCACTGGGAAAGCTTTCACTATCTACTGCGGCTTAGATATAGGTGACCATGTAATAGGTAGTAAGTTTTAGAGTGACAGGGAGCACTACTCATCATTGCTCTGGGAAAACAGTGCAGACTTGTATTGTTTTAGACTAGCCGTGGGCAAACTACGGCCCGCAGGCCGGATCCGGCCCGTTCGGCTGTTGTATCCGGCCCGCAGAGCCGAAAGAGTGGAGGGTTCTCTTGCTCTCCCCTCCGCTCCTTTACTTTGAATTTATATTAGTTCACACAAACACTCCATCCATGCTTTTGTTCCGGCCCTCCGGTCCAGTTTAAGAACCCATTGTGGCCCTCGAGTCAAAAAGTTTGCCCACCCCTGTTAGACAAACCGAGACACGTGGTGACCCAGCTCAGAGGTGGTTTTGGTGCAAAGCGGGTGATACGATGGGATGAAGTTGGGGGTTGAGGAGTCCAGGAGCTAGTGTCTGTGGTCTGGCTCTATTGATTATCGACTCCATGAATGTGAACAAATCCCTTCACTTCCTGAGGTTCCCGCTGCTCATCTGTAAATTGGGAAGCATGAGTACTCCTTGCACGACTTTGTGAAAATGTACGTGAAAGTGGCATATGGACTGTAAGAAGCTATCATGCTTACTTCATTGTTATCAGCCTTGCTGTTGACATTGGTGTTGGTATTGGTGAGCGTTCCTGGTGAATTACAGTTGGGGTTCCCTACCTGTCTGCTTGCTAGAATCATCTGGGAAGATTTAGTAAATAAATGCTGGATTAGTTTATGGGAACTGCTATAACAGAGAACCACGAATTGAGTGGCCAAAACAACAGAAATTGATTTTTTCAGAGTTTTGGATGCTTGAGATCAAGGTGTTGGCAGGGTTCTTTCTTCTAAGACCCCTTTCTTTGGCTGATAGATGGCCATCTTCCTCTTGGTCTCCATATGGTCTCCCCTCTGTTCATCCGTGTCCACGTTACCCTTTGTATGAGGACACCAGTCATGTTGGAGTGGGGCCCACTCTCATGACCTCATTTTACCTTACTCACCTCTTTAAAGACCTTCTCCCTAAATACAGTGACATTTTGAGGTGTTGGGGGTCAGCACTCCAACATATGAATTTTGGGGTGGTGGTGACACAGTTCAGACCATAATACATGCTTTCCCCACCACAGGAATGCTGGTATATTTCTAGGCCAAACCCTGTTGCACTGAAGAAATGTATAGAATGCTCTTGCTCTAGTGAGTTACACTCAGTTCTGGCCAATGCAAAACAGTCCAGCAGCAGATTCCCACGCCAGTCATGCAGCTGTATGTCTGAAACGGATATCACGCTGCATGTCAACTGTAATTGGAAAGTAAACAGTTTTTTGAAAAGAGGCATTTCCTGAGCACCAGTGAGCCACGCTTACACACAGAACCCAGGCTCTTTTTTGTGCTACCGAGTGAGGCTGCTCGAAAAAGACTGGATGGCTCGGAGCCTCACCGCCAGCCCTCTCCTGCCGGTGGTGGGAAGCGGCTTGGACAGGTGCCCCGACATTGACACAATGAATCACACTTTGTCGGTGGCTTTGGCTCCTTGTACAGAGCACTTCCCCTGCTCAGCCCGTGCCCGCCTCGCCTTCAGGTGTGCATGGGCCCTGCCAGCCGGGTGGGTGGGGCTGCCTCTCCTCCCTCCGTGCAGCTCCCCAGCTCGGGAGCCAGCTGACCCTGTACGTGCCCCTGGGAGATGTAGCAAGATCCCCTCCGAGACTCAGTGTACTCATCAATGGAACGAGAAAAGACGTTTTGCATCGTGTACCTCAACGTTGTCATGGAGAACACAGGAGACCATGAATGTGTAAGTTCTGGAGCCTCTCTATCCCACACAGCAGCCGCAGACTCCTGGGGCGGCTTAAATGAAAATGAATTAAAGACAGAAGATTTGGTTTCTCAGTTGCCCTGGTCACATGTGAAGGTTTCAGTACCCTCACGGGGGCGGAGGGCTGCCATCCTGGATGGTCCAGGTCTAGAGCACTTCCTCCATCACAGAGGTCCTCCTGGATGGGCCCCCGCGGGCTCCCCTGTCTCTTCTCATGAAGGACACTGTTATCACTTCCCAGGTGCAGCACGTGGGGTGCAGCGGTGATAAGCTACTTCTACGTCCCATATAAAGTGGGATAACTGAGACCCAACTCCAGAAGCGCCCAATTTCTGAAACCCAGGTTCTGTTGCCCTACACCTATGACCTCCCATTCACAGCTTAATGGGTTTTCTTCAGTCGTCAGAGTCCGCAGCACTGGCATCTACAAGGCGACGAGGAAGCTCTTGGCTCCTGGAAGCTCTGCCACGTGGTTGTCCAGGGCACGGGCATGGGCATGGGCAGAGGCAGGACTAGACTTCTTAGAGGAGGTCTGCAAGGTCTCTCAGTCTCCATATTTCTGTTACACACACACTCACCCCCTCACGCATCACAGTTCCTCCCCTACTGCTAACTGCTGTGCACCCTTAAACAAGCGGCATAAACATCCCCTGCTTCCACTCCCTCATCCGATAGGAACCCTATTGCTCAGCGGTCAGTTCATGTCAGG
The DNA here is from genome assembly GCF_963455305.1 of Plecotus auritus. Classification (NCBI taxonomy): domain Eukaryota; kingdom Metazoa; phylum Chordata; class Mammalia; order Chiroptera; family Vespertilionidae; genus Plecotus; species Plecotus auritus. Next base: position 244,106,642 of record NC_137770.1, on the reverse strand, counting down.
AGACTCCACAGTGGTCCCAGCAGGAGCTGTTCCTATTGTTCCTATTCTCCCTCCTCAGGCCCTGCCCCTCCCCAGCACAGCGCGCTCCTGCTTTCCCAGAACTGTCCTTGTAGCAAGAACTAGAAACAGCGATGCGAAACCCACTTACAGGCAGATGAAAAGCAGATGCATGAAGCCAGCAGGAAGTGCTCGCCTGGGAGCCTGTGATTCTAGCTTCAGAGGCAGACCTTTGCTACAGCGAGGAGTGGGGTGGGGTGGAGGGCACGGCAGCTGCCCCTGGAAGTGTGCACACCCCACTCCCCCAACTCTGAGCATGTCGGGGCTACTTTTCATGTGGAAAATGAAATCAAGTAGTAGATCAAAATGCATGTTTTTGCCTTGGGTGTCTTAAGCTCCTGGGGAATAAGATTGCGCCTTCAATCCTGCTTTAGACTCCTAAGTAGAGAGGAATTGGGCCCCTGGCTGGGTGGGAAGCTGGCAGCTTTGCTGGGGGCCTGTGGCGAAGCTCACAGTGGGGGTTCACAGGCCCCCCCGGAGGTGGTGGTCAGGTAGGGGACATGAACAGCTGCAGCGACATTACTGACGTCATGCCAGGGGTGGGCAACCTTTTTGACTCGAGAGCCACAATGGGTTCTTAAACTGGACTGGAGGGCTGGAACAAAAGCATGGATGGAGTGTTTGTGTGAACTAATATAAATTCAAAGTAAAGGAGCGGAGGGGAGAGCAAGAGAACCCTCCACTGTTTCGGCTCCACGGGCCGGATAGAACAGCTGAATGGACCGGATCCGGCCCGCGGGCCATAGTTTGCCCACGGCTGTGGAAGACTCGGGGGAGGCACAGACGACCTGACGGGTCCTGACGTCGAGATCACTGACTCAATCTGCGTCTGCACTGAGGGCTCAGCATGACGTCAGCAGAAACAAGACTTCCCGTGGATGGAAGGTGAACTTCCTGCAGATATCATCCTGGCTCCCGTGGATCCCCAGGGCCCTCGGGACAGAGTCCAAACCCTGCCACGGTTGTGGAGGTTGTGTGATGAATAATATTCTCTTGTATGTGAATAATATTCTGTTACCACATTGCCTTTATCCATTCATCCATCAATGGACATTGATGTGGTTTCCACATCTTCACTACTGAGACTAGTGCTGCAAGCCCTGGGTCATGAAGGGGAGTGGGTGAATGGTGAAACAAAACTCTCCAAACATACCCCCTGCTCCCCTCCCCTCCTCTGCTCCAGCCTGAGGGAGGCGTCTCCTCCCCCATCCAGGCACCCTGTGCTGTCCCCTGTCATGGCACCTAACAGCTAACGATGGGCATGAAGACACATGGGAGGGATGAGGGACAGTGTGTTCACATAACCGACTCCAGTGTCTAGCTGGGGCCCGGCCTGTAATAGAGCTCACCAGATGAATTATGCAGATGAATAATGTGCCACCAGGGACTTTAACTCCATTGTTCTCAGCCTGCATGCCTCTTGAAATGCCAATTCCTCTCCTTTCTGAGGATGGAACCTCATAAATCAGCAAGGTTAAGTGCAAGTGACACAAGTGTGGAAGTCAGATGTAATTGAGTTTACATACTTAACAGCCTAACTTTGGAGACAACACTATATTTAAGCCTCATTTAATCCTTAGGATGATCGTATCACAGAATGGTGGTAACAGGACATATTGGGCACTTTAAAAATGGCACACAGGTGGACACTCACACATGCCAATGCATAGCCCCCCACATATTATGGTTCTATGTATAGATATCCGTTTTGAAAATTTCACATTCTCATTGCATTTCTGTTAACTTGAATGCTTTATTTTTCTGGTAGAAGTTAACTTTGATATTTAATTATTTTTAAAAATTTTATCTTTATTTTTGAAAGTATTACAGATGTGAATGCTTTCTTTCTTTTTTTTTGAAAAAAGATTTTTATTGATTTCAGAAAAAGAAAGAGAGAGAGAAACATCAATGATGAGAAAGAATCACTGATCAGTCACCTCCTGCACATCCCACACAGGGGATCAAGCCTGCGACCTGAGCACGTGCCCCGACTGGGAATCAAACCGTGACCTCCTAGTTCATAGGTCAGTGCTGAACCACTGAGCCACACGTGCTGGGCAAATACTTTCTTAAAGCAGAACACAACTCAAAAGCAAATTCGAGGTTGAACTCTGAAAGGTTAAGGTTTACTTTTAAAACCAGAGAGCTTTAGAAGAAGAGACAGTCTGTGCACTTATGTGTCAGCTCGGCAAATAGACCCAAGACTTGAGGTGCAAAGTGCAATGGTCCAATGATCTGCTGTAGAGCAGATGTGCCCAAGCAAATTATTTGGTCAAGAAGTTGTTCACTGCCAATGAACTGGGACTGTAGAAGACAGAGTGGAGGAGGCAGAACCATGCTGTGTGCTTCTGGGCAGGAGCATGATTCCTATGCACATGTGATAATAAAGACAGAGAGGGCCTGTCTCCTCCGAGCCATGCCAGTGCTGGAGAAAGGCTACCTCCTCTCACCTGCTTCTTCCTATTTCCTGTGCATAAAACATTGAGTATTTTCATGGGCAAATGAAACTCTCTATGACTCACAGGAGCCCAAGCAGCCAACGTTCAAACCATGATTTCTTTTTATTGCCCACTAGGATCAACTTTATGCAGATGTTTCTAGAGGGACTGGGTCAATCCCAGAATTATTTCAAGGCCATGGATCTGGTTACATAGGTGGTGGCCATGTAAAAATCTTGTTGTCAAGACTACACTGAAGAAAAATGTTCCCAAGGTAGCTTTCCTGGACCTTTCTCCCTATCCTCAGGCAGATTTTTCTACAATAATTTTGTTATCATCACTGAACATTGTATACCTGTATATTCCAGCATTTCTCATGTGAAATTGTCATTTGTGCACATCACAGTTTTGCCATATAGCATCAGCACTTTGGGGAGGGGCCGACTGAGTTTTGCTTTATCGGCACCTACTGGTTGGATCCAAGTTATGCGTGATGCACAGGAGGCATGGCTTATCCTTTACCACCAAACATTTTCTGTCCATCAAGAGATCATTTCTTTTCTCAACCACTTTTCTCTACGACTCTTTGGTAAAACATGGAAACTTAGCATAAACTACAGTTATACTCTCAGGCTGGTGGAAGAATCTTCAAAGTCTTCCATTCCTTTCTCCTATCTGACTATTTTATATATGGCACCTGAGCTGGTAGATTATGAATTTGAAATTCTTTTAGGGCTGGGAAATCGCTAGACACCTGTCCCTTTTGTAACTTGAGTATTATTAGCAGAAACTGTTTTATCTTTTGTTTGTTATTATTAATTTCAGTGAGGAAAAAGGGGAGGTGGAGGAGGAGGGAGAGGAAGACAAGGAGGAGGAGAAGGAGGGAGAGAGGAAGGTGAAGGTGGAGGAGGAGAAAGACAAAGAGGAGGAGGAGGGGAAAGAGGGGAGGTTGAGACAGAGGAGGAGGAAGAGGAGGAAGAGAAGAAAGAGGAGGAGGAGGAAGAGGAGAGGGCAATTTAAGACAGAGCCTTTTGGAAGTTGGAAGGCCACTTAGTTTATGGTGGGACTCCTAGGAAAGGCCATGTTAAATTCACCTACAATACAGAGGTGTGGCTCTTATCAGCAGTGTAGGGAGAGAAGTACTCTATATCAAGAACCTACAATGTCCTAGGGCCATGGTCGGCAAACTGCGGCTCGTGAGCAACATGTGGCTCTTTGGCCTTTTGAGTGTGGCTCTTCCACAAAATACCACGGCCTGGGCGAGTCTATTTTGAAGAAGTGGCGTTAGAAGAAGTTTAAGTTTAAAAAATTTGGCTCTCCAAAGAAATTTCCATCGTTGAACTGTTGATATTTGGCTCTGTTGACTAATGCGTTTGCCGACCACTATCCTAGGGGATGTCTTACCAGTAATTCTGAAGGATAGTTATAATCACCATGTCACAGAGCAGGTGGTTAGCTGTAAAAAAGTACTTCATATATGCATTCAGCTGATGCACACGAGACACATTCTAGGTGGCAGCAATGCAACACAGATACATTATGAACAGACACGCTAACTGCCCTGAAGCCCACAGGTGCTCCTGCTGTGATCCTCAGAAAGCCAGCATGGTCAGATTCCAAATGCAAACCCGGGGTTCCAGGCAGCGCTCAGTTCGCTGCATCCAGTTGCGCCGAGTCCACTTGTTCTGCTGTGATCCCACTCTGACGCTGTCATGTTCTGTATCTCACTTGCTCCTCACCTTGTCCCTGATCTTCTCAGCAATACATCTCATTGTACAAATTACCATCTAATGAGATGTCACATCCTTTTGGTCTCATTAAACTGATGAAAACTTCTCCTGCATATTACTTCCAGGGACATCGTGGGACCACAATCTTGTGAGACATCTCTGCTTTACAGATGAGGACCCTGAGCGATTTGTCTGAGTCTCAAATGTCACTAGAGGCTAAAGCTCTGTCTGTCTTATGTCTCCAAGTTCAAAGAACTAACACTGAAGGGGCACTTGACGCCAGGCATTTCCCACCTATTTTGTACACATTATATCACGGAACCTTATCTAGCAAGTTGATTGACTAAGAGGGAGAAGAGGTCTACATGGATGATTTTTACATACATTATCTCACTTAATGCCTTATTCCATGAGGTGGAGTTTTATTTTCTCCTGATCCGAGAAACAGTGGCACAGAGAGATGACATTCTTCTAATCTCATTTTGGAGCCCCAACTCCATATCATCCCATAGCAGCATATGAGGCTGTTCATGTATTTTAGATTTATTCATTGACGGGTTTATTTATGTTACTGCTCATTCATGCATATAAAGATTAATAGGCAGTACATGTATGGATATATTAATATTGCTGGGCACATGATGAGAAGTAACAGCTCTTCACAGACTGCTGAATGATACTTTTTTCATTTTAATGTATAGGCTGGCCCTTGAATCCTATATCTCTGAAGATTAAATCTAATAAAGTAATGTATATAAATATAAATAGTACAAAGTCTGGCGTATAGTAAGAGCTTAATTCATGTTCATTGAATGAGCATTTTCAAAACTTTGATGAGTCACATTAAGTAAAGAACACACCAATCACAGGGATGCATTAATTTTCTTTATGAAAAAATAAGAATATCACTCATGAAACTGACAACCTGGAAATTTTTTTATCCTATTTCTCATTAAAATTTCCTCAAAGTACAATTTAAAAAATTCATTCCATAGGGAGAATGTCTTTTATTTCTTGCAGCTGATGAACTAGATATCCTGGCTGAAACTTTCATAGGAAACAGTTTTAAGATTTTGCCATAATTGCTGGTGAGAGTAAGGACTGCTCAGGGAGCCCCAAATTTAAATAAAGGTGAGAACCCAGGGACAAAAGTCAATCACTGAAGTTTGCTTTCCCCTTGGTGGCACTGGTCACACAAGGAAAAGTGGTCTTGGCTTTTCCTGGCTTTAGAGAACAGAGTGGACTTGAAAAAGAGCTCAAATATTCTAAAGTCTGGAGTCTAGTGGGAGACTCCGCCCCGTATAAAACTGGGCTCTAAGTGCTATAGTGTAAGAGTGAACTGGAGCTCAGCCTGCCTTCCTCACTCAAGCACTGGTGCAGAAAAGGGGACAATTTTTTCTCTGAGAATTTACAAATACACATGGGTTCTTAGCATAGGTTGTCTAAAAGCCTTTAACTTGAGAATTTAGAGTAAATGAATCCTATTTTTCTTTTTCTTTTTTTAAAAATTAAGTTTTAGGAAGGGAGGAAGTGAGAGGGAGAGAGAGAGAGAGAAACATCTATGTGAGAGCGAATCGTTAATCAACCGGCTTCCTCCTGCACACCTCTTACTGGGGATGGAACCCACAACCTCTGCATGTGCCCTGACCGAGAATTGAATCAACAACCTTTCAGAGCACAGGGTGACGCCCAACCAACAGAGCCACACCGGCTCAGTAGGAGGTCAGTGAGTCCTCTTTTCCATTCAAGTACCTGAGAGAAGCAAACACAATCCTGTCTGGAGGAGCTCACCTTCAACCCAGGCCTCAAGAATTCCCACAGATTAATTTCTATGAAAAATGAGCACACCCATAAAATCAGAAAATCATTAAAATAACAAAGCACCAAAGTAAGAGATGAAAGAAATAGTAGACAACAGAATCAGCTGTTCAGTCTTTAGATGATAAATTTATCAGGTAAAATATATAAACCAAGTGTTTATATATTTATCTTTAAAGACATATATCTATATATCTATATATCTATATATCTATATATCTATATATATCTATAGCCATATATATATATATATCTTTAAATTTAAAAAAGGAGGCTTCCCACCAGCAGATGAGTGGATTAGAAAACTGTGGTACATCTACACAATGGAATACTACACTGCTGTAAAAAAGAAAGAACTCTTACCATTTGCAACAGCATAGATGCACCTGGAGAGCATTATGCTAAGCAAAATAAGCCAGTTAGAGAAAGATAAGAATCACATGATCTCACTCATTTGTAGAATATAATGAACAACATAAACCGATGAACAAAAATAGATCCAGAGACAGAAAAGCATTGAACAGACCAGATTGTCAAACCTCAGAGGGAAAGTATGGGGAAGGGGGTAAGGAGTCAATGAAAGAACTGGTATGTATATAAACATAACCAATGAACACAGACAATAGTGGAGTGAGGGCCTGGGATGGGAGGTGGGGGTAGGCTGGGAGAGGTCAATGGGGGAAAAAGGGACATATATAATACTTTCAACAATAAAGAATTAACAAAAAAGGAGGCTTTAAGATGAAAATTTTTCAGAAACAGTTAAAACATCAAAACAGAGAATGAGGATGTCCGATGTAGGATAAATACAAAGAAATCCACACCTCTGCATATCATAGTGAAACTGCAGAAAACCAGAGACAAAGAGAAGATGCTATAAACATGCAGAAGGAAAAGGACTATGACCTTCAAAAGAATGTCAATCAGATTGATCATTGATTTTTCAACAGCAGGGGTTGGCAAAAGAGTGTAGAAAGATAATTCTGTGGTTCAGAGAGAAAATAATGCTCAACCTGGAAGTATATATCACAAGAGAGGTTATAATAATCAGAGAATATTAGTGAGTAAACAAATACTTAGAAAAAAATATACAACAACAAGAATTACTCATGTAGGAATAGTAAAAACGAGTATCTTTCTATAACCAACAATGATACTAAATCAGTAATTGCAAACCTTCCCCTAAGGAAATACCAATACAAGACAGTATTATTGGTAAAGGAACAGATTATTCCCCAATTACACAATCTCTTATTGAGAATAAAAAATTGGGAAATACTCTCTAACTCATCTGATGAGGCTAATGCATTCCTGATGCCAATATCCCACAAGGAGAGCAGGAGAAAAAAAAATATAGGGCCTTCTCACTAATATTACTTCATGACTCATTGTATCAATATACTAAAAATTAATATGTCATGACCAAGTAGTATTTATCCCAGAAATTCAACTTTTTTTTAAAAAATATATTTTATTGATATTTTACAGAGAGGAAGGGAGAGGGATAGAGAGCTAGAAACATACATCGATCAGCTGCCTCCTGCACACCACCCACTGGGGGTGTGCCCGCAACCAAGGTACATGCCCTTGACCGGAATCGAACCCGGGACCCTTCAGTCCGCAGGCTGACGCTCTATCCACTGAGCCAAACCGGTTTTGGCCAGAAATTCAACTTTTGCTTACTGTTAGAAAATCCATTGATATGTTATTTCATTAGAAGGGGAAGGAAAACATATATATAATCATCTCAATACAGAAAAAAATATTGATTACATTTAATGTGTGTTTTTAATAATTAAAAAAGACTTTTGGTAGCCTAGGGTCTCAGCCTACCAAAATCGGAAAACAAGTCTCAAGTTTCCTGCTGACACACTGAAAGCAGCCCCTTTAAGATGAGGATCAAGGCTGCTTGCTATCACCACCCCAATTCATCAGTGTTTTCAGGGTCCTAACTAGTGGCAGCAGGCAAGAAAAAATATACAAAATGGAAAGTAAGAAATAAAATTCAATTATTTACAGATGGCATTATTATCTGCAGAGTAAACCCAAAAGAATAAACTGACAACTCATGAGAACTGGTAAAGCATTTAACAGCTTTGCTGTATACATCATGCTTAAAGACATCTACACCAACAGCAAACATGAAAAAATAAAACTTTGATATTTTAACATTGACAATGTCCTTAAAATATGTAAAGTGCTTAGAAACAAATCTCTCAAAGCATGTTAAAATCCAGTCCTTTGGGGAGAAAAATGACAAAACATTATGGGATTATGTTGAAGTTTTTTTTTTTCTCTCTTTCTCTCTCTTGATATAGACTATTTTCAGGAACTGGAAAACTCAATATAAAGATGCCATTTCTCTACAAAGTTATCTATAGATTTAAAGTAATTTCAATAAAATCCCAAAAGGTGGTGTGTGTGTGTGATCCTAATATTTACATTAGAGACTAAATATTTAAGAGCCAATTCATTGATGAAGTACAAGCTGAGGAGTGTAACTTTTTGTGTATCATGAATTACTGTGAAGTTATACTAATTAGGGCTTGTGTAATTAACTTGGGGTAGATACTGTAATCATGGCACAGAAGAGAAAGCCCAGAGCATGGTCCTCCTGGGTAGAAAAACTTGGTTTGTGACTGAGCTGACCCTGCAGATCAGTGGAGAAGGGATATAGACTTTTTGATTTATGGCACTGAGTAAATTGTTTATCTGTATAAAATAATTGATCCTCCCTACTTCATATCATACACAAATTAATCAACACCAGACAGATTAAAGGCCTAATAGTCAAAGGCAAATTTTATGCTGTCTGGAATTTAATAGAGGAAGCTATCTTAACGATCTCAGGCTACGAAGGAAGGCTTCTTTCAACAATACACAAAATCAACAAATCATAAAGAAAAGTTGGATATGCTCAACTGCCTCAAAATTGTGATCACCCAAGAAAACATCAAAAGAGGATGAAAACCCAAGTCACAAACTGAGAAAAGTGTCCAGAATAAATAAATAACTCATGCACATCAATGTGAAAATCACAAAAAACCTGACAGAAAAGTGGGCAAACGATTTAAACAAGCACTGTGTGCAGATGAAAAAAATGTAATGTCTGATAAATATCTGCAAAGATGCTTAAGCACATCCAGAGTCAACAAAAAGTAAATTAAAACCACCCATCAGTTTGGTAAAGGTTAAAGCTGCCAACACCAAGGGTTGACGAGGTCATGAAGCAACTGGGTCACTTACACACACACGTGGAAACGTGAAAGGACCTGGTGGCTCTGGAAACTGTGACATTGCCTAGTACAGTTGGAGGTGGACACACTCGGTGCCCCAGGAAGGTCAATCCAGAGAATATACCTGTCTACACAGATGCTCGTGAATATATGCTCCAAGACACAAACCAGAATTCTCCCACCAGCACTGGGCTAAACACAATCTGGAAAACAACCCAAATGTCTGTTGACTGACAGTGGAGAAATAAATAGTATATTATATGCACCTACGGCTATATTACTTAGCTATGAAATGGAATGAATGATGGCAATCCACAGTATCATGGGTTATCTTTGGGAGGTACATTGGGGCGGTCATTAAACAGATAGTAGAATGTTAATGGCTAATACTCCGAACCCATACTACATTTGAGGAACTGTTCTAAATGTCTTATGAGCTCATTGAGTCTTCACAAGAACACCATAAAGTAGGCATTGTTATGATTTCTGCTCTGCAGTTAAGAAGACAGGCACAGTGGCACTAACTAACTTGTGAAGATCTCCCGGCTCATACCTGGTGGAACCGGCTGTCAAAACCCATGTTGTCTGGGCACAAACTATACCTCACAGGATGATTTTTTTGGCCTAAAGTTCAGAAACAAGCAAGACCAAACATATTATTTTAAATGATACCAACATATGTGGTAAAATAAAAAAATAAAAGTGGGCGAATGATTAACAGGATTTAGGACAGTTGCTCCCTATGGGTGAGAAGCTTTGAGCACAGAAGGATGCATGAGAACTTCAAAAGTAATGGTCATTCTGAAAACTTAACAAAGAGCCCACATATCCAAACGGTTTTGTTGTTCTTTATACCTTATGCATATTTTATGATGATTCTTTTATTTCGAATCAATATTTAAAGCAATTGAAGAAAATAAAGGGAAAATAAAACATTGCCGGAGATGGCAGAGAGAGACTTCATGTGTCCCCCCCTCCGCCACCCCGATAACACTTCTTGAATCTTTGCTGATAGAACCCTTAGAAAACTCCACAGAAGCTGACCTAGGTGTAGAATTCAGGGAACCTTTCTTCAAACAACAGTGGCAACAAATGCCTCTAATTGCCGCCTATCCAAAAGGCAGCATTGCAGGGCAGCCAAAGCCATCCTGTCAACACTAGATTTGAAACATCGCAGCCCAAATTCAGGCCTCATGCTCTTTCTGGTTATGAATTGCAGCTCCTTCTCTTCCCTGTCCATGAAGAGATATGGGCAATAAACCTCTCACTCATCATAAGTTGTCAAGAAATGAAGTCTTCAATGACTTAGAATCAGTTTTTAAGCAACAAAATCCAAGTTATCAGTCAATCTGATGTTACCTTTTATTTACTATAAGTCCTGATGGAGTCTTTCCAGCTGCAATAATTATGTAAGAAAGTTTATTCCTGCTCTCTCCTTCGTTTGCTGCTTGGTAACATCTCATTGGTAACATCTACACCAGGCTCAGCTCAGCTGTCACCTCCTCTGTGACGCTGTCTCTTCTAAGACCACCATGCCATTCCCCAAGATTTGTCCCCAAAGAGACTAACCACTCACTCCTCTGTGTCCAGCACCCTACTTGCCCACTATTACTTCTTTTTTTATTCATTGCCATTCTCATCTAGAATGAATGTTCCTCAAGGTGGAAAATCAAGTCGTATGAATCTCTAACATGCATCCTGACGATTTAGCAGCAAAGGTCCTGCAGGAAGTAATAACTGAGATGATGATGAAAACAGCAGACAGAATCTGTCCCCGTCATCTCTTGCTGAAACACACACCCATCCAAAGCAGTGGCTTAGGAACACCATTTATGTTAGTCTCTCCTGGTCCTCAGCTGGACGGGTCCCTCTCAGGCTCCCTCCTGCTATTGTGTTCAGGTGGTTATCTCCAAGCTGGACTGGGCTGAAGGCCCAGCTGGCTCTCAATTCTCACGTCTGGTGCCCAGTGCCCCTTGGCTTCCCTGTCTCTCTACCGGGAGAAGGTCTCCTGGGCTTCTGCACATGACTTGGGCCTCTGCACATGGCCTGGGCTTCTCACAGCGTGGCGGTCACAGCCTAAGACGGGGGAAACTGGCTTCCAAGGGTAGGGAGCAGAGCTGCCTGGGTGTTGAAGCCTCCACCAAGACACAGCACAGTGTCCCTTCTGTCCTGTTCCATGGCTCAGTACCGTCACAGGCCCATGAAAGGTAAAAGAGGTGGAGACATAGATCCACCTCCAAAGGGGAGCATCCAGGTCCCATGGCACTGAGCATGTGGGGTGGGTTATTGTACCATCCTTAGAGAGTGCGCTCTGTGGCAACATCTGTGTAGAGCTACCTCTGTGCCGGACACAGAGCTAAGGAAACTGCTGTCATTGTCCCTAATCTTCTCATCAAGTCTTTGCAACAATTACTATTACTATTTCCATTTTGTAGTTAGAGAGAATGAAGCCGGGAGAGGCTAAATAAGTGCCTAAAACTTCACAGCTGGTGAGTGGCAGAGCTGGTATTCTGATTAGATCACCCCAGAGCTCACACTCTTCATCACCAAACATTTGGCCTCCTCACCAAGGGAGCTAAATAAATGTTCAACTGAAATACCCCCTTTCTTGGGTTAACTCAACACAATCCTTTTTAAGCTTTTAAAATATGTGTCTTCAAAAATATCCCCTCCTCCCAAATAATGGAGAAGGTGGAAGGCAAGAACGGAGAACCAGACAGGAGACACTCTTCAATTTGCTGCTTAATATTTAGCCTGTGATCACATCTCCTAGGCTCTTGATTGTGACCTTGTGTCCCTTCACCAGGAATTCTGAAATTCCAAGCAGATAGGCCTCCAGGAAATCCCCTTTTCTCTTTCTGATGAATACATTTTCCAGGACCGCCTGATTCTGGCTCCAAATCACATCCATCCCAAAAGTTTTGGAAACCTTTTCACCCTTTGGTATCTGGTGCATTTGGACACGACCCAAGGTTTTCATGACATCAACTTTGCGCTTTTCTTCCCTTATCTGTGGGGGAGAGTGGGGTGCATGGAAGGTAGGACGGCCTCCATGGAGTCCCCAACCATACATGCTGGACCTCATCTGCAATTTCTCTGCACATGTACATCTTCAAATACTACGTGATCATTATAAACTGTCATTGTGGGTCGGGTTCTCCAAACGCTGGTCTGGCTTATAAGAAAGAGTCCCTGGGGTGGTTGGTTTGGCTTCTTAGCAGGTAATAAAACAGCATCCTAACATTTAGACATGATTATATTAATAGAACTTGTCAAATTATTCCATGAGTTGTGTTGTATCCTAGCAGTGGAAGAACATAAAACATGAGACGCCTAAATGATGGGAGATTGCATGGCTATAAAAATGACTTGAATAACATTGGAAGATAGTGATGATATATTAAAGGTCTGAGACCAAATAGGATGCATAGTTGTATGAGAAAGTCTCAGAGGAAGCATTCCACGATGCTGACGGCTTTCAGCACTTTGAGTAGTGGCAGCTTTTCTTTGTATATATGTACATTTTAAATCTCTACAGTGAATTGCATTACTTGTATGATAACAAACTCAAATATGGAAGGAAGTCACAGCCTTCTTTATTCTTTGTGACATTTTGAAAGGCCATAATTAGGAGATGGCCAACGTCGTGGACAGTCGGCAGGAGACACATGTTTTCAGCGGGAAGTTTTCCAAGCAGCGGAGAGAGTTAAGCCAGCTCGATCCCTCCCCAGTGGGCAGTTTTGCTGTTGAGAGAGAAGGAGGGTATCTTCCAATCCTCCACCCCCTCATCACTGCCCCGCTTCCTGAGGTCCAGGGCTGAACACACCTGCTGCTCTTGCAAAGGTCCCCGGCCCTGTCTGCAGCCCCTGGCAGACTCTCACCTGTGTCTCGGCTCTGTTCCCTCTCAGCTTGGTGCTTTTTAATTGCCAGCCAACCACAGAGCTGAATCCTAGGAATGTGCTTTGATAGCAGCAGAGCACGGGCCTGGTTGGACTGAGAGATGGTTCATAATGACCTCTGGGTAACTAGCAAGGTGGCCACACGGAATACTCTGCCGGCGGCCAGCCTCTGATCTCAGGATGCCGAAATCAGGGCACCTCGTTTCCCCAAGATTCTGTGGGATTTACACTTACTAATTGCTGTAAATCAAAATGCAGTCACTCCCTGAGGTCAAAGGCAGAGGTTGTTCACATTCATCATGAAGGGAAATAATGACCTGAGTTTATGAGGAGTCTTGCCCTGCAGATATCGTGAAGGGAGTGTTTGTTTATTGGGCATTGAGTTGGACATTGAGCTGGGCCCTTTAAAAAATTATCTTTATTGTTGAAGAGCAGGACATTTTTGAGACGAACTGACACCCATCCCCACCCAGCGACTGAGTGACTTTGGTTGTGCAAGGTTTCAGAGAAGAAATAGGCCTCTCAGAGCAAAACAGCCATTCAGTTTGGGGATGCTTCACTGATGAGAGATAGACCAGGGTGAGGTTCCTAGTCATCGTGAAGCAATTCCATGGGGCACAAGACCATGGCTTTGGGCGTCAGAGAGAAGTGGCTCTGAGTTGGGGACAGTGTTATCCTGAGGCGGGTGTCTGATGTGGTGACCTGGGAGGGGTATGGGTGCTGAGTGGTGAGAAGGCGTGAATCGTCCTGCAGAGTGCCTGGCCTGGGGGATACTGTGTCCTCGCCCCTCTTTCATTCTCCCAACTAGACACAACAGTCATGTGGGGTAGCGTTGCTGGGAAGTGTTGTTATTGTTTGCTGAGCAAAATGCATGGGGTCAATGTTAACACTGCCTCGAGGCTGGCTTTCCAGATGTCAATACAGAGAGGAACTTACACTCTCCTAACTCACTGTGTCAGAAGGTCGCCAGCCCTTTGTCAGGTTTTCAAGAAGGGTCTCAATTCTATCTCATAAAGCTGTTAAAACCCTGTGCGGGATCATGAACTCCACACCTCTGGGGCTTTGCTGGCATTCACACTCTATTATGTTTTCTTTACCATCAAAACTCTTTCCAAAATAAATAAACAGAGAAGATCAGCTCCCTGGTGCAAGCAAAGAAATACCAGGTTCCTGTCAGAGACTTTGATTGAACCCGAGTTCCCAGGTAATAACAGACTCTCACAGTGTAATTGTGTCACATGTGACGGGACACACGGCCTCGCCATCGCGTGCAGGGACCGTAGTGCATAGCCCACTCCACCACTTGCAGGGCACAGAGTATTAAGTTTAATCTTGGCAGTAAAACCGTCTCATAAAACTTTATAGGTCACAAACTGAAATGTCCAACGCCAAGGTCAAGCAAGATAAAATGAACCACCGGATAAAATGCAGGTCCACCCTTCTTTATCCAAATTCCACAGGCCCTGGGATTCAGAAGGTTTTGGGTTTTGGGAAAGCAATACTGTGCATGCACTGAATATTCTGGACTATCCCCAGGAAGGTCTGAGCAACACCCGGTCAAAACACACACATCTTTCCACAGGGAAACTTGTGGGTGTTACCGCTAAGTGGGAGAAATAAAGAACGCATGTAACTCCTCATTGCAGGTCCAGTTTTGCTGTCAAATTAGTTACAAAAATCGTCCAGCACTTTGAAGCCTTTTGACTTTCAGAATTATGCATACGGGATCATGAACTGTATATAAGTCCAGCCTTTAAACACCGGGATTTTGAAGAAGATTTAATAATATATCACTCATAATATAAGACAGTATCATTGAATGAGTGACTAGAAATGATATGTTTCAAAAGTAGGTTTCCTGACATTTTAACATGTGACACAAAGATATAGAAAGATGACAAGCAATCTGCATGGTTTACTCTTGGGCCCTTCGGGGGTGCTTGCTCTGCCATCCGTTCCCAATCGGGGTGTGAGAGAGCATCTTCCTGAGTCCCCAGAGCAGCACGGGCCAGGCCCAGGGCCATCACTCTCATGGCCTCCATCTTTGCCGGAGCACTCAGGGCTGAGCGCTGTGCTACTTATCAGCGCTGCCCCAAGTGATAAAGGGGCCCCGAGTGGTGAAGAGGCCCCGGAAACCAGACCGCACTCCCTTCCCCAGCCCTGTGGTCAATGGGGCCGGCCGCCTATCTGCTTTGCTCCAACACCTCCCGCCGCCGGCCCCCCCCCCCCCCCCCCCCCCGCCCGCTGCTGGGAGGAGCTGGGAGGAATGCGGCTTCCTGGACTTCGGTGGATCTTTAGGGAAGCGGCGGGCTCTGGTGCAGGGAGAGCTCACGGGAGATGGCCTAGGAGCAATTTAGAATCCATGACATCGGATTCCTTAGCATTGGGGAGCTTTTCGGTCACTTTTTACGTAATGCTAAAATGACTCGCTTAATGCACGTCGTGTTCTCGGAGGGGAGACTAGATCTCATTCCCCTTTATTTTTCACTTTTAAAATATTTTTTATTGATTTCAGAGAGGAAGGGAGAGGGAGAGAGAGAGAGATAGAAACATCAATGATGAGAGAGAATCATTGATGAGCTGCCTCCTGCACCCCCCCCCCCACCTCCACCCCCGCCAACCTACAATGGGGATCAAGCCCGGAATCTGGGCATGTGCCCTGACCTCCTGGTTCATAGGTCCACGCTCAATCACCGAGCCACACCTGCCAGCTCTCATCCCTCTTTATAGCGGAGGAGGCGCCGAGCTCAGTGCTGAGCCTGACGCTGGGGCTGCTGCCTCCCTGTCACTCTGGACACCAATCCTGTGCCCAGTGTCCAGCCGGGAGACCCAGGCATTGCCTAGTTACCCTGTTACCAGGGTCCTTCTGGGCCTGGGAATCCACCCAGAAACCTGGCAGCCTTCCTCCCCAGGTCAGACCCTGTCTCCCAGAGGGAGGCTGAAGCAGCTCTCCGATACCCGGAGCGGTATCTGCCTCCCCCAGCACCATCCGCGCTGAGATGAGGCCTGGAGCTTAGATGCTGCCCTGCACCCTCTGCTTCTCCTTCCGCACAGAGAGTGACAGCGCCACCCTTCCATTGGCAAAACAAAGCAAATGCATAGACCACAGATGGAGTTTAAAATCAGAACACCAGATTTTCTCCATTTAGACCCCCCCCCTCCCCATTGTAAACATTTCTTACAACTCGGAGGCCTACTATTTTTTGTTTGTTTTACTATACAGCATTTATACACAACAGGAGTGGATGGATTTTGGCCAGGTCAGGCACACATTGGAAATCCTATTCCGAGCGCATACCCACTCTGAGGGTTCCCTCTAAGGGTTCCCCCCGAGGCGGCCCCATCTAGGTTCTCTGCTGTGGGAACACGTGTGCCTACCTCTGTTCCTTTCGTTCTACCCGCACACGGGGTGGGAAGTGATGGGTGATATTTCTGGCGCCCTTGGGGCATGCTGGTGCTGGGAACCTCGTCCCTGCCCCAACCACACACCTGTGCTGGGGGACAGGTGGCCTGCCCGCAAAAAGCACGCTGAGACCGGGCAAGGTATCACTGACTCCGACATGCGCATCCTTGACCCTGGCCTCTCAGCCTCGGCCTTGACCTTGGAAATGCCCTTCCCATGGTGGGGGGGCGCATTAGCATCCTTCCTTCGTTTGAGTCCAGGATCTGACTCCTGTCCCCACTAGGAGGTTGGGGTGCCCAGCGAGACAGAGGTACTTACTGCCTGTTCCTAGCTCGTGGCACCGGGCGAAGAAGGAAAGGGACCCTCAGCTCAGCCTGTGGGAAGAACGGCAAACCATTAGTGGGCCTCACACGTCACGTTCTAATTCGGGCGAACATGCGCCTGTCGTTCCTTGTTAAAATGGGATACAGGTGCCTGCTCAGAGGAGACACAGAGCGAATCCATCCAGGTTGAAAATTGGTTTATTTCTGGAGCGGTTGGAGGCAGGGGCTTCCTTCCTGACAGGCTGTCCTCTTTCTGTCAGCGCGCATCGCTTCTGCCCGCATCTGCCCCGGGGAGCGGGGAGCTGGGAGACCCATCCCAGCCTGGGTGTCCCTGGCGGGCAATTGTGCGCCTCCCCCGGGGAATGCAGGCCCGTGAGCCCTGCCTTGCTGGCTCTGCTCTGCGGCGCCTGTGTGCGTGTAGGGAAGGGATGCGTTTCCTCTGACTGTGTAACTTCGCCATGAAATATTTATCGGCGTTACATTCACACTGTTTCACACAGGACGCTGCGTTTTATTGGGGGCTGGTGTCCGCCCACATAGGAGAGATCATGAGCCCGCTCACCCTACAAGTCAGCAGCAGCGACCCTCCCTGGGAGGAGCCAATAGTGCTTTATGTCATTTACACAAAGACCTGCTGTTACCACCCCTGCGCCCGGCGGGGGGAGGGGAGCCAGCGGGACCCAGAGACAGGGCTGATGGAAGGAGAAGGGGGTGGCTTCAGCCCAGGGACCCGAAGGGAAGGAGCTGTGGTGGGTGGAACAAGAATCCCCATCTCATGCCCCCCGCCCCCACCCCCCCGATTTCCCTGCTACTGCCTCCCTTGGGCAAAACTCAGCAGGAGCTAGTGTGTTGAGGTGGCATCGGAATGGGTGACGTATGTCTGTGCTCATGGACGGCTCCCCACGGGAGTGGCTCAGAGTGAAGGGTCCACAAGGGGTGGACCGGTCCCCTCCGAGGCTTACTGCCTTGGACCAGGGGTCTGGGCAGGTGGCCAGGGCAGCTGTTTTCTGCCTGCCCTGCCATCCACTGTGCAGCCTTGAACGAGGCACTGGGACGCCCGGGGGTCTTGTTTTTTTTTTTTTTTTCACCTGGAAAATGAGCCGGTTGGTCCCGCTAGGTCTCCTCCAGCTCAAAGTTTCCATAAAAAATCTCATTTAAGAAACTGCAGTCCTTTCATACTTGGCGACAAAAAAGGGTTTTAAAAATTTGCTATTCCGTTTCTTACATTTTCCTGTCTTCTCTCATTTCCTTACAGAGCACAACTGTGGAGAGTCTGCCCAAGGAGGGCACACAGGACGGGGGTGGGGGTGGGGGGTGAGGGGGGGGCGGCGGCAGGCGTCCTGAACGGAAACCTTTGTGGACCCTTTGACCTGGAACCTCAGCGCTTATGAGGCTTGTGTTTTGAAATTTGAATACAAGCTCAAAACTGATATCTTGCCCTAACCAGTTTGGCTCAGTGGATAGAGTGTCGGCCTGCAGACTCAAGGGTCCCAGGTTCGATTCCGGTCAAGGGCATGTACCTTGGTTGCGGGCACATCCCCAGTGGGGAGTGTGCGGGAGGCAGCTGATCGATGTTTCTCTCTCATCGATGTTTCTAACTCTCTATTCCTCTCCTTTCCTCTCTGTAAAAAATCAATAAAATATATTTAAAAAAAAACGGATATCTTACCATATAAAAATAATTTCAAAACCTCACT
This sequence comes from Plecotus auritus, assembly GCF_963455305.1. Lineage (NCBI taxonomy): Eukaryota > Metazoa > Chordata > Mammalia > Chiroptera > Vespertilionidae > Plecotus > Plecotus auritus. The sequence continues at coordinate 244,088,041 of NC_137770.1, read as the reverse complement.
GAGAGAGCCAAGCTCTTCTGGCATTTGCAGAGCAGAATTTGGGGTCTTGGTGACCCGCATAGAGAGTGAGCAGCCAGGGGATGTCCCCAGCCGGACACCATGAGTGGCACTGTCCGAGGCAAGCGGCTCTGCTCGGCACAGACGAAGACCCGTCCGAGCGCCCCGCAGCCCTTCTCAGCCGACCTGAGCGCCTTTGTCAGAGATGTGTGCAGGCAGGCAGGGTTTCAGGTCCGTAGGTTTCATGGAGGTAACAGACCACCGAAAAGACAAGGCCCTTCTCTTCCTGACGTGTGTTATTAACACAGAAAGTGGAATGAACCTGAATGCCTGTCATGCGTCCCCCGCCCCTGCCACAGGAACCCCATAGGGTCCCTGCTGTCATTCTTACTTCATACAAAACCAAAGTGACCTTAAATAACCTGCTCTGCATCTCATGTAGAATAAGCTGGGGCTGCAAACCATTGGCCAGGACACGATTTTGTTATGTGTTTGGACAACTCTCTAGCCACTCTGAGCCTCAGTTTGCTTATCTGTAAAATGGGCGCAACACAACAGCTAACCTGAGGAGGACATGGGAACATAAGTTATCCGAGATGCAGAGCAATCGTGATTAACATTCACTTGCACTTGAAGATGAGTGACGTGCCCTATATCACTTTCAGGTTTTAGTCTCAGGAAATGATAAGCCCTAACCTGCTGTTCAGAACCACCGGTGGGGTAAGCACGGGTTCTCACATCTGTCTGCCCTTTGGAATGACCTGCGGAGCTTTACAAAGTACTGGCATCCCAGGAGGTTTGACTGTTGTTCTGGGGAGGAGCCCAGGTATTGATACTTTTCTAATGTCCCAGGTATTCTAACGGGCAGTGGGGCAGACGGAAGCGGACATGAGAGTGTCAGTTCTGTCCATCCATCTGTCCAGTTCCACTCACTGACATCTCCTCATTCTTGGGGAAAGTACCAAATAACCACACTTTCATTTGCCTTTGGGTTCCAAACTCACCCTAAGAAATTCAGGAACTGCCATTGCTCATAAAGAATCCTCTGTACATTTAGAGTTATTTCTGAGCAAATTATCAATGAAATGTTTCAAGAAAATGTACCTCATCCAAACATTTGTGACCAGGACAATGGTGGGAACATCTAATCTCACCGAACAGCCAATTCTGTCAATTTCGTCTACAGGCCACCAGTGAGGAAGACCCAGGCTCCCGCGCCTGTCCTCAAGGTGGAATTTGTTCGTGTATTCTGCAAACATTTATTGAGGATCTGCTATGTGCCAGGCACTGCCCAGATATTAGGATGCAGCGACCACAGAGCAATGCTCTGCCCTCATGGCCCTTGAGTGTTTTCCCCATAGAGCTGTAAATGATTGTAATGAGTTCGACTAACCACGTAACTGCAAATAATAGTGGAACTAAAGGTGTTACAGGCATGCAATCTTATAGAAAGGTTCCTGCCCCAACCACCCCCAGAGGGGACCCAGGCATCTTCTTGTGGGATCAATAGAGGAGGTTCCTCCCCGCTCCTTTACCAAGTGTGTTAGAAGTAACCCTGACCGCTAGCTGGGCTCTGATCATGAAAGGGGGTGGGACTCCAGGCTGAGGAGCCCCCAGGCCTGTAGGCCTTTCTCCAAGGGCTTCGGGATCTGGAGACTGTCTGAGGTCAAAGGGCACTGTCGGGCACTCGTTGTGGTTGCCTTGACTCAGGGACCCGGTGAGGCTGCAGAGCCCCAGCCATGGGGGAATCTCATTGTGTTTTCACATTCGCTTTCTAGAGGAACCAGGGCATTGTCCCAGCTTCCCTTCCTAATTACCCACAGCCCTGAAGCCTAAGCTTGGCTTTTGCTATGGACAGGATGCTCAGGTGCCATCTGTCAGTCACAGCAGGGCACTTGGTACAAATGGGACTGATCTGTCCAGCATGGCTCTGCGTGGGGACACTGGTACAGCCCTCAGGGGCCTCATGAAGAGACAAACCCCGCCTGTAGGTGCCAATGGTCAGGGAGAGGCTGCGCCAGAGGAACCCCTGGGAATCCACAGGGTGAGGCCACCCCTTGTCATAATACCTGTTTATTTCTCCAGCAAGGGACAATGCCAACTGTATTGCAACTTAGACACCAAATGCACGTTGAGTCATAAATGCCAACCTGGGCAGAAAAATTGCCGAACTGTATACCAGGTTCTATAGTATGGGCAGAAGAGGCAGTATATGTTCATAATTCATTTTGACTTAGAAATTCATGCTTTCATTTTAATAATAGAGTTCCCATGGGACAGTTTCCAATTTGAGAAACACTGCTCTGTCTTCTATTGCCTCCCTAGCAGGCTCAGGCATTGCGCTCCAGGTAGAAAGGGGGCCCTGTGAAAGAGGTGCACAGCACTGCTGGGGGCCCGGCAGTAAAGGGGTTCCTGCCCCAATCATCCATGCCAGATAACTGATTATGTTTGATCAGCTCACCAAGTTCTTTGGGATTGAAAGGCATTTTGGAAAGACAATGGATTTGATGGTTAAAACACAAATATTTCAGAAAACTAAAATAAAAGAAACAGGTGCTACAGTTGAGGAACATCCTTACGATTTCCAAAGAGCGTGAACCCGCCTGGGGACTCAGTGCCTGTGTCAGGAGAAAAAGACGTGTTTTATCAATAGGTTGGATTTGGGCATGGGTCTTAATCCAGGACTAATTATACCCTTATCTACCTAATAAAAGAGTAACATGCTAATTGACCATACCTTTGTGACGTCCACCAGCCAATCAGGTGTGAGTATGCAAATTAACCCAACAAAGATGGAAGGTTAATTTGCATAAGCAGGCGCCAAGGGGACAGGAGTGGGGCCTCTGGGCAGTGTGGGAAGGCAGGAAGGCAGAAAGGCGGCCCCAGGCCGGAGTGGAAAGGCGGCTCTGGCCAGAGTGGAAAAGCGGCTCTGGCCAGAGTGAAGGCGATGCCAGAAGCCAGGGGAAGGAAGGCCCATTCTTGCATGAATCTTCATGCATCGGGCCTCTAGTAGTATCATAAGCTCACTAAACAGGTGGGACTACTAAAGCAATGGATCACGTGGTTTCCTCCTTGTCCTGGGGAAGACCGGTTCTCTCCTGGGAGATCCCTGGCGCTCTAAGTGAGCGCGCAAAGAGACATTTGTTCATAGACATTTCTCCTGCATTCCACCTGATCCAAAATTAACATTTCATGAAGGAAAAATAATGCTTTTACAGTAAAGAAATGTTTTTGCTCTCAAACATTTCTCATGTATTCCTTGAAGATAAAGTTTATAAAAATGCTAGCCTCTGTCTATGTCAGAGTTTAGGCACCATCCTTTCAATTACAACAATGAAACAGAATAGAGATGGGGAATGACTGGGAGTGAACTATTGGTTGCTAGAGAGTATGAAAGTCAGCCCAGAAGGTCAGGGGCAGCTGTGCTGTTTAAACTGGGTCAAGGCTGGAGGAAAAGGCCTGAATGAGGGCTGGTGCTTCTCCTCATTAAAACAGGAAAACAAGGAAAAAGCTGAATCTAAAATACATCCAGTGTGCATTTGATTATCTCTGCTCAATCACATCCAGTATTCTGAAAGTGATGGGTGTTATTTGGAGTTGAGGGAATAATGTGTGCATATTTGGGGATGAGGGTTGAGGAGGAAGGATGTGTGTGGGGGTGGGGGGGAGAGAGAGAGAGAGAGAGAGAGAGAGAGAGAGAGAGAGAGAGAGAGAGAGAGAAAGAGAGGCCACTCATGCATGAACTTTGACTAAACCAAGATTTCTCAGATGCAGCTGTTTATTAATTGGCTCACAATCTTAGGAAAATTTTCTTCCATTTTCATATCAAAAATGAGAAAGTTGCATTTTAGAGATGTCCCTACTTAGAAAAAGATATATGCTGATTGGATTTCTAATTCTATGCCATGGTCAGGGCAATCAGCTAAATTGAATTAAATGTAACATTTAATTTTATTGGATTTCCAATGAATGGAGGCATTTAAAGTCAAATGGATTGCTATAGATTTTTTTTTTTTTTTTTGAGGAATAAGGGAGACTGCTCCACTCATTTTCCTGCTCTTATGTATCAGCATTTTTTTTTTTTTTAAAAGATTTTGCAACTGTCTTGGTAACAAGTTCCCTTAAGTATCTCAGGCAAAGCACATTCACTTTTTATTTTGAAGAACCTCATGAACGATGAATCTAGTTTTGGAATTGATTTCTCCTGGCCTCTTTGTTTCTAAAAGCCTTCTCGGTTTCTCTTTCACAGACAGGGTTCCCTTCCTTCTGTGGTAAGATTTTTTTCTCTCCCCTCTAATTCCATTTTGTAGTAATTAGTCTCTCTATCCTATTTTTCTCATTCACTCTTTGTTTTCTCATCTTCCTTCCTCCACTCTGCCCTCCCTCCTTTTCTACCTTAATTTTCCTCTTCCTCTTTCCTTTCTCCCTTCTTCCTGTTCTCTTATCATTAAAGTTGCTTTAATGTTCAGATAAAATAAGACCTTAACAAAAAAAGAGAGATTATCAAGAGCCTCATTAGATATTTTCTTGTTTTTTAATTTTATTTAAAAAACAATTTAAGTTTAGCTCTTTACCTTGCCCCTCCTTTCATTTGGGGGCTGGGCACTGACAGGCCTAGAGGCATAGCATCCCCAGCTGTGATGGCCTCTGTCTCCATTGACTGACTCATGCCTTGGGGCAATACTAAGGCACAATTTGGGAAAAGAAAGATCCTATATAATAAAAGCCCAGTGACTGAATGGCAGAATGACCAGACAACAGGTCGACCAGTCACTATGATACACACTGACCACAAGGGGGCAGACGCTCAACTCAGGAGCTGCCCTCTGGTGGTCAGTGTGCTCCCACAGGGGGAGCGCTGCTCATCCAGAAGCTGAGCTCATGGCTCATGGCTGGCGAGCACAGAGGCGGTGGCAGTAGCCTCTCCTGCCTCTGCGGCAGCCTAAGCCATCAGTTGGACATCCCCCAAGGGCTCCCAGACTGTGAGAGGGCACAGGCTGGGCTGAGGGACCCCCACCCCTGAGTGCATGAATCTTGTGCACCAGGCCTCCAGTATAAAGATATAAGCAAACAAACTGAGATTCAGGGATATATATATATATATATATATATATATATATATATGCCACAACTTACAGGCTAGCCCTACCTCTCAAACACCACAGGCCCAATTGTGAATGCACTATCATTCTTCAAACATTTACTAAGCACCTGCTGTATTCTAGTCATTTTCTAAGGAGCTATTTCATGATAAGAAAGGTCTCAAAGAAGTTTGAGAGACACTTAAAATCCAAAGACAGGGGATGAGAAGTCAGGTAATCTAACCAAGAATAGACTAAGACTGGGCTAAGAGCAATACTTAATGATGATGATAATAATAATAATGATAATAATAATAATAATAATGCCATTTACTGAACGCCAGAAGCTATGTAGGACATCCTGTTTAATTTTATTTCACTGTAAGGCAACAATCCAAGTGACTCAGATTTTTCAGTATTAAACAATTTCCTCCTTTTGTTCAGTGAGAATCCCTTGAGCCAAGTCTGTCTGGTGAACAAACGCACAGTATGGATTCAGATGAGATCATCACCTAATTTGTAGCTTCAAGTGCATTTAGAATTTAATTTCTGAATTTAAATTCTCCCTAATAATTAACTCTTTCTTTGCCCTCTCTATTATTCTTCTAACACTCCCCTAGATGTGTGGGAGGCAGAGCTTTAGGCCCAGGAAGGCCGCTGCATGGTATAACTCGAGTATCTCTCGTCTGAAAATGGGGACACGGGCATCTTCCCTTGAAGACCAAACTGTTATGCAAGTCTAGTTTAATAGGTAGTTATTGAACAATTTCTACGTGTCAGTACCACAAAGGACACCGAGGATATAAAATTGGTGAGGAAAGCATTATAAAGAAATTTTAAAATAATTTTTCATTAAATTTGAATATTTTCAGAGATTGGTACAATAGGGGAGTTGTGAGATACTCCTAAGGCTTTGATGGATAAACATTTAAAATAAACACAAAGATGATGAAATTTGATTTCTGTAGAATCACCTCAAAATAGGACTACTTGAGGTCAACATTCTTAGAAAGGGACAAAAGACCAAAGCAACTAATGATGGTTTGTTTGATGGTAAAATAAACTCATGATAATTGAGCTAAAAATGATAAGATAGACACTGTCATTTACATTGCACTTAACAGTTGCCAGACACTAGCCTATTCAGTATAATAGGCATCTGATTTCTCACCTCAAATCCAGAAAGTAAGTATTGCAAGTCCATTTTATAAAGGATAGCTTGAGGTTCTGAAAAGTTAAACAACTTTCCTAAAATTATCCAACAGTCTGAATTCCAGCCCAGGTATCTATTTCTCAGACCGGGTATAAAGGTGTAGGAGAAAGAGCTTAGGAAAGGAAGTAGAGTTTGGGGTAAGGAGCGTGTGGAGGTGCTCTCTGGGAATACCCAGGGAGCTGGAGCTGGTCAGCCAGCACACCCCTAGACTTGCCCAGGAGTCAGGGGGACATGATGTAGGAATGTCCATCCATAAGTAGTCATGGGGCAGACTGGTTCCCAGGTGCTTATCAAGACATCAGACCATGGGCAGCTTGGCAAATTCAGCTATTGTAACCACACAGCTCTGACAGTGCTCACCACGCTGTATTTGTTTTCCTGCATTGATTTGCTCCCTGGGAGGGAACTTGCAACTTGAGTATATGCATTTAATACTTAAGCAGAGTCACAGAACATGGGTAAATGGGTCAGAATGCTAGAGTGAGACAGCACCCCAGGGTCCCATCCACGCTGAGTGCCTGGGATGAAATTAGCCTTCTGAATCTGCAAAGCTGATGACTGAAGGTGGGTCCTTGAGGACTCCACAAAGGCAAGAGCCCCTCAGAGGTTGAGGTTGAGCCAGGCTATTTGCTACTTTTCATCTTTATCTGACACCAAATTTAACTGAGACCCACCACAAGGAGGGCTGTGCCCTCAAACACATGGATATTCAATTTCCATATTGTTTCCAGACCTTTGGGCTCATCTTAGTTTTTATGGCAAATGTTTATATAAAGTGCCCCTTAAGGATGGATCATTTCTCATGCTTAGGTGTTTGGGAAACTGTGTTTTAATTCACATCACCAATGAACTACAAAATCCAAACTCAGAGACATATTGCTTATGGTGTATCCGGGAGTCCTAGAATGCTGGTTAGTTTAAAAGAAAGTGCAACGAACAAAAACTTGGGATTTTGTAGACGTGACTCTCCTTTCTGGCTTTCCCTCTCATTCACTGTGTGAAATGAACAATGCATGGAGTCTCTCTGACCCTCAATATCCTCTTCTATAGAGTTAGAATACGTATGCCTACTTAAAAAATGAGAGGCAATGAGTATTTATTGTCCAGCACATATCAGGCACTCAAATGACAACCTATCTATTATTGCTATTTGAAGGACTTGATTAAAATTAAGCTGAGTCGCCCTAACTGGTTTGGCTCAGTGGATAGAGCGTCGGCCTTTGGACTGAAGGGTCCCAGGTTCAATTCCGGTCAAGGGCATGTACCTTGGTTGTGGGCACGTTCCCAGTAGGGGGTGTGCAGGAGGCAGCTGATCAATGTTTCTCTCTCATTGATGTTTCTAACTCTCTATCTCTCTCCCTTCCTCTCTGTAAAAATCAATAAAGTATATTTTAAAAAAAGCCAAGTCATCCTGGTGATGATTCTCAATGTATTCTGTCCACAGAACTAGAAACAAACAAATAAAAAAACCCCAAACCCATAAAAATATTCCCATGATGGTTGTTGTCCAAACTGTTTTTTTAAAAATTATTTTTAAGTACTTATACTTGACCAATATAACCTGATGTGTTTCAGTCTTATTGATAACTTACTTTGCAAGATCACTAGATTTTGGCTCAATCTGTTAAAAAATTTTAAATCTAATTTAGATTCAAATACTTATCTCTGCTTACCAGCCGTGGGCAAACTACGGCCCGTGGGCCGGATTCAGCCCGTTCGGCTGTTCTATCCGGCCCGCGGAGCCGAAAGAGCAGAGGGTTCTCTTGCTCTCCCCTCCGCTCCTTTACTTTGAATTTATATTAGTTCACACAAACACTCCATGCATGCTTTTGTTCCGGCCCTCCGGTCCAGTTTAAGAACCCATTGTGGCCCTCGAGTCAAAAAGTTTGCCCACCCCTGAGTCTTAACCCCTCTGACCATTCTGTCTCTTCGATGCCAGGAGAGGTAGGCATAGCCTGGAGCAGCTCTCCCGAACTCAGGTTGCGGCAGACCTTGGCGAGTGCCGGGGCTGGTGGGAATGACTGCTTTAGGTGGCAATGTTCCTAAAGAGATCCTTCTAGATCCAGCTTAGCTGCTCACTGTGTGACCTTGGCAACAACACTGCACAGCTACCATTCATCCATTTCCTCAGGGTCTCCTCCTTGTCAGACACTCCCTGTGCATACAGACACTGTATTCACTATCAACCCACCAAATGGTCATTCTACCCAGTTCCAAGTTACAGCACCTGCCCGCCCTCCTTCCCGCTCCCCCAACACCAGCCAAAGCTCAGAGAGGTTTCAGCCACTTCGCCAGACACACAATTAAGTCACACACTACATCCATACTCAGTTTTAACTGGTCTCAAAGCCTCCTCTCTTTCCATTTCTCCATGCTGTCTGTCCATCCTCAACTTGTCTGAGCCTCAGTTTCGACATCTTCTAAATGACCTGATACTGCCCTGCCAACTTCATTAAGTTGTTAAGATCATCAAATAAGAAACTGTGTCCAAAGTCTCTGTAGATTCTACATGGCTGCATAACTGTGGTATATGACTACTCTCTAATGAGATTATGAAAAGAAAATATTCATATACTTACCTGTATTAATAAATTCCATGCAGAGTATGGGCATATACAGTATAGATACTTTGATGACACACCTTCTCTTTTCTATCTCACTCTTGTTTACCATCTCCAAGAAACACCTGGTGGAGATGCCTCCTGGCACCCTTGGAGGTGGGCATGTTACCCTAACTTTACTCACACTCAGGCTAATCCCTGTGGGTCGAAGCATGCTCTGCCCCATTCTAAAGTCACACCGAAGCAGAAAGAAAGCCATTTCAATTTAGAAAAGTTAAAAAAAAATCCCCATATATCCACAGGAGCTCCTCGAGTCAACATCTACTTTCAACGACCTACTTTGAGTTGAGGCTGCCTTTCTAGGGGGCTGTCCTAATAGAGGTCAGCCGAGAAAGTCAGCCACCAGCCTGGCCTTCAGGCTTTTGTAGCAAACAGTCAGGGGTCCCAGCTCCAGAAGGAGAAGACTGAAAACACTTAGTCTTTTAATGTTTTATGGGGAGATATCTTGAGTCTTCCAACAGAATGAAGGCATTTCTAAAAAAGGAGTAAAGAGAGCTGGCCTTTTTAATGCTGTTCGATGCTTTATGGCAGGCACGCGTTCCCCGCTGGAAAAACCCCTTTGCTTGGTGTCAGCTCTTTCCTAACGATCACATACGACAGAAGGTGACCACTCGGATGGAGCTGGCCTACTTAATTTACCTGAGCAGCGCGGGGAGTGCGGAAGGCCCCAGGCTGAGATGTCAGTCTCCTGAGTGGGGGGCTGAGGGGACATCTCGGAGGCTGCAGGAGCTGGTGATCTGTGAGGCCGTGGGTGGAATTATTCTCAATGCTAAGCCGTGTCCTTCAGCAGGAGGCTCCTCCCTGGTCTGTTTTAGGCTTGGTTTCCTGTGAAATTCAGCCACAGACCTTCAGCGGTGTGACCTATGCTCGGTGGGACTTCCTCTTCTCGAGTTGAAAGGCAATAAATGAAGCCGTAGGAGGCCGAGGGCTCCCCATTCAAGGGGTGTCCTTAAAGACACACAGTATCCTTATGGGGCACTTCACAATTTCTAGAACACACTAAAACAGATTGCTGCGTAACATTCATACAGAAAAGGTGGGGTTCGCTAGACTCGTTTCACATGCACACGTAATGCTAATATCGTGGGACTTGATGTTGCCAATGGTTTCCTGGGACATTCCCACCCCTCCCGCCCCAAGACACATGGACCAGATCCATCTGGTGTTATGAGGAGCACCTGGGGTTCCTGCTGTATTAATTCTTAGTTATGTGATCTTGGGCAAGTTTTGATTTCTTTTTCAACTAGTTTCCATTCCGTGATCAAGGGATAGTCATATTTATATTTTAGACATATTCCAAGAAATGAACAACATACTGTAAATAAAGACATGTTGCAATGTTTTGGGTGTGTGTTAGGTGCTCAGTGCATTTTAATTTCTCTCCGCCTTCACCCTGGTTCATTTAAGCTGGCACAGTCCTTGCAGGTGCTTGCTGTCCTCTCTGGTCCTCGCCACTTGCCACTCTAGTTTTACATAAATTGATATTGAATTCCGCAATACACCCCAACTTAACCGATTCAGATTTCACCTTCACAAAGGAGGGTCACGCTGCTAACCTCATAGCATTTTTCAGTGCATGAGATGCTAAAATGGTCTTGCAAACACAGAGACATAAGAAGATATGGGTGTAACCACAGGTTAACTACCTGGAACCCACTCAAACAGATCTTTAAATATTTTTTCAACTTCTATGAGTTTAATGCACAGAAGGAGAAACTGAAGTTTTTATCCATCCTTTAAAAATTATCTTCTTATTTTTTAGACTTTTTATTTTGAAATAATTATAGACTCACAAGAAATGGCCTAAACTAGTCTAGAGAGGTCTCCCAGAGAAACTGATGTCTCATGAATAAACTTTCTAGGCAGAAACAGATTTATTTTTTAATTCAATTCCTCTCTCTAAAACTGAGACAATGTGTTGGAGGAGAGAGAGAGAGAAAAAAAAAAAAAAAAAAAAAAAAAAAAAAAAAAAAAAAAAAGAGAGATGGCAAAGCCTAACCCAACTTCACCACTTTCCTGCTATTCTTGCTCTTTCTTCAGTTTTCTTTTGCAATTTTCTGAACAAAACAAATGCAGGTAATAAAATTGCTGCTCTTAGGAAGCATTGTGACAGGGTGTGGTGTTTGGATTCATCCTTTCAGTGGGTGGTGATGGCCAAGTTCAGGCTCCCATCGCATAGCTGGTCTTGGGACCATGTCAAGACCTGGGGTTGCACTGGTCAACGTACACATGTTCACACCCCCAAACACAAGCAATACTGTCCACCATCCCGTAGTTGTGCGGTCTGTTTTAGCACTGGCATTTCTGATTTATTGTAGTTTAGCACCTGTTTCTGTTGGTGCCCAGGGCAGGGTGATTCCAGCCCCCTGAGAGGGGCTCACCTTACACTAATTGCCTTTTCCCTCTCCTTTTGTCTCACATCTCCTTCAGGAAACACGTCTGAGCCTCCCCAGTCAGCTGTGGTCTCCTGCATCATACCAGCACTTTTCCGTCTGAAAGGGGAATCTTGGCATGAGTTGAAGTTGTATCCTCTGCTGGATTTCAGATGTGCTCAATTTCAGCTGGGTGCCTGCTGGGCCTTGGACACATTCATGCCTGCTGAGAAGTAGCCTCCTTGAGAAATCTAACCTATGTTGCTGAGTAACATTCATACAGAAAAGATGGACATTCAAACACACCTGGTCACATATGGGGAACGATAGCAGGTGGGGCTGTTCCAATAGAGGTCCATTCTCTCCAGGAAGGATCTTCAAGGGCCTCTCACTTCCTGACCCAACTCCCCTAATACACCATACAGCAAGCCCGACCCCAACATGGGCGAGCCCAGGACTCAGTGTACAGCTCACAGGGCAGAGGTAAGGGACCATCCTGAGCCTCGCATGGCTCCTGATTGTGGGCATATGTCCTGGCCGAGCTTTGTTGCATTCATGCTAAGTTCTTTGGGAATCACAGAGGTGGAGGTGACAGGTAAATGCAGGCAGAGCTTTCCCCTAAGATTTCTGCTCAGCATGCTTGGACTCCTTTAATTCCTTATTCACAGAAATGATAGCTGGTTTACCAATGAATGCATATCCCTTAAACACGAGTTCATTGCTTTGCTCACACTTTTTCCCCAGAAGGGGCTTGGAGATGAACATAAATTAAGTTCTCAGTGTATGCTAGACATTATTCTAGGCACTTTGCATGAGTGCATGATCTAATCACCACATAGGGCTTCCAAGCTGGTGTCTTTATTACTATTGCCCATTGGAGAAAGCAGAGTCTCAGGGTCACCAGGCTCTCACCACACTGGTGATAGATGAGAAAGACCCAGCCAGGTGCATGTCTGGAGGAAGAGGATGCTGGGTAGTGGTCATCCCATGAGAGGGTCCTGAGAAAGGGATGGACCTTGGGGGCATATAGACCTTAACAAAGTACAGATTCCTTGAGGGTGGCTGGAGTTATTTCTCATTTTGGAATTCATTGTGATCCGAAGAACACGTGGTGTGGCACCCAGCAATAGGTAGGCTGCATTGGCTGCAGCCTAAAGTGAAGTGAGCGACCACCGCGCTGAGTTGAGGGAAGAACCAAGACTGTGGCCCAAGTTCCAGGCTCTTAGCCAGATCTCTTTCAGACCAGCATGGCTGCATCTCTGGATTCAGCGTTTAAACAGCAGCTGATGTTAGACATTTCTCTTGAGCAGAGCCTTGTTTAGACAAATCTGGCCAGAAATGTGACATCATCCACACACACACACACACACACACACACACACACACACACACACACCTGCTATCAGTTGTTTGCCAACCATTTTTCCCGGAGGTTAAGAACACTGTGTAATATTTTTAAACCATGAGGGCAAAATCACTCCCTCGTCATGAAGGGGCTGAATCCTTGCCAGGGTCGCTAAATTGGCAGGGCAAAGGGCCCCACACCATCTGTCCTCACATGGGTGGAATGTAGGTCTTGAAGTGAAAATCAGATTAAGAAAAAAACACACCTAGCACCAATGGCACTAAGGATTCCCTGATTAACAAATGATTGGCGAGGGAGAGAGTGGGACAGGTAGTACTCAGAACAGAAGAGAGAGGAGGGAAACCAAGTTTAGCACCTGAAATGGAACAGGGCCTTGCCTTTAAACTTCTCTCTTTCATTCTCTCTTTCTCTTTTTAATTTTTTATTTTCTAGGAGGAAGAAGGAAACCAAAATGATTTTCACCCTCTTTAAGGCAAATAGGAATAATAATAGTACAGGTAGAGCCACTCAATTTTCAGACTCTTTTCCTGAACTTTGATTTTCTTCATTTGCTCTGAGTCTGTAATGTACCAACCTCTCAGCATAATTGTTGAGACTCATACAAGTCAAGTTTCAAGTCTTGTCTGGGTCTGCAGCTGATGGATCACCAAGCAAGAACACACTTGGATCTCTACTCTTCAGGCACCTGCCCTGGCCAATTGGTTCTTTATCCTTCAAATGCTGTCCTGTTCCCCAGGTCTTTAGATTCATTTGGAAGGAAACATTGACTCTCTGGGTCTCCTTCTACCTGACAGATGACTTTGGGACTTTTCTTAGCCTTCCTAACCATGTGAGCTAATTCTTTATTTCCCTCCCTCCTTCCCTCCCTTCCTCCCTCCCTCCCTCCCTTCCTTCATTTCTCCCTTTCTTCCTTCCTTCCATGTGTCATCTATCTATCTTGGAAGAACCTTGACTAATATATTCATGTAGAAAGTATTTGAATTGCAATAGGGATTAGAGAAGAAATAGGTTTGGCAAAGAGAAGGTGTCTAGTTATGAAATTTAAGGCATGAGAAGCAGGCAAAGGTACTGCCTTTGGGGGTGGAAAAATGAGAATTGCAATAATGATTAAATGGGATGGTCTATGTGATGCATCCGACATCACAACTATTCAGTAAATGCTGTGATAGTGATGTGATGCTGCTGCAGGAAACTGAAGGTTGTTGTGGTTAAACAGGATTTCTAACGTGAGGAGCCTGACTAGGACCACACCTGTCTCACTCCAAGCCTCTCACTCTAAGCCTGTCTAACTCCAAAGCCAAATAGATGTCCATGCTGACTTTACAGAGACCCTGGCATTTTCCATTATTTTGCTCTAGAGACTTAGATGGGTTCCCACAGTGCTTCACAGTCTATAAAAATTTAGCACTCATTACCTCATTCAAACCTCGGAGCCTGCCTTGTGATGGAGGTCCTATTTTTAATTTTACAAGTAAGGAAGCTGGAGACTCAGAGAGGTGAAGAGGGGTGTTAATCACGAGTCTTGAGCGCAGTGCGCACGCTGGAGCTTGGGCCTCCTGACGCCGAGGCATGGGTCCCGTCCTTCACTCAGTGGCGTTGGCTCTTAACGGAGTTTAGGTTCTTACATGAGCTGGGAAGGCACCAAACACGGGCGAGGAAAATTACCTACAAAAATAATCTCTGGTGTTCATAAAGTAAAAGAAACAGGGCTTTGTGTAAACGATGGCAAATAGGAATATGCAGGTGCCATTGCAGACGGTATACGATGATGTATGTACAACTACGTGCTTTGTATTTGGAAATTAAATCCTTCAATTGTGTTACTACTTCAAACACTTCAGCAAATTTGGATGGTTTCCACTTGCTAGAAAATGGTGATCACCTTCTGCGTCTGTAAAAGGTTTCACTGGCTCTGACCTTTGCCTTGTCCTATAAAGACATCCATGGGGCTATCACTGTCTCATTTTCCTGGCCATGAGTAAGATATATTTGTTTCATTTCTTTGTCAATACTTTGACAAGGAAGTGCTTAACACATGCTAGAAATGTTGCAAGCAGACCTTGTATATGTCAGGCTCAGTTGTATGTATTGCCTGTGGATAGAAACCCAAATCTCCTTAAAACGACTCCTAGCCCACCTCTCTCCTACCAGTGTGGTTGAAGTCCTGCATTAAGCGTGTATGTCCTGGCCCCTAGGACCAGGTAGTGAGTCATAGCTGAAAACCAGCATATTTTGCCGCTACTGAAAACCTTCACTGAACATCTGGTTTGTTCCATGCCTGTGGTCAGTGCCAGGAGGACAAACAAAATCCTCCTCTCCAGGAGCTTTCTGGGAGGTGGGAGACCAACACACAGACAGGTTGCTTGGTGAGTGAAAAGTGGAGATAGTGTATGGAAGGGTTTGAGGATGCACTTAGTAATTTCAGGAGTTGACCATAATAAAAATTCACATGCTGTTTGCCAAGGGCCATTGTAATGAAGGCTTCACATGTATTAGCTCATTTGATCCTTTCAGTAGCTCTGCAAGTGCAAGGTCACTATCATCCCTGTTTTTTTTTAAATATATTTTATTGATTTTTTACAGAGAAGAAGGGAGAGGGATAGAGAGTTAGAAACATTGATGAGAGAGAAACATCGATCAGCTGCCTCCTGCACACCCCCTACTGGGATGTGCCCGCAACCAAGGTACATGCCCTTGACCGGAATCGAACCTGGGACCCTTCAGTCCACAGGCTGATGCTCTATCCACTGAGTCAGACCGGTTAGGGCTCATCCCTGTTTTATACGTGAGGAAACTGAGGCACATAGAGGTGAGTAGCATGAGGTCACCCTGTAAGGTGACCTGAGACTTGAATTCAGGGAGCCTGGCTCTCCAGTGCATACCCTTAGCTGTTCTGTGACACCATCTTTTCTAGTGGTCAGTGGGATGGGGAGTGGTTAACCAGCTAGAGGAAGAGGGAAGCACACTTCACGCAGAAGTAGTGCCAATAGGACCCAATCCAGTCCAGAGAACAATGACTTTAAACAAGCATGTCAAACTCGCTGCCTGAGGGCCACATGTGGCCCACAATGAATATTTTTTGCGGCCCAGCCAATATAACAGTATGTAAGAAACGTTTCAATAAAAATTTCATAACTAAATTTTTACAATATCCTGTTATACATAATCTATATATATAAAAGCCCAGCTACTGAATGGCAGAACGACCAGTCCACCAGTCACTATGACACTCAGTGTAGGAGCTGTCCCCTGGTGGTCAGTGTGCTCCCATAGTGGGAGCGCTGCTCGGCTGACCAGGATGAGTGGTTGCTCCGACAGCGGGAGCAGCCACTAGCAGGCCCAGGGTGAGGCTGAGTCTCTGCACCTATCAGATACCTGAGACAATCCAGGCTCTGGCCTGACCCCACCAGCTGATGCAGGCCCTCTAAGGTGTGTTCTAGAAAGAGTGCAGGGAGCTGGCATAGGTGGATGGTAAAAAGGGATGTGACTCTGGACCCCCCAGGGAGGCTGTCCTGATGGCTGAGGATCCTGGAGCACGGCTGCCCTGAACAACCCCGATGGTGTCACTGACCTGGCATCACACATCACGGACATTCACCAAGTGGCTTTGGGGTGCAAACTTTCTGCCAGGTTCCTCGGGGACACAGAACACACCTTTACCTGAGACATTACCCTGAAATATCAGCTCAGACTAATTTCCTCATTTAGCAGCCACTCACAGGGCGGGTCCACAGCCACTTGGCTGACTGGGATGAGCGGCGCTCCACAGTGGGCCTATCCCTGCAGGCCAGGCCCCCACCAGTGCATGAATCTGTGCACCAGGCGTCTAGTTATTAATAACAAACTACAACGCACGCTAATGACTGATTACTATAATCATGTTGCATTCATTTCCCTTACACGCTTTATGCACAGGCGCACCATTTCTCTCCACTAATACTAGCAGTGAATATTTTAGCAGCCGATTGCCATGTCATTAGTCTTGTACTAACTTGTTTGGTGTGCAGAACAGGAAATATTTCGCTTTCGGAGAACAAGAAAAATAGGTTTATTTGCGTTACACTTATTAATTTGTGCAGTTATTCAGTGTCTGGTAAGTTAATGTTCAAGAAAAATATTAATTTTTATTAAAATGTTCTATTATTTTATGTTAATGATTACTCATTTATTTCAGCCCTTTGTATTCAGCATGTTTCTATCGAAATAAACCTACGTTTCTATGAAAATTGAAGCTTTTGTTTTTTTGCGGCCCACATAAACTTACACCTTGTTTATTTGGCCCGTGTTAGCCTTTGAGTTGGACATGCTTGACATAAATGATAGAAAATGATCCATTATATTTGGAGTCCATCTCAAGGATGAGAGTGGCCTGTGTCCTGCAGGATTATTAGTGATGACAGTCCAACTGTTTATCTTCTGTGATCTGTTGCATCTAGCTTTGCACCAGCAGCCACAGGCATTAACTGCACCACTAGCTCACATGTCAGAAGTGGCTACTTTCCGTTTTAGTAAGTGTTTCAATAATAATCTCTTGAGCACCTACTCTGTACCCAACACTGGGTCAACGAAGGGGGACATACATAGAGTGAAAATAAGGTGAACAAAACAGATGATGACCGGTGGGAGATAGGTGTGCTCAGGTGTTTGTTTAATGTCTAAGCACAATTTGCTTGCATCCCCTGCTATGTGCGCCCACGGTTCCTGCCTTAAGGCTGTTTGCTTTCTGGAACTCTTCATTTCTGAGTAAAATGGGTTGAGAGAGTCACACAGAAACTATCTGACTCCCCACTTAGACGGTAAGTTCCCAGTGAGGAGGGTCTACACTTCATTGTGTCCTAAGTGCTTGGTACATGAACACATGTAGAATAATTAGTACAGTTTCAGGAAGTGCAATGAAGAAACAGTATAATATTCTTTGAGAATGTATAATAGGGGATCTCATTTCAAACGAGGGGTGCTGTGGCCAGGTAGCTCAGTTGGTTAGAGAGTTGTCTCAATACACCAAGATTGCGGGTTCAATCCCTGGTCAGGATGCATACAAGAAGTAATGAATGCATAAATAATTGGAACCAAAAATTGATGTTTCTCTCTTTCTCTCTCTCCCCAAAATCAATACAAAATATGAGGGAATGGCCAGAGAAAAACGTCTCTGAGGAAGTAACAGTTTGAATAAGATTTGCGGGAAGAATAGGGGGATAGCTAGAGGAGAGGGAGGGAGGATGTTCTGGGGTGGCGGGGAGACCCCAACTGTTAGTTGCACCGTCTTTCTCATGTCAGACAGTGGTTTCCTTTAAGCTTCTGTAGCATGCCATTTCAGGAAGTCCTGTTTCAACTACGTAAAATGACTTACATAAAAGGCCTATTTTGTTTTTATTGCCACTAAAAATAAATTCAGAATAAAATAACTTGGAATCATTTTTATTTTCATGCTTGATTTTTTTATGTGAAGTGATAGAACTGCAAGTTTACTTTTTCATAGGCCATTTTAAAAGTGAATTTTTCTTGCTGGCTGATGTCAGCTGCCTACCCTGAGCCCCTGGGGGTGGTGCTGCCTTCATTCCTCTTCCTCCCTCCCCCTTCATCAACCATATGCAGGAGGAGGGACGTTCCCCCTCCCAGGTGGGGCCAGGGATCCTGCGAGGACAGCACACCGGCCCCTGCCTCTAGGATGTGGCATCTTTGCCCAGGGCAGCTGGTCAGGAGCCTCTGTGCCTATGGGATCGAGCCTCCCTGTGCCTGATGGCCCAGGCACGCTGCTTCTTGGCTGTGCGATTGCGAGGATGTTACTCCCTGAGGCTCAGAGCCTCGAACTGGGAAAAATAAATGGCACAGTGATCTAAAAGTGTCTGGTACAATGCCTGGCACACAGTAGGTCTGCAGCTCATATAAATCAGAGCCGACCTGGTCCATGCTGGCTTTGTCTCTTACTTTTCTTCACTGTAGCTCTAAATGTTTCCCTGAGACCCCCTGAGACCCATGCAGAATGGCAGGCACTTCTAGCAAATCCCTCCAGATGGAAGCGGGGGACAGGCACCTAGGCTTGATCTATGGACATGTTTCTTCAGGAAGCAGAGCGTCTTGAGTCCCTTGCGGGCTTGGGGAGTAGCTTAGGGAGGACAACCTTCCCCTTGGGTGCACCACAGGCTCCAGTGCCTCAGTGGGACCAATGAGGTCAGTGTGGCATCTGTGTGCACAGAGGGCAGGGCGGTTTGGCCCAGGTGCAGCTAGTGGGCACAAGGGAAGTGCTATCATGGAGCAAAGAAGTCAGGGTGGCATTGGCGTTGACGTCAGTAAAGGGAAGAAGACAGTAGGAAGGATTTGGCTGGGCCTGTGATAAGCATTTCCACATCAGCTAGGGGAAACACTCCCTGGAAGCCCAGTAGTTATGGGCGGAAGGAATGGAGTCTGAAGGTGGAGAAAAGGAATGAACAGGACACACGTGTACACTGTTAGGACCCATTTGTCCTTCCTCAGTTGGCGTGACCTTGGGAAATACTAGTTACACTTGGACCCCCGCATGACTTTCTCTTTGCTGTTATAACAAATTGCCAAAAAAATCTGTGGCTTAAACAGCACCATTTTTTATCTTAGATTTCTGTGGCCAGAAGTCCAAAATGAGTTTCACTGGGCTCAAGTTCAAGGGTGAGCAAGGCTGCATTCCCTTCGGAGGCTCTGGGGGAAAATTCATTTCCTTGCTTTTCCTAGAGGTTACCCACACTTCCTGACTCATGGCCCCTTCCTCTACCTTCACATTCAGCAATGCTGAATCCCTCTGACCCTTTCTCCTGCCTCTCTCTTCCACATGTAGGGACCCCTATAAGGACATTGGGCCCCCAGATAATTTCCCTCTTTTAAGGTCAACCGTTTTCTGCTTTCATTCCATCTGCAACCTCACTGTGCCTTGCCAAGACCCTACCACATTTATGGGCTCCAGAATTGGGACGTAAACATCTCGGGGCTGTTTTTCTGCCCTCTGTTGGCACCGTCACACAGCAGCCAATGTGCTGATTTAAGTATAAGGCCCTGGATGAGTTTCAGAAGCCACGGCTCTGGTTCTAGTGTCATTGGTCATGAGCTGTATGATCTGATGTTTTATTCGACGGTTCCCTGTGGACCCGCAGCCCTGTCTGGAGACAGAGTGACCATGGAAGAGGAAGAAGTAGGAATGGGTGGGTCTGGAACTGCCTTGCTCTGTCTCTAGCTGGGGTAACATGCTTGCACATTTACAAAGATGTTTCAGACGTTATAGTCCAAAAAGGATGATGTTAGGAGGCAGGTATAGTGGAAAGCCCACTGTCTCTGAACCTTAGAGTTCCAGGCCAAGTGTGTCTTTGGGCAAATCACTCCCATCTCCTCATGTAGGGTCTGAACTCCTGGACATTCAAGGCTAAAGGGGCCCATTTGGAGGGAAACTTAGGGACAGTCCCAGGATTTGCTTCTGTGTTGAACTGACTATATAAAAGTCCCCAGCCAAGGACCACATGCCAGGGTTCCCTGGTGTATGGGTAGAGATGCCAACGTAAATACCAGGGTTTCATTGGGCAAGGCACAGACTTCATTTCAATCCTCCCTGAGGCAGCTCTGAAAATGTTCAGAGTCTGATGCCGACATTAGGAGGACAAGAGAATGTATGTCATCTGTGTGCATATCCTATGGATGTTATGGGCTATCCCACTCACTAGAGTCATTCAGCCCCTCCTCTGAACCTTTACACAGGAGTGGTTTTCTTCTCCTCTTGCACAGGTCAAGCAAGTGAAGCCCACGTTAACGAGATGGCCATTGATTGGCCCAGGCACCATGCATTTCCTTTCCCTACATGGATCAGAGGCTTCCTTAGGGCACAATTAAGGTTCATCCATTCATTTCACTCATTCTTGGGGCAGGAAATAAATAAGACCTGGATGCCACCCTCAAGCATCACACAGCATAGAGATAGGGAAGGGATGAGAATACAGTTCAACATGGTTCAAGATGGAGAAAAGTTCAGGGTATTTTGAGACCCAACGAAGTCACCTGAGCCAGTGTGGAGAGGGTTAGAAGTTTTCCAGGGAGAAAATGATGCTTGTGCTAAATGCTGGAGGCAAAGTAGGCCTTCATTGTTCCAAGATGGGACCCAGGGTTTCTAGGCCATAGGACAGAGTAGAGAGAAGCCTGGCATGTTCAGAGAAGAGAAGGTGGGTCTCTCGGAGGGGAGGGGTAGCAGGAGGTACAGTGGACAACATTCAATGCCGACGTCAGAGAGACCAGGGCTCAAATCCCATCTGTGTCACTTACTGCCACTATTTAATCTTTCTGTGCACTAAGCTTTTACATCTGCAAGTGGAAATATGATTCTACATCATTTTATGATGGCTACATTGGATAATAGTAAGATAGCTAACATAATATTCATTATTTCCTAACACTGTCTAAGTGCTTTATGCTGTTAATGTTTAATCTTCTCAAGTCTTTGTTTTAGACACTACCTCTATTCTATAGATGAGAATCCTAAACACAGAAAAACAAGTAGCTTTCCCAGGTCACAATCTAATTAGCATTAGAGCTTGAATTCAGACCCTGTCACATTTTTAACCAGTGTGTGTAGGTAGTGTATACGGGGCACCCACACACGGTGAGCACTGTGGGGGCGGATGTGTGGGGCAGTAGACTTGGAAAGAGGCCAGAGTGTGAAGGCCTCTGCTTGTCTATTATCCCACAGGCCATAGAGAGCCCAGGAAGGTTGGGCATGACATGGTCGGATGTTCATTTTAGGATGATGGCTCTGGTGGCCCTGTGCAGGAAGGCCTGGAGTGGGATAAGAGACAAGCAGTGGTGTTTTTTTAGGATATTGGAGGACCTTTTAAGTTTGTTGAAAGAGATGCAAGAGACTTCATTCTTAGTCTTTACACTGTCACAGAAAGAGATCAGGTTGTAAAGGAAGATAGAGCAAGATTCCACTTGGAACTTCCCCAATGCCATTGAGATTACCACTATGATTATGTAATAGAGCTGTCTTTATAGTGCTGCTCTGGTTAGTTTGGGTCAGTGGCTAGAGCATTGGCCTGTGGACTGAAGGGTCCCAGGTTTGATTCTGGTCAAGGGCACGTACCTCTGTTGCAGGCTCTCGGCCCTGGCAACCAATCGATGAGTTTCTCTCACATTGGTGTTTCTCTCTCCCTCACCCTCTCCCTTCACTCTCTCTAAAAATCAATGGAAAAAATATCCTTGGGTGAGGATTAAAAAAATAAAAAGTTGACAGGGCTATTGAAAAGCCTGGCCTAACACATGAATTTGAATGACCATACAAAGCAGCATTGAGTAAGGATACTCATTTCACAGTTTTAGTAACTGATAACCAATATCATAACCATTTGACTTGTTATTTATATTGGAAGAGTTCTGAAAGGGAAAGGGGCTCTATTAATAAGTACACCAAGCAAATAAGCAAAGAAGAGCTACCCCAGGTCTCTCTCCATCTGGGAATTGTAGCTCAGGAAAGTGAACAGATCTAGGCTCTGGACAGTAATATAGCCTGTGGACTTCTGAGCAGAGGAGTAAGAAATGGTGAGTGGTTGATTCTCTGTGTTCACCTGTCTGAGGCGGTGAGTGACCATGAGGGACAGGAGTCAGAGAGACTGGCCAGAGCTGGGGTGGTCATCCAGCTTCCTAGGAGGAGGGTGTATGTGAGGCTGATCCCAATGAAAATGAGGAGGGAATAGAGTGAGCTAAGGAAACACTCATAAAGGAATGAATGGGCATGAGCCTTTTCTGTGGAGTTATTCTTTGACACATGTTTTCTATCATAGTCCTTTCTAATAATAAGACCTAATGTTTGTCAGGCACTGACTGTGTGTCTGGCACTGTTCTAGCTAATCTGAAAGGACTAACTGGAGGCCCTTGCTGTCCTTGTCCCCATTGCAGGGTCACAGCCTCTTTGTGATGTGTTCACTCCCAAAGTCAGAGTCCTTGTCTCTCTCCTGAACCTTCTTGGTGCCTCCCGGACACTCAGGATAATTACAGCGAGAGGGGCCTGCTGCTACTCTTGGTTATGTCTGTGTCATACGATAAACTCAAAACCTGCCTTATTAACTTTATGTGTGGTCTCTTCATGTAGTCCCCTCTCTATCAAAGCCAAATGACTGAGTCAACAAGAGAGCAGCAGAGAATAGACAGGTAGGAGAGCCTATTGCTTTGAATGTGAAGCCAGATGATGTGAGAATGTCTCCCCCTGGGCTTGGGGTCTTTGACCCTGAGTATAGGATGAGTGATACTTATAGCCCAAGGGTCTGACTTGGCCTCAAGGATGGTTTTCCCACTCAAGGTCTTAGGCTTTAATCAAAGAGAAAGTTCAAAACTTGTGGGCAACATACCCTTCTTTCTCTAAAGGTGTGAACTAGTGTTCAAACCTGTGTCTTGAACACTAAAGCATCCCTGCTCTTAACTGCTTTGTGGCATGGACGAGGGCCTTAGGGGCAGAGAGGGCACTGAGCTGCTTCTTTACGACAGTGTA
The DNA here is from genome assembly GCF_963455305.1 of Plecotus auritus. Classification (NCBI taxonomy): domain Eukaryota; kingdom Metazoa; phylum Chordata; class Mammalia; order Chiroptera; family Vespertilionidae; genus Plecotus; species Plecotus auritus. The sequence goes on along the minus strand of NC_137770.1, from coordinate 244,064,902 downwards.
GAACCTGGCACCCAACACAAGCATGACCCATCGGTTTCTCTTGGCAAAAACAAGTGCTCTCTGACTCCGGCCTGAAATCTCACAGACCTTTCAGCCTAAGACCGCTGAGCCCCAGGGCATTCTTTCCCAAAGAAGAGCTGCCAAAGCATTTGACATATAAAAAGTATGTATTAACCCATAAAACACAACGTCTCAGAGGATATTGGAACAGAGGGACTTGGAAACATACTGCTTGGATTTTCATCACCAAGTCCTTTTGTTTGAAAGACTGGTCTAATTTCACTTAGAAAAGGAGAGATATTTTTATTCTCATTAGACTTCAAAAAAATTTAAATATTGAAACCTTTGTCTCTGTCCTGGCCCTTGAACGGCCGAGGAGCCTGCCAGTCAGGCCACTGGCTTCGGGCCAGCTCTCCCACTCAGATAAGACTTTCTGGGCCCAGATCATCTCCTTTACTAAGAGAAAAAATGGAAATGGCCTATTTCTGAAGCCCCTTCCATGCCAACTTTCTGTGTTTACAAGGTGCATTCCAAACTAGTCCTGTGATCTCCATGAAAGGAAGATCTGAAGTTGTACGAAATTTCAGAAACACTCTGGGGGATCCCGGGAGGTCCATGAGCATATTTAACAGCATGCTGGCCCAGGCACCAGGAGACAATGGGCGTCCAGCTTTAGAGGAGCTGCTGGATCACATGCAGAAAGTTCAAAGTAGGTGATAAAAGCTAGTTAGATGTCTTGCCTGCAGTCCCGGTATCAAAAGGGTCAGCAGAGTAGAGTGAGAGGAGAATTTTTTTGAACATGTATTTTTGGAAAATATATTGCTGGGCTGTGAGACCCTTACACCTCCCAAAGAGAAAAGAGGGAGGAGCCTGCCTCCCACCTCCCATCGTGTTGGGTCTGGGTGGTCCCAGCATTCTGAAATCTGAGTCTTCTCTGACAGATGGAAAGAGTATGGATGCACCGATCAGCTGCTGGGTGAAGGGGCGATAGAGGGTGTTAGCTGGGTTGGATGTCCTGCACTCCACGAGAAAGGTGGATGAGTGAGTGTTTCCCATGGAAAATGAGTGCCATGGACAAGAGAGAGCTGATGGGGATCATCATAGCACCCATCAGTGTGAAAGACAAGGTGGAGAAGGGCTGGAGGAGGAGGGCATCTTCCACATCAGAGAGCTGCAGGGAGAGACCCCAACAATGGGGCATGGGGAGGCGGGGTCTCTGCAGTTGACCCTCTTTTGGATATTTCATGGCCTTTTTTATGACATCAGACTTAGACCCCCAGCTCACATATCATAGGCTGAACAAGAACTTTCCTGCCCCTTCTCCTTTTTTCTTCCCCCACCTGCTCTAGACCTGTGGTGTGGTGGGTGCTAGTGCCAGGGAGGGGAAAGGGCAAAGGCCACTAGAGCCTGTTCTGGATTGGGGGTTCACAAACTATGAGAGAAGAGGAGCCGAGACTTAGAATCAGGGTTGAAAATTTGCTTTTTAAATAAACACACACTTTTTACTTTTTTATTATTTTTAAATATATTTTTTTGTGGATATTTTACAGAGAGGAAGGGAGAGGGATAGAGAGCTAGAAACATCGATGAGAGAGAAACATCGATCAGCTGCCTCCTGCACACCCCCTACTGGGGATGTGCCCGCAACCAAGGTACATGCCCTTGACCGGAATCGAACCCGGGACCCTTCAGTCCGCAGGCCGACGCTCTATCCACTGAGCCAAACCGGTTTCAGCCACACACTTTTTAAATAGTAAAGCAAGATCATGAGTTAAGAATGAGAAAAACTGAGACAAATGGTTGAAGAGGGCTAGGTAGTTAGGGATGGGACCATGGGAGGGAAAGTAGAATAAAGAGCTGAGCTCAGCCCCAGAAACAAACAAAGTGACCTAGAGCCAAACCCAACCACAGAAACAAAGTGACCTAGAGATGAACCCAGTTGAGCAGGAAAAGACAGTGAGGTCACTTTGGACCTGACATGGCAGTCCTCAATCAGGTCCATCCTGCCAGAGGGAATTTGAGCTTTAAAATGTATGGATGTTGCTAGGACAGGAGGCTTGCACATAACCAATCACAAGGCAGTGAGGTGTATGAAATAACCAAACCCAAGGATTATCCTAAAGCAAAATTCTTTGAAAGACCCAATCAGAAGCCAGCAGGACATATATCTACCCCTAGACAGAGAGCTTCCTCGGAAACCCACTTGGGTGCCCTCCCTGCTAGAGGAAGTCTGTTAACTCTCAATAAACTTTGCTTTTGCTTAAAAAAAATAAAGGATTGTGAATTAAATTGACTGCTACATTTTGTGTTAAGAGAGACCAAAGAAAATAGAATCACTTGGAGCACACTTATGTATGTGTTGTTCAAACAGCTAAATTATTTTCTTTGAGATCACTATGCAGAGGACTACTGTTCATACCAATTACAGATTCAGAAATCAGGACAGCAGCGGGTATATAAATAAACATCCGTGGGTCCTTAGATCTCTTTTACTCTGAAGTAGTTTAGATAACATGTTCACAGTTGAGCATGTGTGGGGTTTATTGTTATATTTATTCCATGATTTTAACAGTGAGATATTCCAGATCTCAATGGAAAAGTCACCCAAATTAACAAAAGCCTAATTTTATTTTTTCAATCCTTTGTCAAACCATCAAATCTTATATTCTGACTTTTGATATAGGAAATATAGTCAATGCAGCTAAATAATATTAAAACTACTAGTTATAAGTAGTTTTTCTTTTTATATTCAGACATCTTCCTTTTGATTTATTTATGAATTAAATTATCTCCCCTCCCTCCCCCGCCTAAAGCAACATTTCTATTGGGTTTCATTATCAGTAATGAAGCAGCCAAGTAACTTTTATGACTATATTACATTTTTTAAAAGAAGAAACAACAACAAGTTGTCTGAAATACCTTCAGTGGAAGATCAAGTTCATATTTCTCCCTGTGCATATTATCAAAATGGATCTTTAGATTATTTTAAAAAAATCTTTATTGTTGAAAGTACTACATTAGTGTTACTTGACCTCTTCTAGCTTGCCCTCGCTTCCACCACCCAGACCCTCACCACCCCATTGTCTCGGTCTACAGGTATGCATATATGCACACAAGTTCATTGGTTGATCTCTTCCCACCCATCCTCCTCTGCCTTCCCTCTGAGGCTCTACAGTCTGCACCATGCTTCTATGTCTCTGGGTCTATTTTTGTCCATCAGTTAATGTAGTTGATGGGCCAGTAATATCAGAAAAATGAGGGCCCTGGTTAGAAAGACAGAACCACAGCCCCTTCTCAGACCTACTGAACTGGCAGCTGTGTGCCCAGCAGGATTTGAGGAGTGCTCTTAGATGGCCATGCCACATCAGCATGGGGTTTCTTATCTGTACACTTCCCTAGACCGTGTGGCCCTGCGTGCCCACAGCATCAGAATGCAAAGAAGAGCAGACCAAGTGGAATCCAACTACAGGGCTTGCAGTGTGGGTGGCCTCAGGCAATGCACTTAGCTTCCCAGCTCAGGCCTCTCATTTTAAAACTGTGGATCATATTCTTTACTCCGACTCTGCAAAGTAGGACACATTCAAAATGATGTTATTTATAATGAATCCAGTGCACGGTCGGGTTCATACCAATGCTTCACAAATTGATTTCCAACAAGGTAACAGTATCTCCACCATTGCCAAGTAGCATTTAATTCCTCTTTCTTTTTTCTTTTCTTCTTCCATCTTTTTTTCTTTCTTTCTTTAACTTCTACTTGTTTGGCAATGTCAGCCACCCAGAGTGTAACTAAGAATACTACATTCAGTTTACATTACTTTACTGGCACTAAAATTATTGTCAGGATCACTGTGGGTCAAATTTCCTGCCTGCTGCATGGTAGGCCATCCCCCGTGTCCTCAGCACGAGCATCTGCTCACTCTACCGCCCCTGGGCTGGGCACGCTGATCTATCTCCTTTACAACCTCCAGACAGGAGGAGCAGGAATAGGGAATGGGGAGAGGCGGCCTGGAAAAGTGGGTGAAGAGCTCGAAGTTGCCTGGCAGAGAGAGAGCTGCCCCAGCAGCTTAGCATTAGGGTTTGAGTCATCAAGAAGAAGTGAGTCCTTTTTCGGAATCTCTACTTACTGTTTGAAAAGGTAGGGAGGTTTTTAATGGTGTCCAACCAAAAGTTGAGCATGCAAGATTATTTTTAAAACGGGAATTTTGAGTGAGTGCTGTAGAAACGAGGTCTCAGCAACATTAAAAATAAGCAGTTTCTATCTGAATTCATTCTCAGGAAATTTAGTCTTTATCGGTGGCAGCATTAACACTCTCTGGCTCAGGTAAATTTTTATGATTTTTTTTTCCCACTTTTTTTTTTTTGGCTTTGAGGTTTAGAATTCTGGTGAAGTCAAGTAAATAGGTTAATAAAAACACTGCAATATCTCAGTTGAGGTTTAGACTGCGAGCAATTTACTATTTCTACAGGAGAATCACACAGAACACCTTGAGACTTCTGCTTCAGGGAAAATGGAGATTCACTGTAATCTATTTTTTCCACTATGTCCAACTAAACACCCTAGACATTACATCGATAAAACATAAGGAAACTGCAATGTGGAAAGAAGATGGCAGACCCAAGGAACAATAAGGTAATACATTCCCTGAGTTTATTTTTTCTGCTTCATATGTCCCAAACTTGGAGCTGAAGAAGCCAGCCACACAGAAATGCCAACAGGCACCAATAAAAATACTCCTACAAACGCCTGCCCTCTTGGCCTAGAAGACCCTAGAGGAACAGGGAGGAAAAGTCTAGCAGGACAGACATTTCTAGAAAAGAAGTGCTGGATTGGGTCAGAGGCAGTGGAGCAGTAAGCTGGAACTTTTATCCATGCCAGGTATCAATAAGCTCCTCCCCTCACAGACTTCCAACCCCAGTGGACAGTAATGAGGTGTTTCTCCCCACCCCACACAGGAGTTTAGGGGCCCTGTGACAGGAGGCTTACTGGGGAGTTGTAATGAGACATCCTACCCTCTCCCAATCAGGGAAGTGTGAGTGAGGCTCAGTGGGGAGGAGAACTCCCATCCCTGTCTACAATAACAAGAAGCACCCCACACTGAGTACCATGGAGGCCAAGTAAGGAATGTAGTCACCTACACCCACTACCCTGGGAGTACTGAGGTAGCATCTCCCTCACCCTTGTCAGATAGTGTCAGAGGAAGCCAGTTAAAACACCAGGTTTATGTAAGATCCAGAGCATTCTAATTCTCAGAATGTAAATTTTAAATTGAAAAATCACTCATCATACCAGGAAGCAGGAAGTTGTTGTCAAAGAGGAAAAGACAATCAATGAATGCCAACAGCAAGATAACAGATATTAAAATCACCTGACAAAGAATTTGAAGAGCCATCACAAAAATGCTTCAGTGAGCAATTAAGAAGATGCTCGAAACAAAGGAAAATGATATGAATCTTAGCAAAGAAATGCAAAGTTTTAACAAAGAAATGGACAATGTTAAAGAAAAAGAACCAAATGGAAATTTTAGAACTGAAAATACAATAAATGTAATAAACACCTGAGTGGGTGGGCTCAATAGCAGAGTAGAAGGGGAAGAGGGAAGAATCAATGGACTGGGAGCAGATAATAGAAATTATCCAATCTGAACAACACGAAGAAAATAAACTAAAAAATAAGCAAGCAAAAAACAAACAAAGGGTGTCTCAGAGATCTGGGAGATTAAAACAAAAGATCTAACTCTCAGGTCAGAGAGTCCCCGGAAAGAGAGGAAAAAGAGGGCAGGGCTGAAAAAAAAAATAGTAAAAAATGTTTTTTCTGACAACTTTTCAATTATGTAAAAAACATAAACCTACATACGCAAGAAGCTGAGTGATCCCAAGCAGGGCAAGCCCACAGAAAGACACACCAAGACACAGCATATTCAAACTTTTGAAAACTAAAAGTAAAAAAAAAATATATATATAGAAAGTAGCAAGAGAGAAATTACTTATTAGTTTACTTATGGGGGAAAGATAACTTGAATGGCAGTAGATTACTCACCAGAAAATATGCCAACCATGAAGAAATTGGCATATTTTTCAATTGCTGAAAAAGAATTAAAAAGAACTATAAAACCAAAATACTAAGTAGAGTAAAAATACCCTTTAGGAATGCAGGGGAAATTACGACCTCTGAAGGGGAAGAAAAACAGATTTTTCACTAGTATACCTCCTGTAACAAATGACTAAAACAAATTTTTTTTTTTTTTAACAGAAAGGAAATGTTAAAAGAAGTAACCTTGGAACACCATGAAGGACAATAAGCTAAAATGCACATAAGCAAAATAGACTTCCCTCTTCCTCTTAACTTTTCTAAATTATGTTTGACCTTTGTAGCAAAAATGGTAGCACCCTGTGTTCTACGTGCATGTGTGGGGGAAATATTAAAGAAAGTTACAAATGAGGTTGGGTTGAGAAATGAAAAAGGAGGAACGGTTTCTGCGATTTACTTGAACTGGTAAAATGACACCAGTGGACTATAGTGAGTTTTATAGACATAGTGTGAATACCAGAGCAACCACTAAAAAAGCTATTCGAAAGATCACTCAAATACACTATAGATAAACCAAAATGTAATCCTAAGAAAAATGTTCAAATAACACCCAAGAAGGTAGGAAAGAGAAAACAGAAATGCAAATAGAACAAACAGAAAACAAAAATAAAAGCCCTAATGGACAAATTATTGCATTATAGAAATGGCCAAATTTACATTTTGAAAAATTATCTTTATTGTTGAAAGTATTACAGATGTCCTCTTTTCCCCCTCATTGACTCCTTCTAGTCTGCCCCCACACCCCACCCCAGGCCTTCACCACACTGTTGTATGTGTCTATGGGTTATGCATATATGCATAAAGCTCTTTGGTCAAATTTACATTTAATATAGACAGACCTTTGCAGGGCAGATGGCAAAGCTCATTTCATAAATATGGCTCAACTACATGCTGTCCACCAGAAACTCACTTCAAATATAACGAGATAGACAAGTTGAAAGTAAAATGATGGAGAAAATATTAATTTTAAAGTTTTAATTAATTTGCAAATATTAATCAAAGGAGACCAGATGTGACTGTAGTACTATCAGATAAAGAATATTGCCAGGCAGAAAGGAACATAGATAAGAGGGCCAACCCACCAAGAAGACATAGTGATGTACCAAATGTGTATGTACAAAAAATCAGAGCTGCCAACTATGTGAGCCGCAGTGATAGAACTGAGGGAGGAGACAGGGAAGTCCATAATTATAATTGGAAACTTCAACATCCTCTCTTGACAGCTAAAACAGCAACAAGACAGGAAATCATCAAGGATATAGAAGAACTTGAAAACACCATCAATTAAAAGGATTGAATCAAAATTTATAAAATACTCCACTCAGCAGTAGCAGAATGTACCTTCTTTGCAAGTGCCCATGATACATATATCAAAATAGACCACTTCCTGGGCCTTAAAACAAACCGCAACATGTTTAAGAGTTTTAATCATGTATCATGTGTTCTCTGACCTTTTCGAAGTCAACTGGAAATTACTAACAAGATAATAGGAGTATCACCAAACACTTGAAAAACTCAACAGCATACTTCTAAATAATCCATGCATAAAAAAACAATGTCTCAGGGGAAATAAAAGAAATGCATTGAATTGAATGAAAATGACAACATGCTATCTAAACTTTGTGGGACATTGCTAAAACAGGGCTGAGAGAGAAATTGACAGCACTAACTACACGTATGAGACAGGAAAATTTCAAATCAATACCCTAAGCACCAACCTTAAGGACCTAAAAAAGAACAAAATCAGCCCAATGGAAGCAGAAGGAAAGAAATAATAGAGAAAAGAGGAAATCAATGAAATAAAAAAATAGACATACTAGCAATAATCAGTGATATAAAGAACTGTTTCTTTTAGAAGATTCAATAAAATTAATAAACTTCTAGAAAGACTGACAAAGAGAGAAGTAGTAAATTACCAAGAAGGAGAGGGAATATTATACAGACCCTGAAGACATCAAAAGGATAATTAGGCAATATGTACAACTCTACACACATAGATTTGACAAGCTAGATAAAATGGACCATTTTCTCTAAAAGTATAAAATACCACCTCTCACCCAATGTAACATAGATCATTTGAATTGCCCTGTAAATATTAAGGAAATGGAGGAGAATTGACATCTTCACTACATTGAGTCTCCCAATCCATGACAAAATATGTCTCTACATTTATTTTGATAGTCTTTGATTTTTTTTTTCATCAGCATTTTGTGGCTTTTAGCATACACATTCTGTACACACTTTCTTAGATTTATACCAAAGGATCACTTGTAGTAGTCAAGCTATGGAAGCAACTCAAGTGTCCATAAATAGAGGAGTGGTTTAAAAAACTATGGAAAAATATATATAATAGAATATAACTCAGCCATAAAAGGAACAAAATCTTAACCATTTGGAACAGCATGGATGGACTAGAAGGTATTATGCTAAGTGAAATAAGTCAGTCAGAGAAAGACAGATACCATGTAATTTCACTTATATGTGGAATCTAAAGAACAAAAATAAATGAACAAATGAAACAGAAAGACTCATTGATACAGAGAACAGACTGATGGTTACCAGAGTAGGGGTGCTTGGGGGACTGGGTGAAAAAGGTGAAGGGATCAAGAAATACAAATTGGCAGTTACAAAATAGTCATGGGGATGTAAAGTACAGCGTAGGAAATACTATTTACTGTATATTATTGTCAATAAAATTGTCATAACTATGTATGGTGCCAGGTGGAAATATCTGGGGGAACACTCTGTAAGGTATATGGTGTCTAAACACTATGTTGTACACCTGAAACTATTACAAAATAACATTAAATGTAAATTGTAATTGAAAAATATTTAAAAGACAAAACAAAACGAAAGAATAATTAATGAGGAGGAAATTGATAAATTGGACTTCATCACAATGAAAACCTTTGCTCTGTGAGGACTATGCAGAGGGTTAAAGACAAACTATAGACTGGGAGGAAACACTTGCAAACCAAACCACATATCTGACAAAGCACTAATACTATTTAAAGGACTCACAAATCTCAATAGGAAAAGAAATTCAAGTAGAAAATAGGCAAACAACAGGGACAGGCATTTCACAGGTGAGGATACACAGATGGCAAGTAAGTCTGTAGAAAGATGTTCAGTAACATTAGCTGGTGGGAAAATGCAAGTCAAAACCTCAATACAACATAAGGAAGGCCAAGAGACATATGAAAACATGCTCAAAGTCACTAATCATCCGAGAGATGCAAATCAAAATGACAATGAGGTACCATCCCACACCTGTCAGAATGTCAGTGAAGATGTCAATTCTATCATGAACAAATCAACAAATGACAAGTGCTGGTGAGGATACGGAGAAAAAGGAACTCTTTTGCACTGCTGGTGGGAATGCAGACTGGTGCAGCCACTGTGGAAAATAGTATGGAGTTTCCTCAAAAAACTAAAAATGGAACTCCCATTTGACCCCGTGATCCCACTTCTAGGAATATCCCAAGAAACTAGAAACACCAATAGAGAGGATATATGCACCCCTATGTTCATAGCAGCACAATTCACCATAGCTAACATTTGGAAACAGCTTAAGTACCCATCAGCAGATGAATGGATTAAAAAACTGTGGTACATCTACGCAATGGAATACTACACTGCTATAAAAAGAAAGGAACTCCTACCATTTGAAACAGCATGGATAGTCCTGGAGAGCATTATGCTAAGCAAAATAAGCCAGTCAGAGAAAGATAAATATCACATAATCTCACTCATTTGTGGAATATAATGAACAACATAAACTGACGAACAAAAATAGATCCAGAGACAGAGAAGCATCGATCATATGCTCAAACCTCAGAGGGAAGGTAGGGGAGAGGCGGGTAGGGGGAGAGATCAACCAAAGGACTTGTATGCAGGCATATAAGCCTAACCAATGGACATAGACATCAGAGGGGTGAGGGCATGAGCAGGAGTGGGCAATGGGGGGATAAGGACACATATGTAATACCTTAATCAATCAAGAAAGAAAAAAACACACCTCAATATGCTATCACTACACACCTATTGGCAAGGCTAACTTACAACGTAGCGACCGTACCGTGGACCTGTGAGATTCTACATTCCCACCGCAATGTGTGAGTGATCAGTTTCTCCATATCCTTACTGGCACTCATGCATGAGAACATAAATGGTACTGGTGTTTGGCAAACAGTTTTTCAGTTTCTTAAAACACTAACATCTAACCATTGCACTCCTGGGCATTTATCCCAGAGAGATAAAAACTGTTTACATAAAAATATATACACAAATACAGGTTATTATTTGTAAAAGTTAAAATAAAAACTGTTTACATAAAAATATATACACAAATACAGGTTATTATTTGTAAAAGTTAAAATAAAAACTGTTTACATAAAAATGTATACACAAATACAGGTTATTATTTGTAAAAGTTAAAAAAACAAACTGGAACCAACACCAATGTCCTTCAATGGCTGACCGATGAAACCATCTGCAGTACCTCCATGCAAACACTACTCAGCAATGAAAAGGAACCCATTATTGATATGCACAGCAAATTGGATGAATCGCCAGAGAATAATGTTTAGTAAGAAAAACAATTCCAAAAGTTTACTTACTGTATGATTTCAGTTACCTAACATTTTTGAAATGAGAAACAAATAGAAAGGGAGAACCTGGAGGTGGTTGCCAGGGGTGACGAGGGTGGGGCTGGAGGGAGGGGGTTTCTCTATGAAAGGGCAACAGGAGGGATCCCCACAGTGATGGGAATGTTCTCTGTCTTGACTCTGTCAGGGTCCGTGTCCTCATTGTGATGTTTTACTACAGTTGCCACAGATATTAGCACTGGCAGAAACTGGGCAGAGGACACTCTACAGCTCCTTTTTGTTTTGTTTTGTTTCTTGTTTTTAGAACTGCATGTGATTCCACAATGATCCCAAATTAAAAAAAATTAATTAAAAATAAAAAGAACACATTGACATATTCCTCTCCCCAGGAATGTGGGGCTACTTCCGGATTATGTTATGAAGGAAAGGGGCTGAAAGAAATGTAGAGAGAATATGGTAAGTGCAGTAAAAGTCTGCATTCCCTGAAGGGAAAGACATTGATAGGGTGGAAATAACCAAATTTGTTCATTCATTCATTCATTCATTCATTCATCCATGCAGTCAATTCATCCACTCATTTATATGCTCATATGTTCATTCCTTTATAAACATTTCATTCACTTGTCTATCTTATCTTGCCTTCAAAGAGTAATGATTGAGACCGACTGTAATTATCGTATATGAGGTGTGGTACTAAGCACTGGGGGAAATGAAAGAATGAGCATGAAATGGCCACTGAATTTAGGGAGCTTATGGTAATCCATTATACATTCCACCAACTGAATACACTACCAACCAATCAACCAATCCTGTGGTCGGCAAACTGTGGCTCGTGAGCCACATGCGGCTCTTTGGCCCTTTGAGTGTGGCTCTTCCACAAAATACCACGGCCTGGGTGAGTCTCTTTTGAAGAAGTGGCGTTAGAAGAAGTTTAAGTTTAAAAAATTTGGCTCTCAAAAGAAATTTCAATCGTTGTACTGTTGATATTTGGCTCTGTTGACTAATGAGTTTGCCGACCACTGCCCCAGCCCAACCAACCAACCATCCCGTGTTGATAAGTGCCGATTCTATCCTCAAGGCCTGCCATATTGCTTGGCATAAACATATAAATATATATGCCGTTAATTTTATACCCATTCATTGATACATAAAGGGAGCATGTTTCCAGAGTTGGGTGCCCAATTTTTAGCCTTCCCAGGAAATAAGGAAGATACAGAATGGGAAAGGGAGTATTCACCACTTCTGTGTAGGGGGGAGTAGGACCAAATACTTGGCAGGATGGAAGTTTGGTTAGCCCCAGGATAATATCCAAGCCTCTACACAGGGTTCACTGGGCTCTCACAATGTGGCCCCAACCCCGCTCTCCCGCCCGTGCCCTGCTGGTCCAGCTAAACCCTTTGTTTTCCATTCTCCTGCAAGTCTCCCCTCTTGACGCCTGCTGCTCTGTGGCTTTTGGTGCCTCCCCGTTAGTCCCCAGAAGGGGAATGAACAGCTGCTCCCCTCTGTTCCCCAAGCACTTAAGTCTGTGGATTGTTACGGATCCAATCATATGCCGGGAGGGTGTGTCAGGAGGCCCAGAGATTAAACACATAGAGATTGAATGCCACCCTTCCCACTTACCGATCACTTCAGCTCAGGGAAGCTTGTTAACCTCGCAGAATCTCTTTCTCCTGATGACTTTACGGATGCAAATAGGATCATATCTCAGAACCGAGATGGGGGTTCAGAGAAATAACACGTGAGAAGCGTGCAGAAAACTGCCTAGTACGAGTGTGGCGCCCGGGAAACGCCAGCTCGTTTTGTCTGATGGGAAATCTTTTATGCGTTTCTGTTCATTTCCTTTTTCACGCAGGGCAGGGTCTGTTTCTTGTTCATTTCACTATTCCCAGCTTTTGGACTCTTCTACAGTAACCATCGTGTTGCTAATAACCATGCCTGTCAGCAGTACATTACTTACGGTACAGAGTAGACAATAAATGTTTGTTGAAACAGCTTGTTTGGAAATCACTAAATTCCCGGGCTTCTTGTGTTTCTTCCCGTTATATCCCATTAATTTACATTCACTGAAATTCTAGCGCCCTCCGGAGGGGTCTGAGCACACCCCAGGGGCCAGGGAGAGAGAGAGGGGGAGGAGGGAAGCGGCTTTGATCATTTGTGTGTGAATAAGATGCATGCGTTTACCCAGGAATGACCCAGTAGGATAGATACCGTGTGAATTATTTCAGAACAACAATGCAAGGGGCTGGGGATGCTTCTGGCATAACTACCTGTTATGAGGAAGGACACTGTGTAAAGGTTTATGTCTGATATATATGCATTTCTCACCTAGGCCATATAGATTTCTCTCTCTTGCTTCCTCTGTAGAAAAAGAAAGTTCTATCCTTACTTCCCCCACTGCCCACCCCCACTGCTGGCTAGAGAGACACCTAACCATGTAGAAACTAGAATTTAAAAGAAGGGTCCTGCCCATTGGGCATTGTGAGTATATTGGGGTGTGTATTAGTTTCCTGGGGTTGCCATATCAAAATAGCATGAACCGGGGGCTCAGAACAGCAGGGATGCATCCTCTTGGGGTCCTGGAGACCAGGAGTCTGGAACCAAGGTGTGGGCAGCGAGGATTGCCTCTGAGAAGGCCTCCCCCAGCTCACACTGGTTTTCTGGCCGTCACTGGCACTTCCTTCCTTCTGCTGTATTGTCCCGTGTGTGTGCCCATGTTCAAATTCCCTCTTTTTATAAGGACACCCTCCTCCAGTATGACCTCATCCTAACTAGTTGCATCAGCAAAAATCTTATTTCCAAGAAAGGCCACAGTCTGAGGTACTGGGGGGATGCAATTCAACTTGTATAAGGTGCAACTAAGATTTCAATGGTAAAATCATGGAAGATGGAGAACCAACAAGGTCTTCAACATCCTCATTTTGTGCAGGAGAAAGCTGGAGCCTAGAGATGTTTCAGAGGAAGCAGGAGAGGACAGACTGCCGCATTTCAGAACATTAGTTCTAGCTCTTAGGAGCCATGTGACTGAGAATCACCCGTGGGAGCTCTAGCCTCCACTTGGAAATGACATTATCAGGGTTGCCTAGCAAGGGGGAAAGATTCAATGGGACTGCTGCCTTGAAGGTGCTTTACCAACTCTAATAGACCTCTAAGAGTAAAGGTCATGTGACAAGTCAACATGCCACATGTATCTATGGAGTGCCATATCGCGTCTGGGTTCTTTCCTCAGCCAGCACGGTCCCTGCCACCATGTTTGAGGAGGTCAGGGCAGAAGTCTGAGGCTCTCCTGAGCAAGGCTTGGGAATGTGTCATAGCAGCTGACTTCCATGTCATGAGACATTGGAACTTGACCAGGCTGAGAGGTCCACCCGGACCCTGTGGGGAGCTCCTAAACACCAGGTCCCTTTGCCCTTTGACTGGCAACATTCTCAATAAAATGATTGCTTTTATTTTTTTTTCTTGGCAGCTTTAGACAGTGAGGTCAGGGAGGGTGAAAAAGCACAGTTGGTGGCTGAGCTGAGTGAGAAATGTCAGTGTGGACAAGTCTGTGGTGAAGCTCAAACTGCTGCAAGGCTGCTTGGTGGGAAAGCCAGACCAGGGCTTACCCAGACGTCCTCACTAGCTGTGGTAATGGTGGGGGTGGGGGTCAGTTTAATTAACATCCTGTCTCATTGTTTCTCTTCTGGTAAATGGGGAAAAAGCTACTTATACACAGGGGTGGGAGCATAGTCAGGTTCAGCCATTCCCCGGTGCAAAACACAGTACGGATTACAATAGAGTGAGCGTGCACCCCATGGGCTAGCAGTGCCATTTCCCTAGACCCAGGGGCCACCACAGCCAGTCTGTGGTGGCCCCTGTGACAGGCACAAGGACGGTGCTGCCTGCAGCATTGTTTGGGGTGTCAGAGGAGTGGAGAAGACCAGGTTGACCATTGTTAGAAAAGTGAATGAGTAAAATCCTGAGGGTGCAAATAATGAAAGATTAGGAAGCAGCTAGAATAACAGGACTAAACCAGAGGTTCTCAAACTGTACCAGGGCCAGAAGTGTAAGCATCACCTGTGAACTTGTAAACCATAAAAATTCATGGTCCTACCCTAGCTCTAATGAGTCAACAATCTGGGGGTGGGCCCAGCATTCTTTTTTAAGAAGGCAGCTTTGAGATTGTGATGTTTGCTCAAGGTTGAGAACCACTGAAGTAGAGGTACACATAGACAGGTATTAAAATACTAGTGGCCTGGTGCACGAAATCGTGCACATTAAAAGGGAATTAATTAGAGGAAATATTTTAATACTGCTATTTGCCCTTTCTCTATAATAGAGTGTCAGAGATGAAAGAAAATTAGTAAAATGTATATGAAAATCTTCCTCCTGTCAGAGTCTGGGGGGCGCCATGGGACCCAGAGTCAAATTTCCACCCACTTGCAACGCCTCAAAATCGTGCAAGACCCAGACCCAGCCATCCCCACTGCCATTGGGCAAGATCCAGACCTGGCTGGCCCCACCCTTGTCAAGCCCTGCCGGGTAGGGGATGCATCCTCAGGTCCCCTGTCAAGCCCCGCCAGGTGGGGGGCACAGCCTCAGGTCCTCAGCACATGCCTGGAGGGGGGCACAGCCTCAGGTCCCCCAGTGCACCCTCAGGTCCTCCGGCCCAGCGCAGGGGCGGGGGGCACAGCCTGAGGTCCCTCGGCCTGACACTGAGGTGGGGGCGCGGCCTCAAGTTCCCTGCCCCAGCCCAGCGCCATGCAGCCTCAGGTCCCTGCTGATTGCTCGTTAAGGCTCCTTATAGGAACTCGGCCTCCGCTGTGGGTGCAGCCATCTTGTGTTAAGGAAACCCCGCCTCCGCTGTGGGTGCAGCCATCTTGTGTTACAGAAACCTCACCTCCTCTGTGGGTACCACCCTCTTTGTGATGGTGTGACGGTCAATTTGCATATTTCCTCTTTATTAGATAGGATAGTCTCAGGTTCAAAAATAAGAGAAAAGGAGGTTGAGTGTTTAATAGAATTTATTTAAATGAAAAGCATTCCCAAGCACAAAAACCCATAATGCTAGAGACCTCGTAATGCTATAGAAGAGAAATGTGAGGAGGAATGAGGGATGAAAGGAAGCTTTGAGCCTTGGCTAAACTAACGCTGATATTGTGCCATGATCCGGAAGTGGGCTTCACCCAGGATTCTATACAAGCCAAGAGACAGAATGGGTAAGACAACTAACCACAAGCCCAGAACTGATCAACTTCCTACCTTGTGACAGGTGTGCTTCTTAGTCTCTCACGTGTCCCACCTCACTGGGTTCTCCCAGTGACCCCATGGCACACCTACTCAGATCGTTCCTATTTGAGGAACGAGGAAACCAAACCAGAAAGCTTGGGAAACGTACCCCAGATTATGGTGTTAGAGACTGGAGATACCTCTCAAGTCCTTCTCGTTTGTGGGTTTAGCTCAGTGACAGAACATTTGACAATGTCTAGAGATGTGCTGGCTTGTCACCACTGGACAGGGCTCCTGGAATCTTGTGAGTAGGGGCTGGGATGCTGTTAAATGCACAGGACAGCCCCATACAACAGAGTCATCAGCCCTAACTGTCCAGAGTGATGATGTTGAGAAACCCTGATCCATCTCCCACACAAAACTTCGTTGGTCTCCTGCAAACCACTATGTGTTAAATTGTGTTTAGAAGAGTATAAGCATGCCACAAGTTTTAAATGAGGTGCTCTGTGAGGAGACAAAACATCAATGAATTAATATTTTATCCTGATGTGTGTGTGTGCACTAATATAGTATATAATTGCATGTGTATAGCTGACCTTAATGCTGAGAATACCCTGACCAATGCTGAAAGCATGATATCCAGGCTCCTCCTTGGTCAGCAGGTACTTCTTCCAACTAATTGCTACAGATTTTAATCTACAGCCAAGGTCTGAGATGTATTCTTCCTAATAATGTCCACATGTATACATGATATTATTCTCTATTTATTCTATACTAAGTACATCCAAGTTTGATCACTTTAAATAATTTTTTAATGTTTTTATTGATTTTATAAAGAGAGGAAGGGAGAGGGAGAGATAGAAACATAGATGAGAGAGAAAACATCAACCCTCCTGCATGCCTCCTACCGGGGATTGAGCCTGCAACCCTGGCATGTGCCCTGACTGTGAATCAAACCAATGACCTCTTGCTTCATGAATTGATGCTCAACCACTAAGGCACACCAGCTGGGCCATATTTGATTACTGTATACAGCAATGAATTCTGCTGTGGAGCCATACTTTTTGCTATAAATGTTAATCCATATGCATATCATATAGGTATGATTTCTGCTAGACCATGGTGCTCTTCACTCCCCACCCCCGCCTTTACACTAAATAATACCACCCCTCAGGTTCTATATCCAGAATCTGAAAATCATATGAGTCATCTGTTTCCTCAATGTAATGAGTCCCATTGATGGCACTATCTTTAAAGTATACCTTGAAATCTGCCATACCTCTTTCCCCGC
This sequence comes from Plecotus auritus, assembly GCF_963455305.1. NCBI lineage: Eukaryota > Metazoa > Chordata > Mammalia > Chiroptera > Vespertilionidae > Plecotus > Plecotus auritus. Next base: position 244,047,711 of record NC_137770.1, on the reverse strand, counting down.
ACTCATTAAATCCAGCCTCCACGAGTGCTTGTTGGATGGATATAATGGCCTTGAACTGAGGTCATGGCTTTTTACCCTTATATTTGAACACGGGTCTGCCTGGTCCTGACCTTTCCCTTCCTCTTCCTCAAAGAGGATGTTCAGCCACACATGACATATATTCTGTCCTCTAGGTTTAGAAAGAGGATGGCTACTGAAATAAATGTTTCCCAGTCTTCCAGCTCCTGCAGGTCTGAGGAAAAACAACAATGCCAACAGTAAATAACCCAAAGTCTTATAACCTTCATGAAGTGGGGGTCTAGAGCCACCAGTACTTTCCTAAATTCCTTGCCTTACTTGGCTATGGTCACCTCTAGTCTTCAATTTTTAGATATGTCCAATCATTTCAGTTTATGAATGATCTCACCATCACCCATGACTTGTAGTAGTTTACACTCATGTGCACACACACAGCATCTGAGCATGGAGATTTTACTAAGGGATAGTGAGGGAAGAAGGCTAGACTCAAGAGTCCTTCACCTCACATCCACAAAAACTCTGAATGAAATATCAGATGCCTCTTTTCTTAAATACTTTCTGCCCCCAACCACAGGGGACTTCTCAATTCCTAGTCCTCTGGCTGGTTGCTATGACTGTCCCCTCCTGTCACACAGGGGTTTAGCCACATCCTTTGAGCCTTATTTCCTGCTAACGCCCAGTCCTCAGACATTCCTTTAATCTCAACAAGTCTTTCAATGCCACTTCGAGCAGTAGTTTCTTCCTAAGAGGAGCACTCATTTATGTATTAAGACGATAAATTATTATCCCTTAAACGAGGCTGAAGATTTCAACTCAGGTTAAGTGTTGCTAATACTTTGAGTCTGAGATTCGTCCTGCAGTTATTTATTGAGAACTCCTTCGTTTAGTTGTTAGGGGCATCATCATTGTGTGCGAAACCCAGCAAGAATCCTGCTCTCAAGGGCAGAACCCACATAGTTAGTGGTGCCACTTACTGCTGGTGTGTAAAAAGGAGAAGACTTTGCAAGACAGGAATTCAGTGCTGTGAAACTACCCCACCTATGAATCTGACCAACCCTGGACCGGAAGAGGCATCCACAGGAAGTGAGGATAGAGGTGATCTTTAAACTGAGGTGTCCCTGAGTGGTTTGGGTTGAATTTTGTAAACACACAGGAAGAAAAGCATTCAAGCTCTGAATGGGGACCCTATGCCCTTGAACTCCCTCTCAATTCCGAAATCCCATGACAGTCCAAGAAAGACGGAAGTATCTAGGACAGATAGAAGAGGTGAGAACTGCTGAATTAGGGACCTGGAGATGATGTCTTGCACGTTAGAAATAGGTATTTAACTATGCCAGCAACTTGAGACCAGGAGAACAAGGCCTCTCTCTGAAGTAAAGAGCCACAGGAAGCAGAGCGAGTCAGGTGTTTCTCTCTCTCCCTCCCTCCTGAAAGGTTTCTATTTTTGAAACATCACTTCCTCCAAGTGTCAGACAATTACTGGTATATCTGCGGATACGTTTTTGCCGACATGATCCTAAAATGGATAACGTGAATTATTTATGCCATTCCCTCCTGGGAGTGAACGGGACAATGTTGTAGATGCCGCAACATTTCATTTTAGAAAATTCCTTGTGCATGAGGTTTCAGAGAACACAAACCAAGACTCAGAAAACTGATAAATCGCCTCAAATAGGAGGGGCAATAATCTGGCAGAGAGCCCCTTTATGTGCGGCTGTGGGGATGGCATTGTTTGTTGTGACTCCCTCTGCCCTCTAGGCTTCAGCCGTGGCCTCCTGACTCCATCGCTGCCCACCTCAGGGGCACCTCTGCCAGCATGTGTTCGAATCCCCCCATGACAGGAGCTTTGAGGTTAGCACAGCCCTGTGTCTGCCCCTGGACCCTGTGCCACAGCTCACCATCCTCCAGGCACCATACCCTCGGGCCACTGCCATTCCAGACACTTCTGGCAACAGCCCACTTTGTTCCCTTGACTGTCATTCAGAGTAAGTCCCTGGCGGCCCTGGTTGGACGTATTTAAGAAAAATGGCTTGGAGACACCAGGTTCTTGCTTTGCTGTGTGATGCTGGGTAAGTTAGGGAACCTCTCTGGGCCTCAGTCTTCTTATCTACAAGGTGTGGATTAGAATGCTCCCCATTTTTTCCAGGTTAGGTGTGGAGGAAATGCATGTATCTAAGTTCCTAGCACGATCAATAAATGACAACATATTACCTGCTTGGAGTCTTTTAATCTATGCTGGCCAGAGTTTGTTTCTATTATTTGCAATCAAAAGAGCCTTAAGAAATATAGATCTGCTGAAACCGGCTTGGCTCAGTGGATAGAGCGTCGGCCTGCGGACTGAAGGGTCCTGGGTTCGATTCCGGTCAAGGGCATGTACCTTGGTTGCGGGCACATCCCCAGTGGGAGGTGTGCAGGAGGCAGCTGATCGATGTTTCTCTCTCATCAATGTTTCTAGCTCTCTATCCCTCTCCCTTCCTCTCTGTAAAATATCAATAAAATATATTTAAAAAAAAAGAAATATAGATCTTCAAGTCTTGTGTGAAGAGTGACTATAATCCATATATAGCTATTATTTTAAAAATATCTGTAGATATTAACAATTCGTTAATTTTCCGTTTTAGTTTGACAGTAATTTTTTTGCCCTTATGTAGTTTTCTCACTCCATAAATACTAAAAGCCCAAATAAAGTAAAAATGTGTTGATGTTAATAAGATGATTCCAATCAAGAAGAAGGTTGGGAGCCACTGATCTAGAACATCTGAGAGTAATGGGCCTCTTTGTGAGGTAATGACAGTGAAACCTCAAAGGTTGATGAGCATACATGGGAGGCAGGAATCACTTATTCTTTTTATCTGCTGCCTGGCCTCCCTTGTGTCTCTGTGTTTTTGAAAGAGCCATCATTTCACTCATTTAGTCTGAGTGTCTGCTATGTGCCAGGCACTGTGGTATCTACATTTCTTGCTGGGCCTGAAAACTATAGGGACTATTTAGCTGATGCCTGTTGTATTTGCTCAGAGCTGCTCTTCTCACTTTTCAGAGAATATTAGCTTTGTGTCGCTGTGGAGCTCAGGGCCAGACATGTACAGAGAGTGACTGGTGTGTCCCTGGCCCCAGAGAGAGGACATTCCGTGTGTCCACTGTACGCAGGCACCCTTCTCCTAAGTAGTCAGTTCTGGTCACATATCACCCATGCTTAATTCCATCAAGTGCATTTTAAAGTGAGTCTGTAGCTCTTACTACCAGCCTGTCAGATAAACATACGCTTCTCCTGTTTTTCTTAGGAATGTGGACAAGGGGAGGAGGCAGAGTGCTACGCCATAGCATCTACCATGTGCCGGCACTGCAGTGGGTTTTATAGGCATTAGCTCATTTCCTCCCCACAACAACCGTGGAAGAGACATCCTTCCCCCAGTTTTGGGATTGAATTAGCTACGGGGTCAGAGAAGTTGAGGCACTTGCCCCCAAACCCGGGACGTACGATGACACCAAAGCCCGGCCATCTCTCTGCATGCAATGCTACCAATCTAGCAACCCTCCCTTAGTCTCAGCATTATGCCTCTCAGAACATTAGAGCAAAAGCAATAGCATTGACCCATCAGGCCAGGGAATCCAACTCCCTCAGCCCAATCTTTCCCTCCTCTTCCTTCAGGTGATCTTTTACGGGGGCCCTTCTGCTGACAGCATTGTCTTTGTCACAACGAGGGAGGCTTAACCAAAGAAAAGTTTGATTGACTCACCATTGATGACACCGCAGCTTAGCAGGAAATCTGGCTAAATGACTCACTCTGGCGTTCACCACAGGTCTTCTCGATCATGGCCCAATCCCAGCTTCGGTAACAAATGCAGCCCTCAGATCGCCTTCCCTGCCCATGTGTTTTGTGTGAGTGATCACTCAGACAGCTCACTGCTTTCCAGCCTCCCTGCAGGGATCTTGTATGTAGGTGGGTGCAGGGTTCCAGGAGAACTGAACCAGGCTGACGTCCCTGCTGGCAACTCACAAGGATGTGAAGGTATTAACAAGAGGCTGGAGTCCGCTGGCTCGGGGCCAGAGCAGGTGAGCCGAGCCCAGGCGGGGCCACAAGCCTGACTCTCACCTGCTGTTGATGTCAAACAGTTCCACAGTCCCGTGGTGCGCTTTGCTTGTGTTCGTCAAGGCTAAGCTCAGAGAACTCCAGCTTCCCCCTCCCCCAAGGCAGGACTCTTCCTCCCCAGAGCAAAGGTAGCCAATGTGCTATTCCTTTCCTTCCTCTCTTTGCCAGCATGCTCTATAAGATCTGGAGGCTAACCTTTGGTTCTGTACATGGCCGATGTCTTCTCCCAGGATGAGGCTTGCCTTCCACTGTTCTCATGGCTCCTCTTCCATTGATTGGTGCTGGTTGCCAGGAGTATTACTTTACAAAGGGTTCTGAGACCAGGGGTAGGCTCAGGAGGAAAAAGCGCATGATCTATTAAGGATTCTGACAACCACGAGGGCCCCCTGGACTGTCATTTCATAGCCCTGGAATAAGCAAGCAAAATTGGATGGGACTCTGGGGACGGGTGAAAGGAATGACAGAAATTCTTGAAAAGAGCAGGAATAGTACAGACTCTGTGCAGACAGTAGACTCGTACACATTCTCTCGCTCTCAAGGAGGCAGGCAGGCCCTAACCGGTTTGGCTCAGTGGATAGAGCATTGGCCTGTGGACTGAAGGGTCCCAGGTTTGATTCCAGTCAAGGGCATGTACCTTGGTTGCAGGTACATCCTTAGTAGAGGGTGAGTAGGAGGCAGCTGATTGATGTTTCTCTTTCATCCATGTTTCTAACTCTCTACCCCTCTCCTTTCCTCTCTGTAAAAAAATCAATAATATATATATATGGCAGGCAGATGCCACCAAAAAAACCTACTAGATTTAATAAATGAATTTGGCAATGCAGCAGGACACAAAATCAACACCCCAAAATTGATGGCTTTTTTATACACAAATAATGAATTCTCAGAAAGAGAAACTAAACAAACAATACCATTTACCATTGCAACAAAACATTTAAGACACTTAAGAATAAACTTAACTAAGGAGGTAAAAGACTTGTACTCAGAAAACCACAGGACATTGAAAAAAGGTATAGAGGAAGATATAAACAAGTGGAAGAATATACCATGTTCATGGATTGGTAGAATTAACGTAATTAAAATGCCCATACTACCCAAGGCAATCTACAGATTCAATGCAATCCCTATTAAAATACCAACAGCATATTTCACAGACTTTAAAAAAATGTTTTTATGGATTTTATAGAGAGAGAGGGGAAGAGGGATAGAGAGATATAAACATCCATGAGAGAGCAACATCATTGATTGGCTGCCTCCTGCATGCCCCCTACTAGAGATTGGACCCACAACCCAGGCATGTGCCCTGACTGGGAATAGAACGTTGACCTCTTAGTTCATGGGTCAATGCTCAACCACTGAGCAACACTGGCCAGGCAGATTGCATCTTATTTGAGGAGGTAATGTAAGCTCTAGATTTGAAGGATGACCAGGAGTTTACCAAATAGAACAAAGAACATTTTGAGAATGTTCTTCTCTGGGGTCTATTGTTTTCTCTTTCCCTTTGTCCCTGTAGAGATCTTTAACATTTCATGTACAGAATTTCATTGTAATTTTCTGTTTATCTGTCTTGCCCTCCAGACAATGAACTTCTTGGAGGTGAGAACTATGGGTGTATTTTATATTTGGTACCTGGCATAAAAGAGTCAAAATGAATCTTTGTGTTTGTGAAAAGAATACTGGTCTACTGTAGTGAAACCTCTCTATCATGGCATTTATAAACAGTCTCAAAGGATGCACAGGAAAACATAGATTCTTGGAACAGGGGTAGACAGAAGAGTCAAACTGAGATTGTGTGTAGTAAGGAGACTCACACAATGCCTCATCAACAATATTGGTTGGGTGACCAAGAAACCTTCGAACCAACAATCCATGAACGGAAGACCAGGACAGGAGCGAAGAGATCTCTCAAGGAGTAATGGAGATGGCTGGAGAGGGCTGGAGAGGGCTGGAGAGACAAGATCCCCAGGAAAATGAGTGAGCCACATTGTTTAAAACTGTCTTTGAGAAGAAGTTTGGATGAAAGAGATTAGAACATATTTTTGGGGAGTTCTTATCTGCTTCTCTGACAAGTTATTTTTGGTAAGTTTGAATTAAGATTCTAACAAAATGTCAACTAAAGCAACTTTTAATAAGTTGTGTTTAAAAGACCAAATCCAAAGAGGAAAGTGTGTGACATTGACACGTCAGTGTGGAAGCCAGATTCTTAACCCTACATTGATAATAACTGAAATTCTCACCTGGGATAGCACCACAGTAAGTGGGGAAGCAAACTCTCCAAGCGGTGATAAAGAAAACACACATCTACAGCTGGGGTGACATCCTTCCTCTATTTTCTTTTGTCTTCCTTTCTTTCTCCACAGTTCCTCTCTGAACAGATGCTTGTTTTCCAGGAAGTGTCTGATGACATCCCAGCTCACAAGTTTATGATCTAAACTAACAACCCACTCAAGTTCCCTGTTGACAACCTGAATGTTTCACATGACATCAGCCTGCACCTATTTCTTGGAATATGAATTTAACCACATGCAGGTGTGATCACAGGTGCTCTGGGCAGAGTTACAGTGACACTCAAACAACTTCAAAGTAGAACTGAAGATTTAAGCTGGTCCCAAATGCACCTTTCCAGGTTGACCAGATTCTGACTTCTCTTGCATACCTCCACATCTCAGTGTGTTCTCTGCCTCCTCCCTTCCTTGATGGTTTAATTCCTATCCATCCAATGAGCTTCTTCAGGCAACACCCTTCTGAGTCCCCAGAGAACCTGTGCTGACTTTCTTTGTAGCAATTATTTTACTGAACCGTCATTACAGTCACTTGTCAGACTCTCCCTGTATAAACTGTGAGCTGAGGAGAGGTCTTTACTTCATTGACTGTGATGCCCTTCTAATAGAGGGGCTGACTGATGCCATGGTGCCCAGGGTAAAATAAAGAACAATTAAAAAAATGGAGAGTCTGACTGGCGTGGTTGAGCTTTGACCTATGAACCAGGAGGTCACGGTTCACTTCCCTGTCAGGGCACATGCCTGGGTTACAAGGTGTGTGCAGGCAACCAATCAATGATTCTCATCATTGATGTTTCTCTCTCTCCTTCCCTCTCCTTTCCTCTTTGAAATCAATGAAAATATATTAAAAAATAAGAATGGAGAGATAGATGGATGGACACTTACTACATAGTTTATGGATAGGTATGGATGATAGATGATGGGCAGATGTGGATAGGGCAATGGATAGAGGGACAGACAAGCACATGGATATGTAGATGGATGACAGAGATGGGGGTAGAAGAGGTGTGATACAAAGATGCAGGCCAGCACCGCTCCCTTTCCTTATCAATGTTTCATTCTTCATGACCTTCCCTTCAATTCCAAGGGAAGCTCTAAGGCTTTTCCACCTAATTTTTACTGAATTTGTTGGTTTCCTTCTCTACTCCTTGCCTGAAAAGGTAAAAGGTAAAATAATTTTGTTATTGTTGAATTTGATCGATACTCAGGTTTGCAAAGTCATCTACAACTGATTTTCCCCTCTTTGAACTAGTTTAAAAAAACAAAGTTCTTTTGCCAGTTATACCTGATAGGACACATATTAAGTGTTCAGAAGGTAGGAATTCATCCACTCTACACTTAAGATGAGCTGCATCAGTGAGAATCATCTTTAGTCACAGTAGGGATGGAAGGAAGGGGTGGCTGTCCCCTTGCCCCAATGTCTCTTCTGCTCAATGACATTAAACTGATGAATAAAAGATGTTGTCAAGAAGAAGTCCTCTGACACACTGCTCCTGGCTTATCTACTGTATAAGTAGTGTGAAGGACTCATTGCTCTCATGTCTGACGTCTGTGGAGAAATCTGAGGTAGCCACATTTGATAGGAAAAATCTCCAGCCCTCAAAGTTAAACACAACACCAGGAAGGAAGTCCTGTTTTCTTTAGGAGTGAAATGTGAGTTTTTGATGGAGGGCCGACATGGGAAGTCTTGTCTTTCTTTCACAGTGGCTGCACTGGTCATCAGATGAGGAATTCAGAGTCAGGCAGTGCAATAAATCCCAGGGCAGAAGAGCACCCAGGTTAACACAATTAAGACTCACCAGGTGGGGGACCTTGGGCAAGTCATGCTAACCCTGCCTGGAGAGTGAGGAATGAAGACTAAATCCTCACTGAGTTTACTTCTGAGTAACTATATGGATGTTTATTAAGATCATGTAAAGGAAACTATATATTTAAAATTTTTGTCTTATTTTAAAAACTATAAATTGGACTTTATGGCCAACTAGAGGCCTGGCGCATGAAATTTGTACACAGAGGGGGTGTTCCCTCAGCCCAGCCTGCACCCTCTTCAATTGGGGACCCCTTGGGGGGTGTCCGACTGCCAGTTTAGGCCCGATCCTACGCTGCTGGTCTGATCTCACCCCCACAGGGATTGGGCCTAAACCAGCAGTCGGACATCCCTCTCACAATCTGGGACTGCTGGATCCTAACTGCTCACCTGCCTGCCTGCCCAATTGCCCCTAACTGCCTCTGCCTCCCAGCCTGATCACCACTAACTGTCCTCCCCTGCTGGCCTGGTTGCTCCCAACTGCTCTCCCCTCCCAGACTGGTTGCTCCCAACTGCCCTACGCTGCAGGCCTGATCTCGCCCCCAACTGCCCTCCTCTGCTGGCCAATTTGGTTCTGATTGGTCGGTTTCTATGCCAGTAAGCGTCAAAAGCTCCACCTCCTAGGCAGCCATTGGCTCCCCACAGCACCCAGATTTGGTTCTGATTGGTCAGTTTCTATGCAAGTCAATGTCAAAAGCTCCACCTTCTAGGCAGCCATTGGCTCCTCACAGCACCCAGATTTGGTTTTGATTGGTCGGTTTCTATGCCAGTCAGCGTCAGAAGCTCTGCCTCTTAGGCAGACATTGGTTCTTCACAGCACCCACATTTGGTTCTGATTGGTCGGTTCCTATGCATCTCTGGGCCTATCAATGGGCCTGATCAGAAAAGCGGGGCTGATCAATAGCCCGGGTGGAGGCCTGGAGAGAAATGGAGGCGTGGCTGCTGGCCAGACTGGGAGAGAAAGAGAGAGGCAAGTGCTGATTAAAAGCTGCCTCAGAGGCAACGGATCAGTCCCTGCTTCTCTCTTCAGGCCTCTCTCTGGCCCTGATTCATAGCCCCCTCAGCAGTCAGTGCTGGGGCACCACCCCTGCAGCAGAAGCAACCCATCGCTAACTGCAGGACTGACTTCTGGTTGGTTGAGCCTCTGTCCTTACAACCCAGGGCTTTTATATATTAGGATTTTTATTAGTATTATTTGGCTTTCATATCACTAAGACTGGACCGAGGGATGAAGTCTCTCTGGTCTGTTCTCAATAGACCCACCATCCCTGCACTTCCTCTCCCAACCCCTTAACACAGGTTTTCAGTTTACACATTACAGAGAAATTATTAGTTTGTCCATCACAAAGAATTTCTTAGGATTTGCTAGGAATTGTTAAAAAATCTTGGGTTAAGTAACTTAGCTGTAAATATTTATACTAGCATGTGGTAATATTAAAAACAAAACTATAAAATTGTAGTAAAATTACTTCCAGACTTTACTTTTCATGGCTGTGTGACCATGGCTAAGTTATTCACCCTCTCCTAGTCTCAGGTTCCACATCTGTGAGCTCAAGATGCACCTGATTGTCTGAAGTCTTGAAAAGATTCAATGAGATAATACAACGGAAGTGTGCTTTCGAGTGCCTAACATATAGGTAATGTTCAGAAGATGTCTGCTATCATTAAACTAAAATTGTCTGGAAGGCATCTCACCTACTCCAGAATCGGTGATGGCTAGATCCTTGTTAGTGTAGAGTTTCTTTGGTTTCCTGATCCTGAAAATCACCAGTGCTCATGTTGTTCATAGAACAGGAAGACATTTGAGACAGAAAATACGAGCAATGAAGCGGGTATTTTGTATGCTGTGCTCCTCCAACCCTTCGATGGCCACAGGGTCAAAGCCCAAAGTTGGCAGCGTGGCAACCAAGACCAGCCCCAACCTACTTTCTCCAGTTTCAGTTCTCACCGCTTCTGTACATGAACATTTATGTGAAGATGACTGCTCCTGCAATGTTCCTGGCTACCTGCTCATTTACAACTTGATCCAAGGAGACTTTGGCCAGAGGGAATTTATGTAATGGAAGACCTGCATGTTGGCCCTTGAGTCAGATGGAAAGCAGTTGGAAAGTGTAGAGCAGAAGAAAATGCAAAGCCTTTGCATTGGTCTGCAAGACAATATGGAACCTGGCCCTGGCTACCTGCTGAGTCTGACTTCTCACCTCTCTCCTCTTCATTCGCTCCACTCCAGCCAGACTGGCCTCCTTACTTTCTTCCAACTCAGTAAGAACTCTCTCCCTCAGGGCCTTGGGATTTTCTCTTCCTTCTTCCTATAAAAACCTCCCCACCAGGTTTCCACATGGCTCCCTCCTCTTTTTCCTCTGGGTGTCTGGGGAAATGTCACCTTCTCAACTGGGTTGTTTCCTGCATGCACTGTATCTAATAGCAACATCTCCATTGTCCATTTCTATCCCCTGCACTGTGTTGTATAGCACATTTCACCACTGGATACCTCTTGATTTTTGAATTTATTTATTCTATAAGGTCTATGAGAGTATGGAGTTTGTCCCATTTGATCTTCATTGCCCGGGGAGTGCACTGGGCATTACTAAGCATTATTAATCATAATGGCTGCAGCCCTCACCTACCTCCATGGTGTTGCTCATACTTCCCTTTTATGTAGAGTTCCCTGCTTTTGTCTTATATTTGGCTCATATTTCTGCAGCCAAATCAAATCTACCATCTCTTTGAGTCCTTCAATGAACATTTCAGCCTATAGTGGTCACCTACTCCCCTAAATTACTAGAGAAATGAAAATTTTACCTGTTGGTGGTGATCGGTGCTTTTGTATGTGCAGAGGGGAGCATTGGGTTAAATCAGCAGTTTTCAACCTTTTTCATCTCATGGCACACATAAACTAATTACTAAAATTCTGTGGCACACAAAAATATATTCTATTTTTTGCCTATCTGACAAAAATATAGCTCTAACTTTGATTCATTCACACAAGATCATTATTGTTGTATTGACTGTTGTCATTTTTTAAATTTCATAATCTAAGGGAAAAGAGGTCAGTGTCCCTGACTAAATAGTGTGGTATTGCATGTTTTAAACATTCTTGCTGCACACAGGTTGAAAATCACTGGGGTAAATGAATGTGTTCTGGACTGTGGTCAGATCTTGGCTTGGCCATTGATGCGTTAGGTGACCTCATGCAAGCTACTTAGTCCACCTGTGTGTCATCCCCTGACCTGTCATAGAGGGCAATGCCCACGTCCACCTCATGAGTTTGTTGCAAGGACTATATGAGTTACATTCATCAAAGCACCTTGCCTGGCACATTGTAAGTTCTTGGTCATTGTTTGCGCTTATTGTTGTCACCTACATAAATTATGCCCCTGGCTAGAGCAAAAAAGCTTGGCTCTTTGTATGCCCCAGGACATATGGTGGAACAGGTGCTCCATAACTCTGTTGACTTTTGCTAAAGTTATTTCCCCAAAGAAATGTCAGAAGAAAATTTATACCATAGCAGTTATTTTTGTAAAGCCATTTGGGGACTCAGAAAGGATAACAGAGAATCTCAAAAGGAAGTAAGTTCCCTTGTACACGAACTCAGAAAACATCTTCTAAGCTTTTATTGTAGGCCAGACATTGTGCTTGATGCTCTAGAGATGCAGCGATGCAAAAGGTGGGCTCCTTTTTCTGAAGGGTTTTGTGCGGACAGATGTGTGGACCGATGGCTGTGTCCTGTGTGCAAGGGGCTGCAAGGGAGGTGTGTGCAAAGTGTGAGAGTGTCACAGGGGTCCCTTACAGTCGGGGACGTGCAGATAGTTACGTTTCAGGCTGACTAAGGCAGCCTGTGTTTCTCTTTCTGTGTGCGGCCCGAGTGATTTAGAAAATGAGAATGGTGTTAAAATTGAAAATGGAATACGATCCCTGGGGAACAGCAGCAGAAGTGGTTTTGGGAGAATCAGACTGAAACCGAGTAAAACAAGAAGCACAGATTGAACAAAAACACTGTCCTGGGGATGACACATGAATAGGACAGGATTTCCCCCTTATTGTCCTAGCACAGGGTTAACAAAGCAATGTGCTTCTATTTGCAATGGTCTTTCATGACAAAACTGTAAAGATGCAAACACTGAAGAGCAGGCAGAGCAGCCAGGCTCTGGCCTCCTGTCTGTGGTCCTGCCGAGACTCTCCCCATGACCCCTCTGGCAATGTTTTTCAAAGATACAAAAGATGCAAAACTAGACATTGCACTTCTCTACACCAGGAAGGAACAATTTGAAAATGAAATGAAGAAAACAATGCCAATTATCTTACCTAATAATAGGCAAACATGCTAATTGACCGTACCTTGGCGATGCCCTCACCCAATCAGGAGTGAGTATGCAAATTAACCCAGCAAAGATGGAGGTTAATTTGCATATGCAGCTGCTCTGGGCCTCTGAGCAGCATAGGAAGGTGGAAAGGTGGCTCTGGGCCAGAGCAGAAAGGTGGTTCCAACCAGAGGGAAAGTGGTGCTGGCAGTCAGGGAAAGGAAGGCCCATTCTGGCACGAATCTTCGTGTATCAGGCTTCTAGTATTTAAGAAAATTCCAATGAAATTAAGAAGCCAAACAATTATAGTAGCATCAAAAAATCAAAATAATTAGGAATCAATGTAATAAAAGACTCATAAAACTATATAACAATATTTTAAAAATGAAAGATCTAAATAAATGGGGGGAAAGTCTATGTTCATGTATCAAAAGGCTTAATACTGTTAGGTTGATAATACTTCCAAAATTTATCTGTGGATTCAACACAATCCCTGTCAAAATCCCAGGAGATTTCTTTAAAGAAGTTGATAAGCTGATAATGAACTCTAGATAGAAATGCAAGAGACCTAGGTTAGCCAACACAGTCCTGCAACAGAGCAATAAAGTTGAAAAACTCACATGTTTTGATTTCATAACTCCCTACAAATGTACAACAATTAAGACAGCAAGGCACTGGCTTAAGAATGGACATAAAGAACAATGGAAAAGAATCAGGAACACAAACAAAAACAAACCCTCACATTTATCATCAATTGATTTTAACAAGACAATGACTAAAGAATAACCTTTCCAACAAATGTTCTGGAACAACGGGATATACACATGCAAAAGAATGGTCTTGGGTTCCCTACCTCACATCAGACATAAAAATTAACTGAGACTGGACTAGACCTAAATGTAACAGCTAACACTGGAACACTGAATTCACAATGCACTTCTCAGTAATATTCCATATTATTACTGACCTGAGTTAATGAATAGACTAGAACATAAATATATATGTTTGTATATTTTTATGTGTATATATATATAATATTTGCATATATCCATGTGTGTATATATAAAAGACATGTAATATATAATTATATGTATACATACTCTCATAGTAATTAAAGTATGTCTCCTATAATTCCTATAATTGATAATTCTTTATTTCTCCTTTATGTCACTTACACAGTCTAATCTCTCTCCTACCTAACAGCCCTTCTTTGAAAATGGTTTTCCTGTGTCCTTAAGTCTTCTTTTCCCCATAACAAGCATTTCAATGTGCATCACTATTGTCTCAGGTTTTCGTTATGGTCCCGAGCACCTTCCCGCATCTGTCTTAAAGTGTGATGTGCGAAGGTCGCGGAATAAGATGGAATTACTCCAAGCCACTCTCCTCTGGGCACCTTGAAAACAGGTTCTTACTTACCTTTCCCTGCCAGCCTTTAAAGTTAGGCAGCATTTTGCAGATTTTACAAATGACAAACATGAGCTCAGAGAGGGTAAGATCTTTTTCAAGGTCACACAGCTGTGAAGTGACAGACCCAGGATTTGAAATGATGTCCAGTTCTATTCATCATTACTGACCTGAATTAATGAATAGACTAGACATTTTTTATTTTCTCAACATTGGAGGCAAACAAGAATTGACTAGATGAGCCGGAAGGATCCCACTGAAGAACTCAAACTCTCCAAACAGCTGGAGGTTGTAAATCTTGGGGATGGACGTCCGTCTGAGGCCACACTTATTTGTCATAATTAGAAGTCCTTCAGACTTCACAAGGGCTCTTTGTTTGTGAGCTGGCTACTCTCTCTTAAAAGCGAGAAGCAAACCGTGCATTTGATCTGATGTGATTCTGCTTTGCTTACCACAGTGAGGTAGTGTCTGGGCGAGAACATTCCTTCACTTCCCGCTCCTTCTCCCAGAGCTCCCTTTTCACAGTACGCCTTTTAACGGTGACATTTTAAAAACTTGGCAGTTATTTCGATCAGAGCATACGATTTGCCTTTTATGCTGGAAGAAATTTTTTCCAAAACCTCCCAGACAGAACATACTCTTTGGCAGGGGCTGAGGAAGGGAGACGTGGCCCGTCCTGGGTGGGGAGGCGGGTGCCCTCTGGCTGTGAGTGAGGTCCCGGGCAGGGTGGTCAGCGGCCTCTTTCAGATGCCAGGCCACCAGCCACGGGAGTCACAGAGCTGCCTTTATGTAAGGGGGCAGCTGGGACCAGGGCGGCCTCCAATCCAGCTCTGGCAACAGGGGCCCATGGAGAACTGGGAACAAATCACAGCCCCAGTCCAAACACGTCCTGGTTCCCTGCAGGCAAGGCAGCCTGCCCTCCCGGCAGGAGACGGTGACCCAGGAGGGATGCCTGGAGGCCACTCCCAGTTCCCACTTTTACTTTCAGAATGAGAAGGGAGGAACCCGGCCCACGCAGAGCTGTGGAGGCAGGGGTAGCAGCATCGCGCTTCTCCACCAGGCAGCCACCTGCAGCGGTGGAAGCAAACCTGCCACCATGCCCTGGGAGGGCCAAGCTTCACTCAGCCACTGCACACAGCACCTTGACCATGATAACCCCAAGGTAATGCATCACAGCCACATCTAAATACAGCCATAACGTGAACATTTTATATATGACCTACGAATATTGAATATATACACACAGGTATGGATATTCAAGTATTTTCCATGTGGAAAGGTCAAATCCTCTTCATTCATAATAACCCTAAGTGGTAACAATTGTAATCACATTATTGAAACCATGTCTACTTCTATTCATTATTACTGACCTGAGTTAATTAATAGACTAGAACGTAAATATATATGTTTGTATATTTTTATGTGTCTATATATTTATATATAAATATTTGACTATATCCATATGTGTATATATAAAAGACATGTAATATATAATTATATATTGCAGGGGTCCTCAAACTACGGCCCACGGGGCACATGCGGCCCGCCAAGGACATTTATCCATCCTGCTGGGTGCCGCTGCCTGTCCTGCTTAGCAGCCAACTCATCCCGGGCCCGCAGTGCGCAGAGGAATTTGTTCATAGTTTTTTTTTTTAAACTATAGTCTGGCCCTCCAACGGTCTGAGGGACAGTGAACTGGCCCCCTGTTTAAAAAGTTTGAGGACCCCTGATATATTGCATGTATATTATATGTATACATGCAATAATGAATATGTAAAATATGTGTATATACATATGTATATTCAAATATTATCTATTTATACTAATAAAAGGGGAATATGTTAATTAGACCAGACATCTTCCAGATGTCCTTCCAGACAAAGCCAAAGTGGTGGGGGCTGAGGCAGAGGTGATCAGGCCGGCAGGGGAGGGCAGTTAGGGGGCAATGAGGCTGGCAGGCAGAGGCACTTAGGGGTGATCAGGCAGGCAGGCAGGCAAGTGGTTAGGAGCCAGTGGTCCCAGATTGTGAGACCGATGGCCGACTGCAGTCGGCTATCCCCTGAGGGGTCCTAGATTGGAGAGGGTGCAGGCTGGGCTGAGGGACCTCCCCTGTGCATGAATTTCATGCACTGGGCCTCTAGTATATATATAAAAGCCAAGCAACCAAACGGCAGAATGAGCAGAACGACTGGTGGCTATAATGTACACTGTGGTGGCCAACCAGCCCGATCAGGGGCAGGGCTGGCCAGCCAACCACCCGTGACCCCATCCCCCTGCCGGCCACACCCCTGATCAGCTCCCCCTACCCCGGTCACTGAAGTGTGACCTTCAGTGATTCTAAGTAAGTAAATGCTATCCAGCCTTCATAGACCAGGAACCTGAATTATGAGTGATCAGGAGGAAAAGTGCTCATGGTCTGGACCAGGGGTGGGCAAACTTTTTGACTCGAGGGCCACAATGGGTTCTTAAACTGGACCGGAGGGCCGGAACAAAAGCATGGATGGAGTGTTTGTGTGAACTAATATAAATTCAAAGTAAAGGAGCGGAGGGGAGAGCAAGAGAACCCTCCGCTCTTTCGGCTCCGCGGGCCGGATAGAACAGCCGAACGGGCCGGATCCGGCCCGCGGGCTGTAGTTTGCCCACAGCTGGTCTGGACCATCAGTCAGGTGCCCAGGAGAAGTGCCCAGCACAACCACCACCTTCCCCACCCCTGATTGGCCTCCCTTTCCCCCCACCTTGATGCAGTCAGGTGTCCAGGAGAGGTGCCCAGCACAACCACCATGCATTCTCTCTCCACTGCTTACGACCAAAGAGGGCAGCCACATCACACCATGGCCTCTCTTTAGAGAGTTTGTCAGCAGGGAACTAAACCGCATTACCTGTCTAGGAAGAGGCTTAGAAAATGGAAGCTGTAAGTGTCCCTGACACTAAAGCACCTTTGAAGCTTCAACTCATCTGAAAGCCAACAGCAAACGTGTATACACCCTGCAAAGATCTGTGACACTAATAACTCCCCCTGGCTGGCCCCGCCCCTGATCGCCACCCCTCACCCCGATCGAGGGCGGGCGGCCAGACCCCACCTGTGCACAAATTCATGCACCGGGCCTTTAGTATATCTATAAAAAGGCCTATCAGACCTACAGTTTGAGCCTGTGGCATTCCATGCATTTGCCACCCTGTCTCATTGTCTCACGACAGAATAGAAGAGAAGAGATATTTTCTATGGTTCCATTAGATTTCTTATTATACCATGGAATTAAAAAAAATAGTTCATGTTTTAACTAGGGGATTTTTTTCTTTATCTTCCCAAACCTCCTGACTTAAGAAGCTAACATCTCACCTGCTCAGTGTCCTTGATTGACTCCATTCATTGGTTCATTAGACCCTTACTTCCTGAGCACCCAGGGTGACTCCCTAGGGGTTGGGGCTATGGCAGCGACGACGACGAGAACAAGGCCCACAGGTTGGGGGTCGGGGTCTTGAGGCAGTGGCAGCGGTGCAGAGCCTGGGGGAAATGAATGTGTGTGCCACACAGTATCCCAGGGAACCTCCGGGCAGAGAGGCCTGTTAGTGTTCTCCTGTGAGGGAAGATCTCTGGTTGAAGCATCAGTATGTTTCTAAGGACTTACCTGTATTGGGGGAAATCTTCGTTCAGGGAAAGATGCTCTGAATGCCATGGTCACAAGCTAACTCTACAGCTGCTCAGAGGACAGCTGGGATGGGGTGGGGGCGCTCATAGGAGGGAGCCCCACCTGCTTCTGGGGGACTCCTGCAACATTGGGCCTAAGTTTTCAGTAAAGAGCCACACAAAGAATGTTAGGCTTTAGGGGTCTCTCACAGCCACTCAGCGTTTCCATTGCAGCATGAGGGCAGCCATGAGAAGTGGGTTTGTTTGTGATCCAACATATCACTTTACTTACAAAACAGGCTGCAGGCTGGATTTGGTCAACCCCTCCTCGAGAGTGAGTCCCACAGGAGCCCCTGTCTAGGTGGATGTCACCCTCAGGAGAAAGCAGCCACTGCCAGGCTGCCTGGCATCTGTCTGTCTGTCTTCCTCTCATTACTCTGCAACTTCCACCATCACTTCCTGAGGCAGCACCTCTGAGATCGCTAGTGGGCCACTTCCCTGTGCGATGGCTGGTCAGTCATAATCAAACAGGTTAGAATCCTTTCTAAATAGGAAGTCAGTGGCCTCCAAGTCAGGAGAAATGAGTAGCGGGGCTAAGGGAAGACGAAGCCAGCCTACAGACAGTTTGCCTCTGTTTCAGAGCAGGAACTTTCAGAAAGGTATTCCAGAGGCTTTGGGAAGTTGTTTGCCATTTCCTGCATTCCCAGCTATTCCAGGGAAGGTA
The DNA here is from genome assembly GCF_963455305.1 of Plecotus auritus. Lineage (NCBI taxonomy): Eukaryota > Metazoa > Chordata > Mammalia > Chiroptera > Vespertilionidae > Plecotus > Plecotus auritus. The sequence continues at coordinate 244,029,456 of NC_137770.1, read as the reverse complement.
AATGAGGTGGAACTATAGAATGAAACCCCAGCTAATTGGACTCTATTAACTAAAGCCTGGAAATTACTATGATGCCTTGTTTTTCTACACAGATTCTTCTTATTGTTATTTTGTTAATCCTCACCTGAGGATATTTTTTCCATTGATTTTTAGAGAGAGTGGAAGGGAGAGAGGAAGTGAAGGTGGGGGGGGGAGAGAGAAAAAGAGAGAGAGAGAGAGAGAGAGAGAGAGAGAGAGAGATATGAATATGAGAGAGATACATCACTTGGTTGTCTCCCACATATGTCCTGACCTGGCTGGGAATTGAACCTGCAACCCAGGTACATGCCCTTGGTGGTTAGAGTGGACTGACATTCTAACCTATGAACCACACTTGCCAGAACTACACAGATTATTTTTTATGAGAACAAGACAAACATTCATAACAAATGAGTTACTCCTGTGACTTTGTTGACTTCTTAGTATATGGAGTTCCTTCTGCCATAATTTAGTGCTGTAAGTTAATACAAGTGACATTGATGTGAAGATGACCCTTGGCATGGCAGGGTCCTGGGTGGCCCTTCATACTAGCCTTTGGTGTCCCACAGGGGTGTCACTGGCCATCACAGTGCCCAAGCCCGCAGGGCACCATGCACAGCCCATTTAAACAAACACACAGCCTTGGAGGGAATGGTGACTGAACACCAAAACTGACTTTGACAAAAAGCACAGACTCCAAGTCTCAGTCTCATTACCTATAGCACTGACACTGAGAAGGCTACCTCTACCACAAAGGGATTTGGGGAAAATTAGATAAAATGAAGCATGCAAACATGTTTTCCCACCCACTGTGCCTAGTACTTATTAGGCACTTAATAAATAATACCTTCCTCCATTAAAGGAGTGAACAGAGAAATGAAAGTATGCAAAGCAAGGAATCATAACAAATAAATTATTTTCAGAAACTTTTATTTAAACCACAGAAAATCGGTGAAAAATGGGTTTGAAATCTTTTCCACTGCGAAGCTACTGTAGAAGCAACAGGGTCTTCTTATTTATTTCAGCACCCCACAGGTTTTTGTTTCCAACTGTCCTCTGATGCCTTCGGTCCTCATTTCCAGGATGGATCTTCTTCTTCTCGAGTATTCCTCATGGGCACTGGGCTACAGGCACTTTGAAGAATGACACCTTTCTCTCCACTCAGGTTATCCTATATAATAAAAGCCTAATATGCTAAGTGTCTGGTCGACCAGTTGGCCGTTCAACCAATCAAAGCATAATATGCTAATGATATGCTAAGGCTGCTCAACCACTTGCTATGATGTGCACTGACCACCAGGGGGCACATACTCTGACTGGTAGGTTAGCTTGCTGCTGGGGTCCGGCTGTTTAGGACTGAACGAGACGGGCTGGACATGCCCTGGAGCCTTCCTGTGGTCCTTCCCCAGCTGGCCAACCTCCTGCATCCCTCCCCGGCCCCAACTGTGCACCGGTGTGGTCCCTCGGCCTGGCCTGCGCCCTCTCCCAATCTGGGACCCCTTAGGGGATGTCAGAGAGCCGATTTCGGCCCGATCATGCAGTCCAGGCCAAGGGACCCCACTGGTGCACAAATTCATGCACTGGGCCTCTAGTTTTTAGATAATGAGAACATACTGTGCAATAAAGTCATGGGAAACTGAAATACAACTATCAATATAGATTGTATAAAATCACAAAGGTCAGCATTCTGAACATCACATTTCTAAAACAGAAACTTGGTCTTGCTATGAAGTCCTTCCCTTGCCCAGACCCCACTGGTGGTGGTGGTGATGATGTTTTTGGTGATGGCTTTCAGGTCATGGTCCATCCTTTCTCACAAAACCCATCCCTACTTGTTTTAAGCAAAGCGCTCTCTGACTCCGCTCACCCATTGCCCCCAACATAATTGAGGGACACAGAACCTCAGATGTTGTTCTTCCTGTGACTCCTGGATGGCTGCTTTATTACAGCATGGGGAGGTACAGGATTCCTAAACTCAGCGACTCTGCCCCCATACTGACCTGTTAGCTCTTGGGATGTAGAAAGAGTGCCTCTATCTTAATTCATCTTTGAATCCAGAGTCCAGTAAATTAACTAGGACTCAGTAGGCTGAGCACTGTTTGTTGAATGAATGTTTGATTGATATAAGATGATAGCTGTTCCGTGTGGCTTCATCACAAGATGGTAGCATATTGGACCAGGGCAGTGCAGTGGGGAGAAATGGTTACATCCAGGATGTATTTTGAAGATGGAACCTACAGGAATGTCTGATGGATTGCTTATGAGGTTGGAAAGGAAGAGAGGAGTCAACAATTCTTGTATTCTTACCAAAATACTTGCTGACCCTTTTCACTGGGCCTGTCCCTCTGGGAGAATTCTCCTTGCACCCCATGGGCATCAGGCTTGGATACGTGACCTTCTCTGGTGAGTGAATTAGGAGTGGAAGGGACATGCTCCTTTCGAGCAGAATCTTTAAATGCTACCACCTGGGACCTCTTCTGTCCTTTTCTAGGAGAAAGGCAATGTCCTGGCCGGGGCAGCTCTTTTAGCCTGGAACCTGGAGCAAAGCCCACCCTCTGCTTATAATGAGCAGGTAATAAACATTGTTTTGTAAATTGCAAAAAAAGAAGTACCAGAGTTATAAGTAGAGTCTTTGTTATCTTGGTTTAAATCTCAGCTTCACTGGACTTTTCTAGCTGCGAGGCAGTAATGAAGTCAGGTAAACTCTTGAAGCCTCAGTTTTCTCATAAATAAAACAAAGATAAACTGCTTTTGATATGAAGGCAATGCAATTATGTTTATGTTATGCTATATATTGTGCCTGGTATATGATGGTATTCTGCAAATTTTATTTACTAGTATTCTAAAAAAAAAAATGTGGCCTCATCACTACTCTACTGACCCCTGGTCTTATTCTGGGTATAAAACTTTAAATTTCTGGTAATTTACTTCCTTTGTTTCATTAACTTTATTTTTTTCCTTTTCTCTTATGTAGTTCAAATAAATGTGGTTGTTTGGCTTGTCAGTTCACAGGAGATTATAAGATAAATCAGAACACGGCATTCTTTAGAATAGAAATATGAAGCTCAAAAGTTTACTTTATTCCCTTTCAAGAGAGGATGGGGCCCTAGCCGGTTTGGCTCAGTGGATAGAGCATTGGCCCTAGGACTGAAGGGTCCCGTGTTTGATTCTGGTCAAGGGCACGTACCTTGGTTGCAGTTTCCCTGGCCCTGGTAGGGGTGCATGCAGGAGGCAACCAATCAATGTGTGTCTCTCTCACATCGATGTTTCTCTCTGTCTTTCCTTCTCCTTTCCTCCACTCTCTCTAAAAATCATTGGAAAAATATCTTTGGGTGAGGATTAACAGAGAGAGAGAGAGAGAGAGAGAGAGAGAGAGAGAGAGAGAGAGAGAGAGAACGGGGTGGGGAAGCTTGAAAGGAGGGCCCTGACCTCTGCTAATCACGTTCTACCTGGCAGGTACTGCATGAGGTGCTTATGTGGGCTATCGCATGATGGGATTTCCCTTAGATGAAGAAATAAAGCTGGGAGAGATGAGCTACCAGCCAGCAGTCACCCAGCCCATGGTGTGTGACTGCCCTGGATGTGAACTCTGTATAAGGTTCCAAGCTCATGTGTGTGTGTGTGTGTGTGTGTGTGTGTGTGTGTGTGTGTGTGACTCATGATGCTATAAAAGAAAACAACATGGAGAAGATGGAAAGTAAAACAGATGTTTCTGAGTCTAGAGAATACTTTTGACAGTGGGTCTTATAAAATCTTAGGTTTCCAGAGGAAATGGTCATGAGGGTTCTTGCAAGAATTTTGCGGTGGGAGTCAGCTTTAGGTATGTTTGTTAAATTCCTGAGCAAGGCCCTTTCAGACCATTATCTATGAACATAGCTCTCCTAACACGTCTCTAAAGTACCCTTGGACCTTGCTGTGCATGACAGGTTGGTCCCGGGTACAATCAGAAGCCATAGAAGAAAGCAAGCTATAGGCCTTTGCCCTTCATCAAAGTTCCCGCTTTAGATTCCTGCACTGAAAAAAAGTAGGAAAACTCCTGGGCAGAAAGGATTCTGCAACATGGTGGACAGTTTAATTAGACCATGTCATTCTTTTTTCATTTCAGTTCTTTCTATCAATGGTGTTACTTAAAATGGAAAACTGTCAATTCTAAGCGATAAATCGATAGCGTTTCCCACCCCTTCTTCCCGTTGGCATTTAATAACTGCCCCGAGTCAATCTCTAACCCAGGATGGAATCCAACACATACTGTTGACAAATTGGAAGCATAATCTACTTGGCAGGTCAGAAGAGTCAGCTTTTGCTGTGTGCTTGCACCACTTGTATAGAAGCAGGGGCTGAGTTCAGGTTTCTGAGTCAGCAGGATTTTTGAATGCTGTGCTAAGCCGGGGGATGGATACAGAAGCAAATAATACCTTAAAAAGCCTTTAGTCTGGAAAGGCAGACAGGCGTTTATGCTCAAATGCAAGCTTTTATTGTAAATACAAATGTTGTTGTTTGAAGGTTAGAAATGATAAAAGGAGGGATTATAAATTCTGTTTAGGATTTCATTGAAAGTGTTGCTAAGAAGAGGATCCCTTTTGAATAATGTGTAGGAATTCTCCAGTTGCATAAGGATGTGGAGAGGGGCTTGAAGCAGAGGGAATGAGGTGAGGAAGGGTGAGAAAGGGTGAAGAAGGGTGAGGAAGGGTATGAGGGAGGGTGAAAGAGGGTGAGGAAGGGTGAAGAAGGGTAAAGAAGGGTGAGAAAGGGTGAGGAAGGGTATGAGGGAGGGTGAGGAAGGGTGTGAGGAAGGGTGAGGAAAGGTGAGGAAGGGTGAGAAAGAGTGAGGGAGGGTAAAAGCATTGAGCAGTGCCACAGTTCAAGGAGCATTGGGAGGAAAGGTTGGATGCTGGGTGGCTACACAAGAGATGAGATGGAGAAATGAGTTAAAAAACATTACCAAGGCCCTAGCTGGTTTGGCTCAGTGGATAGAGCGTTGGCCTGCAGACTGAAGGGTCCCAGGTTTGATTCCAGCCAAGGGCATGTGCCCAGGTTGTGGGCTTGATTCTCAGTGTGGGGCGTGCAGGAGACAGCTGATCAATGATTCTCTTTCACTGAAGTTTCTCTCCCCCTCTCCCTTTCTCTCTGAATTCAATAAAAATATGTTTTTTTAAAAAAAGAACATTACTAAGGGCAGAACCGGACACTATAAAACACTGGGATGCCTAAGACGTATATTAAAGTGTGGCTCCCACTAGATCATTACTTCAGGGTAATTTAACTAAATAACGTATTAGAAGATCTGAAAACATTTTTTTAATTAATTTCAGAAGGCACAGTGAATGCACTCCCAGATTCCCTATCCAGATATTAATTCCCACTTATTGTTGCTAAGTCCCAGAATAAACACAAAGACTTTAAATCCTGGGTTGCTGGAGTTATCATTCTTTCCTAGGAGGAGAAGAAAAAAAAAGTAAAAAGACTCAACACTATTAAATCCTACCTCTAATTAAAATTAGGAGCGGATTTAAATTAATATCCAGAAATAAGCCAACGGCTCAAAGAAATGGATACAAATGTTAGGAAATGGTTGGGTTTTCCAGCAAATATCACTAATAGTTTAAACACCTCTGCTTCAGAGTAGAGTTGACGAAGCAAGACATGGCTCCTTTAGAGACTTAGGAAGGGACTAAATAAAGATACTTAAATTCTGGGACCATATTTAAAAATATCTACCTGCCAGGGCTCCCCAAATCAAGATAGAGGAAATGTGCACAGCCCCCGGTGTACCCCTGAAATTCTCTCCACGTGTGCCGAAGATCTCCTTAACAACACTTAAGATACTCACCAACCCGGCAGGAATTCCAGGGACAACAGTGACTTCTGCCACTAAGCTCTGCCTCATTAGCAAACTTTGAGACCACATGCTGCCCTGGCTTGACCAACTGGAATTGTGTGCAAGGAGTCCTGAGTCTGCCTCTAGGGGAAATCATTTCTCCTGGTGGTGCCTCAGTCTTCTTTTCTGTACAATGGAAATAGTTTTGTCATGAACGTTCCTGGAGGTGGCATCTGTTGTCTGATGCCCATCATGCTGCCTGGAAGTGGATCGCCATCGGTCCCTCCCAATTCCCTTGGACTCTTACGTTACTTCCTTAGCTCCTCTTTCTCCTTCCAAGTAGCTTGACGCTGCCTCCACCCTGTTGAACTATTAATGTAAATAAATGTCTTTATGTAACCGACCTGTGGTCATAATCTCTCACTGGCTCCCTACTGGCTGTAGAGTAAACGGTCACCTCTTTAGCTCTGCAGTCATGGTAGAACCCCGCATATCTTTCCAAAAACTAACTTCTAGGCATGCTGTTTCCACCCTCCAGACTCTGCCAGCCTCTGTCCCTCCTCCCTGCCTTTGGGCAATCTCTACTGGCCTGATATTTCATTCTGGGACTTCTTACCACACACACACACACACACACACACACGCACACACACACACGCACACACACACACACACACACACACACACACACTTCCTTCCTCACGGAAGTCCCTGAGATCCTCAGGCAGTTAGGTGCCCTTCCCTTTCCTCCTACCTGTGACCCTCCGGCCTTTGACCATGGCTCCTTGAGATGGGGCGCAGGCTCTATTAGTCTCTGTCTTCAGAGCTGAGCTCAGAGCCTGGAGTGAAGTCTGCATTTGGCAAATTGTTGTTGGATTCCATTGCCTGCCCCGGCCAGATGTCACCCATCTGAGATACATAGGGTGTCCCTAAAAATGTGCATGCACTTTGATTAATTCCAATGGGTTAAATCTGAAAAGAAAGAAACATCAATGGAGCTATCAGAAAAAAGTGTGTGTACGTTTTTGGGGGACACCCTGTATATGGGTGGCCTCTCCTGGCAACTCTGAGCAGCTCAACCGAGCTCAGCAGGGGGCCAGTTTCAAGATCCGCAGGCCTGTGACAGAAGGTGGCAAGACCACAGGGGTCAGTGGCAGTGCCTGGGCCTCAGAGCAGGCCTGTGACTGAGGCTGGCAGACCACAGCCAGTCAGAGAAAGTGCCCGGGTCTCAGAGCGTGCAGACACTCAGAGGCCTGCCCCACAGGCCCTGGGATCTTCTCCCCAGGAGCCCTGAGTCACTGCGGCAACTGCATTTCCCCAAGCTCCTTTCAGAGCAAAGAGACTATTTTCGTTCATGTGGACTGTGGTCACGCTTCCAACATACCATTCCAAGGACAAATAGAAGTCAGGGCCTTCTCCTAAGGCTTTCCCATCCTCCCTGGCTCCCTGCACTCAGGAGGCGCTGGCCCGGAGACCTCTCCTTCCAACAGCCCGGCTGCTCCAGTCCCTGAGGTTCATGGGGTGCAGGACAAACCTCCTCACTCACACCACAGAGACCGCATTTCGGCGTCAGGTTACAGAACCCTCTCTCCCTCCTCCAATTTGCCACTCGCCTCTGCGAATGTGTTGCCCTCACATGCTGCCCGTGGCTCACCTGCAGCAGGAGCACCAAGAGAAAATGCACACGCACCACCATGAGCATGGACTGAGGCAGGGACACATGATCAGGTTTCACAAAAGAAGAAACTGAGGCTCAAAAGAAAGTAGTTTGCTCATTTCCCATGAGTCCTCAATGCACAGGTCCGATCTGAACCCGAATCTCTCTTCCCCCCCGCCCCCCGCCATGTTACAATACTTTTCTTTTGGTCCTTTCTTTTTTTGTTCTTTTATTTTATTAAGTTTTTTTGTGTGTGTGTGTGTGTGACATCGGTTAGTAAGATCATATAGGTTTCGAGTGTACATTTCTGTAACACATGATCTGTGCACCCATCACCAAAATCAAATCATCTTCTGTCACCATATGTTTGACCCCCTTTACCCTTAACTGCCCCCCCTTTTTTTTCTTTAAATGACCCCGAATACAACCGCTTCAGGAAGACAGGACCAATTACAAATGTAAGTCAAAGCCCAGAAGAAAAGAAAGAATTTGTGGCGAAGAAGCAATTTCAGGCTCTGTGACAAGTGGTTTCTGCTGCCATTCCAATTTATCATGTTTTCAGCTTTTCTTGGCTTATTTCTGCTTAGTGAAACATCAATATCTTTATGCTCCACTCTTTTATTAAGTATATTAAACAGGGGAATTGAATTCACAAAGTGTGCTTTGAAAAGTACAAATGCTCTGCAAACAGAGGCAGTATTAGAATTAGCCTCACGGTTTCATGAGCGTTTCTCTTGCTGCAGTTGGTGGGTCTGTTCTCCGTCTACTCTGACTGTTGTATTGTGTGTGTAGATTTGGTGGCGTCTGCTAATTGCTTCTATGGCACCCGTTTTCCCTTCCTTTCTCATTAGGGGAATTTGGGGTGTTTGTTCCAGGGCAGTGTTACCCGCACTTCCCATTTTCCTAGTGACTGGGAATGGCCACATGACACAATTTGGGACAACTGTAATAGAAGCAGACATTGTTGGCTGGAATCTTAGGGATGATCCTTAAACAGTGGCCTTGGCTGACCAGTATCTACTTTTCCACATTCCTTTACTACTGGCTTATCTGGCACCCAGATGTAATGGTTGAGATAGAAGTACCTTGTGATCATGAGGACAATAGCAAGGAATCCGCAATGACTTCATCCCCAACATCCTTGAGTCAATAAACCAAAATCCAAAACGTGTACTCTTGAATTTCTTATTATTCAAGAAACACACACACACACACACACACACACACACACACACACACACACACACACCAACGACCACCCTCAGCTTGTTTAGGCTTCCATTGAAGGGGCATTCTGTGGTGTGATGCTAAGCGCAATCTCCAGGTGATGCAGTCATTGAAAAGAAGCAGATTGTATTCCAGAAACCCTCGACTAGAGGCTGAGATCTCATAACTGGTCTTCAAGCTCCATTTCCTCTACCAAGTCTCCATATTTTAGCCAGTGTGTTTTTCCCACTGCCTTGTTTAAAATTTCTCAACAAATGATTGCCCTGAGGATAAAGTCCCCGACCCTTGTTGTAATTCAGAGTCTCTCCGAAGTCCGGCCCCTGTCTTCCTCCCCATCCTCACCATCCACCTCATTGTACTCTCTGTCCTAAAGCTACGCTGACCTCCTCGCTGGTCCAGGGCACCACACAGTCCCCTGGTTTTACCTTCTGATATGCTGTTGCATTCGCTGGCAGCCTTCTTCCCCATCATGACTCCCTCTTTATTTTTGTTTTATTTTATTTTTCTATTTTAAATTTATTTTTATTGATTTCAGAGAGGAACGGAGAGGGAGAGAGAGATAGAAACATCAATGATGAGAGAGAATCATTGATCGGCTGCCTCCCACAGGCCCACACTGGGGATTGAGCCTGCAACCCCAGCATGTGCCCTGGCCAGGAATCGAACTGTTACCTCCTGGTTCATAGATTGATGCTCAACCACTTAGCCATGCTGGCCAGGCATGACTGTCTCTTTAAATATCAATGGAACACCACTTAGTCCCTCTAGGCTGGCTCCTTTCATGCAACTATGATAACTTGCCATTGCTTTCTTAATGCCTTGCCCACCAGACTGTAGGCTCAATGAGAGTAGTGGCTCCTTCTGTCTTGTTTGGCAGGATGTCCCTGACATGTAGGCTAGTGCTTGGCCCAAAGCAGGCACTCAGCACATGGGATGAGTGTGAACTTGAGAGAGTCATCTGTCTCATCTAGGAGCTTGCTTCTGGGAGAAAGCGAAATTAAAGTTTCAATGCAAATAGTTTATTTGGAGGGTGATCCCAGGAAAAACTGGGGGAGTGAGTAAGTGAAAGGGAGAAGGAGGAGAGGAAGCTATGAAGGAGGGTGTTAACAGGCGATGTTTCCCAGTGGGCACGGAGGACAATAGCTTATTCCACTGAGGAATACTGAGAGACAGCATAGAGCACATCTCAGAGCTATCTTGCCTGAGAGTCCGAGGAGCTGGGACAAGAAGCCACATCCCCCACCAGGGATTGTTTGAGAGAGTGATGGGGTGGGTGTAGGAGAAGGGGTGGCAATTACCCACATTGATGACCTGCCTGGCATGCAGATAGAGAGAACTTGTCTGCCAAAACAAAACAAAACAAAACACAGCCCGGCAGGTGTGGCTCAGTGGTTGAGCATCGACCTGTAAACCAGGAGGCCACAGTTTGATTGAAGATCAGGGCACATGCCCGGGTTGCGGACTCGATCCCCAGTGTGGGGCATGCAGGAGTCAGACGATCAATGATTCTCTCTCATCATTGATGTTTCTACCTCTCACTCTCCCTTCCTCTCTGAAACCAATAAAAATATATTAAAAAACACACACAAATAGAAACAACAAAGCCTACAGGGAGGGAGCCTGGATGCTGGCAACTGGAAGAGAGGCTCATGGATGGCACGTGCTGAGGGGGTAAGAATGGGCACCTATGGTGTCTGCTGCGTCAGCACACCCCCCTCAACTAAGGTTCCTCTTCCATAGAAAGGGCATGACAACCATCTGCAGATTGAAGGAATTATTGACTCTATTTGGAACACTACTCTTCAGATAAATCATTAATCAAACAATATTGTTCCACATGGCTTTATTTCCCTTGAAGTGGGAACATCTATTTCTTCTTAGGTTGAAATCGTAAAGTCTTTTTTTTTTTTTTTAAATCATGAGCCAAGGAGAGCCCTGCCAAATCAGGAGAGAAAACCTGATGGTTTTCCTTTTACAGATGAACATCAGACTCTGAGAAGTTAATTAATCACCCTGTTTACCAGCTTGTGGTTGTAACAAATGGGAAAAGTTTTGGCATAGGTGGGTACCATGGACAGAGGTAGGGTTGCTGAGCCATGTAGCTCTAGTGTCTCTTCTGCCCAGATACAAACTTGGGGTGATCTTGTAATTGACCTCATTTCATCTATAAAATAGGGATAATGATTCCTATCATGCATATTTGTTAATAAGACTTATGTTGTAGGCAGTGAATATGGAAGAACGGAGAAATGTAAGATTGTATAGAAATAGGGGTCAGATTCTCTGGGTTCCAACTACACCATATTCAGAGCATCTTTTAATCTAAGCTTCAGTTTTCTCATCCTTAGTTTTAAGGATAAATGAAGTACATAAAAAGTTCCTGGTATTGATAAAATACTCAATAAAAGTTAAGTGGTAATTAACTTTATTAGTATACTAGAGGCCCAATGCATGAAATTCGTGCAAGAGTAGGCCTTCCTCCCCCTGGCTGCCAGCACCAGCTTCCCTCTGGCACCCGGGACCCAGGCTTCCCTCCGGCCACCGGCAGGCACTCAGGACCTCGGCTTCCCTCGCAGCCCCAGCTTCGTCGGAAGGATGTCTGGTCTAATTAGCATATTATGCTTTTATTATTATAGATGGTGTTAACATTATTTTTTTTTCAAATAATTTCTGTATGCTTTTTATCCTCCTTGCAACTTTACTCTTGCGATTTTCACAAAAAAATAAACACATCTTTTGATGGTAAACTTTGTCTTGCAGTTTTTAATACCAAATCTTATTTGCAGGTCACCATTCATGTCCTTTGCGGTTTTGAATCATCTGGAGAGTGAATTGATTTAGAAGGCGCCTAGGGCTTCAGATGATTTGCATGGAAACAGTGGGTGAATATTTGGTGTTCAACCTTAAAGCTTCTATCTTCTGTTAATCCTAGGTCTTCCTCCTCCACAGCCCTCACTATCTTTCTGATGGTTGGTTCTAAATGAAGTATTGCCATAAATTACATGGCTAACTGGAGTCATCAGTCCTCTGTGGAGGGGCAAGTCACTGGAGGTAAAAGTGATAATAGTCCTTGCTGGTGTCACCCAAATCACTTCTCCACCTTCAATAAGTGTTGGTCTAGCACATTTACACATTACCCCGAGACACCTCTACATTACTTTAGCCTTAGGGTGCAGAGCGGACATATTAACAAGAATGCCTTTTACACGTAGGCTCTCAGATGTCTCCTTTCAACCATGACATTAATGGCCGATTACAGATGGGAGTCAAGTTTGCAGGAAGCAGAACGTTCATGCATAAGGAGGGCCAGAAGTTCAATGCGTTTTCCAGGAGAGCGTTCCTTTTAAAGATCAAACTCCGCTCAGATTTGTCGGCATTGGAGCACTTGAATGGATCTGAGGGTCTTCTAGCTATAATTGCCTCCTTTTACAGATGAACATCAGACTCTGAGAGGTTAATTAATTGCCCAAGGTCATGTATAGCAGAGCTTCTCAAACTTTAATGAGAATAAGAATCACCGGAGGGCATCTTGTTACAATGCAGGGTCTGACTCAGCAGGTGCAAGGTGGGACGTGAGAGTCTGCATTGCTATAAGCTTCAAGGGGATAGGCTGCTGTAGGTCTGCAGACCACTCTGTGAGGAGCAAGGATGTTCCATGAGGGGAATACAAGTCAGGATTTTTTTTTAAAAATATATTTTATTGATTTTCTATAGAGAGGAAGGGAGAGGGATAGAGAGTTAGAAACATCGATGAGAGAGAAACATCGATTAGCTGCCTCTTGCACACCCCTTACTGGGGATGTGCCCGCAACCAAGGTACATGCCCTTGACCGGAATCGAACCTGGGACCTTTCAGTCCGCAGGCCGACGCTCTATCCACTGAGCCAAACCGGTTAGGGCAAGTCAGGATTTTTTAATACCCAATTTATTGTTTTATTTTTACCACCAGGATTATCCTTTGTTGCTGAAAACCACAGAGGCTTAGAGTGATGATGGTCATTCATCACTTGGGGAAGAGTGGTTTACTTTTGCATTAACTGGAGTCTGAATTTGCAAAATATTCAAGAAAATTGTCAACAAATAGATTGACTAGACAATTTGAATGTCATCAAAGTGCCCAAGTATTGTGTGGTGGATGCTGCAATGTGTCACACAGAAGAACTCTTAGGAAGAAGAATGAAATCCTACAATTACAAAAGTGTTGACAACAAACATCCCTCTGCTTCTAATCCCCTATAGTAATACCTTCAGCTCAAGCAAGTCCTATTGCCTAAAGTCATGCCACTTTCTCAAAAAGGTTCTTCATTTAATCATTGATCCATTGGAACACCCCATTTTTTCTGGTCCCCAAAGATATCATTGGAATAAATTTCTATTATGAGTTGAAAATATCCTCTCCAAATTCATGTGTTAAAGTCCTCACCCCCAGTATCCTAGAGGTAACTTGCGAGTGTCCCCCCCGACGTCCCGCGTGGTTCAGGGTTCAGGTTCAGGGTTTGGGCTCTGGAGGAGGCCACACACAAATGAAAGAGACTAGAAAATATTAATTTGGAAATATTGGGGGCCAGGCGGGAGCCCAGCTCAAGAGGAAGGACTCCACTTTGCTCTTGCCTCACTAGCTATCCCTTTTATTCAGGTTTTGGGATATACCCATAGCCCTCAGGCAGGCAATTCCAGTAATAGGTCCATGATAGCCCATCAGCAAGGATTTACATAAGACTAAAAGGTGGAAGTTGCTTTAGCTACCATTGTCTCAACTAAACAGTGGGTGGTTGGCTCTGACCTTTCAGAGCTTTCAAGGTTACAAGCCTTCCTGGTTCCTGGTCCACACCTCTCTGCTAGTGAAGGCAATGGGCAGCTTCCACAGTAACTGTACTTGGAAATAGTTCTTCTAATGAAGTAATTAAGGTAAAATGAGGTCGTCAGCCTGTATCCTACTCCAGTGTGACTTGTGTTCTTACAGGAAGAGGAGGTTAAGACACAGATACACACAGAGGGAAGATACAAGGAGGAGATAGCTCTCTGCAAACAAAGGAGAGAGAGGCCTCAGAGGAAATAACTCTGTCCATCTTGATCTCAGTTGTCTAGCCTCCAGAACTGGGAGAAAACACATTTCTATTGTTTCAGCCACGATGCCTGTGGTGCTTTGTTAAGGCAGCCTGAGTGAACTAACACAACATTATTGGTAGTTGTCATGACTTCCGCATTGATCCCTGGCCTCTGGGATAACAGCTTTTGTAATCTGGAATGCCAAGTGGGAGTCTCTGACACTACCTGTTCCCCAGCAGAAGCCGTGCATACACACCAATCTGCATACCGGGGGAGTATCAGAAAGTAGCATCACCCCTAAATACTTAAAAGATAAAGGACAGTGGTTCCCACTCTTTTACAATTCAATTGCCCAAACTGGTTCCTGAAAACCCAGAAAGATTCTGGAGGGTGACAGTAGACTTCTGCTAACTCATCAAATAGTAACCCCATTCCAGCTGTTGGGGTAGATGTGGGATTTTTACTACAGCAGGTTGGTATGTCTTCAGGTATGTGGTATGTGACCATCAACTTGGCAAATTCATCCTTATTTTTATCAGAAAGAGATGTATTCCACTGGACTGGACAACACTATATATTTGCTGTCCTGCCCCAGGGCTAGGCAAACTCTCCCATCCTCTGTTCTAATATGTGGTAGTATGAAGATCCAGGACCAGCTGGCATTGTGCAGAACATCGCCCTGGTCCACAGTGTTGATGATATTGTCCTAATTAGATTGAATGAGCAAGATGTGGCTAGTACATTGGCAACCTTGGTAAGATACATGTGCTTCAGTGGGCAGGAGACAGAATCCTCAATGATCCAAGCCCGCCACTCCTCAGATATTCCTCTTCAGTCAAAGCACCGGGAAAGAAAGTTGTAACAATGCATTTAAGTCCAGAGGTCTTGGCCCCACAGACATTCTCCCATCATAGAAAGAGAAAATGGCCTTATTTTATTTTAGTGTCTGTCTTCCCAGGATCCTTAAACCATATGAGAACCTGACCAACCATGACTAGGTTGGACACGAGCATTTTCTTACCTATCATGAGGACAAATGTTTATTTGTGAGGATAAAGTGAATTAATACAGGTAAGACACTTAGTAGCATGTGTTATGTAATAAATTCAACAAATATTAGCAGGCCCATTTGATGTTAGCTTTTATTGCTCTACAAATCCTTACTGCGTGTCCACTGCATCCCCAACTCAGTTAAAGAAAGCCATTTTTTCATACCAGAGCTAACAAACACCCAAACTGAATTGAAATAGCACTATTTTGAAGACAAATGAGTCACTATAGATTAAATCTTTAGAACAACTGTTTTCTTTTTGGTCCAGGTAGTTTTGCACATATTAGCTCATTTATGAGTAATATTCTTAACTACCTGGCAAGGTAAGTCATCCTTTTCCTTTCTTGGTGCACATGATAAGATTCTGAAGGTAAGTGACCTTCTCAAGGTCACAGGACTTGTAAGTCGTGGAGCATAATTTGGACTCGCTTTCCCTGACTTCAGAAAGCATGCTTTGTCTATTGCCCTGGGTTGCCTCCTTGAGGTACAGAAGTGAGTTCTGGGGGCAAGGTGATGAATCTGACTCAAATTATTATCAATGCTTAACCTGAGTTGAAATCTTCAGCCTCATTTAAGGGATAATAATAATTTATTGTCTTCATACATGAATGAGTGTTTGTCTTAGGAAGAAACTACTGCTCAAAGTGACATTGAAAGACTTGCTGAGGTTAAAAGGAATGTCTGAGGACTGTACGTTAGCAGGAAATAAGGCTCAAAGGATGTGGCTAAACCCCTGTGTGACAGGAGGGGACAGTCATAGCAACCGGCCAGAGGACTAGGGGCTGAGAAGTCCCTTGTGGTTGGTGGTCAGAAAGCATTCAAGAAAAGAGGCGTCTGATATTTCCAACCCCCATGAAAGGTTTTTCTGGGGAAGCAGCCGTCTAACCAAATCTAACTGATGAGTAAGAAATAAATGGGAAAGGAGAGTGGGGGATGAGCTTTCCAGGTAGAGGAATAAGCCTGTGCTGAGTTCAGTGGGGGAGGGAGTGTGGAGGGCACACAGGATGCATGCAAGCTGATGGGCACCATGATGGCCAGGCTCAAGGAGAGAGAGTTCAAGGGAAAGTATCAGGATAAAGACCAACCATGCCTTTCTCACGGCCTGGAAGACCCTCCCCCTTCTTGTACCCGTCTCGTCTTCTAAGAGAAATGGGAAGACACAAAGGATTCTAAGCAGCAGAGGACATCCCCAGGGATCAAGGCCTCAAACTAAGAAAAGTCACTGCAGCTGTGGGGTTCCAGGTAGTATCTTGCAGGAGGGAGCAATTTGAGGTCCACAGAGCCCATTGAAATCTCACCTATTTCCAGCCCGTTCTTCATTAGTAACATCTTCATGAAGACAGTGACACCTGTGCACAGACATTTTTGGAAGCTGGAGAGGAAGACAATTTAACTTTGCTCAGTGTCTTTCACATTCCACAAACCACAAACGACCTTCAAGTCGACATGCTTTGCAGGTTACTTAATATGTGAGAGGGGCTTCAAATTATGAATTATGTCTTTGTCATCTTGATTTTTGTGCAATTAAGGCTCTTCATTTCATTTCTTCTAAGTAGTGCCAACGTTAGGGGTTCTGGGGCAATAGACACAAAGCACTGAAGATTTGAGTACAATTGCTATGTGAATTTATCACTAAAGTTATTGTCCTGGTATTTATGTTATTTCATAGCTGTGGTCATCCTAGCTTTCCAGATGATTCTAATAGTATTCTATTTCAGCTGGATTTCTTTATTCTCTAGTCCCCAAAATAAACCTTCCAATTCTTCATCTCTCTGCCTTTTCTCCTGCCATTGTCCCACCCACCATCCTTAGAACTGACAACCCACCCTTCAGGGTCCCAGCGTCTGCTTTTCTCAGTGGAACTTTCCCCGAATGAGCCAAGCCGTATGCCATGTTTCTCTCTTAGCTCTTTTGACATTGCTGCGACAGCGATGTGTGTTGCAGGGACTTGAGCTTTGAAGTTCATGAGTCCAGGATGGCCATTTAATAGCTTGGGGGAAATAATCCAACTCCTCTGATGTTCATTTTCTACACTTCACAAATGGACAAACAAAAGAAAAAACTAAGCTCTCTTTGAGAGGGAAAATGCACTTCAACAACCTGCCTATGGTTTGTTCTGCTTTCTTAGGAATTAGGAAAATATCTTCAGAGTTAGTTGGCTCGGTGCCAATATGCCTTGATAGACCCAATTGGGTTTGAATGATGAAGACCTTCTCTGCCCCGGGCAGAGTCGAGAGAAGAGAGCAAGGGCAAAGGAGGTGTATTCATCAAGGTTCTCCAGAGAAACGGAAATAATAGAACACACATACATGCACACATACACAAAATGTAGCGTGTCCCAAACAATGTGTACACACACTCTAAATAATTATAAAGGCAGTATTTATTTAAATACATTTCATTTTCAAAATAGAGCTATCAGCTGTTAAAGTGTGTATACATTTTTGGGGAACACCTGTATATATAAAGAGATTTCTTTTACAGAATTGGTGAATATGATTGTTGTGGTCAGCCAGACTAAAATCTTCAGAGAGGCAGCCTGAGAATTTTAGTAAGAGTTGATGCCACAGTCTTGATTCTAAAGGCAGTCTGGAGGCAAAATTCACTCCTCATTAGAGGATGCTAGTCTTTTAATGTCTTCAACTGATTGGATGAGGCCCATCCACGTTATGGAGGGTCATTTGTTTCACTCAATCCTACTAAATTAAATGTTAATCACATCTAAAAAGTGCCTTCATAGCGACATTTAGACTGATGCCTGACCAAAGAATTAGACACTGTGGGCCAGACAAGTTGACATAAAATTAACCATGATTTCAAGAAGTGATTTGTTCTGCTAAGAACTTAATAGGAAGTGGAGTCCCTGGGGGCAGCTTGAGAAGCTGGAAGTAGTAGTGGAAAAGATGTGATAGAGATATTTGAGATGGTCTTGGGGCGGGGGGTGGGTCCCTGTACAACTTGGTATAAAGTAATCAGGGATGAGAAGAAGCCAATAAGGTTTCCCAATATTATGCACAGTAAAGGGACTTTAAGAAAAGTATGTCAAAATATTCTTTTAGAAATCTCATTCTATAGTGAGTTTAATGAAATCCTACTTGTTAATCTTAACTCATTAGTAAACCCTGGAAAGTATTTATTTTGTGGTCACTTTGGAGAAACAAAGAAGAAGGACTGTCTTGATATTTGAGTTGTATGAGAATAAATAAACTGTGAGAGATGGGACATGAGTGAGAGCCAGAATCCATCAGAGACAGGAAATTGGAGCAAAAATTGAATCAGAAGTGATGTCCTTATGATCTCTGGCAAAGGACGGTGGGTTTTGTACTTTATGAAGAATGAGGTATAAGCCAATTTAAATTTAAAAATCCAGGACAGGTGACCACAAAAGACAAGAGCATCTAAGGTTACTCAGACAAGGTACATGTGGGTTACAGCCTTTTGCAGAATTGCTGGATGGACACATTAGGCAGCATATCTCCAGACAGTACAATGCCGAGCACACAGTAGGGAGCAGAGGTGCCAGAGCACCAGCTCACCTCTGCAGGTGCCTTTCCCCTGTTTGTATTATGCCTTTTAAAAACATGCATTCATTATTTTAAATTTATTGTTATTATTTAAAGAATTATAGATTTTCCACATCTCACTGGCCAAAGCATGTCACAAGGCTGGTCCAGATTCACAGGGTGGCGGAACAGATTCTACATCTAAGGTGAGGAACTTCACAGTCATATTTGAAGGGTGTGGATTCTTGGAGGATAAAGAATTATGACCATTGATGAAATGTCTACCTCGAGTAGGCAAAGTCAGTGTAATTTTTATGAGGAAACTGAGGCTTACACAGCCACTCCCCCAAATGGTGGTAGAGTTGAATTTCAAAGCCAGCTCTCTCTAGATCCACCTCACATTTATTTTAGTATCATCCTCATTTTAAGGAACACTGATACTCGTTAGGTCAAGAATACAAGCTCTGCACTCCACGCTGAAAATGGTGAGACAAATAAATCTTTCATTCTCTGCAAGAAACTGGAGAGATGGTGAAGAAAATGAATCTCTTCAGTGAAACACACTGGGTGCTGTAAATGGAGGTTAAGAGCAAGGGGTGAGGGACCCCAGTGGGAAGAGAGACTCTGGTGAGTACTGAATGGAAGGGAGTAGAAAGTTTTCTCTAATTGTTGATGTCGAGGATTTGGAAAATGAGAGGAGTTCACTGAGAAGAGTGGAAGCAAAATCTCAGCAGAGAAATCAATACAAGTGGGTTTACAGAAGGGAGAAGTGGGATGAAGGGGGCTTTCAGAAGTTAGATGAATACTCAGTATTCCTACAGCACTGGTACTCAAAATTTAGTGGCATCAGAATTACCTGAAACTCTTCATCAAAAGGCTTCTTCAGGGATTTACCTTTAGAGGCTCAGGGTCAGACTGTCTAGCCGAGAGTCCAGGATTCACCTTGTTATCCAGCAGTTCAGTCATTCTGACATAGATGTGCACAAAAACCCAAGCGAAAGAAACGCTCTGTCTGTGAGCTGAAAGCAGAAGGCTGAAGATGCGAGATGATGTGGGCAAGTCATTAGGGGTCGGATTAAGAAAGATCTAAAAAGGCCTTTCTAAGGAGCATTTCACAACCTTTCAACAGGTCTTAAAGCGATGTTGAGGAGTTGGGAGTCCCTTCTGTAGGCCATGAGGACCTCTCATGCTGCTAAACCAGGAAAATGTCATCACCGTACTGAAAGATTGATGGCCTTTGCATTGTGTTCAGGTTAAAACTGGGAGAGGTTTGAGTAACAGGCATCATTTAGGAGGTGATCCTAATAGATCAGAGGAGTCACAGAGATTCAGGTGACTCTGGCATATCAAATAATTTACTCCTGGTCGTAGTTGTAAGTTGAATGTACTTGGTAATTATGTGCCTAATTACTGTGAGGTGAAAGTAGCAGAGAGATCAATATAACACATATTTTACAATTAAACAGATGTGATGTGTATGCATTTGGGGTGTGGAGAAAGACAGACTTTCCCAATGCTGGCACTCATGAACTGGGTTGAACATACATTGGGTGGACCCTAATTTTTGGTAAGCTTCATGTGCGTGGTAAGTATTCATTCAGAAATAAATCCCCTACCTCAGTGGTCTGCAAACTGCGGCTCGCGAGTCACATGCGGCTCTTTGGCCCCTTGAGTGTGGCTCTTTCAGACCACGGCCTGGGCGAGTCTCTTTTGAAGAAGTGGCATTAGAGGAAGTTTAAGTTTAAAAAATTTGGCTCTCAAAAGAAATTTCAATCGTTGTACTGTTGATATTTGGCTCTGTTAACTAATGAGTTTGCTGATCACTGCCCTACCTGAATGTAACCTCCTTTCAATACAACCCTCATGGAGGGAACAGAGCTCCTTTATGGAAGGATCGTTACACATATGCATCTCCTCCCAGGATTAATTAGGCGATCTCTCTGGGTCCATTCTATTAACCGGTAATTAGAATGTAAAGATACTCATGCTTCATGACACACATTTTAATTACATCTCACCATGTGCTGATATTACACACACCACTGGAAAACAAGGCAGGAACAAGGAAATTGGCTGTAGGGAAAAATGTAGCTTTGACTGTAGGCCTGGTTCCTAGGCATGGAGTCCCTGGCTCCCCAGATCCCTTTATCCAGAGCCTGCTCTGTTTGACCTCTCTGTGAAAAATTGCAGAGGGAAGAGCAAGCTGTCTGGATAGTATACAAAACTAGAGGCCTGGTACACAAAATTCATGCACTGCGGGGGGTTCAGGGGTTTCAGCCCAGCCTGCTCCCTCTCACAGCCCAGGAGCCCTTGGAGGACTGAGGGCTTAGGCCTGCTCCCCGCAGTTGGACATCCCTAGCGCTGCCATGGAGGTGGGAGAGGCTCCCGCCACCGCTGCTGTGCTTTCCAGCTGTGAGCCTGGCTTCTGGCTGAGCAGCGTTCCCCCTGTGGGAGCACACTGACCACCAGGGGGCAGCTCCTGTGTTGTGTGTGGTCAGTGCACCTCACAGCGACCAGTTGTTCCACTGTTCTGTTGATTTGCATTTTAGCCTTTTATTATATAGGATAATTTGGCTCAGATCCACCAAAAAGACTTATTTGTTCCTCCCCTAAGATCTTCTTCATGCTCTCAGTGTATTTCTGGCCAGAACCAATGACTTAGGATGCCTTCACCAATAGTAATAAGAAAGGAGTTTGGGAATGGTAGGTCAGGAATTAGTTCCCCATTAAACAGATGGAACATTAGGACTTGGAAATAGGATTAAACTCTGACTTTTCTGATTTCTAGTCCAATTTTCATTTTAGAATGCTCTGTTCACCTAAACCAGGCAGGTGAATGTGAATCCTAGACCATGCTCTTTGAAGCTGCATAATGGGGTTTAGTGCCTTCCCAACTGTCCTCCATCTATGTATTTAAGAGGCATTTCTGAGCCACAACGCTAGATCTTTAAAGAGCCCCCAGTTTCTGTTCTCACTGAGTTTACAATCTAAAATTAATTACACTTTTGATGTGTGCTATAATTACAAATGAATATAACATGCTGTGAATATTCTCACCTGTCAAAATACAAATGTCTCAGTTGGACTTCCTGTGTCTGCTCTAACAAAATGGGTGATGGTGACATTCTTTATTGCAGAACAAGGGATTCAGAAAAAGGGTATGAGAAGAAGTTTAGAGGGGAAGAAGAGAACTGTAGTGAGTTTAATGGTGGCCTCCCAAAATATATGATCATGTACTAGTCCTAGAAATTGTGAATGGAAAAAGGGTCTTTGAAGTTGTAATTAAGGATCTTGAGGTAAGATCATCCTGGATTATCCCAGTGACCCCTAAATCCAATGACAAATGTTCTTATAAGAGACAGAAGAGGAGAGACCCACAGAGAAGAAGGGGATGATCCTAAGAAGATAGGGGCAGAGATTGGAGTACGGCAGCCATACTCCAATGAACAGCCAGAGCCACCAGAAGCTAGAAGCAAGAGGCGATTCTCCCCTAGAGCCTTTAAAAGGGTTGAGGTCCTTTAATACCTTGATTTTGAACTTCTAGCTCCCAAATCTGTGAGCTAGAAGTTTGTGTTGTAAACCTCCCAGTGTATGGTCTTTTGTTATGGTTGACGGAGGAAACAAATGCAAGAGCCAAGAGACAGCAGGCAGGGCAGGCACAAGGCAGGGGTGGGCAAACTTTTTGACTCGAGGGCCACAATGGGTTCTTAAACTGGACCGGAGGGCCGGAACAAAAGCATGGATGGAGTGTTTGTGTGAACTAATATAAATTCAAAGTAAAGGAGCGGAGGGGAGAGCAAGAGAACCCTCCGCTCTTTCGGCTCCACGGGCCGGATAGAACAGCCGAACTGGCCGGATGGCCCGCGGGCCGTAGTTTGCCCACGGCTGCACTAGGGTGAGGCTGACAGGCAGGCAGGACCAACATTTAGGGAGCCATACACTCTCAGTGTCATATAAGCACAGGGTCAGCCATTGTAGGAACCCAAGAGTGAGCCCCAGGCACCTAGCCTGACTCAATGCATGAATGGGCCTACACACAGTAGGTGGTCAGCATATGTCCACAAAAAGATTTTATTTTTTTTTGTCATTGACTCCCTTCAATGTCCTTGTCTCCTACCTGATTATTGGAGAGGAAGGGAAACCAGCAGTCATCAAGTGATCATTTTTTAACATGCCATGCCTCACCTCACGTCTTCAAATAGCTTCCAGGCTAGGAGACATAATTGTTATTCTATAGGTGGGAAATTGAGACTCAGTGTGAACTGGTGACTTTTCCATGTGTTTGAGCTATGGATAAAACCCATATGTGTGTGACTGCAGCCCAGACATACCACAGGAATTCCTGTGTTAGTCAGTCTTGACTTACCCATAAGCCTTGTATTCCTGCTTTGTTCAGATCACTGCTAATGTGCTCTTCACTCTCTGAATCTGAAGTAAGATATTCTACCTTCAGTGGCTCTTGGTCTAGTAAAGGGAGCATAGCTAGATTAAACCATCCATATATATAAAAAAATAGAGAAATATCCTAATTAACCGGGACACCGTAACGGGTCGACTGGACAGGAGGAGGTTGTGCGCACAGCATCGAGGGTGGGGCGGCAGGGGCCTCTGCACACCTGTGCTGGGGGAGGGCCTGATCAGCAGTGGCCGCAGCTGCTTCAAGGGCCGGAGATGGAGCATGGCCAGACCGGCAGCAGCCATGGCTGGACCAGCGACTTGAGGGTGGGTGGTGCCCTGTGATTTCGAATTGCTCGCTGGGCTCCTAGTTGAATATAAAGAAAGGAAGAATGAGATAAATTTTAAACAGAAGAATGAGCAATAGTGAGGGAATGCCAAGGCCCTGCATTTTAATTGATTCAATTAAAAGGCTGGGATTTAAACTCAGATCTGTGACTCCATGCCCTTGTTTATTTACGTCTTTGGTTCCAAACATGCCATTCAGCTTTCATGAATGTGAGGCACGTAAAATGTACTCTGAAAGTGCTCTGAAAACATTTCCAATAGGAACATCAAAATTTTTCATGAGCTAAATTTATTTCAGCAAAGTATTACCTACCCCTAAAAATTCATATTGGTGAACATAACCTGCATATTGGTGAACATAAACATACACAAACACAATCCAACTCCAAATTCTCATTTCTCCATGAATCCATTTTGTTATAGGTGCGGGGAGCTCCTCGTCCCTACCAGTTGCTAGTGGGAGTGGGCTTCTTGCCATATCCTAAAAAAAGGAATTTTATGAGACTTGCATAGGAGGATGTAATATTGGAGAGAGCTTTATTTCTGTGGAATCAAACCCCTGAGTTTCCAAGGTCCCATTTTCCTTTGTCCTGCCAAGGAAGAAGTCCCATTTTGCTTTCCGCAGCACTGAGATCAAAGCCAGTGTCCAAAGTTTCAGGTCCATGTTAGGGCATAGTCCAATCCAGCGTAAAGCTAGCTTAGTTTGTGCTTCCTGCTGCAGTCCATCAGCGTATTGTGTGTGGGGTCTGGTCCGCATGGCCATGGGACAAGAGGCAGGAACAAAGTCAAAGGGACCAAAGAGCCAAGAGAGAGAGGTTTGTTTGTTTGGGGGGATTATCTAGTCCTAAATTTTTGTGAGACTTGCATTGGCTCCACCCCCTCCTATCCAATGATCTCTGTTCCCACGTTTGACTGACAGGAATCTTCTCCATGTCACCCTGACTTCCCTGTGCATACATCTTCTCCCCTGTATAGGAACCCTTCCCCTAGTGATTTGCAGGCCATGGCCAGTGGTTCCCTGGGGAGTGCAAAGTTGCAGCTTCCTGGTGAAGCTGCCCGAATGACATGCCTATAGTGTCTGGTCTTCCCTTTGTTCCTTTTCTGTGATTAATAACTAGTTAGTTCCAAGAGTATCAGTGTGATCTGAAGCTACTTCTACATCAGTTGGACCAAGAAGCCGCTTGGAGCTCTTTTTCTGTCGAGTTTCTGTGTTTAAAATATCTCCAGAGCAAGCTAGAGAAAAACTTTCCATTTTGCCAATGTTTGCTTTTCAGTGTTTTGAATGAATCTTCTCAGCAAACTGCTAAGCTAATTGAAGCACCACCATTTCAGCTGAAAAAACACTGCTTTGCTTGTGTACTCAGCCACGCCAGTGAGGGGCCAGAGCTGGGGAAATTATTGTTTTCTGTCTAAATGCCAGGTGCAGGACAGAGAAGGCTTTTTTGTTTTGTTTTGATTTGTTCTGTGATGAGGAGGGTTGGGGCTGACATTTCAATGTCATATACCGTAGATATTATATTTTTTTTGGTTTAGAAATGCAAAGAACAAGTAATTCAGTGAGGTCAGATGACTTGTCCAAGATATTAGAGACATGCAGAGAGGGTCCCCAGCCAGGTTGTCCCATCCCAGCCCTGCCTGCCACATTGGCAGAGACCATAGGCTAACCTTTGAAACACTAGGAGAGCCCTAGCCTGTTTGGTTCAGTGGATAGAGCGTCAGCCTGCAGACCAAAGGGTTCTGGGTTCGATTCCGGTCAAGGGCACACATTCCTAGGTTGCAGGTTCCTTCCTGGCCCAGGCCCTGGTCAGGGTTGGTGCAGGAGGCAACCAATCGATGTGTTTCTCTCACATTGATGTTTCTCTCTGTCTTTCCCTCTCTCTTCAACTCTCCCTAAAAATCAATGGAAAAATATCTCTGGGTGAGGATTAACAACAACACTAGGAGAATTGAATGTCCTCCCTGATACCTGTGATTTGATTCAATTAAAAGGCTGGGATTTAAACTCAGATCTGTGACTCCATGCCCTTGTTTATTTACGACTTTGGTTCCAAACATGCCATTCAGCTTTCATGAAGTGAGGCACTTAAAATGTACTCTGAAAGTGCTCTGAAAACATTTTCAATAGGAACATCAAAATTTTTCATGAGCTAAATTTATTTCAGCAAAGTATTACCTACCCCTAAAAATTCAACGTATTTTCTTAATCGGTTTACAAAACTGGTTATTTAATCATAACACCAGGTACTATATGTGTGATGTGGTTCTGGAAGTGAGCTGAGAATAGCCACTTCTTCTCTCCAAGGTCAAAACATAACTTAGGGGCATGGGGGGCGGGGAGTGTCCACTGATGTTACAACATAATGCGGAATAAGATGAGGTGTGAGTCACTTCTGACATAAGATCAGCAAGGAGACACTTGGCAAAGTCTTTTAAATCTCTTATAAAGGGAGAAATGGGATGCTGAACTGGAACTCACTTAAAAAATACTTGATAATTTAAAATTGTGTTCAGCTCCAGACTTAACTTTTTAATGGTTGAAACTTACCTAGGTTTGGGCAAAGATCACTTGATGTATTGAGGTGAAGTCAACTTTTCTGTAAACCGCTATGTTTCAGAGACTCTACCTAACCTATCTTCAGTGATAACCCCCTGATTCTGGGGGAGGGCTATGCTAATTCCATTTCACACAGGAGAATGCGGAGACACCCAGAGTCTCACAGTCAGTAAGTGGCAAAGACTGGATTGAATCCAGGGCTTTTTTTGTGTGGGTCTCTCCAAAGCTGAGAGATTTTTGGTTTTTGTTTTACAAGCTATAAGCATGGGCATGTTTAAGTTCTTGCACACCATAGCCTATTCTAGGACACGGGCTGCCCCTGTGACGGGCTGGGGGTCCTTTGCGCTGGGCCATCCCTCTCTGGGCTTTGTCTTCCGTTTTCCAGAACTGACATCCTGTCTGTGTTGCTTTCCCATTCCCTTCTAGGGCTGGGGGTCTGTGAAATCCTGATCCCCTTTATTCTTTCCCTGTCTCTTATTTTCACACTTGGCATCTCTGCGGGTCCCAGTGGGGTGGGCGGGTGAGGTCCCCCGGGGAGGGCACGTGCAGATGCACAGGCACAGCTATTGTTTTGGATAATCGCTGTTATTACTCAGAGCACTTGGGGGCCACCTCCCACTGACAGCTTTGTTCTCAAGCTGTCGTCTTTTGTTTGTGTGACTATTTAGAGCCCCTGAGGAGTACTGTATACCTGTCCTGTGTCAAAGGCGCCTGGTGGCTGGAAAAGAGAACTGAATAAACCAGGGCCCCTCCTGGAAGGGGACTGGGTGACCGTGCCCCCCAGGTGACCCCAGGAAGGAGTTGCTTATACTAGTGTATGGATGGGGGGCAACTGCATTCCAATCAGCCTTGTTTAGAGATACCTGGCAAGTGGGTATCAGCATCCTTTCAAAGATGGCCGTTTCTCTGTTAGGAAAGAGGAGTGTATTGCAGACTGTGCCCCTCCTGCACTCGGGGCGTGTCACCCTGTCCCCTGGATGTCCGTGGTGGTCCTCTGACCTGGGAGGACCAGAGAGAGCCTGCTAGACTATGAAGCCTTCCCCAAGGCTTCTGCACATCCCAGCATGGGCTGTGGCTCAAGGTCACCTTAGGCTCCAAAGACTGCATCTCCTGGACAACCTGTGTTCCTCACTTTTGTTGATTTCAAGTGTGAAACAACTCTTCCTCACCTTCCACAAAAACACTGACAACAAGTTATTCATGAGCTGAACTGGAGGGAGGGCATTTTGATGCCTTGGTGATACCCCTCTGAGGCCCTGGGCCTTGCTGTGCTTTATGAACACCCATGATGGCGCTGTCTAGTTACATTGATTTCAAGGTCATGGGAGTGGGGCTAAGATAGTGGCCATGAGCTATGGGCTGATGGGAATTGTCTGAGGCCCCCTGTAACAGGAGCCATGTCAGGAGAGGTGAGTCCCCGCTCACCCACAATCAGAGAATCCAGGGTTCTGGTGATGGGTGTGATCGGGTGTGGGGAGATAGGTATTATGGATACAGACATAAACTAGATATCAACTCAGAATGGAACCTAATGGGAAGATTTCTATGTTGGACCTACAAGCATTTAAAACTTCAAACTCATTTCAGGTTTGGCAACATCCTATTGAAGGCCACTCCCCCAGGTAAGTGCAGATGTTGGCTGGACTCCACACACCTTGTGTGAATGTGCTCCTTCCATGTTTCTCTTACAGCTGAATAAAGTGGGGGAGGGGGAGGGCAGCTGACTGTGGCTGGAGGTATCCCCTTGGACCAGGACTCAGAGACTATGAGAATGATGCATGTTTTCCGACCTGTCTTTTTGGGCATCAGCTGGGCATCGGTCTGGGACCTACCAAACGATGCATGAGAGAGACTGAGTCTGGACCCACCACCTACTTGCCTCTGACTTTGAGTAAGTTACTTAGACATTTTTTTTTTTATTACAGGAAGTTGCGAAATGTTGGACACTTAGTAAGGGCTCAGGGAATTCTAGTCTAGTGTCTTGTTTAGTCTGTGACTCCTATGATCAGCCCCAAGGTTGGAGGGGAGAGAATGGGGGGTTGCCCCAGCCCAGGAGAGCCTCTTTAGGCAGAGGGGGTGTTCAATCAAAGGCCTGTCAGATGGCTAACTGCTGGTGGGGAGATGGATTGCCTGGCTCCTGGTGGCCCCGGGGGAGGAGAGGAAGAGGAACAGCCTGGAAAGCAGAGGGCAGTGGAAAGGAGATGAAAATTGAAGCATCTGCTGGGAACTTTCCCAACCCAGTGTAGGGCCAGACAGAGAGGGCAAGGGAGGAGCAAAAGAGAAGCAGAAGGGATGGAGGCAGGAAGAGGGCTCTGAGTCTGAGGATAACGAGGCGGGCAGTGCTTGGTTGAGACAGACAGCCCTGCACCCATTGCCTCAGTCACTTGGAGTCAGGCTTCCAAGCCCACAACTGGACCCTCTGCACTTTTTCTGAACCTCATCCAGAGCCATCTTGCCAATGGAAAAAGGAAGGAGACAACCCAAGTTTGTATTCTTCAAGCCTAAGCCCGCGACTCCTGATAGGGCTGTGTTGGTCCATCTCCAAGCTCTGAGAGAACTTCTCATCTGGGCCAGGATGGGGAGGACCTTGGATTCTCCCCACCAGCTAAGAGCCAGGGCTGGGGCCAGCTCTCTGACCCCCACCCAGGGTCTTCTATTGTCCATGGGCCCCGGCCTCAAACACGGTGCTTTTCACACTGTAGGAACTGACACATCTTTGTGTGATAAAAGGACCTGCACATTTCCATCCTGTGAATTTGGAATCTAAATGCTGCAATAATTACTGTTATTGTTTGGATGTATGAAGGCCCACCTTTCAGGGACTACACAGTCATGATTTTATTTCATTTACCATCCCAACAAACACTGTGAGGTTAACTGGGAAATGGGGGCTTGAACTCTATAGTGGGTAGAATTGTGTACTTTGAAGGGGATGTGACCTTATTTGAAAAAAAGTAAGGTATTTGCAGAAGTAATCACATTACAATGAGATTGTACTGGAGTAGGGTGGGTCATACATAGTCAGAAGAGGGAAACTTGGACACAGACAGAGACACACGATGAGAACACCATAAGTAGAGACAAAGATTGGAGTGAGGGGTCCACAAGCCAAGGATTGCCGGCAAGCCCCAGGGGCAAGGGGAGAAGGAAATGATGTTGCTAACACCTTGACTTCCCACTGCTAACCTCCAGAGCTCTGAGAGAATAAACTTCTGCTGCTTCAAACCACCAAGTTTGTGGGACTTTGTTACCATGACCCCAGGAAACTAATACAAGCTCAGAGGGGTTAAGCAATTTGCTTGTGAAGCCAGGTCACAGTGAAGTCAGGGTTCTGGCCAGGATTTGGTAAGTGATGAAATCCAATCTCAGTCTGTAACACGAATCTGACTCCCTCTTCATGGGCCCAGGTCACTGTCTATCAATGCACCCTGTGTGGTTGAGCTGTCAGAACTGGGCACCCAGGTTGCTGCCCCACATCCTTTATTTTTATTTTTTTAAAATATATTTTATTAATTTTTCACAGAGAGGAAGGAAGAGGGATAGAGAGTTAGAAACATGGATGAGAGAGAAACATCGGCCAGCTGCCTCCTGCACACCCCCTACTGGGGATGTGCCTGCAACCAAGGTACATGCCCTTGACTGGAATCGAACCTGGGACCCTTCAGTCCGCAGGCCGACGCTCTATCCACTGAGCCAAACCAGCCAGGGTGCCCCACATCCTTTAAAAAACCCTTTTCTCTGTGTCAGAGTCCAGAGTCCTCTCCATGGCTTGCCACCGAGACCCCCAATTAGGGGGCCGACTACATATTAAATATTGTTCCAATGCATTAAGGGGCATACATCTTCCCAGGAAGTTTGTGGTAAAGGCTTCTTGTCACCATGGTAGAAACAAGGACACCAAAACTGAACAAGTACAGCATCACACAGCCAGGCCACGCCAGAATACAGGTGCAAGCCCGCTGGGCTTTCAGTCTGTGCCTTTCAAACACGCTACCCTGGTCACCTGTCTCATGTCTTAATTCCGGGTTGGTTCTGAGTGCAGAACAGAAAGACTGGGAAGGAAAATGGATATGGACCTGGCTCAGGAGGTGTCAGAAACCTGGACTTGACTGAGACAGTGTGAGCTTCCACGTGTAGGGTCAAGATGGGCTCCAGATGCGAAGAAAGCCCTCCCACCTCCCTTCCCCAGCTTTCTTCATGTGCAAGGTGGTCTAAGGTAACACCTGAATGTCAAACTTATTCTCATTCATTTTAATTTTGTAACATTTTTCTCCAGCCTATGTAAAATTTCTCTTTAAATGTTATCATCTGTGTAGCTCGGGTGCGTTCCCACTCATTATTTAACCTTGGCTAATTTTTTGAATACTCCTCTCCAACGCTCACAGTGCACATTCTGTAATAACACCGCATTTAAAGTAAAATAATCAAGATTTCTTGTGATATGACGTCTCTTCCCATTTGTTCCACGTCGCCTCATTATTTTACTCCTTTTCTTTTTCTTTAAATAGGTGGGAGCAGAGGATTTAAATTGAGCATCAGAAATGAAGAAAAGCTTAACTTCAGGCCAGGAACAGTGCGCCATAATCTTGGGTAACAATGGAAAATATCTCGGAACTATGATTAAGAAGGAGAAAAAATACCAGTTAGTTAGAAATCCCAGATTTTTTTTTTTAATTTCATTCCTTTTTAACCTTGAGAAAGTCAAGTTCTCTGAAAGTTTTCTTATTTCTTTTCACATAGGTGACCTCTCTAATCTACAAAAGGAGGATAGGAATATACAATTTCACCATTATTATGGGGATTGAAATGTGCCGAGACTACTGTATGAGACAGTGGGCTTTGGGACCATATAGATTTAGCATCCAACCTCTATTCATTCACCAAAGGATCGTGAGGGAGATTATCACAGAGCAGAGGGCATCCGGGTTAAGGTGGTCAATATCTTCAGCTAGGCAAGAGGACAGAAACCAGGACAGAAATGCCAATGGGTGATGTAGAGAGTCCCAGGCCAGTGGGAACAGGGACCATGAGAGGGCAAGGCAAAGCCAGGGTCAGACCTAGATTCGGGTCTCTCTGTACCTACCTATCCTCAGTAACGAGATGCCCACTGCCTGGGCCAAGGACATATTCTATGCTTTTGGTTAAGTCATCCATCCACCCTATCCATGTTTAACTCTTTTCACCTGCCAGCTGCTGTGCTAAGTACTGAGGACACAATGCTGTGCACACTGACTCAGTTCCTGTCTTCTCAGAGTTTATAATCTACGGGCATCTCAATAATTGTTAATATAATAGTCACATAAGTCACACACACACACACACACACACACACACACCTACACACACACACATACACACAGACACGCACACTGCAGGGGCCTCTGCTCCACCATCTCTAGCACTTGCTGGTGCTTTATGGGCAATGCACTCATAGTCCTCTGGGGAAGGTGTTCCCATCCACAGGTAGCAGGTGGGGGCATGGACATTTGGGGAGGGTGAATTGTGATAATAACTTGTAAATAATGGTCTGACCTGGTGTCCCTGGAGGAAGTGGTGTTTGATCTGAGAGGGGCGGGGCTCTAACTGGGAGAAGGGAGATGTGAGGACCATCTCTGACAGTGGGCCCTCACGTGGGAAGGGCCTGACCCTGGCTTTTCATTTCCTCAATTGCACCATGCTCCCTCTGTGACTGTAGGACCTCGTCTATTAGCAGAGGGGTAGGAAACCAGGTGGGATAGGTGGGGAGGTGGGAAGGGGGGCAATGCCCGCCCGAACACACCATGAGAAGCTTTTTGTCTTTTTCATAAGAGCATGGAGAAGCCTGGGAAGGGTTTGATGGAAGGTGAATTGATCATCTGTTCACATTTTGAAACTGTTACCCAGATCATAGAGACTGGTTGCGGGAGAGAAGTTGCAGGGACACCAGTGGGTGAGCCATGGTGTGGCACTGCCATTGTGCCCAGTCACACCACTTGTCAGTGACACACTGGGACTGGAACACAAGGCTGACAAAAGGAATCAGGCCCTCACAACAGGCAATGCTATAGGGGGGATGGCGGCAGAGGAGAGGAGAATAACTATTTAAATGCAATCATGTTACATGCTTTACGCACTGTGTTAGTTTTGAGGGTTGCCAAATCCAAGTTCCACCAACTGGGGGGTTTTCAAAAACAGACAATTATTCCCGCTCAGTTCTGGAGGCTTAAGTCTGAGATCCGGTGTCTGCAGGGCTGCGGTCCGCCTGAAGGCTCTGGGGGAATTGACTGCACACCTTTTTCTTAGCTCTAGAGCTGCCAGCTGATCTTGGTGTTCCTTGGTGTAGACACCTCAGTTCCCACCCCTGTCTTCAGGCCTTCTCCCCATGTCTCTCTGAGTCTTCATATGCCCATCTTCTTAAAAGGACACCCGTCCACTGGATTCGGCTGCATCCCAAGGACTTCATCCTAATTACACTTGCAATGACCCTACGTCCACAGAAGGTCACATTCCCAGGTGCCAGGGATTAGGATTTCAACACATCTTTTTGGGGACACAAGTCAAACTATAGCATGGGCATTATTATTCTCAGGTCCCATGACAATGTCCACATGACAGACACCTTCTCTGCAGGGGCCTTTGCTCCACCATCTCAAGCACCTGCTGCCACACACGAGTGCCATCCATGTGCTCAGATTGTCGTGCCTTATGGGCAATGCGCCCACAGTGCTCTGGGGAAGGTGTCCGATCCGCAGGTAGCAGGTGGGGGCGTGGACATTTTGGGAGGATGAATGGGTGTTGTGCTCTGCACAGCTCAGAAGTCACAGATTAGCATTTGTACTGATACTTTGTTCCATGGTGTTTTCCTCTAGAGCCCTGGCTATTTCGGTTTTGTCTCCTGCATCCCGTGGGCACCTCCCTCCTGCAAAGAGGGATCTCAGCAACCAATGCAGCATCCAGAGGGGTGGGGCGATCTTCAGGGAACAGGCACTGGTCTGGGATTTCTCCTTTGACTTTCCAACTAGCATCGCTGGTAATTAGCATTTGAACATTACTTGTCTCTGCCACCTTCTAATTGTTAAAAATTATGCAATCAAAATCTCCATTAAAATAAGTATGCCTCATTATTGGTGTAATTAGGTTTAGATGACAGAGTTTTAGGAAAATGGAGTTAATTATTTTCCTCTCTTTCTTTCCTTTCTCTGTTCTTTCCTTCCTTCCCTTCTCTCTCGTTTCCTCTTTCTTTTTATCTGCCATATATCTCCTAGCTTAGCCTTCCCGATAATTCTCTCTCCCTGTCCCAGTTAGATCTGCTGTTTCTGATGCTTCACTGGCATATGAGGGTGGATGAGGGGGGGAAAATGGTACAGTTTCAGGTGGATGGTGAATTGTAGTTCTCCCTTAACTGTTAAATGCTCTTTGACATGGCTAATGTCTCCAATACTGACTCTGCCCTCGTTGGGTGTTTTGGGAATTCTTTATAGTAAAATCCTGGGATTCCTACTCAGCAGTATGTATGAGAAGGGCAATGCTTGCTATGAGAAGGGCAATGCTTGATCCTACTGATGGCTTTTGACTCCCCCTTAATTCCTACGTCTGCTGGGATTCCTGCTGGTGTCTGCTTTCCTGCAGGCAGACCTCTTGGGGAGGGTCCTTTGAGACAACCTGAGTCCAGCTGCCCCCACAGTGCCCTGGACACAGAGGAAGCAAGCCCTGATGCCCGGCTGGAGAAGTGCCGTTTCCTCCTCAGCTCTGGACTCCTGGGGGTTCTCAGTCTCACTCAGACCCTCCCCCACATCCCAACACTATTTTTAGCACCTGTAATAGGTTGACCAGCGTCCCTCTAAAATTCATGTCTACACAGAACCTCAGAATGTGATCTTATTTAGCAATAAAGGTCTTTGCAAATATAAGTAAATGAAGATGAACCCATGTTAGATTATACGAAGACGGTGGACATGCTGAGACACAGAGAAGAACACCTTGTGGAGCTGGAGGCAAAGATGGGAGTCATCAGCCAGTGGTCACCTGGGATGGTCCGGAGCCAACAGAAGCTGGAAGAGGCGAGGAAGGGTCCTCCCTAGAGTCCCTGCAGGGGCTTGAGCCCTGCTGATAACTCGATGTGCACTTCTGGCCTTCAGAACCATCAGAGAGAAAGTTTCTGTGTTGCTAAGCCACCCAGTGCCCAGTGTGTGGTCATCTGTTACAGCAGCCACAGGAAGCTAATACACCACCATCTGTTACCTCCGCATCCATTTCCATTTTCCCCTCCGACTAGAACACGCAGCCTTCAGTTGGCAGGAGGCTGACTCTTACTCCTCTCTGGGTTTCCTTCAGGATAGTGCCCTGACATGGAGGCATTTATTTTTATTTTGTATTTGCTGCAATAAAAAAAAAAAATGATGTATCGTTGGTCATTAGCTTTAATTGGAAATCACTTTGAACAAATGAGAAATTTATAAGGAACCCAGAAGAAGTGTGAATGGAAGAAATGAATAATTATGTGCTATTTACCTCCTACTATTGTTCCAGCCTCATGATAGAGCCTCTCTTCCATTAACTTCAAATTCTCACTCAAT
Organism: Plecotus auritus; assembly: GCF_963455305.1. Taxonomy (NCBI): domain Eukaryota; kingdom Metazoa; phylum Chordata; class Mammalia; order Chiroptera; family Vespertilionidae; genus Plecotus; species Plecotus auritus. The sequence continues at coordinate 243,995,281 of NC_137770.1, read as the reverse complement.
TATGCGGGTCAATTCATATTCTTTAGAAACAGTTTGCATCTTTAGTCAGCCCATTTAGGCTTCATCTGAAGGAATAAACTGGATGGGAAAAAACAAGGTGAAATCAAAACAATTTTGAAACTGCAAGTAAACAGGGAATTATTAAAAATAAGTTGGATAATGGATTTAGGAGAGTGCAATTTTTAAAAGTTACTTGCAGAGTGCTAATTGTTCAATTACCAGACATGAAAAGGAAGATGATGTGGATCTTCAACAACAAACTTGTTATGCAGTAATTTTCTGTGTATTTGTAGGAGGAGGGTCCTGTGACTAAGATGCTTATGTTATTGCATTTTTACTTTGACCATTTATTTAAAAATACTTCTCTGTTATTCAGGTGAAAGGAGTTTTTGAGATGAAATAGCACACAATAGAAAGGGAATTGTTCTTATCATAGAAAATGTATTCATTTAAAATGAGGAAATGGGCATAAAATTATCCAAACAACTGAAACGGGAGAAATTTTAAAAAATTAATCTATTTATTTGGCCCAGTGTGTACAGTGTGGGTATCACACACATGATCACAAATAGAAACAATTAAAGTGGTGGAAAGTGTACCTGACTTGCACTGGAATGTAACATCCCAAGTTAAATGTCTGGAGTGGAACATTCGGATGGCACATGTCACTTCTGACTTATCACACAGTCCACGGTGAGGGCTCAGATGAACGAGCACTGACTGCCTTTGTAAAATGGGAAAGAAATATATGGACAGGGTCTCCTTGTTCCTTTCCTAATAAGTCATTCGCGATGGTGCGTTACACCCAGAGACGGGTTTTCAAGTTGTGTTGATCTTTTCCCTCTTCCTTCCTGCTGATCCATGTTGCTCCGAAGCTGCTCTTTGCAATGAACGCAATCCGGTGAACAAGGACGCAGGCAGCAGTGGGTGTGGACCATGGCTGTGTGCTGGGAAAGAGGCTTCTCCGTATGTCACTTTCTGCGGAGCGAGTTGAAGAAAGATTCATAGTCTTATTATTTTCTGTTAGCTGGAATGGCTCCTGTGGCTGGTTTTCTAGATTTGAGGGCTCCTGCCTTTGTAAGTGGACACTTTCTGCCAATAAAATGTTGCCAGCCAGTGGCAGTCAGGAAATGAGAGTTCTGGTCCAGTCTCTTCCCTTATTTTTGGGGTGACCTTGGGCCAGGTGTTCGATCCTTAGAGGTGACAATGATTCTCTCTTGAACAAACACTAGCCAGGTCCCTCTCATCCCTCTTCTTTTTTTTTTTTTTAAAAAAAAAATATATTTTTATTGATTTCAAAGAGGAAGGGAGAGGGAGAGAGAGACAGAAACATCAATGATGAGAGAGAATCATTGATCAGTTGCCTCCTGCATGTCCACCACTGGGGATCGAGTCTGAAACCCAGGCATGTGCCCTGACCAGGAATTGAACCGTGACCTCCTGGTTCATAGGTCGACTCTCAACCACTGAGCCATGCCGACTGGGCTCTCATCCCTTTTCTTGACCCGGCAGCAGCCCTGCTCTGTCAGACTGAACAAACTCTAACATAGCTTCTATCAGCTCCAGGCCTCACCCCTGGGATGGCCCAGGTCCCACTGGAAGTGTCCCCCTGAGAAAAGTCAGGGCTGTCAGAAGATTTGCCTGTCTCCCCAGCACCAGAGGACAGGGTCCTGTCTCCTGGCCTCTGTGGGAGGGTAGGAGCAAACCCGGATGAACTTCACATGAACCAACCCCCCTTTCTGCTCTTGGTAATTTTCCGCTTCTCTGACTCTCCCCGGCCTCCCCATGCCCTCAATTTCCTGTTAAGTCCCATTCACCTCTGTATACATCCAAGCTGAGCACGGACCACGCTGGACTCCTTTCCCTACGACAATAGCGTACTGCGGATTGAAATCGGTTCTTGCCACTCTAACCAGTGTCCAGCTTTTTTGATCTCTGCGAGGCCAGACACTTCTTACAATGGGAGAGATGAATCATAACCAAAGTCCCCATGGGCGCGGTATATTCAGATTCAATATATTAACATGCAGGTTCTCTGAGGAAAATCAAGGTCAGCTCTGAGTGGGATTTGGCACCAAACACCTGTTCCCCAGAGTTTCCCCTGCTCCCTTAGCAAAGAGAGTTTGCCCAAGTGAGTAAAACCCTTTGCCACCACCTCACTGGATGACACCCTTGCATGGCTACACTTTCTCTAAGGACTTAGGGAGCAGGAAACAGACCAGTTGGGAGGGGTCGGAGAGAACATTGCACCCCAGTTTTATCGATGACCCCATTGGAAGTCCAGTTATGTGGCAGGGTCCCCTCACAGTCCTCATAGAAAAGACCAGCCTACATGAGGCTCCTCTCTCATTAGGGTAGGTTTCCTCACACCACATGGGCCTGAAACATTTCGGAAAAACCAGTGGGGAGCTCTGGACCCCGTACTGTCCATCAGCCTTTGTCCCCCACCTCACCCAGGCTCCTGAATCCAGCTGTTTCTGCAGCCAGGCATGCCCTGAGGCCCACAGCTGGAGACTGCTGAGCACACTCCTACAGGTGGGCAGCAAAGTCTTTCTGGCTGGGGGTGTGAGTGTCACACCGTCACGTGCACCAAAACAAAACCTACGTCAAAGTCATTCTTGACGGTGGGATGTTTAAAAGCATCCCTGAGATGAGGAGAAAGAAATATAAGGATCTTCCTCATAGCCAGTCTGTTTCGCATCATATTAAAGCTTCCTGCTAGTGGAGTATAGCGAGAAGAAAAGAAAGAAAGAAAAAATGGATTGTAATAGGAGAAACAAGACTGTCATCATCCACAGACAATTTATCTGTATAGACAATACCGTGGCAAGTGGTATGTTCTAATACAGCCTGACAATGTCATCCCGTAGGCTAGCGCTTAGAGTGAGACTGACAGTCCTCTCAGGGAGAGGTGGCATCTGTGGCCCTGTCCTTGGATCTGGGAGGGATTTGTGAGCAGCAGAAGCGATGCTATGGCTCCCTCAGGACACAGTTTCTGGCACACAGCCACCATGCTGGGAGAAAGCCCAGGACACATGGAGAGGACACGTGGGTGTCCAGCTGACAGCTTCGGCTATAGTCGCAGCTAAAAGCATCAATTGCTGGAAAATGAGCAAGGCCTCAGATGACTCCAGCCCGCAGCTGTCCAGCTGAGATGTCACAGAGCAGAGACACCCATACCCACTGTGCCCGATCTGAATTCCTGACCCATGGAAAGTGTGAGCAATAATAAGTGATCATGATTGCTTTAAGCCACTCAATTTTGGGATAATTTATTGCGCTCCACTGGATACTACAAGTATTAAAAGTATAGATACAATATTAGAATTAAGAATTTAGCATGGCTGCTGGGTACAAAACCATTATACAGATCAATGATATTCCTATGTACTAATGACAAACACAAGTCAAATTTAAAAGTTTACAATAGCATAAAATATAATTACCTAATAATAAATAGAACAAAAGTCATCTAAGTCCTTTTAAAATCCAACCCCAAATCTCTATTCAAATAAACCAAAGAAGAACTAAAACACACTGATCTGTATTAGGTCCCTGGATTCAGAGACCATATTGTGTAGCTATCAATTCCCTCACAATTGATTTACTGTGCATGCCAATCCCAGCAAACAACACAATGACCGTGCAATGAGATGGGCTGGTTCTAACAGTTATGTGGGAATTGTAAAGTCTCAGAATAGGCGTGGCCCTGAGAGGGAGAAGAAGCAGAGGGCTTTCTCTACCAGCTTATGACGCTGGGTCTGTGGTGGAAGGACTGAAAGATGAGCAAGTGGGACACAATAGAAAGCTTAAATGCTAAACCCACATAGATACAGAAGCTTTCAGAGGGACAGAGAGGCGGTGTGGACACTGGTGAGCTGCTGAAGTCTTCACGGACCATCTGGAGACACTTGTGATCACATGGAACCAAAAAGGAAACTAAATCTTCCTACACAGAAACCAGTTTCAGCTGGATCATGACCTATTTGTCAAAGGTAAAAAATAAAAGGTTTTACAAACCAGAGAAAAAAATTTTCTTAAAGTTGAAATAGGAAAGATTCCCCTCACCCCCTGCCCTTCAAATTAGTCTAAAAAGAACCCCGGGCCCCAAACAAGATTGGTCAGTGTGACCACATTACATTTAAGAATTTCTGTTCCTCAAAAGGATCCTTCCAGGTTACAGATGAAATGATATGAGCCTTTGAGTTGCTCATCGTGTGTGGCAAGAGGAGGGGGCAACGGAGTGACTTAGTGCGGCCATGTGTAGTGACTGTTGTAGCTGCGCAATGTTCATAGCAGTAAAAACTGGAAACAGCCGGCCAGCATAGCTCAGTGGTTGAGCATCGACCTATGAACCAGGAGGTCCGAGTTAGATTCCCAGTCAGGGCACAGGCTGGGGTTTCGGGCTTGATCCCCAGTAGGGGGCGGGCAGGAGGCAGCTGATCAATGATTCTCTCTCAGCATTGATGTTTCTCTCTCCCTCTCCCTTCCTCTCTGAAATCAATAAAAATGTATTTTTTTAAAAAGAGTGCTTTTTTTGCAGCCAGACGTTGTCCCCAGGAGCCAGGGTTTGGCTCCCAGCTCTGAGACGTTGGACAAGTGACTTGCTGTCAACGTCTGGATTTCTTCATCTAGAAAAGTGGTTCTCACCCCCTCAGAGCGTGGTGAGGAGTAAGGAGCTCCTCCGTGGGAAGCAGAGCAGTGCCCAGCCCACAGCAAGCACCGGAGAAATGCTGGCGATTCTTCTTCGAAGTTTAGATTTCCACGTGGTGTGGACCCCGATCCCCAGGTTTCACCGGAATGCCTTTCATTTCCTCCTGACTGTTCAAAGCTTCTTATGTCCCATGCTCCCTTGGAGCTTCTTCTTGCTGAAACCCCGGCCACTGGGCTGAGTGTGAGCCTCTCAGGTGACCGGTTGCTGTTCCCTCTGAAGCAGGCGCTCCTGGTCCTGATGGGGAGTGTGTGGACAGGACTCTTCCACCTTTCTCCCCAGGCTGCGAGATGGGCTTCCCGGGAAAGGTCTTGCTTAGACCTACATTTCTCTCCGCCGGGACTCACACGCCCTCAGCAGACTCCTGAATAGAAACTATGGATGTTTCAGATGCACGTGCTCCTGGGGGCCCCCAGAACTCCAATACCTCTGCCCATGTCCCTCCAGAAATGACCTTTTCCTGGCTCCTAGATATGCCAGGCCGGAAACAGCATTTCAATCTGCTCAGGTCCCCTTTCCATGCTGCCATCCCTCAGGAGGGCTCAGCTGGGCTCCCTAACCTTTCCCTAAACTGTGTTAGTAGGTGGGTTCCTTCTCCGGCCCTGGTGTTGGATCCCCGTGCAGTGCATTCTCTCCTTTTCCTTTCCTCCTGCTTTCTGGCCCAGATATTCATTTCATTAATATTCTCCCCACCCCCAACCTCTTCCGAGGATCCCATTATAAAGGGTATGGAATCATTGCGTCCTGGGCCTGCAAAACACAGGCCTCCAGAGTTGGATCATCTACTACAGAAAGTAGTCAACCTTGAGGCCACTATCGCACCCACCTGATCTGTTACTTTCCTGACTGGTTCCCCTTTAAGGTATCTCAGGTCTACTGCGCCTACCAGTACACCCCGAATCCCATAAATCCCTAAGTCCCTCAGACACCAATAACTCCTTGCCCATTTCAATCGCTGGGGCGCTGAAATATACCCAGTGATTCCTTATCAAACTAAAAGTTTCACCCTGACTTACTGTTCAGCATGAGATGCTGCGAGGGTATGCAATGCAGGCCCTTTCCCTCCAGCAAACATCAACCCCCAGGGTTTTTAGTTAAGTTGCTTGGAAAAAATCGCCTCCCTTTCAGGTAAACACAGGGAGTGTTCCTGGGATTGATTGCAATGTGATCTTTTGTATGAAAATGTCAGTATAGCCATTCAAGTAATTGTTTGGTTAGTTGCCAGCCACTCCATGTAATAAAAAATCTATTTAACATGTACAAAAGTGGACTTTATATAAGAACAAAATATTTCTGGTACATTCAAATCACTTGTTATAAATTATGGGGGCCATTTTAGTGCAATTTTACCCACTTAACACTGAACTCTCAGATTAAAATATTCAGGAGGGCAGCAAACCTATATCTTGACATTCTTTTTGTTATTCAGGGAAAAATGTATTTATAAGAAAACAGAGAGATATGAACATGAACATTGATGCTGATGAATTTCACGGCGAGTTACCACAATCAGATTTGTTCTTTGAAGCAGTCTTGAAACTCAGTGAAGAGAAAATACGTTGCAAAATCTTTACATTTTTTCTATTTTTAAGTAAGGATGTTTATTATGGAAAAAAAGAAATAATCTAGTTAAGGATTAAAAGATAACAAAATCATTTAAAGAACATGTGCCACTTCTCAAATGCTTATGATTAAGATTTCAAAGTCACATCAGTGTAATGGTCAGGCAAGCCATATGCATTCTCAGTTGTTAACTATATTTCCTATCATGTCTTGCTCCTGCCAACAGAACACAACAGAAAGTAACCTGTTCAGGATCAAGTACCAAGCCAAATTTATCTTTATATTTCCCAAAAAACTGTATACTGACATCTCCCAAATACTCATCGCTTTTTTGAAATTAAATTTATTGGGGTAACATTGGTTAATAAGATCATATAGGTTTCAAGTGTATATTTCTATGATACAAGATCTGTATATTGCACTGTGTGCCCACCACCTACCCAAAGTCAAACCATCATCTGACCTCCGCCACCCCCTATTCCCTCTGGTTATTATTACACTGTTGTCTGTGTCCATGAGTTTCAGTTTTATATCCCACATATGAGTGAAATCATATGGTTCTTAGCTTTTTCTGACTTATTCACTTAGCATAATATTCTCAAGGTCCATCCATGTTGTCACAAATGGCAGAATTTCGTCTTATGGCTGAGTAGTAGTCCATTGTGTCTATGTACCACATCTTTATCCAGTCCTCCTTGGTTGTCTTTATATCTTGGCCACCGTGAAAAATGCTGCAATGAACAGGCCGTCTCATCTGGAGGGTCTGGGGAAACACTTGCTTCCAGGTTCATTTTTTTGGTTGCTGTTGGCAGAATTCAGGTCCTTGTGAATTAGGACTAAGGTTTCCCATTTCCTTACAGGCTGCCCACCAGGGGGCAGCCTCAGCTCTTCCCATGGGGCCCCCTCCATCTTCAAAGCAGCAGCAGCATCCTTGTGATGATTAAAATCTCTGCCTTCTCTGCCTCTAGTTTATTATATATTTTAAAATGTATTTTAAAATTACACAAATAATATAAGGACATGTTATTATGAATCATTAAGTAGAGATTAAGCTAAAGACTTCCTTGTCATCCTTCTTCCATTATTCTCCCAAGAACAAACCATCGTTGAAATTATAGTCTTATAGACCACATGTATACATAACGTATTAACATCTTTGCATTATTAATATTATTATATGTAAAAGGAAAGTCACACAGGTAGTCTTGGAAAGGTTTCCAAGTCATTTGTATATATCTACTTTGCTCTTTTGAACTTTTGCATTGTATTTCATTGTATGGATATGATATTACTTCTTTTATTAATTGATTTTAGAGAAAGAGAGGGAGAGAGAGAAACATTGATGAGATGTTTAGCTACTTCCTGCATGACCCCTACTGGGGATTGAGTCTGCAACTCAGGCATGTGCCCTGGCTGGGAATCAAACTGGCCACCTTTTGGTGCATTGGACGATGCTCAATCAACTGAGCCACACCAGCCAGAGCTATGCTTACTTTTAATTATATCCTCAATGGTGATCATTTCCACTGTTCCTATTGCCTGCTAGTACAAAATAATGAAGACACAAGCATTTTTGTACAAATCTCTATGAGTATATTCATGAACAAATATGTCAGATCCTAGAATTTAGATTGGTGGGTATGCTGCTTCTTATTTTGATTGAATTGACCCAATTACCCTTCATAAGACCATCTCTATTCCCATAAACAGTTTTTTAAAAAAATATATTTTTATTGACTTCAGAGAGGAAGGGAGAGGGAGAGAGAGATAGAAACATCCATGATGAGAGAAAATCATTGATCGGCTGCCTCCTAGATGTCCCCCACTGGGGATCAAGCCTGCAACCCAGGCATGTGCCCTTGGTCAGAATGGAACCTGGGACCCTTCAGTCCATAGGCCGACTCTCTGTCCACTGAGCCAAACCAGCCAGGGGCCATAAACAGTTTTGTGGCAGGTTTGTGGAAGCCCAACAGAAACCTCTCTTCTTCCCTATGTGGATTCTGGACTGATCGAATATTGAGAAAAAAGCTGTATGAGGTAGAAATCAAAGGTGGCCACCACCGTCTTCATCCCTATCTGTACTCACATGCAACTCTTCATGTCCAAGGTAGAACCTAACCCTTCTTCCCTTGAATCTGGGTTGAGACTACTGAGTAGCCTTGAGCAAAAGAATATAATAGAAGTGATGTTTGGGAACTTGAAATCTAGGCTATAAAAAGCCTTGCTGCTTTTATTGGGTCTCATGGAATCCTTTCCCCTGGGAAGTAGCCACTGGGACAGAGCTGAAATGCTGGGAAAACCCTATTCTGTGGGCTGAAAAATTATATACCTTCATTACATATATTATTATATGTTATATCTTATAATGATACATATAGAATTTATGTAATATATATCTTTATGATATGATCATTATTTAGATTATTTCTAGTATTTATATATGTTTATTTTTATTTGCATGCTATTGAAGAGTTGAGTATATATTTTTGTGTTAAATCCTCACATTTTCCTTTTTGTGAACTAATCTATTATATAAGTTCTTTACCCACTTTTCCTTAGGGTTATTTGAATATTTTTAAAATGCTTCATATAGTCTGTAAACTAATGTGTTGTCTATTTACGCAACTTGAAAACATTTTTCTTAACTGATCAGCACTTCCATGTATGGATTTTGCATTTTGTGTTTTAATGAGGAAGGCTTTTTCTATTCCAAGATGATAAAGGTTTTATTTTTGTTACATTTTCACATTATTTTTATGCTTAGATTTTACTTCATCTGTAATTAATTTTTTATGATATGGTAGGAACAATTTTATTACTGTGATTTCCTAATATTTATCTAATTTTCACAAAACCATTTATTGGCTCTTCTATAATATTCCCACGGACTTGAACACACACACTTTATTATGTGACAAACTGGACTTCTGTTGGAGAAGGGCATGGAGCGGGCATGACTGCCAGTTGGCCCATGGGCTGGACCTGGATGTAAGGCTCCTCACCGCCACACACCCCTACCATGCTTTCTGGACTGTACATTCTGCCCACAATTCCCAAAGTGGGAACTGTTTTCAAAAACACAGGCTTGAGGGAGCAACACGTTGTTGTTGAGATGATCTGGACTGAAGAAGTGATGGCGCCCAGTTAAGACCTCTGTATGAAATGTAAGATTCTGGTGGGCAGTGTGGAGATCTACACAGATCAAGGCCACCCAAGCCTCATGTGTAAGTTCCCTAGCTTGTTAAACCTGCTGCCTGCCAATCTGAAGGTTCTGCCTCTTTCTTTCATCTCTCCCCACCCTCCACGTATGGGGGCCAGTTTTAGATTTCATCTGAGGAACTCCCGAGGTTATGAACCAACAACTGCTTCCTTTCTGTTCCATTGCTTTCCCCCCTCCTAATCTTGAACAAATAACACATTAATTGCTAATTCATGAATTAATAACGCACTAGTAGGATACAACAGGCCATGCACTTTTGTCCCAGATTCTGGTTTAGATGTTCTGTAGACAATCCCACATTCTGGGGTTGTCTGGCTGCTTCCTGATGGTGCCATTTAACATGTGTTTTATCCTCCCCATATTTTCTATACATAGAAGTTAGTGCTATGGGCTTAATTAGAATCAAGTTCAACATTTTGGGCAAGAACACTGCTTAGCGCACTTCAGGTTGTATCACCCCAGGAGGTGCGCAATGCTTTCTTGTCCCACTATGACTAATGTTAAATTGATCAATGGGTTTAGGTAGAACAGCTCAGACTTATCATTATAATGTCTTCATGTTAATAAATTGAGGTAAATTTTTAGTCATTGCCTGAGCCAATGTTTTCAGTTGTGATTTTAAAATAGGGATTTTTTAATTTCATGATTTTTTCCCATATCTATTAGCTGGCAGTCTTTTTAAATTAGAAATATTCCCTGTCATCTAGGGCTATTTAGTTTCTGCAACATAAAATTTATACAGGAAATACAAGATAGAGAGTTAATTATTTTCCTTTAATTAACAATATTCAGGAAAAGAAGTAGGTTGTCCAACTTTCCAGTTACTCCTGATAACGTTTATATTCTCTCTCTTTTGTTATGAATCTATTGGTTTTTATATATAAAATAAGTTTCAATTAACTTCATTTATTTTTCCTTTAATGCCCGCATTGCCCTATCTTCATCCTTGCTCCACTGCCTTTTGACAAGCTCTGTCTTTGTCTTGAAAGACTCTCTTGCTTTCTGACACAATGGAGTGTCTCAGTCTTAATTTTTTTTTGTCTTAGACGTGGGAAAGAGAGCTTTAACTTCATTATTACCCTTTTCATGCTTAAAACTATTGTCACTTAAAGAAAGATTAAATCTACTTGATTGGAGTGTAATTTACACTATGATAATGGGTTCTTCAGGCATGGTTGTTCATAGGCCAAAGGAGGGTAAACAAATACTTAAAAACTTATTCTCAAGACCATCACCTGGCTTGTGAGCCTTTACTAGTATCTTAGTATCCAATCCTATTTCTGCATGCCAAAATCCGCTTAAATGGATTTTGATAAATGTATCTACCCATGAAAGGACCACCACAATCAATTTTAGAACATTTCTTACACTTCAAACATTCCTTGCCTTTTTCCAATCAATGCCTGTTAGTACTCCCAGTCCAGGTAACTAGAGACCTACTTTTTATGACTGTAGATATATTTTAGTTTTGCCTATTATTGCACTTTGTCAGAATGAAATCATATAGAATGTACTCTTTTGTGTCCAGCATCTTTCTCTCAGAATAAAGTTTCTGTGATTCACTCATTGCTTGTTGTTTCCTGTAGCAAGGATTTATTCTTTTTCATGACCAAGTAGTATTCAATTTCATGGATATACCAGTATTTGCTCATTCATTTATTTATGATGGACATTTGGGGTTATTATAAATGAAGCTGCCATGAGTATTCAAACAGAAGTTTTTGTGTAGAGGGATATTTCCCTTTTCCTCGGGTAAATACCAGGGAGTAGAATTACTGGGAAATATGGGAAGTATGGATTTAACTGTATGAGAACCTAGAAAGCTATTCTCCAGGGTAGTTGTACTATTTAACCTTTGCACCAACCAAGTATGAGCATATCAGTTGCTCTACATCCTTGACATCCTTTGTTTAATTTATATATCTCTTATGACTAATGATGTTGAGCATATCCATTTGCTTATTGGCTATTTGCATATTTTCTATCGTGAAGTGCATGCTTTAGTTTTTTTATTGTTGTTGAATTGTATAAATTCTTTATATTTTTTAGATACAAGTCCCTTGTCAAATGTATGTATTGCAGATATATTCTCTCCATCTGGGGACACCTCTGACTCTTATTAAAAGAAAGGTTTCATGAGCAGAAGTTTTTATTTTTGGTGCAGTCACATCGGTTTGTTATTCATTCTGAGTTCATTTTTGCATACAATATATCACAGGTAATATGAAAAAAGGTAACTTCTTATTGCTGATAAAACAAATCACTACAAGCATAGTGACTTCAAACAACACAAATTTGTTGACTTAGAATTCTAGAGATAATAAATTCAAAATAGGTTTTAGTTGGCTAAAATCGAGGTGTTAGCCATACTGCACTCCTTCTGAGGGCTCTCGAGGGGAATCTGCCTACTTGTCATTTGCAGCTTTTAGAGGCTGCCAGCATTCGTTGTCTTGTAGCCCCACCCAATCACTCCAGTTTCCACTCTCATGGTCACATCTCCTTCTCCAGCTCTGTGTCTCCTGCCTCCTTCTTATATGAATACCTTTGCTTATATCTGGGCCCACCTGGATAACCCAGGCTTATCATATATATGAGTCCCCTTTAGCCATGTAAGGTAACACAGGCACGGGTTATGAAGAATAAAACATGGACATTTTTGAGGCAAGGAAGGCATTCTTTTGCCAATCACACTTGTGTTTCAGGTGAAAAGTAAACTAAACTCTTGAAAACTACTTTTGAGAAAGTAAGCTGCCTGGCATTTCCTAGACAACATTGATCTGCATGTATTAGAAGTTTGAAGGTACAGAAACATACTGGGTCCAAAAGGCTTTGGTGCATTAACACATTTAATTCTACCCAGCAGAAATAGTTTTTATTTTGGAGATGAAAAGAATTCCCGTAAGCTTATTTAACAACTGGAGACTTGAGCATGCCAGCTGGTGTGAACACTCAACCACTCTTTCTCACACATACTGATTTTTTGGTATTATTTTATTTTGTTCTTAAAGAGTTTAAATACTTTTGATTAAAAGACAAAGAGCTCTACCCTGAGAATTACTTCAGAACTCCTTTTTGAAGCAGCTAAAGCATTTTCATTACCCATCTGTCACCAGCAGTCAATGGACTTTTGGAGAAATGAAGAATTAGGTTGTTGGGCTAAATGCACACAAAAACAATGATCTCAAGTTGTAACAAATGCTCTGCCATAGCTTATTCCCTTGAAGACGCAGCACGAAGACCACAGAGTGTATAAAATCTATGTGCATCCTTTGCTCTCCACTGCCATCCTGTCGTCTTGTTTTAGGTTCTTTGAACGATCATTTCTTCCTTCATGCTTATATAAGGTTTTTTGCCACCAATTCTCACTCCACTACCTGCCTACCTCCACCCAGGTAACTCCTGCTCATAAAATCTTGCATTAAATGTCATTCTCAGAAAGTCTTTCCTTACCCACTACCCAGACTAGATCATTCCTCATTATAATCTCTCACAGGGCTGTACATTTTCTTTTCACAGAATTTATGACAGTTTCAATTCAGTATTTAGCTAGATATTTAATTAGTTGATATCTACCCTTGTTAATAGACTGCATAAACTCTGGAAACGTATTATTTTCATTTTGCTCATTGTTAAATGTCAAATACCTAAAAAGATGACTCTTGCTTAGTAAGCATTAATTTTGTTTGTTTCTTAAATAAATGAAGCAGGCAGAAGGCTGATCTCAGAAGGCCTGTAGGGTATTTAACAGATTGAGGAATGATCTGAAGAACATTACAGTTGAAAGAGGCAGGCACTGAAGCTGAATGTGGGTATCAAGCCTGGGTGACTCAATGAATGGTCATGTCATTAACAGAAATTGGGATGTCAGGGAAACTAATCATTGTTTAACCAACTTGTACAATGGTAACTTCACTGGAAAATCAGGAGTTGAATTCTCACCTCATTCCAAACAAATCTATAAGGCAGAAAGGAGATACACAAGAGTAGTAATTGGAACTTCAAGACAAATGTGGAATTCTGACAAAATACTGTTGGTCCCAGCATTCCCTCATCCTTGGGGATGACAAAAAGGCACCTAGGGAAGCCTTGGGAAAGCTAGACCTGTTGGTGTCCCATTATCAGACACACCACACCACCGGCTTTGTCTGGCCAGGCCTCTCTCAGGTTGATGCAGGACATCTGTGAGGTATCCTTTCCAGCCCTTTGAGAAGTTTATCTGGAAACCCCCCACTGCCACCCAAGTCTTGGTATCACATATACTTGGTATTCTGGCATTCTTCAGGCAGAAGGCGACTGGAGAAACAAGGACATAGATGTTCACCTCTTATCTCCCCGCCCCCCCCTTTATTTTGGTCTTCCCATAGTGCTATATTAATTTCCTAGAGCCCCCCTAGAAAGTACCATTATGTGGGTTACTTAAAACAACAGAAATTTACCATTTTATAGTTCTGGAAGCCAAAAGACCCAAATCAAGGTGTCAGCAGGGCCATGTGCTTTCTGAAACCCACGGAAGAGAATCCTTCCTTGCTTCTCCTAGCTTCTGGTGTTGGCCGACAATCCTTGGGTCCTTGGCTTGTAGATGCTTAACTCCAGTCTCTGTCTCCATTGTCGCTTGGTGGGATCCCCCATCCATGTGTTTCTGTGTCTCCACTTAGTTTAAGGATCCTGGATATATTGGATCAGGGCCCATCCTAGGGACCTTATCTTAACTTGATTTAATCTGTAGAGACAATTTCAAATTAAAGTCACATTCATGTATCATTATTGGTGGTAAGAACTTCAGCATGTATTTTTGAGGACACGATTTAACCATTAACAGTACTCATATCACATCCTTTTTATCAAGAAATGGCTGACTTCCTGCCCTTGCTGCCGTAGGTTCTCTCTTGCAAGTTGTAGGAGAACACTATGATAATGGGTTCTTCAGGCATGGTTGTTCATAGGCCAAAGGAGGGTAAACAAATACTTAAAAACTTATTCTCAAGACCATCACCTGGCTTGTGAGCCTTTACTAGTGGCTTAGTATCCAATCCTATTTCTGCATGCCAAAAGCCGTATATTACCTTGCTCCTTTTCTTTGCATTCTGTCTCTGTCTGGGACATGTTCTCATTTCTTCCCCAGCAAATGCCAGCTGGCAAGGACAAAGGTTATGTATACAGATAGGTGAAAGAATGCAAATTCCATTAATAATGCAATAGTTAATATCTAGGTAAACATCACTATTAATGAATCATCTCAGATTCACACTCCTATCACCTGGTTTGATTTTCAAGTAACTCAGTGTTATTTTGGGATTTGGGTGCTTCTGTGAATGACAGGTGCATTCAGTACAGCTACCTTTGGGCCCCAAATCCTAAAATGCTTTCATGGAGAAGCCAGAGATCGGTGTCTTCCGCAGGAATAAAGGCAACTGAGTTTTCCTATCTGAGATAGTTTCTCCTCATCCTTCTAGGTCTTCTCTTTTCTTCCAGGGGTGCTCACTGCTGTGTCCACTGCAGATGGGCCCTGTGTCCTTGGAGGCCATGTCCTTATAGCACAATGGCATCTGCTCCATTCAGGAACACAAAAAAGGCCTCTCACCAGCTGCTCACATTGTGTTGACCCAACAACTCATTGAATGGTCAGGATATTTCACTTTTCATTTAGCTGTGCTTATTGCTGTAGAAATAGTCTACACTCAGTGGGAGAAAGAAAAAATGGAAATAAAAAAACCCAGAAGAATTAAATATCAGGCAGCCTTTGACCAGGGGGCAATGAAGCATTTTCAATCCTAATGAATTTGGTGAACTTAGAATACTATTTGCAAATGACACAGATTATGAAAAAATACTTGTTCAGTTTCATGTACTTTGTTTTTGAAGCAGAAACACTCACAAGGAAAACAGTTCCCATATGTTCGCACTTTTAAAATTGTGGAATAATTAGTGCACTTGAACGAGTCAGGAGATCTGTCTTCCATGTGAGCATCATATGGCACACGCAGTAAACAGCTTTTAAGTGCCTTTGGGAAGGCCTAATATGGGATTGGAGTTCAGGTGAGTGGGAGGCTTTGACAATGGCATATTATTTATTCTTCCTTAATTAGGTGACTGCATTTCACATTTGCCTTGGTATGTTTTTAGATCATGAGAAAGTAAACAGCACATTACCAAGCACCTCCAAAACACCCCAAAATAACATGGTGCACGTGTCAGAAGGAAATAAATATTTACCGAATGAACTGACGGGCTTGTTCACCAATATATGCCAACCTCATGTTTGCATTTATTATTTTAACTTTCATTTTTTCAATGATGCCTAAAAGATCTGTTTTTTCTTATGAACCACATTTTTTAAAAATCAACTTCTAAATAGTCTTTCTATCATGATTCTTATCATTGACTGTTTGGGAGCTTATTTCACAGTTTAGAAGGCTGTCAGAGGTGGAAATTGCCAAATAAATTTTTTAATAAAAAAGTAAAATTAAATACCCTCTTTCTATTTGCCAGGCTCATTTGTCATTGTCTATGGGTCTCATTTAATACCCCGTTCTTGAGACTAGGCAGAGCCAGGATCTTTCCCCTCATTATGCCTGAGGACATGGAAGCAGAGTTCAATTCATTCATTCTTTTTATTCTTTTCTAACTTCTCTCTGTCCTCACTGAGCTTACCAAGGTAAAACAAGCAACTATGTAGCATTAGGTAACATTAAAAATGTGAAAAACAAAAACAAAAAGGAAGCCTCTCTAATTTTGGAGATCAAGAAGGAAGGCTTATCTGAGAAGGAGATATTGGAAATGAGACTAGGAAGGGAAAGAGGCAAGTGGACAAATAGGTAGGGGAAGATGGGCTAGAGGAGAGGGAAGAATGTCAAAGGCAGGGGGAAGCAGTTCAAGGCCTGGAAGGAGATGTTATGAACAAATTACAGAGTGAGAGGCAGTTGAGGTACACCGGAGAAATAAGTAGTGAAGTGAAAAAGTTAAGACCTCGGAATGGCCTAAGGAGATTAATGGATTCCCTTTTCCATGGAACGATGGAGCCTCTGAGGAACATTTGATTTTATCAGGTTGTGAGCTTTGGTTTTTGCTTAAGCTGTTACACAACTCTGTGAAAATAGAAGTTACCTTGTAGAAAACTGATAACAATGCAAATAATTCTGCCTAGATAGTAGTAAATTAATTGTGTCTAGTGCAGCCGTGGGCAAACTATGGCCCGCGGGCCGGATCCGGCCCGTTTGGCTGTTCTATCCGGCCCGCGGAGCCGAAAGAGCGGAGGGTTCTCTTGCTCTCCCCTCTGCTCCTTCACCAGCAGCAGTGTTAACATGGCAACGTCGGGAAACACGGCCGCAGCTCCTCCTTCTGAGTGGGAGGATTTATATCCCCATTCAGTAGAAGGAACAACCTCTCAATGTTCCAGAGGCTCCTTGTAATGCCTGCGGACGCGTCCCCCGACATCACCCCGGGAATGCGGAGACACGTTATCGTGGTGATGTAGGGAGACACGCCCCTGGAGAGCACAGTATCAGAGCATTAGCTGAAAAGGAGACCAACAGCACTGTTCCCACTGAAGTTGATGTTTTAAAGACCAAAAACCTTTCAACCCAGTCTACATTGCCATCTACATCTACATCCCGGGCATAATTTGGAAGTTGCACTAAAGAAAATGTTTAATTTACTGTTTACACATTTTGTTCTTTTCTATTTGTTTTAGTTTTAAATTATTTTATTATATTTAAGTTTAATTTGAAAGGCTTTTGTACCTTTCCTTTGTTAGGCAATTTTATTTTGCCTTTGCCATCTTCAATATAAGGTATGTTATTGTGCTATGATTCCTCCATTTTTTGAAGTTTCAAATTATAATAATTAGTGTTTACATTCTTCTTGTTCAAATGTTTGAAATGAATAAAACTATTGAAATAAAAAAAAAAAAGACCGTACCCTTTTATGTAATGATGTTTACTTTGAATTTATATTAGTTCACACAAACACTCCATCCATGCTTTTGTTCCGGCCCTCCGGTCCAGTTTAAGAACCCATGGTGGCCCTCGAGTCAAAAAGTTTGCCTACCCCTGGTCTAGTGGAATGCAGTTGACTACTGCTCCATGGTGAGCCCAGTTTTTGTAAAGTCATGCCAGCATTGTTTTACTCCATGTAACTTTGTGATTCTTTGACTTTTCATCTAAACAGGTTGTAACATCTTTTCCAGTTCTTGCATTAACTAGGGAATTTAATAAAGCCTTTGTCACGTGTTCATTTTATACCTGTGTACCCATACATGTAGTTTAGTCTTTGTATGCAACATGGACAGGGTCCAATATTCATATTTTCCTTCATTTGCCTTCATGGAGCAGCTAGTGGTTCACTGTGGAGGTGTTCTCTCTTTTCCGCCTCCAGCACGGAAAAGGAACAGGTCCGATTCTGAGTGGAGGAGCTGGGGATTAAGAAATGAAAGAAAGAGACCAGATAGAAAGACAGAAACAAAGCTGGGAGCCAGGAGGGACGCCATCCTCTCTGATGGAGAGGCAGGGACCCCGGAGCCCACGCAGCACATTTATTTTATACCCCCAAATACCAGGAAGTATCACCAAAACTTAGGATCAAAGGAGCTTATTTGCATTCTTGAGTAGGCCCTAGTATTCCTGGTGCTTGCCTGGATTTACATATCAAAGCCCGCTCCCCCGCACCTGGACAAAGGTAAAAAGTCAGTACTGATAACGCGCCCCCCCCTCCCCCACCTCCGCCTTCTTGGGGAGGGTGTAACCGAGACGTGGCTCTGCCAGTCGCCTCAGGCTCAGCTGACAACAATTTAAAGAAATGCCCATGTGCCTTCCCAGGCGGCCCTCTACAGTTCACTGTACATAAAATTATATGCTTTTCTACTGTCAAACACCAGGCAAGTGTTTTTCTATAAATGGGTTATTTTGGTTGGCATTACAGCATTTCTCTGGTCACTTTTGATTATCCACACTAATGTGTGTTTTCTCTTTCCATGCGCCTCCATCTCACCAACAGACACACCCATGCAAGCACATACAGTGCTCTGCAGAGGCTTCGGGTTCCATGGAGAAGCCTCTGGGAAGCTGTGGGGTCTGAAACATCCACATGCGTGGGTGGTCTCCAGGCCTTTACCTCAATATAGGTGATGCAAGTAGCAGGTGCTATAGATGTTCATAGGCCAGAGCCATTACCGAAGGTGGGTGTTGTCAGCCAAAGATTCTTGAGAGCTGAAGGAATAAGTTTCCAATAGAGAGGTCATGGCATCACACATTAGAATAAAAAATTAAACACGTACCTGGGAGGGATAGAGGTGGTCAAACCATGTCGTACATAAAACTCCTTGAGTTGATCTGGTTGTAGGGAGGGCTGTGATAGAGGTGAGGAATGAGGCCTAGGGGTCCATAGCACCCCTTCAGTGGGACTTCACAGAGTCTTTAGAGCAGTTCTACACAGAGCTCACCTTCTCCAGCCAAAGCTCATACACAGGACCGCACAGTTGAGCACAAGGGAAGCTGGAGATGGAATCTTAGCTAACAGCTAGCATTTGTTGTTGTTGTTTTGGTGCTGAGGAAGAAGAGAAAAGATGCTGGAAATCAACTATATGTTAACGAAAAAAAAAACCACATTGAAACCTGTAAAGTATTTTTGTGAGTTTATTTGAGCCAAACTGTCGACATATGCCGGGAAGCAGAACCTCAATGAATTGAAATAATGCTCCGGAGAATGGAGGGCTACATCTGTATTTATACATTGCCATCAAAGGATAGGGACGTAGGGGAGTTACCTGAAATCCATTGGTGATAGATTAGGGAGGTGGGATAAAGCAAAGCGGGGGGCGGGGGGAACCTCTGGGATAGGGTAAAAAGTGAAATGATGGACATGTGCTTCTTTTACAGAGATGGATACAGGATACTGTAACGTAATTAGCAGTTGACAATTAACTTGATAATGATAACAATGAGGGAATGTCCGGGTGCCATTTGTTGTGCCCTGAGGGGTCCGGGGTAAAAAGGAAGTTACAAGTTACCCAGACATCTCACAGATATGTTATCTTAGAGGCAAAAAGGCAAATGGCTCAGTAAAGATCTAAGTTGATCTTAGTCAGGGAAAATATCGGCCTAGGACATGACTACCCACTATAACCTGTTTGTAGTTAAATATTTAATTTTCAGACCATCCTTTGTGGTTATTTTAGGTCTCTGAGTTTGCAAGACTGCCACGCAGGCCTCCCCTGAGCTTGTCAGGTCAGCATGTGACCCCTTTCGTCCACATATATATAGTTTCTGCCATAGCCCTGCTCAAGTTACACTTTGTCATTCACTTGGTTGAGGTGACTATGGAAGAATCCATCTATCTTTCTCTGATACTTCATTCGGCTTTCTCAGTGTAACAGGACAACTATTATTCTATGTGTCCAAAACCCCAGCTCTAAAATAAATAAATAAATAAATAAATAAATAAATAAAAACAAATAAGCAAACAAAATAATCTAAATCTAAGCTCTGAGTCTCAGCTCTGACAGTACATCACACTCACTTTTTCTTTCTGAGCCTCTGAGCCTTGAGGCCTCTTTCCTTATCAATGAAATGAGGCAGATGTCCTGGATATACAGAATCCCTTCCAGGTCTTTGGTTGTCATACTTGTCCTTATCTCATAAGATCCATTGGGACAAAGCTTATAACTTTTTTGGGCGTGGTGATATCTCACACGATGACATGCTCAAGAACGTAATTTCAATAAATCCTGGTTGATTAAAAGCCTAGATGAATGTGTGGATGAATGGGCAACCCAGATGTGTGCCATCTCACACTCTCTGTTTTAGTCCCACATTCATATAGATGCAGAATCGAGCTTCTCCTTGAGTTTCCTAATGAGCATCCATTCATGCAAAAAGTTCTGATCAGCAAGGCAAATTCTATGAAAGCATTTATGGGGGTGTCAAAGCAGGAAATTTGCATCACATGCTTGGCAACCAACATCTTCAGAATCCATAAGATGTTTCTAGTCTTCAGTCATTGCTTGGCTGTACCAGGATGGTGTGTCTCCCTCACTACCCCCACCCACTTTGCCAGTACTTCATGTAGGTCCAACTTTTCTGGCTCATCTCTCATTTTTTGGGCTCCCTTACACCCCTAACCCACCTCCAGGTCCACAATACAAAATTAAACAAAATAAAACAGCAAATGAAAACTACAATTTTCTTTCAACTTAAAGTATTTAATGATTTATTTCTGTCACATATTATTTTTCCAAACAAAGTGAAGGGCCAAGTTCATAAGGACTCTTCCCTTAAAAGGCAGATAGGGTTATAACCATCTCACTTCCATTCCAGAGAGATAGATGAAGAGGTGACGATGAGGTAGTGAAAATAAGAGCAGGGAACCTGGAGTTAGCAACCTTTAGATGCCATTTACTGATGGATCATGATCTTCCGGGCTTAATCATCTGAGATGTATTATTATTTTCATGTAGATCCTAGGTAGGGTGAGATCAGAGCAGGTTTGCCCATGGTTTAAGGTGACAGATAGTACGTGGCATAAATGGGATTAAATCCAGGGTCATCTGATTCTAGTCCTTATCCTTGCCTTCCTCAAAATGTCACTCTGCTGCCTTCTGGGAGGGGTTTACTCCACTATCAGACCAGCCATCTCTCTGAATGCCTGACTACTCCAGGCGAAGAAATGGCACCCCAGCAGCAGCTAATTAGGCCTGAGCAGCTCTAGGTACCCCAAATTATTCAAACTGTCTTGGCTTGAGAGGCACCAGTAATCTCCTACAGGACTGTGATCTGATAGCCATTGAAAGCACAGGGAGGTACTTATCAGCTACTTCACAGTGACTAATGTTTGGAGCAGAGCTATGTGGTCGATGAGATGGCAGAGGCGGGAGGCTCTCCATGCAGGAGAGGGAGAGGATGCACACTGTTCAGAGGCTGAGATTTCAGCACCTGGGTTGTAACCTGGCAAAAGGTGTAAACGGTTGGTCTGGGAGCTTTGCTTCTGTTTCCTCACAGTCATCCCCAGAAGAGTTTATTTCGGGATGAGAAATCTAGACCAGCATTAACATAGTGGCCATGGGTGGCTAGATGGGACAATTTAGATTTAAATTAATTATAATTAATTGTTATTATTTTTTTTCTAGAGAGAGAGGAAGAAAGAGGGAAGGAGAAAGAGGGAAACATTAATTGGCTGTTTCCTGCACATTCCCATCCGGGGATGGAGCCCACAACCTGGGTGTGTGCCCTGACTGAGACCCTTTGGTGCCTGGGATGATGCCCAACCGACTGAGCACAATGGCCAGGGTTAAGGCCTGGGGTGGTGCAGGTGCTGGGTGGAGGGAGGCAAAGGGGGCGGGGATGAGGGACATCTATAATACAGTCAACAATAAAACATATATAACAATAAATAAATAAAAAACAAAACAACAACAAAACCCATAAGCCACTATGTAACTACAAAATTGTTCTAGGGCACATATCTGAATGTTTTGAGTCACAGGGTTTGGAAATTTTTAAGGAAAGTTCTTCTTATTGAAGAATAATGTACATATAGAAAACTAAAAGTTGTAATTGCACACCTTGAAAAGTTACAACAAATTGACCACATCAGCATGACCAATGTTCTTTTTACCCAACCAGCTTTTAAACAGGAGCTGAATGTGGTCGCCTGACTCAGGTAGGTTCTCCAGAAGCAGACCTGGGATGAGAATTGGGTGCAAGTGAATTATTAAGAAAAGCTCCCAGGGAAGTCACGGAAGGAGTGGGAGAAACAGAGCAGGGGGGAGGAGAAAGGTCCTCAAAACAAAAGGCTCCACCCATCACTTCGGGGTAGCCCTAGTGAACTCAGAAGGGAAGTAGCATCAGAGTTTAGATGCCATTTACTGAAGGGTAATGGGGTGTCTGCTTTCTCATCCCCAATAAAAGTCAGTGGTAGCCCTAACCGGACCGGTTTGGCTCAGTGGATAGAGCATCGGCCTGCGGACTGAAGGGTCCCAGGTTTGATTCTGGTCAAGGGCATGTACCTTGGTTGCGGGCACATCCTCAGTAGGGGGTGTGCAGGAGGCAGCTGATCAATGCTTCTCTCTTATCAATGTTTCTAACTCTCTATTTCTCTCCCTTCCTCTCTGTAAAAAAAAAAAAAAAAAAATCAATAAAATATATTTAAAAAAAAGTCAGTGGTGATGGCTCTGTGGGGAGAGAAAGCACGAACTCCCAGCCCCCCGGCTCTCGCTGCCTTTGGACAAAGCCTCCATAGGACAGTCTGTCCAAGAAGCAACACAGGTACAGCCGCACACTGGGAGCCTCGCAGAGGAGCAGGTGGAGGTGCTGGGGCTGGGGACTGGTGCACAGAAATGGTAAAGAGGACGTGAGGGGACTTCGGGAAGCCTTCACTGCACACCCCACCTGCATACCAGATCCCTCCCTGCCCAGAGGACATTACCCTGATGTTTTTCCTGTTATTTTTGTTGTTGACACTATTACAGATGTCCCCATTTCCCCCTTTTGCCCACCTCCCCGCAGCCCACCCCCCACCCCCCAAACCCGTTCCCTCTGGCCATCACCACACTATTGTCTGTGTCTATGGATTATGCATATATGTTCTTTGGCTAATCCCTTCACCTTTCTTCATCCAGTCCCCCCCACCCACCCACTTCCCCTGACAGCTGTCAGTCTGTCCCATGTATCCATGCCTCTGTTTTTATTTTGTTTTTCAATTTATTTTGTTCATTAGATTCCACATGTAAGTGAAATCATATGGTATTTGTCTTTCTCTGACTGGCTTATTTCACCTAGCATAATGCTCTCCAGGTCCATCCATGCTGTCACAAAGGGTAAGAGTTCCTTTTTATTTTTTATTTTTTACAGCGGTGTAGTATTCCATTGTGTAAATGTACACCACCTTGATTTTTAACACCGCGGGTCAGTTTTGCTTGTTTTTGAACTCTGTGTAATGGAATCATACTTACAGTGCTTCGCTGTGTCTGCTGTTCTTTACTTATCTTGATGTTTGTGAGGTCCAGCCAGGTCACTGCACATAGCAACGACATTGTTCTTCATTGCAGTGTAGAACACTGTTGCTTAAATATACCACCAGCTACTTATTCATTAACTGTTCTTGGACATGAGTTGTTTCTGCTTTGGCAATATTATTGAACTATGATTCTATGAACATTGCTGACCAAGTGCTCTTCTGAAGAGAGGAACTGCTGGGCCATAAGATAGACAATATTTAACTCCAGTAGACATGGCTGGAAGCAGTTCTCCAAGCTGGTTATACCGACTCAAATGCCTGCCGGAAGTTTATGAGAATTTCACTCTACATCCTCATCGTACTGAGGGTTGCCCATCTTTCTAAATGTTAGCCATTTTGGTGGGCATATGGTAGACTGGGTTTTCATTGTAGTTTAACTTGTATTTCTTAGAAAAAGGCGTTGAACACCTTGTCATATGCTTATTGTCTATTGGGATATCCCCACTTATAAAATGCATACTTGTAACTGTTGTCCATTTTGAAATTGGGATTTTTGACTTTTTCTTACTGATTATTAGAATTTACATAGATATGTATATATATTTCTTATCAATTAGACAGCTTCTACTAGATGAAAAAACACTACATTTAAAATGTGCTTTAAAACAAAATGGAATTAGGAAAAAGGACATATGCATTTGAAAGAACTTCACACTGTGCTGAAAACCAAGTCTCTTGCAGGAATACAATAGCCAATTAATAAAATGGAAGTTAATAGAATTCTCTGTTTAGCATTTTCAAAGAGTATGTCAAGGTCAAGAATTCACACATAGGGCAGCACATAGAGAAGGGCCTTAGAGGTGATGTCCATCCCTCGGAAGCTTACGCGTTGGACAATGCTCAATAGAAACTTTTAGAATCATATTAAAAACTGCCACCTCCAAAGAATCACAAATTTGTGTTTTGTAAGTTCTCCTTCTAAAAGCTTTATGCTGACTTTTCTACTTGTCATCTCTATGTATAAAAGGCTAATACGCAAAGCATCCCCTTGGGAGTTTGAATGGGAGACTGGGAGTTCAATCGCTCGCTATGACATGCGCTGACCACCAGGGGATGGCATGGAACATGGCAGATGACCAGCAGCAGTGGTGGCGGAGCGCTGAGGGAGCGAGGGAAGGAGGAGGTGGGGAGGCAGAGAGGTGGAGGGGGGACCACACAGTGGCAGAGCACGGGTGGCGAGGGAAAGAGGAGGTGGGGAACTTGATGGCCAGCCAGGCCTAGGGACCCTACCTGTGCAAGAATTTCATGACAGGGCCTCTAGTTTGTTAATACTAACCCCTATTTTAAAAAAGTGAGAGACCAGGAAAAGAACTTCTGCAATAAACCCTTGATCATGTATACAAATTATCACTGCTATAGTTCACTGCAAAGCATGTCTGTATAGTACTACATGAGGATTAAAATATTTTGTGACATCAGCCTTAAAAATCATATACTGCACAACATTCAATGGCAATAATAGACAGTTAAACACCTAATATCCATAGTTGACAAAAATGTTTCACTAACTAGCATTCATTTAAATGTATCCTTCTATAGAGGGAGTAAAGCAGAGAGTCAGTTTCCCAGGGCAAGTCATAAAAGGATTCTCATGTTCCTTGGGTCTAAGAACAAACAAAACAATAACAAAGCTGAAAAAACTCACAGCTGTCAGGATGGCTGTTATCAAAGTCAGCAAACAACATGGTGCATTGTTGCTGGGAATGCAGACTGGTGCAGGCACTAATCAAAGCAGTATGGAGAGTCCTCAAAAAATAAAAAATAAAAAATAAAAGACAACTACCATATGACCCAGGATTTCCATTTTATTTAAAGAAATCCAAAACACTAATTTGAAAAGATATATGCACCCCCTATGTTCATTGCCACATTTTTTTACAATAGCCACGATATGGAAGCAGCCTAGGTGTCCACTGATAGATAATTGGATAAAGAAGGCATGATATATACACAGTGGAATGTTACACAGCAATAAAAAGGAATACAACCTTGCCGTTTGCCACAACATGGATGGACCTAAGAGGTATTATGCTAAGTGAAATAAGTCAGATAGAGAAAGACAAATACGGTATGTTGTCACTTATATGTGGAATCTAAACAATAAAACCAATGAACAAACAAAACCAGACTCATATAAACATCAAACTGATGGTTGCCAAAGGGGAGGGGCACATGGGAGGAAGAGTGAAGAAGGTAAGGGGGATATAGTCAATAATATTGTGAAAACTTTACAAGGTGACGAATGATTACCAGACAGTGTGGTTATTTCATGGTAAGGTATATAAATGTTGAATCACTACAGTGTACACCTGAAACTAAGATAAAATTGTCTACCAACTATACTGAAAAAAAAAAAAAAAAAGAAAACCAACAATAAAAAAGATGATGAAGGTAAGGAGGTTACTAGAAAGTCAAACATGCCAAAAGGGATTTCGTGTGAACTAAATGCAAATCAGCAGTTCTTGTATAGAAACAGAATATTCAATTTCAAAAGTTTGCCCAGTCAAACTGTTTGATTAAAGCACCGAATTGAACAGTTTGCATGTCTTTTAAAAATATCAATCTCTGGGATTCCTTTTTACTGTAATGAGGCATATGTTTTCTTAGTGAGATCAAACAGTTGCATAAGTAAATAAGCAAGGGAAATAATAGTCAGTGAATGTCTTTAAGGCTCTGCTTACATTTTATTTTTTAAAATGTTTAGGGAAAACATTTAAAATCTTTGCCATTAAGCTAACAAAAACAAAGAAACAACACAATAAGCCCTAAATAATTAAGCAACCAAGCAACACTAAAACCACATTACAAAGGTGGATAATCATGATATATATATATATATATATATATATATATATATGATCTAAATGCTTTTAATTGTATATTATATATGTATACATGCTTACAGCATAACAATATCAATATATGTTTGTATACAAACACATATATATTCTAAATGTCACTCCTTGGTGGTTTTATGGATTGCAAATATTTTCTACTCTCTGATTTACTCATATACTCCCTTAATGGTGTTTACTCATGAACTGAAGGTTTTAATTTTTGTGTAATCAGTTTATCACTCTTTTCCTTTAGACTATTACCTTTTGTACCTGTACCTTTGGCTACTTCAAGGTCATGGAATATCATCAAATGTTATTTTCTAGACGATTGAGTATTTACCTGGAATTTATTTTTTGTACATAGTATGAAGTAGGAATCAATGCATTGCCTTTCCATATGGATATTTTTTGACCCAGCATAATTAATTAAAAAGTCCTTCCTGTACTATTCTCCAGGTCCATCTTATTCATAAGTTTGCTGTTCATGTTTGTATGAATCTGCCTCTATGCCACTTTATCTACCTTTGTGCCAGGACCATTCTGTCTCAGTTGCTACATCTTAAAATAAACCTTGATGTACAGTAGAGTAATTCCTACAACTTTGTTCTTTGATAAGGAGAATAAACTGTTACATAAAGAACAAGCAACCAAGAGAAACAAGAAACCCAAGACTTTTGATGTCTTGTGAGTTCGGGACCTCCCCCTGAAATGGCCTCCATGCTAATTCAGAAACCTAATATGTTTGTTTTGGGGAGCTAGTGTGGGCAGCATGGAATCTAGGTTAATATTCATGAATAAAACAAACCTGAGGACAGCTGGAGTGTTAAGAACGGAGACTAAGTCATTAGCCGACTTCTGGCTCGTGTATTCTTCTCTCATCTCTTTCCACATACAGGTAGCTTAGTAAGTGACCATGCCACCTTTTAACATTTCTGTGTGGCCATCTTATTTTCACAACAAATGGCAGGATGTGGAGTATCCGGGATCTGGAGAATAATGCGAAAGGGCTACAAGGTGAGACACCTCGATGCTTCCATTCTTAGCATTCTCCTGACCTCTCCTCTGCCAGCTAGGGAATGATGCTGAAGGAAAACTCTATCCCCAAGCTATTCTGGAAGACTGTTTGAAGTTCAGGAAGCCTTTTGTTATTATTATTTTTTTTTTATTGGTGGGAAGCATAAGCTGAGTCTGCCTGTCTGGCCCTCTATCTTCTGTGTGACCCCAACTTCCCTCTTCTAAAAGGGTTATTTCTTCTTTGTGTGTGCTTCATTTTGATCCTTACCCAAATGGAGTGTTCTGAATCTTTGAGTTACTAAGGATCCTTATACCTGCTCAATTTTTGTAAAACCATAATGGTCTCTTACCTATAAATTACACTAAAAGAGAAAAAAGGGCCTTATAGATGGTCCCAAGTGTCTGTCTTCCCTTGATGGCCCCTGAACCATGGAAGTGGAAACTTAGAAACAGCATTCTCTTGCCTAATGGGGACAAGGCACCTGGAGGAAGATGATGTTTATAAAATAATGGTGAAATCCACCTTACAACATGCCTAGAAGTTTCCAAACCTCATTAAGAACCTGGGGTCAAGCAGGGAAAGTGGAGACACTTCTGCAGATAGTTGCAAAAATCTCCCACAAATAAGGACCAGACCCTCACACATTTGAAACCTTTATCCATCCACCAGGACAGGCTGAAGAAACTGTAACTGAAGAAAGCATCCAGGGCATTGCAATATTATTGAGTGCCCAAATAAACCTCACTCACGTCTGCGTTTTGCTAGTTTATTTCAAACCGCTCTGTACTAAGGACCTACACCTCCATGTTTTCCTTTTCTGAGGATGGCAGCACCTCGTCTATGAAATTGTCTGTATCAATATAAGAATAAGCCTTTGAAGTATCATCACTAAAGTGTCTGAACCCTTGAGAGTGCTCAGCTCATCCGAAAAATCATGACCAGCATTGCTCTTCTACCAACAATAAATGAGCTGAAGACTTTGCCAGAGAGAACTATTTTACCGAAATAATTTCACTACTGTCCCAACCTAATTTTCTTATTATACCATTTTATTTTAAAATAGTTGAAGTCTCATAAGAAGTTGCAAAAATAATCCACAGTTCTTGGGTACCTTCCATCCAGCTTCTCCATCGGTTTCTCCATTTTTTCTGCAACAAAAATTCTCCCCATTGAAAATAGTTAATGATACCTTTCTTCTGGTGGGACTTTGAATCCACCAGACTAAGATGACCAAACATCTCTTAAAGTTGAGGTAAATATTCAAATATATTCTTAGGTTGGCTGGTGACAAATGAGTGAAGCAGGACAGGTATAGAAAAATATATCTCTAATATAAAAAGGGCAATAGAGCAAGTGTAGTGATAAATGGCACCTGCTCTTGGGCTTCGAGTTGAAAGTCAACAGGAAGGGGACAGTAAGGAGAGCTCCACTTCCATCAGCATCTGCATCTGGTGCAATTGTTAGAAATACACACTCTGGGGCCCCACACCAGTTCTATTAAGTAAGAATCTGCATTGAAATAAGATACTCAGTGCATGACTAGCATGCACTTAAAATGTGGAGAAACTGAACTGCTGATCTATGGGATCTCTTGCTAAAGGTGTGCCTCAGTTTCAGCTGATTATTGCTAGATAAAATCTGTTGTCCACACTATCAAATCCCCCCACCCCTTTCCAGGATAAATTGTAAATTATCAAAAACATATGCGAGATCCTTTGATTTTCAGATAGTGGACTTATTTTTGTTAAGGGTGTGCATCCAAAATCTCATCGGTGGCCTTCATAGGACCAGCATGGTTGGCTGCTGCATGCGCTTAAAGAGACAAAAGGTGAGGCTTGGCATACACATCAACAAAGCACATTGGCGTCTTGAAAAAGCCAGCCATAGAAATGAGAAGATGGAGAAATGATACACAAAGAGGGAAAACTGGAGATAAGAATCCAGAGGTATCAGTAGTCTTGTGTGTTTAGTAATAGAGGTGATGTGCTAATAAATGGGGGAGAATGATAGGAGATGAGATTGGGAAGGGGCTGTATCCTGTAGGACCCTGGGTAGACCAAGTTAAGGAGTTTAGTATTTCCTAGTAAAAATGAACGCAGAGATCTTAATTTCCAGTGTAATTTGTGATTTACAAAGATCATACTGGCTGCAAGGTGGAGGAAAAACTAAGGTGGACAAGAATGGGGTCAGGAAGGGCATTTAGATAGTGGTTGCTGAAATCTAGGTGTGAAATGATGATTGCCTGACTAGGATGAGAGAAGTAAGAATGGGATATTTTTTGAGGAAGCTCCACCCTGGGCAGTTCCATCTTGGCTATGTCAACATGATTGATTGAATTTGCTCAAATTCCAGCAGGTGTTGAATAATGTGGGTCCTTCCTATGCAAAGTCAAACAAAATGGCAAAAGGGAATATTTGCTATAGTGAGAACATTTACTGTGCAAGGCTCAATAAGCATTCTGAAAACTTGCTTTGACTTATAAGCCATTGCACAACCCAAGAAGAGCAGCGGACTGCAGGAGAGTGGACACCACACAGCTGGAACGGCATGACCGATGTTCTTGTTACCTGGACAAGAAGGACTCTCGGGATGGAACACATGAGCTGATGTCAAATATTTGAAAAGTTATCAAGTGAAGAAAGAGGCAACCTGTTTGACATTTGTGCAGAAACCCAGGACTCTACTAGCCTCCTGGGGCTGTTGTAACAGTGCCACAACTTGGTGGCGTAAGCAACAGAAATTCATTGTCTCATAGTTCTTGAAACTAGAAGTTTGAGATCACGGTGTTGGTGGTTTGGTTCCTTCTGAGGGCTGGGAGGCAGAGTCTGTTTCAGGTCTCTCTCCTGGAGTCTGGTAGTGTATTGGCAATCTTTTGTGTTCATTGGCTTGAAAAAGCATCACTCTGACTTTCATCTTCACACGACACCCTCTCTGTGTGTATTTGTCTCAGAATTTCCCTTTTTGTAAGAACATCAGTCATATTAGATTATGACTCACCATAATAATATCTTAAGTTGACTCCATCTGCAAAGACTATTTCCAAATAAGGCCCAGTTCTGAAGTACTGAGGGCTGGGAGTTCACCATATCTCTTCTGAGGGAGACTCATAACTCAACCCATAACAAGGACTAATTGGCAGATGTTGATAGGAGGCAGATTTTTTCCAGTGTAAGAATCAATAGTCAGAATTTGGCAGCCATGGGAAAGATCTGCTTTTCTCAACATGAGGTCCTAGTGCCTAGAGATTTTGAAAAAATCTCAGCCAAGATGGTTGTGAACAGGGATGTCTACATTGCATGAAATGATCAGTAGTAATGATCTCTATAGCTTTAAAAAGCTAGTTGTCTATAATTCTATAATATTTGTCTTAAAATAGTAATAACTGACATTTACTGATGCCTCATTGTGAGGCAAGCTCTAGACTAAGACATTTTTTAATTACAAAAATCTCATGAGGTTACAACATGGATAAACCTTGAAAACATGTGGAAAAAACAGACACAACATGTCACATATTGTAATTCTATTTATACAAAATGTCGAAAACAGGCAAATCCATAGAAAGTAAATTAGTAGTTGCCAGGGACTATGGAAGATGGGGTGAAGAGCGATTGCTAATGGTTACAGAGATTCTTCTTGGGGTGATAGAAATGTTCTGGAATTAGATAGTCATGATAGTTGCACAACTTTATGACTATATGTAAAACCACTTACTTATGTGCTTTAAATTGTTGAATTTTAGGGTATGAGATTATATCTCAATAAAAACCAGAAATCTCATGAGGTAAGCACTATTATCCCTATTTTAGAGAAGTGAAAACTTGGATTTAGATGAAAGACTTTAGCCATGTTCAGGTGGCAAGGAGCAGAGCTAGGATTCAATTATCTTCATTTCTTTTCACTTACACAACCAAGTTTCCGATGGTTGCATGACTGGTGTTTGATCACTTGACAGGAAACACCTGCTGGTGATAAATGTCAAGTTCCTTGAGGACAATCTAATTCAGCCTGTCCGATTATGTAAACTGTCCCCAGACTTGAAAAAAATTTCTTTTCTTCCTGGTCAGAGGGAGGCAGAAAGAATTTTGTTTCTTTTCATCAAGTTAACTTTTTTGTTGTTGTTGTTAATCCTCACCCGAGGATATTTTTTTCCATTGATTTTTAAATAGAGTGGAAGGGAGGGGGAGAGACAGAGAGAGAAAACAGCAGTATGAGAGAGACACATCAATCAATTGCCTTCCCTTTGTGCCCCAACCAGGGCTGGGAATTGAGTCTGCAACTGAGGTACGTGCCCTTGACTGGAATCAAACCTGGGATCCTTCAGTCCTCGGGTTGGTACTCTATCCATTGAACAAAACCAGCTATGGCTTATCAAATTTTCTGATTCTCTATAGAAGAAGAAGGAAAAATCTGTGGTCAGATTATATACAGGGCATATGCACCAAGGAATTGAGATGGGTGGGGGACTTAGAATTCTGCCTACCACAGACATTAAGTTGTATTGATCTGAAATTAGTCAACTTGACTTGGTCCTATCACTTTTCCAGAGCCCACTATTTGGAACATGGCACAGAAAGACCTTCCATGGAATGCACATAGAAAGCAGGATGAAGTAGTGGACATGACCTGTAAGGGTTTATGACTATTAATTCCAAAGCACTTCTGTACAACCTCTGCGTCTGACATCCTCATCTGGAATTGCCAATAAGGCTTTGTGACGTGCCACTTAAGGAGCAGGTACACAAAAATGATCCTATACTTTTTTTGAATATTCCAACTGTATTAGTTGCCTAGGGTTGCCATAACCAAGTCCCACAGACTTGGGGGCTTACACAAGAGAACTTTATTTTCTCACAGTTTTGGAGGCTATAAGTTCAAGATCAAGGTGTTGGCAGAGTTGGTTTCCTCTGAACCTCTCTCTTTGGCTTGTCCCAGTGTCCTCACATGATTATCTTTCTGTGTGTGTGTGTGTCCGAATTTCCCCCTTTAGAAGGAGACCAGTCATATGGGATGAGGGCTCACCCCAATGACTTCATTTTAACTCAATGACCTCTTTCAAAACTCTCTTCAAATACAGTCACATTTTGAGGTCCCAGAGCTTAGAGCTTCAACAGATAGGGGTGCAGATAGAAATGGCTCAAGGCCAAATCGTTAATAAGGGGCACAGAGGCCTGTAAGCATAGGGCCACAGAACTTCCTCCTCTTGGCTCCTTGAAGTGCTCCAAACAGCATGGCAGGTGTACCTTTACCTCCGAATACTGAAAAAAGCTATTAAGTTGGGAAGCTGCCTATACACCTGGTGAAGAAAGCCCCAGAAGGCTGCGTTAAATCGGCAGCTGTCTGGGACATGAAATTATCCTTGCTTTCCATGCCGCATGAACGCTAGTCAAAGACTTTTTGTTTTACCTCATTCTCCTGTTTTATGATGAATTTGTGCGTGAAAAGACTCATTAAGGACATCATTATTCTGCATTTATCAGTAATGAACTGTCTGTGGTACCTATTAGCAGCAAAATGGTCACAGTCCCTTTCTGTATCTGTCTACATTCTTCTTCATTATTTACTACTCAACTCTCATCCATTTCAAATAGATTTGCCTGGATGCAATTTTCCCCCCAATTGTTCTTTTATTTGAGTGACAAATATTAATGGAATTCATAATTCTCGAGGAGTCCACTCTGAATGTTCCAATGTTAAAATGACTTTTGAATGTTTAACACTGGGATGGGGCAGACAGGCTCACCTTGAGAATCCACAGTTGAGAGGAGCCTTTGCATCCATTATTGCACTTACTTTTCACAAGAACCCTGAGATGAGTGTCATCCCCTCCATTTTACCAGACAACTGAAGGAGCAGAGAGGTAGACTGCCTTGTTTTGGTCACCAGACTAGTGGTTTCGTCCACCATGCAGGTGAGGGCCCGAGACTCAACCAGGGGTGGGCAAACTTTTTGACTCGAGGGCCACAATGGGTTCTTAAACTGGACCGGAGGGCCGGAACAAAAGCATGGATGGAGTGTTTGTGTGAACTAATATAAATTCAAAGTAAAGGAGCGGAGGGGAGAGCAAGAGAACTGGATAGAACAGCCGGATCCGGCCCGCAGGCCGTAGTTTGCCCAAGGCTGCTCAAGACCATTAAGGAACCCACTGCCAAAGATTTCCTTGCAGGATAAGTTTCCTTTGACTGCCACGTTCACGCTGATTCCGTGTATCCAGACACAGGTTCAAACCTGGAGCTTATTAGAATGTGTGAGCCCTCTGCTGATTCTAAGGCCCACGACACGTTTGCTCAGCCCAGTTCATTTCTACTAGTGTTTCGGGTTGCGATGCCTCCTTCTGGTAGTCTGTCACCTTTTCTGCAAGCAAAGAGATTATTTTTAAAACAAATCTTCTCACTTCTTTAGTTCCTTTGCAGAGTTTTTCTCTTATCTCCCTCCTCAATTAACATTCCTTTTGAGGACACAGGGGCAAGGATTTCACCAGAGCCCCACCCTGGTGCCTGAAGAAGGTTAACATCTAAACCCTCCAGTGTCTCTTGCTGTAACCAATTGAGAGAGATGATGTTTCACTGTCTGTTATTTTCTCAGAACAAAAAGGCGCAATCAGTGATGAACAAACCAACTCTTATGTATGATTTCAAAATACTGACCCAATTCTTTATGTGTGTCTGCCCTGCCTAACGTTTGAGTGTGAGAATTTTCGTGGCACCTGCTGACCTGGAGGACATTATCTGAGGACCTGACTCGTACTGCTTCTGGAGCCCAGCTTTACCCAGCTTTACTTTGAAATCTTCAGCTCTATGCATCAATGATCATGAGATACAGAAATCTAATTCCAAGTGGCTTAAACAAAAGTCTTTCAAATATTGTAACTATCTATTTCTTAAAATTTTATTTCTATGCAAGCAGAATCATAGTAAATAGTCTTGACTGACCTACTGCATGATATTGGTATATTTGTTTCTACAAATGATTGTTCAATGATTTCAATAAAACTTTGCTGAACATTTCTAAGTCATCCCAGCACAAATCTGAGGCTCCCATAGGCATGCTGATGGAAGCTGGGTTTCTGAACCAGATACGCTGGGCAACATCACTGCTGCCTTCTGACTGTGTGGTTGTAGGGACGTTGCGCCTTCTCAGGTGTGGGAGGTAAGGGAAAACATTATACAGGATGTGAGGTCAATTCATCTCACAAAATATTAGACTAAGGAATTAAGAATTAGGTGTTAACTAACTTTCGCTGATTCCCTGAACTTCCATTTTGTGTTCAATGGTTTCATGCTTTATTTCCCTTTCTCAACGTTTATCACAGTTTAATTACTTGTAAATACCTACCTTCCTGGTAAAAGTATATTTTAAAAAGTAGGAACTTCATCTGTGCTTAAAGGGTGGATGGGTAAATGGATGGCAGATGAATAGAATGAGTAGATTGATGGATAAATGGGTGGATGAAAAGATGCATGGATGGTCCACAACAGCAATGACTGAAGGCAAGAGGCAGCATGGGCTACCAAAGCATTGTATAGTTTCTATATTTACAAGGATAGGATTTACTTAACATGTACAGTTACAACTATGACAAGGTGTAATTTGACAAGAAAATGTAAATTGACAAGAATAAATTTGATATCTCCATAAATACAACATGATATAAACTGAAATGTTTAAAATTGGTTTATAGCAGTCACAACAGATAAGGTATTTTGATATATATATTGTAAGAATTTATATAAAAGTATTATACCTATAAAAGGAAACCTGGATGAGTACATTTTATTCATCATGGTAATAATGTAAAAACCAGCCAGATGCCCAAAGCCCACGTGAAGCAATAACATTTCCCAGCATTCTCCATTCTTCTCCTTGATGCATCTTTCTCCATCTTTTCCAGAAGCAACTACTTTCCAGGATTTGTTTGTCAATCCTTCTTTTTTTAAATATTATTTTTATTGATTTTTAGAGACAGAAAGGGATAGAGAGGAAGAGAGAAACATTGATGTGAGAGGAAACAATGATTGGCTGCTTCCTGCACACCCCCTTATCAGGGACTGACCCCACAGCCTGGGCATGTGCTCTGATCTGGAATTGAACCAGCGACCCCTCGGTGCATCAGATGACTCGCAACCAACTGAGTCACAAGGGCAGGGTGATCCTTTACTTTTCCTTAAAATTTTACTAAATATGTAAATATTCCTAAAAAGTATGCTATTTTGTTTTACTTATTTCTAAACTTTGTTAAAATATAAATTTAGAAACATGCCCTTCTTTGCATTTATATAGTGAGAGCATGTTAACAATGCATTGAACTCAGAAATGAGGGAATTAGAGGATGACAGCACTGATTCGAAGGAGGGTAAGCAAGACCAGAGTATATAGTTAATAAATAGTGATGAAATAGAATAGCTAAGTTAGGAAAAACCTCTAATGTCCTACAGGTCAATAAAACCTTAAACTTTGGGTTTCTCTCTTCTACTGAAAAGAACTCATTTGCAACTTATCAGTCCTAAAAAATTAACATTTTCCTGAGCTTTCTGGTTTACTATTTCCAGATCCTAATAAGAAGTAAGTAGTAGGTTAAACAAAGGTTGAGTTAGATGATCCATAGGTAAATTTGCTCGAGAAGTCTCTAGGGTGATGTTGAAAGGGCTTCTTTCTGCCTTACTTCTCTCTTATTTCCAAGTTAGGTATTTTTATTTCAACTTTATATATGTGAAATCATATAATATATATAAAGGGTGTCCCAAAAATGTCTACACACATGTTGAATAATTATAAAGGCAGTGTTTACTAAAATACATTTCATTTTCAAAATTAAGCTAACAGCCATTGAAGTGTGTATACATTTTTTTTGGGACATCCTGTATTTTAATATTACATCTTGGTCTTGTGATGTTAGTGAGTTAATCCATGTTGATATAGATAGCTATAGTTCATATATTTTAACTATATTAAGACTCACAATTTATTTTACATAAATGTATTTTTTAAATAAATCTTTATTGTTCAGATTATTACAATTGTTCCTCTTTTTTCCCTCTTAGCTCCCCTCCACCCGGTTCCCACCCCACCCTCTGCCCTTATCTCCCCCACACTGTCCTCATCCATAGGTGTACGATTTTTTTCCAGTCTGTTCCCGCACCCCCACACCCCTTTCCCCCCGAGAATTGTCAGTCCACTTCCTTTCTATGCCCCTGATTCTATTATATTCTGTTCATCAGATTTTTTATTGACTTGATTTTTAGATTCACTTGTTTATAGACATGTATTTGTTGTTCATAGTTTTTATCTTTACCTTTTCATTCTACTTCCTCTTCTTAAAGAATACCTTTCAGCATTTCATATAATACTGGTTTGGCGGTGATGAACTCCTTTAGCTTTTTCTTATCTGTGAAGCTCTTTATCTGCCCTTCAATTTTGAATGATAGCTTTGCTGGGTAGAGTAATTTGGTTGCAGGGTTCTTGCTATTTATCATTTTGAATATTTCTTGCTACTCCCGTCTGGCCTGCATAGTTTCTGTTGAGAAATCAGCTGACAATCGTATGGGTGTTCCCTTGTAGGTAATTAACTGTTTTTCTCTTGCTGCTTTTAATATTCTCTCTTTGTCTTTTGCTCTTGGCATTTTAATTATGATGTGTCTTGGTGTGGTCCCCTTTGGATTCCTTTTGTTTGGGGTTCTGTGTGCTTCCTGGACTTGTAAGTCTATTTCTTTCATCAGTTAGGTGAAGTTTTCTGTCATTATTTCTTCAAATAGGTTTTCAGTATCTTGCTCTCTCTCTTTTTCTGGCACCCCCATAATTTGGATGTTGGTACGCTTGAGGTTGTCCCAGAGGCTCCTTACACTATCTTCATAGTTTTGGATTCTTTTTTCTTTTTGCCTTTTCGGTTGAGTGTTTTTGCTTCTTTGTATTTCAAATCTTTGACTTGATTCTTGCAGTCCTCTAGTCTGCTGTTAGGTCTCTGTATAATATTTTTTTATTTCAGTCATTGTATGTTTAATTTCTAGTTGGCCCTTTTTCATATCCTCGAGGCTCTTGCTAAACTTATCGGTTTTTCTAGGATATTCTTGAAAAACCTTATAACTGTAGTTTTGAACTCTATATCCAGTCGTTTGCTTTCCTTCAGTTCTTTCATTCATGATCTGTTTCTTTGTCTCCGCATTTTTGCTGCTTACCTGAGTTGGTAGAGTAGCTTTGTGTGGTAGGTTACTTATAGGGCCCAGTGGCTCAGTCTCCCCCAGTTACCTGAGGTGGACACTCTTGGTTCATCCCTTTGTGGACTGTGTGCACAGCCTTGTTGTAGTTAAGTCTTGATTGTTGTTGGTATCACTGGGAGGAATTGACCTCCAGGCCAATTGGCTGTGAGGATCAGCTGTGTCTACGCTGGGAGAACTTCTGTGCTGGAGACACCATTATGAGACAAGACTTGAAAAAGCCTCTGTGCTCAGCTTGGATGGGGTGGAGTTTCAGGGCAGAGCAGACAGCATTGGCTTCCCGTCAGCTCTTCCCTATGAGGCCCCTGGGTCTCAGTTTCCCTTGGTAATTGCTGCAAGCACCTCTGAGAGAAAGCCGCCCTCGAGTTTTGCCTGCTGCCAGACAGTCCAGTTTCTCCCCAAATGAGTGGTTTCCCAGAAACTTGCCTGGAACTGGAGTTCAGTGCAGTTAGGAGCTTCCATCTCCCTCCTGCTTTAGAAAGCCAACCGCACACTCAGCTACCCGTGCATTTAGCAGTCAGTCCTCTCTGTGTGCATGTGCCTCTGGACCTCTGCCTTCCACAGCTCCCCTGATTCTCAGTGTGCTTTCTCTTTTCCTGACAGTCCAGATCCCTGCCAAATGAGTTTGGGTTCCCATAGTCTCACCCAGGACTGGAGTTCAGAGCAGTCGGAAGCTTCCATCTCCCTCCCACTTGGGAAAGCCAGCTGTGCACTCAGCCACCTGTGCACTCAGCCGCCTGTCCTCTCCACGCGTGCACGTGTCTTCATACCTCAGCCTTTTGCAGCTCCTCTGAGTCTCAATGTGCTTTCCTCTTTCCTTCTAGTTGTAGAATTTCCACTCAGCCAGCTTTCTTGTGGTTCTGGATGGTGTCTGTTTTGTCTTTTAGTAGTAGTTTTGATATTGTTGTGCAAGGCAGCAGTTTAGGTGTTTACCTATGCCGCCATCTTGGTTTCTCCCATAAATGTATTTTTAAGTGAAACTATTTCTTCCAGTACTATATGTTCTTTTTGCCTACTGTACTTTACAAAAAAATGTCACATCATGTGATGATGAAGTATATTTCAACTCTTGGTTAATAGCTCAGCCTCAGAAGCCAGGCTGTCTGGCTGTAAATCTTAACTTTGGCACCTACTAAATCTTTCACGGCCTCTCTTTTCTCTTTAATAGAATAGGCTACTAATAGCATCTATCTTATAGTAATATTTCCATTATAAAATGGTAACAACACTCATGCCTGGCTTATAGCAAGCATTCACTAAATATTAGTGTTCACTGCTTTTATTATTTTGCAGTTCAAAAACCTAAACTCTGTAAATATCAATCGATAGCCTGCCTTTAAGTGGATGTTCCAGGTGAAGAATTTCTACTGTTCTAACAAATGTGAAGGAGGAATATATGTCTTGGCTTGGGGTCCGGGAGACATAAAATCAAAAGCAAGAGAGATTCAGAGAGATTGCAGCTGACACATTTGAATTGGAGGAAACATAAGAAATTGGGAGATATATGCATATTCAACTCACCCAGCTATCCCTGTTCTGATTCCAAGCTCTCCAATCTACATCCTAATCACTACATAACTTTGTCTATAGATCAGCCCAAGGGTGATAACAGCTGGCCTTATGGGTTTAAACATTTTGATCCTTGTGATTGTTATGAATGATGATGGCCTATTTTCTTGCCTCTCTGCCTGTATTCATCACACTCATGAATTTGGTTAATGTGAATCACCCATAGAAAGGAGCATTTTTACTCAAGGTGCTAACATACATCGTTTTGCTGAATCTCCAGGGCTCAGACCTTGGATCTCAAACGTGGCAATGTGAGGACTACTGGAGTTTCACGCCTCATAATTTAATATACATAAGTATATATATAAAATTAAAAACTATTTTTCTTATAACATGCATGGACAAATGCTCAGCTTTTTCTTTTTGTTACATTTCTTCACTTCACAGATCACTTTGATAAATCTGGCAGTCTTTAGAATGCACATGCTCCCGAAATTATGATGTATTGGTAAAAAAGAAAGAAGATTTAATGGAGGAAGAGAGTAAACACAGAATTTTACAATATTTTAAATTTTGTACCACAGCTGTTTTTTTAAGTATAAGGTAACCTTTATGCCTAACAACCATTATAACTAACGGTGCCCTTGAACTAACTCATTACCATCCTATGGTGCCCTTGAAATAGGAAATTGCCCACCCTATGGTGCCCTTGGACCTGCAGTCCCTCCTCCCTGGCTTTCATGGCAGCATACAGAAATCTTCTGTTTCCCATGACCATGTGAACTTTGCAGCGGAAAAGGGGCTGTCTTAGTTCTTTGTCATCAGTGCTTCCAAATCCCTCATCTACCCTGGTCTGATCAGCTGTCTTGTGCACTGTTTCTCTTAGAACACTTTTCTGATAGTGAGCCAGCACACATAAAAACCTTAACCCTGGCATTGAATGAGATTGTCCCAAGAGGATGTCATTACTCTTTAATGAACACTTAAAGCTTCTTTGAGACCATTGATAGCTCCAAGATGTAATATTCTCTGCTATTCACTTTTGGTTTCAGGAGTGTGTGTGTGTGTGTGTGTGTGTGTGTGTGTGTGTGTGTGTGAGAGAGAGAGAGAGAGAGAGAGAGAGATTGATTTTCTTTCTTCATCCTATCTCTTCTAATATTTAAAAATTAAGTTAAATTTTGAAAACAGGTGTGGGTATGGGCAGCAATGAGTCACCTGCCCAATGGGGCTGAGTTTCCTGCAGATTCAGTGCAGTCTCACTAGGTATACCTCTCACCTGTTTCTTTGACTTAGCTCTGAGCTCTTCCCTGAATGGTAGGACAGTGTTTTTAAGAGCAAAATATCCCCTTCTGTTTCAATGAGGCTTTTACATTGTTGGAGCAGCACCAGTGAGAAACTTCTGCTCTCTGCAGCTCTCAACTGTGAGTGCCCGGGCTATGTTCCTGTGTCCTCTCTTGTGGATCTGGACTCTTTCCTCTGGATCCATAGCTTTAAATAAGCCCAATAGGCTGATGACCCTATATCTTCTTATATCTTAAATCTTGAAAACCTTCTTGAGCTCAAGAATTTCTTTGACTGTTCACTTGACTGTTTCCCTTGGACAGCTGAAGGGATTTAAAATCTAACAATGAAACAGAAGCCCTTTGCTCTTGCATGCCAAACCTGTTCCTGGGCTAATATCCCTGAGTATGTAGCACCAACAAACCTCATGGCTCAAGGCGAACACCTGAAGTTATTCTTGATGCCACTTCTCTCCATCTCTCAGCCAGTTTATCGGTAGCTCTTCCTTCAAAAGCCATCCTAAATCCCTTCCTGTTTCTCCATCTCCACCCACCTAGTTTCTTTCATACTAACATTACTTCTTGCTTGAAGTAATACAATAGCATCAACACCCTGCACTAGAGTCTGCAGCTACAGAGCGGTTTTTAAAGTATCCATCAGATTATGTCACTCTTCCACTGTCTCCAACCCTCCATGTGTTCCCTGTGAGCTCAGAAGTAAATCTGACCCATGTACCATGGCCTCACATTGTGATTACATGCAGCCCATGCCTTTTCCTAAAAACTCACGTCCTGTTCCCTTTGTTTTACTCAGTGGCCACCTCGTTTCCTTCTCTCTATGCAGATCTCTCCCAAGAAGCCTTCTTGGAGCAACTCAGGGAAAGCAATTTATCTCCCCTATCACTTCTTACCATATTGCTCTTTTTAATTTCCTTCACAGCGCTCTTCATTGTCAGAAATACTTCAGTTTTTACTTCTTTTGTGTTTTCCTCTTTCTGCTGGGATATCACTCCAGGAGGCCTGGCAGCTTGCTGTCCTTGTAATTTTATCTACTCCAAGTGTATCAAACTTGGTGCAAAGTAGATGTTCACAGAACATTTCCTGAGAATGAATGAATGAATCCTTTAAGATTCATCTTTATAGGTGAGGACTTTGCTGCTATTAGGAAAAGTACATATTCTTTCTCAAAATTTTATCAACATCATTGCTTCCTTATGCAATGGGAGTTTCTGATTGGCTCATCTGTAGAGTGTTTTACAAGATCCTAAGTATGAGAAAAAACACTTTTTATCTAAGTTTAAACGAGTGTATATATTCACAGGTGTTCATGGCTAAGCTATGACAGGAAATGGCTTCAATGCACACATGGCTTATAATATAAGGGAAAAATGACAAGTATGATGAAAATAGTAACTCTGACTTTATTGCTGTCCATGGTGTTCCTTATCTTTACAGAGAGTGGGCTCATGCATCTAATCAAGCCTTTCCTCAATACTACCTATACTTGGTCTAATTTCCATGGTTTGGTTTTATATGCTGGCCCTGTTTTTTAGCTTACTCCATTGGCTTGGACTTTCTGGCAAAGGTGAGTTAGCTTTCAGTTGCTGCCTATGGCCAATCTTTTGCTTCACTATGTTTCACGCAATGTGCAGTCACTGGAGAATTTAAAGTCAAGGCCTTTGGTTTTGATCAGTATCTCTACCACGTGCAAGCTGTATGACTTTGGGCCAATTGTGTCCCATTCTCAGCAACAGTTTCATTTTCTATAGAAGAGATGCTATTATAACAGTAGCAGTGCTTACTTGACACCTGTGAAAATGAGGTGAGATAAACCATATAGAGAACTTAATGTAGTGCTGGTTCAGGGGTCACACGCAATAAGATGGCAATCATTATTATCAGTGTTAACGCCCCAGATTCATCTCAAGGCCACCCTGCCCTTCCTCCCATCATCAACAACAATAAGAACAACAACAATTCTAACCAGGACTAGAAAGAATCATTGGTATCAAAAGTCATGATGCAAAGCTAACATGATTCTTGGCACATCGACACTCATAATGCCTGTTGGCTGAGTGAATAGATGCATAAATGCCTACCTCTTAATGGAACCTACTTCTGTCCTTTTGAAATCAAAGCTATTAAAATAAAAGAGTGCCACTGCTTTTAAGTCACTGAGGGTATTTTCTCTAAAATAATTCTCTTCTCATTCAAATAGAGTGTTTTCTTTGACTTCTTGCAACAAGTAAGTACAGCAAAATTTTGTGAATTTAGAAATAAAGTTCTTCAAGTGGGCATGGACATCGTCTTCTTCTTAATATGTGGAGCCCTCCAAATTGCATAAATGTTAGGAGTAGATAGACCTGGGGCTGGACCCAAGATGCACCAGAAGAGAACTGTGAGCTTGAGCTACATGGGTTAATTTAGGTCCATGTTTCCTTGACTGTGTGGGAAACAGCACCTACCTCTGGAGAGTTGCTAGGCTATGTATAATTCCAGCTTGTTTTTTGGCGCATTGGATAATGACTTCTTTATCTGTGAAGCAGAATGATAGTAATGGTATCTGATGAGTGAGGCAAAGTGTGCTGCATTCTTTTAAAATATATTTTTATTGATTTCAGAAAGGAAGGCAGAAGGAGAGAGAGAGATAGAAACATCAATGATGAGAGAGAATCATTGATCAGCTGCACGCCCCTCACTGGGGATTGAACCCGCAACCTGGGCATATGCCCTTGACCGGAATCAAACCCAGGACCCTTCAGTCCGCAGGCCGACACTCTATCCACTGAGCCAAACCAGCTAGGGCAGTGTGCTGCATTCTTATTGTAGTGCTTGGCACATGGCAAAACCTCAGTCAATCTGATTTCTCTTTCCTCTTTGTCCTCTCCTTTCTCTTCTTTTTTTATGCGTCTTCTTCCTTTGGGACATACATTGATAAAATTTATATCAACGCAGCAATAGCTACCTTTGAAAGTATTTGTACACATGCATAGAAGGCCCCACCAAAGAAAGTGAAAGTAATTACTACAAATGGACTGACTACATACCACATATCTGGTACATTCTATTTTAACCTCTAAGTCTGACAATCACTATCAGATAAGCATTGCCACACCTGCTTTTAGAATGCAAGTTTGTCACACTCAGATGAAGCAATCTACCTGGCATACCATTTTGAAATGTTTTGTGACAAAGTGCATTTCAATTTATTCCCAAGAGATATTATTTCATTTCCTAGAGCATCCTTATCATTACCTAGTATATCTAGCAACAAGTAGAAACATAATCAGTGTAAGGTGGAAGAGAGAATGTCTTGTTTTTCAGTCAGGGCATCATTATTTTGGAATTTTTTTGACTAATGGTGTCTTTTGAGAATTCAATACATTTCTTAATAATTGTTATTTGCCAAACCTTGTGTCAACATAAAAATTATCACCAAAAAG
Organism: Plecotus auritus; assembly: GCF_963455305.1. NCBI lineage: Eukaryota > Metazoa > Chordata > Mammalia > Chiroptera > Vespertilionidae > Plecotus > Plecotus auritus. Next base: position 243,951,485 of record NC_137770.1, on the reverse strand, counting down.
TATAGATTGGCAGGCTGGGTGTCAAACTCTTTCTCAGGGGGATAAAGTTGGAGCTCCCCAAAGTTCTGGACTGGTAGTGGCACATGGTCCAGGGATCAGGACTATGCCCGATGTGTTGGGTCACTGGGCTGGCAAGAAGCAGGATGAAGCTAGACCTTGAGTGCAGGCATGGTCTTATTCATAGCAGAGTCTGAAGGTGGAGGCTGATGAGGCTTCATGGGACATCAGACACGATTGGAGAGGAACAGACTGAGGAGAAGCTGTGGAGGTGAAGGCAAAATTAGATGACAGAAGAGACTTCACAATTTTCTTTTTCTTTTACAGTTATTTCAGATTTAATGAAGCAGTTATGACTGAAGAAGAAAATAGTCACATGCACACAGATGAAAACAAGAATAAGTAGTAAAAATAAATATTTTGTATATCTTCTGATCATGATAAAATGATGCTGCTTAAAGTCTAGTTGGATCTATTTTTAGGAGAGCCAGTACGGAGCAAAACACACACATTCACAAGGCCAATATGAATTGTTTTGAGGCATCACAATTTTCATACAGAGTAAAGCTAGGATGCCTCACATTGGGTGTTGTCTACATTAAGGATTCACTGGTGGAGACTCAGGGTCAGGGTGAGGGTTATATTCTAGCTCTGATGCAAAAAACTCCTAAAGGTTTCAAAACCAGTTTTCTACCCCTGAACCCCCACTGTGCCTGAGCATGAAGAACAGAAACCTCTCTTTATTGTCTACATGACTTTGGCTTTGCTATTCTACTATCTTAATGAAGACATTACCTTACTTTTCTAGAACTGTCCTCCCCAAAGCAAATGAATAGATTGTTCATTTCAGAAACTTCCTAAAAGACCCATTTACTCTTCAATGGAAAGCACTAATAGGTATTTTGCACCTGAAATTCTTTGAATCTTTACCACAAAGTCTTTCCTTGGCCATTTTCACCAATCTCGGACTGTTGGATCATGATTCTTACCCAATTCTTATAAAGTCCCCATATTGAAATACTTTTCTTATGTCAAACTTCCAAGCCTCAGTAAATTCTGATCTTACCACCCTGATGCTGAGACATGGCTATAGCTTTGCAAAGATGGTGTTTTCCTTTACCTCAGTAAGCAATAAACTCATCTTTGTCTTGTTGACAGGCTATGTTCGCGCTATTTGGGTAGACAAGTTTTGACAGGTTCCTTGAAGGGTCAGAGTGGGTATAACCGTGGACATCTGGGTCCTACCTCAAACAGAGAAGGTTTTCTTGTAATTATTGAACTTCCATGTCACATATGATGAGAAGAAATGTTTTAGCTGATAATAATTTTTAAAAAATTGAAAATCACTCTTGTATTCAAAAGAAAAGTGATCTCTGAGTTGTTCCACCTGAGTCTGGTATATTTCTCCTTCATTGTCTCTATAGTTTTGAGGAAATCTCAACTCCACAGTTTTCTCTTCCCTTTCTCTACATAATGGAAAGGTTTAACTAGAAATCCTCTAAGGTATCCTCCATTTTCAACATTTTCTGGTTCTGAAATGTCCTTGCATTGATGTCATCTGTCAAGGCGACCTCTTAAGGCATAAAAGTCTGTTCCTAAAATGCTAATTTTCTTCACATCATCTAACGGAATGCTGGGCACATACCAGTTGCTCAATAGCCAGCTGTTGGTAGTTTGAACAATTCAAGCTGGATCCATTCAGTGTCTGGAGTTTTTTATTTTATTTTAACTGTCTGATTCTGTAATGTGCCAAGATAATTTTATATCAGAGACAAAGCTGATTTATGGAGGGAGAGAGAACTCACATTTATTGAGTGCCCATCAATGGTGTGCCCAATGAGTATGGTTTTGTATGCAAAAGAAATCATCAGAGCCTATTCAAAACCTTTGAAAACAGAAGCCAAGGCATCTCAAGGAAATCTTCCAGGCTATTAGTCTATGCAAGACTGGGGTTGAAAACATGTGTGTCTTAGCAATTAATGGAGGTTATCAGAACCAACTCGGGCTTTATCAAATGTACAAACCCTTGAATCTATAGGCCGGGATTTACAGATTATTGATGGCACCTAGGAGTGTGGATTTTAAGAAGGAACTCACGTGGTTTCAATTCAGATAATGACTAAGAAATACTTTATGTTGCCCAGCTGGTGTTGCCCAGTGGTTAAGCATCAACCTATGAATTAGGAGGTCACAGTTCAATTCCCCATCAGGGCACATTCCCGGGTTGTGGGCTTGATTCCCCAGTAGGGGGTGTCTGAGAGACAGCCAGTCAATGATTCTCTTCATTGATGTTTCTATCTTTTTCTCCCTCTCTCTTTCTCTCTGAAATCAATAAAAAAATATATATATATATTTAAAAATAAATACCTTATTTTTTTTACTTTATTTAGAAAACATTCAGTATTTCACCCCTTTATCTGACTGCCTTAAAGTCACCAGTTCTCTACTTGTTTCCTGGTCTCTAGCCTGCATTTTATAACTCTCTGGAGTCAAAGAAACTTCTTAAATGAAAAAAAAAAAAATCAAAACCCTCAGCCTTGTCCCACTTGAAGTCTCTCAGGAGCCCTAGAGGGAGAAGAATAGAGTGGAAGATTGAGCATAGACCAGCATGAAATGCCAGGGCGTTGGCTGCCTCCCCCCAGGGGCCATCTCTATGCCATGGGACTCTGCCCGTTAGCACTTCTGACTGACCTGCAGCACCGCCAGCTGTCTCCAGCTGGGCTGCTCTATCTTCTGGGAATGTCACATGCGAACAGGAGGCATTGGTGCTGAGTCATATTAATGACACCAACCTGCCAGGAGTAAAGACCACCAGCCCTGGACTGAGGTCTAGCGAGCCCTTCCCAAGTCTCGGATATAAAACTGATCCTCTGATTCCTTCTAGTATCTTCCCCTCATCATGGGAGTTCTGTGTCTTGCAACCTAAAGAACTATAACTTTTGCAACAATGAAAAGTCTTATTTTCATTTTTCAAAATCTTTATTCTTTCTAAGTCATCCTGATTCAAAATCCCTTTACTTCCATCTCTCTCTACCCAGCATCTATTACCCAGGGAAAGGAGGTGGAGAACACCATCCAGACCCTCCTAGCATGATTCCAAGTCTTGCAACCTTGTAATTCTCTGGGGTTCTTCCATCCCACCATACTATACAATACACCCTCCCCCGGTTCCCTGAGGCTGTTGAATTGAGATGAAAACATGGGAGACTCTGGGGCCAAAGCCCTATAAATATTTGAAGAATAGTTCTCTTTTCATGTCTTGTTTGAAGACTATTTTCTTTTTATGTTCTTTTCTTCCTCCTAATTAGCTTATTTTCTGTGAAGTGCTGGGAAGCAAAGTCATTCTGTTAACATATATTAAAATGCATCCCTGATGCTTGAAGAATTCTTTTCAATAATGCCTGTAATTTTCTGTCACTCTGAGTAGTGTGGTGGAAAAATACAAATCAGGAAAATTCAAGTTAATTTCTTTTGGAGATACTTATAGACTTTTGGTATATATAAATTAAGATTCAATAAATATGTATTAGGTAGGTCTATGTGAAGACTATTGTGTTATGCTAATACTGGCTTTAATAAAAATAATAATAACTGCTATTCTATAAATGGACTAGGCAGTATACTAATTCTGTTATTTTATTTAATTCTTATAGCAATGACAAAAGGTAATAAACCCACCTTATAATATACATTTTTAGAAGGAAATCAGGTTTAGAGAAAGGAAGTAGAGTAATTTAAGGTCTACAGAATATGGTAGAAACAGGGTTTTGAGTTAAATTTCCCCCCAGTTTTACTGAGATGTAATTGGCCTATAGCATTGAGTTTAAGGTGCACAACAAGTTGATTTGATACAAAAATAATGTAATATGATTACCACCATAGAGTTAGCAAACATCTCCATCATGACACACAATTATATCTTTATTATAGTGAGAACACTGAAGTTCTGATCTACTCTCTTAGCAACTTTCAAGTATATAATAAACTTTCAAGTATTCTCAACTATATTTGCAATGCTATATATTATGTCCTCAGAATTTATTCATCTTTTAAATGGAAGTTTATACCCTTGAGTTTGCCTTTTTTAGATTTCACATATAAATGATACCATACAGTATTTGCTTTTCTCTGTGTGATTTCTTTCACTTAGCATAATGCCCTCAAGGTCCATCTATGCTGTCATGTATACATCTCACATCTTCTTTACCCATTCACCTGTTGACAGACACCTAAGTTGTTTCCACATCTTGACTACTGTGAGTAATGTTGCAATAAAAATGGGAATGCACTTCTTTCTTCAATATCATTTGGAGACAGACCCAGAAGTGGATTTGCTGGATCACATGGAAGTTCTATTTTAATTTTTTTGAGGGAGCTTCATAGTGTTTTCCATATTGGGTACACCATTCTACATCCCCTCCAACAGTGTGAGAGTTCTCTTTTCTCCACACCCTCACCACATTTGTTATCTGCTTTTTTATGATAACCACTGGAGGCCCGGTGCACGAAATTTGTGCATGGGGGTGTGTGGCCCTCAGCCCAGCCTGCACCCTCTCCAATCTGGGACCCCTCGAGGATGTCCGACTGCCCGTTTAGGCCCGATCCTGGTAGGATCGGGCCTAAACGGGCAGTCGGACATCCCTCTCACAATCCAGACTGCTGGCTCCCAACTGCTCACCTGCCTGCCTAAACGGGCAGTCGGACATCCCTCTCACAATCCAGACTGCTGGCTCCCAACTGCTCACCTGCCTGCCTTCCTGATTGCCTCTAACCACTTCTTCCTGCCAGCCTGATCACCCCCTAACCACTCCCGTGCCAGCCTGATTGATGCCTAACTGCTCCCCTGCAGGCCTGGTCACCCCTAACTGCCCTCCCCTGCAGGCCTGGTCCCTCCCAACTGCCCTCCCCTGCTGGCCATCTTGTGGTGGCCATCTTATGTCCACATGGGGGCAGCCATCTTTGACCACATGGGGGCAGCCATCTTGTGTGTTGGAGTGATGGTCAATTTGCACATTACTCTTTTATTAGATAGGATAGAGGCCTGCTGCACGGGTGGGGCCGGCTGGTTTGCCCTGAAGGGTGTCCCAGATCAAGGTGGGGGTTCCCTTGGGGTGTGGGGCGGCCTGGGCGAGGGGCCTGTGGTGGTTTGCAGGCTGGCCACGCCCCCTGGTGACCCAAGTGGAGGTCCTGGTATCTGGGATTTATTTATCTTCTACAATTGAAACTTTGTAGCCTTGATCGGAGCCAAGCCTCCTGCTCACTCCATGGCCACAGCCATTTTTGTTGGGATTTATTTATCTTCTATAATTGAAACTTTGTAGCCTTGAGTGGAGGCCAAGGCAGGCCAGGGCTGCGGGAGCTTGGCTTCCTCCATTGCCGGGGGCAACCCAAGCCCCCTGCTCTCTCCTGCTCCATGGCTGCCGCCATTTTTGTTGGGATTTATTTATCTCCTATAATTGAAACTTTGTAGCCTTGAGTGGAGGCCTAGGCTGGCCAGGGTGTGCGGAAAGCTTGGTTTCTTCCATTACCAGGGAAACCCAAGTCTCCTGCTCTCTTCGTGGCTGCAGCTATCTTGGTTGTGTTTATTTGCATACTTGCTCCTGATTGGCTGGTGGGCGTGGCTTTTGGGTGTAGCTGAGTGATGGTTAATTTGCATATTACTCTTTTATCATATAGGATTCTAACAGGTGTGAGGTGATCTCTCATTGTGGTTTTGTTTTGCCTTTCCCTAATTATTAGTGATATTGAGAATCTTCTCATGTACCTACCTCTTGGACTGTTTGTAAAATAATCCAATTCACAATAACACCACAACCAATAAAATAATTAGGAATAAATTTATCTAAGGAGGTGAACAATCTTTAAACAGAAAACCATAAAGTATCAGTGAAAGAAATTGAAGAAAAAAACTAATGAAAAGATATTCCATGTTTATGGATTAGAAGACTTAATATTATTAAAATGTCCATACCATCCAAAGCCATGTATAGATTGAATGCAATCCCTATAAAAATTTCAATAGCATTTTTCACAGAAAAAGAAAAGGAATTCTAAAATTTGCATGGTGTTTCAAAGAACTTTTGAATAGCTAAAGCAATCCTGAGATAGAAGAAAATTAGATTCATTACACAACCTGATTTCAAACTGTACTGCAAAGCTATAGTAATTAAAGCAGTATGGTGCTAGCATAAAAATAGACAAATAGACCAATGGAACACAATAGAGAGTCCAGAAATAAACCTGCACATATATGATGAACTAATATTTGATAAGGAAGACAAGGAAAGCAATGAGAAAAGGATAGCTCCTTTAATAAATCATATTGAGAAAACTATATAACCACATGTAAAAAACCCCACAAAACAACCTACAACACTCACAAAAATAAACTTTAAATGGATTAAATACTTTGACATAAGATCCGAAACCATAAATATCCTAGAAGAAAACAGGAGAAAAGCTCCTTGACATTGGTCTTGGCAACATTTTTTATTGGTATGAAACCAAAAGTACAAGCAACAAAAGTGAAAATCAATACATGGGACTACATCAAACCACACGGCTTCTATGTAGAAAAAGAAACAATCAACAAAATGAAAAGGCAACAAAAAATATTTGTAAATCATATACCCAATAAGGGTTAATATTCAAACTGTATGAAGAACTCATACAACTCAATAATCAAAAATACCTCAACCTAATTGAAAATGGGCAGAGTTACTGAATATTTTCCCTCAGAGTCCAGTTTTAATTGATTCCAATTTTATGTTTTTCACTTCTAAGGCAGAGGCTGTCAGTGTCCCTCCCACATCTGCTTGTCTTGACAAATTTCCAACTTTTAGCCCCCGCTCTCTTTTCTCAAAGTCCTAAGTTTACTCTGTCCATGATACAACTAACTAGAAATAATAGGGAACTTATGCCCCCTGCCCCAGAAGTTCTCAAAGACCATAGGAGTCCATGTTGAAATACCAGGTCACTCGCCCTTCCTATGGGCTAATTCTGAGAAGCATGTTCTACATAGTTTCAGAATTCTCCAGTAGTCCACAGTGATAACAAACCCTACTGCCTGCTCTCTTTTTCCATGTTCTCTCCACTGGTTTCCTCCTAGTGCTTTTTACACGCACCTGTATCCTTGTTGCTAAGACTTTTTGTGGGCAGACCCAAATTAAGACGACTTCTGTGCTGAACTCTGATGGACAACCAACCTCCACGGCTACAAAGGCAGCTTTGAGTCCACAGAGCTCCAATGAGAACACAGTCCAGGTGGTATCTTTAGGTGTTTTTTTTTTTTTCCAATCCTCACCTGAGGATATGTTTTTGTATTGATTTTAGTGAGAGAGGAAGGAGGAGAGAGAGAGAACCTTTGATGTGAGAGAGAAACATCGATCCACTGCCTCCCATACAAGCCCCGATCAGGAATCAAATCTGCAACCCAGATGCATGCTCTGACTAGGAATCAAGCCAGTGGCCTTTTTGGTATATGGGACAATGTTCCAATAAACTGAGCCACACAGCCAGGGTGATATCTTCAGTTTTGTAAATACCATACATGACTTATTCACAAGGAAACACAGCAAGAATGAACTAAGAGTTAAAATCCAAGCATTGAAGACAAGACGACAGGAAATGAGAGAGGCAAGAGAGGGGTCGGGGATGTATTCCATGGGGAGAAGAGACTCGAAGTGCACTGTGAAGTCAAGAAAGAAGATGTTACAGGACCAAGAGACCTCCTGAGAACAAACACAGAACAGAGCAGAGACCAGCATCATCGGTGCAGCCAGTCCCTCATTGATGAACACATTTACTAGAGTACATCCAGGTATTAATGTTGAAATGCATCAGGTTGGTAGAAAAGGTCTCTTGTGTGTTTGACACAGAGCTCTGAAAATGTCACATACACCACAAGGCACAGGCCAGCCATTTATGGGCCATAGCATTTGAATTGTGAGGGCTGATAAATTAACTGATTTTAGTAACCCTACTAGGTAAATATTTATTATTTCATCCTTTAATGAGGAAAAGCAAAGCTGCCAGAGACAGAGCCAGAGGTTACATAACCAATCTGTGCAGCAAACTGGATACAACATTGAACCACAATGAAGAAAATCATTATTTTGAGCTACATGCTAAAGCATTGGGGTGAGCTCTCTATAGTGTAAATTGTAAGCCATTTGAGAACCCCAGCAATTGGTACTCAGGCTCTTTCATTTCCATTTTGCTGATGAAGAAACTAAGGCTGAGGATAGTTAAGTTATTTGCAGAGCTGATGACTCATGGGCATCTGAGAGTGAGGGAAGGAAGATAACTTGGAGCCAGTTAACCCCCTTGTCCTTTTTTTTTTTTTTTTTTTTTACAGATCATGTGATTTTGCATGTAGCTTTGAAGCAAAATAATTTCTCCCCTTCTACCAAGACAGAGGTCCCTATCTCCTTGATCAAGTGCTTTCTCCAGACTTATCCCCACCCAGGGAGCCTGTGTGGACACTTGGTTGTGTAAATCCTCCAAAGACAGGGCTGTTGGGCCAGGGCCTCTGACCATCTAGAAGTAGAAAGACCATCATCTCCTCTCGCCACTTACATTGACTCCTGTTTAATGCAGTTGGGCAATGGGCTAGGATGAGACTGACCCCTCATTGTCTGTGGGAGATTCTGAACTCTGCCAGCACTCAGTAAAGGCAAAACATCTACAACCTGCCTGCCATTAGCAATCAATATAGAGCTGCTGGTAGGCTGAATAATGGCCCCCTCTAGACATGCCCCCATCCTGATCCCCAGAAGGATATCACCTTACAAAGTGAAAGGGACGTTGAAGATATATAAATTAAGGATCTTGAGAAGGAGAGATTATTTTGGATTATCCAGGCTGCCTTGATGTAATCCCTAAAGGTGCTTATAAGGGGGAAATTGGGAAGGTCAAAGTCAGGAAAAAAAGAGGTGATAATGGAAGCAGAGGTGAGTGACGGGCTTTAAAAATGGAGGAAAGGGCCATGAGCCAAGCAATGAGAGTGATTTCTAGAAGTTGGAAAAGTCAGGCAAACAGATTTTTCCTTCTCGCCTTTAGAAAGAGGATAGCCCTACTGATGTGTTCTGGACTGGAAGATAGCAAGTATGTGTTGTCTTAACCCCCTAGTCTGTGATCATTTCCTATAGAAGCAACAGGAAACTAATGCACTAGCTCAGTGGTCGGCAAACTGCAGCTCGCGAGCCACATGTGGCTCTTTGGCCCCTTGAGTGTGGCTCTTCCACAAAATACCATGGCCTGGGCGAGTCTATTTTGAAGAAGGGGCATTAGAAGAAGTTTAAGTTTAAAAAATTTGGCTCTCAAAAGAAATTTCAGTCGTTGTACTGTTGATATTTGGCTCTGTTGACTAATGAGTTTGCCGACCACTGAACTAGCTAATAACGCATAGTGTCACATCAACTATTTGTGTTAGTACTGAGGCCAGAAGTAGAGTGTGATGTGCAAAAATCAGGAATGTAAGGTGAGATGTCCTGGATTTGAATCTGTTGGGGACATATACTAGCTTCATGATCTTGGGCATATTAATTATATTCCATGCATCCTAAATTACTCACCTGTAGCTCAGGAATCATACCAGCTTTCTCCTACTAGAGGTATTATAATTTATAATATGATATATTAAAAAATATTGGAGAATGGCATTTGCACTATACAAACACTTTATTCTCATTTCATTCTGTTTGCTTGTCATTCAACAAGAAGTATATTTTCTCAGAATACCCAATCTAGGCACCAGAAGTTTTGTTAAAATTCCCAATAGATTAACCTCTTTTCTTGGTTATGCTTGAGAAAGTTCTTTGTTTAGATTTCATAAAGATAAGAGTATTAGTTGAAAAATAGCACACCATCTTGATGTATTAAACCAGTGGTCAGCAAACTCATTAGTCAACAGAGCCAAATATCAACAGTGCAACGATTGAAATTTCTTTTGAGAGCCAAATTTTTTAAACTTAAACTTCTTCTAACGCCATTTCTTCAAAATAGACTTGCCCAGGCTGTGGTATTTTGTGGAAGAGCCACACTCAAGGGGCCAAAGAGCCGCATGTGGCTCGCGAGCCGCAGTTTGCCGACCACTGTATTAAACCATTTATGAATTTCAATAGGAATTAGAATCTGACAAATGTATACAACCTCCAAGCTCTCCTTCTCAGGTCCCGATGCTCTGGGCTGTATCACCCCCAACCTCACTAGTTCACCTCAGAGTGCTGCCTACCTTACTTCTGGTGCATTAACTGATTATAGAATTCTCTGACTGCTGAGCTGCAGGTGCTCAAAGGTCAGCACCCATGACCTTGGTGCGGTGGAGTTGCTATATGGTTGTGAAAATTTACAGATGTGGAACTTTCAGAAGGCTCTGCATTTCCCCTGCACTATCCCCACCCTGTGATTCCTCCCAGGTCTCTGCTTCCCTTTTCTGTAGGAGGAACTGTATTTGCTTCCTTAGTTACAGGAGAGAAAAAGGGCACCTTTTGGGATAAGCCCTATCGTCAAGACTGTTCAATTCTCAAAAGCCTTTTTCCTGTTGGCGTTTCCTGTCTCTGCTTGCAGTGGTGCTGGTAATACTACCCCAGAGCTGGGTTAAATCAGTTTCTGCCTGAGGCTCCCTTGATAAGCCCATTCAGGTTGCCTACATGTGGATCTCAAAATAGGTCACTTTCTTGTACCTGCAAGAAGAGTCCGCCTTTGATTCATCTGACAAATGTGCATTGATACTTCCCAAATGCAGAGCGGTCCTGAGCTATACTGAGGGCATATTTAGCAGCATCAGACATGATCCCCTGATGCCAGGAAGTCCCACTCCTCTTATCTGCAGGGCCCAGGAGAACAATTGCAGGCCCACATGCCATATGTGTTAATATTTAAAAGCTAGAAAAAAATAAACTATTTAAATGTTATAATTCCTACCTATTTCTTCCATATCTCTGGTACCAAGATTAGAACACATGGACTCTTATAATTACTGCAAAACTTTTCCTCCTTGTGCAATCATTTAATGCATTCATGTCATCTGAAAGGAAAGATATAACAAGTGAATCTGTCTTTTCTTAGTCCTTCCTCTGCTCCAATTCTCCCTGGATTCTGAGGCAGCATTCATGTTCAAAGTCAACAGTTAGCATTACCCACAAACCAAATAATTTGGTTGCAGTCATCTCTTTTTCAAGGATGTAGGTCAAGAGCTATGGGACGCATTTCCCTGGGGCCTGAATAGTGTGAATCATGAGAGAGGATATTTATGGGAAAAGGTTATGCTATGTCAGCATGAAGTACCTGGTTGCAAGTACCAGAGGCATTCTTATTTCCTTGAATAAATGTGTGTGTGTATGTGTGTGTGTGTGTTTGTGCTTTAAGAGATCCTTTGAAGCAGAGAGGTCTGGGAAAAAACTTTCTCCTGCCCTAGTTATGGTTTGAGAAGCATACCTTTCCATGTTTTTATAATCTAGTTGAACAAATAGGAATCGGAAATATAGAATCACTATGAAGCATGACAAGGCATCACATGACTTGTCAACAAGTAGTGACAAGGACAGTAGCTTTTTTAATAATGTGGAGTTGCAGGCATGGGTCACTCACTGAATTTCACTCAGGGAAGACTACATTTTTATAAGGAAAAAAAACTGATTGAATTGGAGAAACAGCATAAAAATTACATAAAATTCTAATAAAAACATCACACCTTATTTTATACATTTGTTATCACCTAGGATGAGAATGCACATCAGAGCTGTGACATTGCTCACCATTATACAGTCACCAATACACACCTGGGAGACTTAAACTGGAGATGGGAAGGAGGAACCTGGTATTGGAGCTGGAGGATTCAGGTGCAGGAGGGGAGGGATGATGCTGCAGTGAGCCCTATGAAGTCTGAGCAAATCTCACATAGCATTGCATCAGCCTTGAGATGCGAAGAGAGAATAAATTCCAAAAAAGAGCCACAGGCAAGTGTCCAACACTCAATGCTGAGATCAGAGGAGCCTGACAAAAAGGCATAAACCTCCAGAAATCATCCAAAAGTAAGGTAGAAATATTTGAAGTGGTGCAAAATCACAGTCTGTATGAAAGCAGTTAAACAGGTCCATATGCTGGCATGAAAGAATTTCACTCTTACCCTAAGCACGGACATGAGAGATGTGTTCAACGACAAAAGTAAGACAAGCTCATGGTAGCCACTGGACCTTCCTGCTGAGTTCTACACACTGGGAGCAAGACAAGGAGCAGTTAGACATACACAGATGCAAAGATCACTTTTAATACTGATAAAACTGAAATGGAAGAAAGTGACATGTATCAGTGAGCAAGGGGGCTTCCTTATACTGATCTTTGTTAGACTGATTCATCCAGCCCAGCACAGGCAGTACCAAATGCCTCAGTCCTGCCCACATAGGGCCACCCATGGAGAAGCAGAGCGAGTCATGTGGTCCCTATAAAATCTTGACCACCCAGTGTATTTGTTCCACTGTGGCTGCTGTAACAAACTGGGGGAAGGGGGGGGGCGAGGGGGACGGGGTTGAGCTTAAAACAACAGAAATCTATTTTCTTACAGTTCTGGAGGCCAGAAGTCCAAGTGGAGGAGTCAGAAGAGCCACACTCCCTCTGCAATCCCCTGGGGGGAATCCTTCCTGATCTCTTCCAGCTTCTGGTGGCTCCTGACATTCCTTGGCTTGTGGACCCATCACTCTAATCTCCGTCTCCATCTTTGCATGGGAAAGAAAAGTTTTGATTGGTTCAGCCTGACTTTTCACCTAAATGCTAGACAACAGGGCAGTGGCTGGGCCCTGGATAGGCTTCCCTGGTCCATCAGCTGTGTCTCTTGGCACTGCCCACTTCTTCAGGTCCTGAGGGTGGTCAGTTTCCCTTCAAAGGGGCTGTTGACATGGCAGGCACTGTGATCGCCATGTCTTCCGTATAGTTTATGCAGGAAAGAAGAGCGCTTTCCTTAAGAAATAGTATATAGTACATGGTAGGTGCTGAGAGCTAAATGAATTCCTTGGTCAGCAATCCAACAAGGATCTTTTGACCAAAAAAAAAAAAAAAAAAAAAAAGAGAGAGAGAGAAAGTACAGCCTGTCGTCAATGGACAGTTTATTTTGACAAGAGGGGTCAGACAACTCACAGAAAGATCCTAATGGTCTTTCCTGTAGAATTTGGCTTTAAGAGAAATGGTCAGGTTTTTAGCATGAATACCTCCCTTTCAAGGACTGAACATTTATTTTCATAATGTATATGGAATTGTTTTTACTTTGGTAAGTGATTCTGAAGCACTGTCTTGGGGGAACTGAGAAAGAAAGCCTTCCTTGACCTACGCTAACTGGGTGCATCTCTCCGCCAGTTATCCAGTGGTGGCTCCAGAAATCTCAGACAGAGTTTGCCTAATTGGGGAGACTGCACAGGAAAATAAATCGTACAGCTGGGACCCTTGGAACTGCCTGGACTAATTAACAGGAAGTAGCTTTGAACTTTTTGCATCGTTGGGTTTCTTGGTAGTTACTAAATGACTGGATCAAGTCCAAGAGCAGCGAGAAGGACCCGAGAGTTTGAGGACATGTTTCCCAGGGGTGTGCTATGAAGAGCAAGAGGACAGAAGCTATTGTTATTCCAGGAACAGAGGACTTTGATTTTTAAAAATGTATAGTGCATTTATAGATGGGGGCTGGGAAGTAGGTGGGGCAGTCACAACCTCTTAGCTCAGGGAAGACCTCATGGATTGATTGCACATTCTTGATTTCAGCTGAAGTCAGGTAAGAAGGATTTGAGAAAAGAGAATGTATGATTTGAAGGCAGAGAGCCTTTGTTTTAATCTCCTCCTCTTTTCTATCTCCTGACCCTCTTTTTATTCTAGGCCTGGATTCTAATCCTGATTATCCCACGTACTGCCTGTCAATTCACTTCTGTAACCTTCATCTTTTGCCATCCATAAAATGGGTCCATTCATACCTACTTTTTCTATTTTTTATGGCTGTTATGTGTTTCGAATGACACTGTAAGCCTTTCACAGTATTTACCCATACTACTTATCATGCTCTCATATTCCTGATGGGTAAAAACATTTATTTTGTCATTCTGTTAATTTATTCTAAGGAGGCTATTAATGACTGGTACCCATTTATGACATTTGCTCCCCAAGCTGGATGAAGCAGAGACTATAAGGTAGTGTCCATGTCCCCTTGGTCATTATCAGTCCCAGCAATGCCATACCAATTCCACGTCTCAGCACCTTCATTCCTTTACCTGTGTGGACATTCAAGTGACCCCAGGGAAGAACAGAGATTGCAATGCTAAGTTGGAAGGGGAGAGAGAAGGGCCTATAAACTTTATGCTTTGTGCCTCAAGTAACAGATGTCATAAATGAATGTTTACTGAGCTCCTTCTGTCTGGTAACCTCTTGGTGTTGCAAGGTTAAAAATTGCTCAAGATGGCTCAAGGCGATTCCTATGGAAGTCCAAGGATGGAGTGGTGGAAGGAAGGGCCTCTTTAAGTCTTGAACCACAACATGGGTCTCCAGACCAGAGACTCACTCCAGAGACCCAGTTGTGAACCCTTACTCGGTGCTCAGCAATAGCATCACTAGGCACACCATCCCCTCCTGCATCTGCTTACCTGGCTCTTCCTGTTCTGATTGTGAGTGTGGGTCCAAAGGGGTAAGAATTAGAAGTGACATAAATTCTCTGAGACATTCTAGAATCTTAGTGAGCCCCAAGCAAATCAAAACCAAGATAAAAATAGATTCCTAAAATCAGGGGACCATCCTATCTAATAAAGAGGAAATATGCTAATTAACCACTACTCACATAGATGGTTGCACCCACAGCTGAGGCCAAGTTCCCATAACAAGCCTTAACAAGCAATCAGCAGGGACCTGAGGCTACACCCTCCCTCGCCCTGTGGGCTTTGACAGGGGACATCAGGCCCATCCCCCGGCAGGGCTTGACAGGGAACCTCAAGGTGCGCTTCCTGTCCTGGTGCTGAGCTAGAGGACCTCAGGCTGCTCCCCTGGCCCCAGTGCCAGGCAGGGGGACCTCAGGCCACGCCCCCACCAGGTGGGCTTGACAGGGGACTTCAGGCCGTGCCCCCCACCCCAGCACTAAGCCAGGGGACCTGAGGCTGCACCCCCTGCCTGGCAGGGCTTGACAGGGGACCTCAAGGTGCACCCCCAGTGCTGGGTCGGGGGAACTCAGGCTGCACCCCCCACCCAGGGGGGACCTGAGGCTGCACCCCCCTGCCTATGGGGCTTGACAGGGGACCTGAGGCTGTTCCCCCCTCCCAGTGCCAGGCCAGGGGACTTGAGGCTGCGCGCCCCCGCCCCCCTGCCTGGTAGGACTTGATGGGGGACCTCAGGCCATGCCCCCCACCCAGTGGGGCTTGACAGGAGATCTCAGGCCATCTCCCATACCTGGCGAGGCTTGCTGGGGGACCTCAAGGCACGCCCCCCACCCTGGTCTGGGCTGGGGGACCTCAGGCCATGCTCCCCATCCTGGCACCGGGTCAGGGGACCTGAGGCTACGTCCCCTGCCCGGTGGGGCTTGACAAGGGTGGGACTAGCCAGGTCTGGATCTATCCCAATGAGTGGTGGGGGCCGGCTGGGTCTGGGTCTCACGCAATTTTGAGGCGCATGTGGGTGGGCGGGGACTTGACTCTGGGTCCCATGGTGTGCCCCAGACTCTGACAGGAGGAAGGTTTTCATATACATTTTACTAATTTTCTTTCATCTCTGACACTTCTATTATAGAGAAAGGGCAAATAGCAATATTAAATTATTTCCTCTAACTAATCCCCTTTTAATGTGCACGAATTTCGTGCACCGGGCCACTAGTCAATAATAATGATGGCTAATTTCTCATCAGAAGCAATGTGAGGCAGAAGACAGTGGAATGATAGCTTTCAAGTACTGAAAGAAAAAAAAAAAAGCTTTCAAACTAGGATTCTTTGTCAAGAAAATAATGTGTTTCAAGAAAGTGTATAAAAGACATTTTTTGACAAATGAAAATTGAGGGAATTCCAGCAAATATTCATTACAAGAAATGTCAAAATGGTTTTTGTATTGGAGGTCTTAGTCAATGCAATAGGGCAAGAAAAAATAAAAATAAAGGACATAAAATTGGGCATGAAAGAAGCAATTATGTATTTTGATAAGCTATGTGCTTTTAAATTCCAAAGGAAACTACAATTCTGAGAACTGACAGGTGAATTAAGAAAGGTCTCAGAATACAAAGTCAATACATAAAAAATCAGATACCTTTCTCTATTTATGCAACAAACACCATAAAGCCATAGTGATTCAGACTGTGTATTATGGACACGAATAAAGACAAATAAATCAATAGAAAACAATTAAGAGCCCACAAATAGATCAGATATAAACTCCAGAAATACACTGTGAAATGATCTTTGACTAAAGTATCAAAGCAATTCAATGCGAAATAGAGAGTGTGTTCAATACCCATGCTGGAAAATAGGGAGATCTGTATGAAAAAAGAGTCTCAAACCATGCCTCACACCATGCACAGAACTCAAGGTATGCTGTAGCCCTAAATGTAAGCACCAGGACAAATGTAAGTTCCTAGAAGATACAAGAAAATATCTTCATGTCTTTCATATAGGTAAAGTTTTCTTAAAATTTCAGAAGCAGTAACCATAAAAACATAAATGTAATCTACAAACTGGACTACTGGACTTAATAAAAAATGAAAACTTTAGTTCATCCCAAATCAACTTTGAAAATGAAAAGGCAAGCCACAGCTTGAGAGAAATAATTTATAACCGTATATCTGGTAATGAATTTGTATCCTACAAAGAGCTTCTGCAGCTAAATAATAAAAAGACAAAAATCTTAAAAGAGTGGGCATCAGGCTTGGTCAGATACCATACAAAAGAGGATACACAAATCTTCAATAAGTCCATGAGAAGATATTTATTAAGGTGAGATATTAGGAAAGTGCACATTGAAGCCACAGTAATATATCATTATACACCAACCAGAATTGGGTGAAACATAAAAATTAACATTCCCAAATTTTGGACAGAATGCTGAGCAATTGTAACACTGACACACTGCTAGTGAGAGTAGACTGGCACACTGAAAGACGGCATGGTGATTTCTTATCAGGTTAAATATACACTGACTTTGTAATCAATTTCTCCCCTAGATATTTGCCCCAAAGAAATGTAAGCATATGTCTGTGGGAGAGATTGATAGAAGAATATTGATTACAGTTTTACTCATAATTGAAAAGAACTAACTGGAAACAACCCAAATGTCCATCAACAGAAGAATGGATAAACACAGCATACCAATGCATGCAAATTGGATGAACAAGAAAGGGAGACTCAAAGCGATTATATAATGTTTCCTTTTATATGAAGTTCAAGAAAAGGTAAAACCAGTCTACGGTGATTGATGTCAAGGAAGCGACGTCCTCTGAAGGTGGGCTGCGGGTGAGGTGCTGGGTGGCTCTAGAATCGACTGCAAAGGGGTGTGACTGAAGTTTCCAGGACAATGGACATGCTCTCTATCTTTCTTGTGGTTGCAGTTACAGGAGTGTATTCATTTGTCAAAATGCATTGAATTTCACACTTTAAGGTCCATGCATTTTTCTGATAATATTAATACCTCAATTAAATATCTATATAATAAAAGCCTAGGCGACTGTTATGGCGGAACAACTAGAATGACTGGTCACTATGATGTGCACTGACCACCAAGGGGCAGACACTCAATGCAGGAGCTGCCTCCTGGTGGTCAGTGTGCTCCCACAGGGGGAGCTCCGCTCAGCCAGAAGCCAGGCTCACGGCTGGCGAGGGCAGCTGCGGTTGCAGGAGCCTCTCCCGCCTCTGCAGCAGCACTAGGGAGCAGCAAGCTTAGCGGTAAGGAGTGAGCAGGCAAGCAGGGGGATCGGGCCTAAGCTGGTGGATGGACATCCCCTGAGGGGTCCCAGACTGTGAGAGGGCACAGACCAGGCTGAGGGATTCTCTCCCCACAACAGTGCACAAAATTCGTGCACTGGGCCTCTGGTATATAAATAAAACGAAAAACAAGTAAGCAAAGGACATAAAAGCAAGCAGTCCTATTTAATGACACTGGTACAAGTATGTATTTAGAAAATTTCACTCTTTTTGTCCATCTGAACAGCCAGAGATGCTATGATTATACATGACTTCCCAGAATTATTTATAAAAACTCAGCAACTAGAAAGACATGGGTGGAGTTTGAACTGGGACACCTGACAGATGCTGGCTGGTGAGCAGAGTGATGCAAAGCACCTTTCAGAACAGACACCGAGACAAGAAGCAAGAGAGAGCAGTTTTCCTGGGGCATCACTTAGCTTTTGCCCCTCCAGTTGCTTTGCTGTAGAAAGCCACATTAAGAGGCGCCTGGTCTGGTGGGGGAGATGGACAAGGTCAAAAGTTGAAATGCAGTATGCCTCATTACCCTTTTTTTTTTCCAGCTGCCTTGGCAAAAACACAGACCCCCCTAGCTAAGTGGAGGCTGGGCAAGGGAGGGAAGGGGGCTGCCACTATGGAAGTGAATCACAGAAAAATAGCATTAAGTCATTGTTGTCATAAGCAAAATTCCTTTGCTGTTTCTGGGACTTGTTGTCTAAATGGGGGCAAATAAAGATGCCTATTTCCTTAGCATCACCATCCCTCAGTCCCATGTGCTCTAGTTGGAGCCATTGAGCTCTCTGGAAAGCTGTCTTCTATTCACTTGGTGGTTGCTGGGAGGCTGCATCTTGACTGGGTTTCAGGTGTGCTGTGCTGAGGTAGCTCATTTTCCCAGGCCAGCTCCTCTACAGTCCTCTGTGGTGATATCAACGGAAGGTCTGGGTCACCCACTGGTGGTGACATAGGTCCCAGATGGCTCTGACGAAGCAAAGACTGAGATTTGAGTTTCAGCTCCAGCTCCCACTTTACTTTCTCAAACATTTCCTGGACTGTGAAATGACGGGTCAGCTCAAGAATGAATGGGGATGAGAAAGAGCAAGATTTTGGGAAGAAATGGATCCAAACCCTGGCTCCACTGTGAAGTTGGGCAAGTTATTTTACCACCTTTCCAATTGTTCCCATAATTGCTCAGTCAGTATATCAATGCCTGCTCCACAGTTGTATATCAATGCCTATTTCATATGGTTGTGGTAAGAATTAAATTATATTTGATTTATCTATAAAAATAAAAGCATAATATGCTAATTAGACTGGACAGCAGAATGAATTTCCGGATGTCATTCCGGACGTCCTTCTGAATGAAGCTGCGGTGTCAAGGGCTGAGACAGAGGTGGTTAGAGGCAATCAGGCATGCAGGCAGAGGTGGTTAGGGGTGATCAGGCAGGCAGGTAAGTAGTTAGGGGTGATCAGGCAGTCAGGCGAGCAGTTAGGCGCATAAGGCAGGCAGGCAGCATGGTTGGGGCAATCAGGCAGGCAGTCAAGTGGTTAGGGGTAATCAGGCAGACAGGCAGAGTGGTTAGGGGTGATCAGGCAGACAGGCAGAGTGGTTAGGGGTGATCAGGCAGACAGGCAAGTGAGCAGTTAGGAGCCAGCATTCCCAGATTGTGAGCAGGATGTCTGACTGCCGAACCCCTGTGGGATCGGCCCTAAACTGGCAATCAGACATCCTCCAAGAGGTCCCGGATTGCAAGAGGGTGCAGGCCGGGCTGAGGAATTTTGTGCACTGGGCCTCTAGTCCTATATAATAAAAGCCTAATATGCTAAGTGTCTGGTCGTCCAGTTGGCCGTTCAACCAATCAAAGCGTAATATATACTAGGCAGAGGCGGTTAGGGGCAATCAGGCAGGCAGGTAGAGTGGTTAGCGTGATCAGGCCAGCAGGGGAGAGCAGTTAGGGGTGATCAGGCAGGCAGGGGAGAGTGGTTTGAGGCGATCAGGTCAGCAGGGGAACAGTTAGGGCATCAGGCAGGCAGGAAGAGGCAGTTAGGGGTGATCAGGCAGGCAGATTAGTGGTTAGGGGCAAGCAGGCAGGCAGGCAGAGTGGTTAGGAGCAATCAGGCAGGTGAGCGGTTAGGAGCCAGTGGTCCCAGATTACAAGTCGGACATCCCCCGAGGGGTCCCAGATTGGAGAGGATGCAGGCTGGGCTGAGGGGACCCCCCCCCCCCAGGTACAAATTTCATGCACCGGGCCTCTACTATGCTATTAATATGCTAAGGTCACTCAACCGCTTACTATGACTTGCACTGACTGACCAATAGGGGGCAGACGCTCCAACTGGTAGGTTAGCTTGCTGCTGGGGTCCTGCCGATCAGGACTGAGTGAGATGGGCCAGACATGCCCTGGAGCCCTCCTGCGGTCTCTCTTCTGCTGGCCAACCTCCTGCATCCCTCCCCAGCCCCGATTGTGCACTGGTGGGGTCCCTCAGCCTGGCCTGCACCCTTTCGCAATCTGGGACTCCTCAGGGGATGTCGGAGAGCTGGTTTTGGCCTGATCTGATCCTGCAGGCCAGGCCGAGAGACCCCACTGGTGCACAAATTCGTGCACCGGGCCTCTAGTATAGAGATAAGAATCAAATGATGACACCTGGCATTTTGTTGATGTTCTAGCTACCTTAGCTCCTATGGTGCTCCTGGTTTTTTTTTCTGTGGACAAACCCATCTGTGATATGCTAAGTAACTGAAATGGTTCACTTGATTTCAACAATGCCTCCCCACCCCTCTACCACCCAAGTTCATGTACTCACTCACTCACTCACTCACTCACTCACTCACACATTTCAGACCTTCATTAACTCAGGCTCCCCACTGCCAGACAGACTACTGTACAGAAGCCAAGGACACAAAAGCATTCTTCATACAGGGATTACTCAGGGACCATCATTCTCATTATTGCAAATTACATTAATGTACAATACTAATTATACATTATATGTTGCTTTCATATGGTTACACATGAATTCAGTGAGAGTAAAAGGACATAATGATGAAGTGGAGGCAACAATAACTCTCTGGGGTTGACCTGAACAGCCTTGACCCAGAATCACCCCAAACATGGGCTGACACCTATTTAGGACAAGTTTCAATTCTCATCAGATGATGAGATCCAGGATGGAGAAGATGCATATCTTTCTCAAGATCATCTGATTAGTAAGTAGTGGAGTCAGAATTTAAATGTAGATATTATAAAATTGAAAACTGATTTCTTAGAAGAACAAACTGTATTCTAAAAGGGTCATGAGAATATCTGCATTTCTTGTTTTGTTGGAATGTTGCTGGGTTAAATATTGCATTGGCTGGAATTCAAACACTTTTTCATATATAGCTTTTGGCTTAGGCTTCATTGTAATTAGGCTTCAGAAGCACCATAACTATCTTTGCCCACTGGGGTACTATTAAGTGCTCTACAGCATTATGGAAATGCAAATTTCCCCAGCTAGAAGTAATCTTTGCTACTGGGTTGAAATATAATCTCTTAGCCTGATACATAAGACCCATCATTATTAGACCAGAACTCCTTAGCTCTTCCCTCCATGCTTCCAAAGAGAAGGGAGTGTCCACTGTTCCCCTTCAGAGGGATAGTGTGTGTGTGTGTATGTGTGTGGGGGGGGACATTCCTGGCCTCTCTCTTTTCACTCTCTTCTTCATACCACTTTAAAGGACTTATTACACCTGGAGAGAGAGCCAGGGCCTGCCTTCCAGAAGATCGTGTGCATTCCGGAGCAGATTGCCCATCCTGGCAGCTCTACATGCCTGCAGGGCTGATGCAACAGCCAGCTTCAGCCTCAAAAGTCCAGCAGGGTCAGGGGGGAGCAACCTTCACTTTGACCTCTATTGAAACTTCACCAGAGATCTTTGAATGGGAAGTTGTAGAAAACCTGTGAACATTTATAGAATTGATACTTATGGGCCTTTTGGTGAACTACCATGTACTTTGGCTTTGTAGAAAGAAGGAAGGATAAAGGGATTGATACTCTGCAGCACACAGAACCCCATTAGCATATTTTGTCATCAAGCCCACAAAATAACTTGTCATTCTTAAGCACAACATGGATTTTGTGTTCTCATCACTTTGCCCTTTCCTGACATGACTACGGATGCCACTTAGGCCAGTGTATTAGTGTTTCAGGACTTCCAAGACCAAGAACCATAGACAGGGTATCTTACAACAACAGAAATTTATCCTCTCTAGTTCTGGAGACTGTGAGTCTGAGCACACAGTGGTGGCAGGACCATACTCCTTCTGAAGGCTCTGGGATAGGATCCTTCCCTGCCTCTTGCTGGTTCCTAGTGGTTGCTAAGAGTCTATGGTGCTGCCTGGTTTGTAGATGCATTATTCCAATCTCTCTCTGCCCCCTGTGGGTTTCTGTGTCTTCACATCCTTGTAGGACAATAGTCATTGGATTTAGGGTCCACCCTAATCCAGTAGGACAATACCTTAACTTGATTACATCTGCAAGATCCTGTTTCCATGGAGATCACTCACAGGCCTTTGGAGTTAGGACTTGAATATATCCTCCTGATGGACACAGTTTAACTCAATTCCAGCCAGTATCTTCAGGTGTGTTCCAGATTGAATCTCTTTCCTTCTTTCCAAGAATATAGCTCCAACTCGTCTCCCTTCTCTTCCTGCATCATCAGTCATCTCCCATCTCTACACAACCCCCTTTATCAACATAGAACATGGGATTATTTCTTGCATATTGAAACAAACAAACACACAGCAAGCAAGCAAACAAACAAACCTTTCTTGATATCTGCATTAGCCATATTCTCCAGGGAATCAGAATACATAGGATGTATATATATAGGAAGATATTTATTATAAGAAATTGGCTTACATGATTATGGATGCTAACAAGTCCCAAGATTTGCAAAGGGAGTTTGCAAGCTGGAGACCCAAATTCAATGGTGTCGTTTCCATTCCAAAGGTCAGCAGCCTGAGACCCAGGAAGAGCCAATACTTTTATTCAGGTTCTGAAGCTGAAAAAAGTCAACGCCCCAAGTCAAAGGCTAGCAGACAGGAAGCACGATCAGCTTCTCAGGGGAGGATCGATTTTTTGGTCTATACTGGTATGTACCTTCAGCTGTTGGATCAGGCCCATCCACATTAGGGATAGCAATCTGCTTAACTCACTCTCCTGATTTACATGTTAATCTCCTCCAAACACATCTTCACAGAAACACCTGGAATCATGTTTGATCAAATATCTGGGCACCTGTAGCCCTGTCAAATTGATCCATAAAAGTAACCATTACAAACTCCCTTTCTTTTCCACTATTTTTGTCTTTACAGCAAAACTTCTCAAAGGTAGAACTTTACTTGTTGTCTCCAATTGCTCTGTTTCATGCCTGGTCACATTTCAATTAGACTTTACTCCACAACTACAGAAAACACCTTTTTGTTTTGTTTTGTTTTAAATATAGTTTTATTGATTTCAGAGAGGAAGAAAGAGGGAGAGAGATAGAAACATCAATAAAGAGAGAGAATCATTGATTGGCTGCCTCCTGCACGCCCCCTACTGGGGATGGAGACCGCAACCTGGGCTTGTGCCCTTGGCTGGAATAGAACTTGGGACCCTTCAGTCCTCAGGCAAATGCTCTATCCACTGAGTCAAACCAGCTAGGGCCAGAAAACACCTTTATAAAGAATCAGTGGTCTCCACACAGTGAACCCAGTGGTCAAATCTTAGTTGACCTGGAGGTAAACTCTATTAAAGCAAGGATGTTTATCTGTTTTGTTCATGGTAGCATTTTCATCTCTTAGGAAGAAGAGTGACTAGCACATAGTAGGTCTTCAATTAGTATTTGTTGAATTAACAAATAACTCTTTCTTGAGTCATCCTGTCATTGGACATATTTGATTTTTTTCTTTTTGAAACTTTATTTCCCCTCAGCTCCAAGCCTATCTTGGTTTCCTTCCAAACTTTCTGGCTGTTCCTTTTTAATCTTCTTTGTAGATTCCTATTCATCTCCCAGCCTCTTAGTTCTGAGTACCCATGAACTCAGTCCTTGTTCTCTAGGGGGTCTCATCCATTCTAGCATTTAAAACGCTATCTATATGTTAGCAAATCCAAATATTGTATCATCACTTCTTTCTTGGACACAAGACCTCTTCACTTAGGTGTTTAATTGATCTCAAATTAAATATTTCCAAATATGAGTTTTCTACCTTCTCCCAAAGGTTCTTCTATTAATGCCCCACTTTTATCCCATCAACATATCCTATGAGTTCTAACTTCAAAATATATCCAGACTTAAACACTTCTCCTCACTTCCATTGTTTCCATCATGACTCACTCATGTTCTCCAGATTCTTAATCTTTGCCACCATTTTTACAATCTCAATTATTTTACTTCCTGAAATACCAAGGAATGAAAATCCCTATCCTCCACCTTACCTTTTTCTCTATTCCACTTATCACCAACTAGAATATATATATATATAACACATATAGGGTATATGTGTGCTGTGGTCTAAATGTTTGTGTTCCCTTAAAATTGATATATTGAAATCTTAACCCCCAACATGATGATATCAGGGGGTGAAGCCTTGGTGAGGTATTTATCGTCTACCTCTACCATTAGAATGTAAGTTGCAGTAGGGGTACATTCTCTTATTAATGACTATATCCATGGCATCTAGAACACTGGACCATAATAGTAGATCAATAAATATGCCTTGAATAAATACATGTCTTTCTATTCTTTTTTAGGATATCAAAGTCCTAACACATCCTTCAGGGTAATGCTTATAAAGTCACCTTTTTCCTAAGGAATTTTTATGTCTCTTCAACTACAAGTAACCACTCCTTCCTCTGGCCTTCCATTAAACCTCACTTTTTATATTTTATCGAATGACTTCTATGCCCTCCTAGACTCACTTATGTTCTCTCATTTAATAATTTATTCTAACCAGTAGCACAATGCCTATGGACTCTCAATAAATGCTTTGCAAAGAATAAATAAATTCTCACTAAAGCCTATAAGACAAAAATAATCATTCCTAATGTGACAATGAAAATGAGTTTCAGTAGCATTAAGCATGTTGTAGAAGGTTTTATGGCAGGCAAATGAGACTCCAAATGAAAATCAAGGTTTCCCACTCCAACTCTTGTTCGCTTCAGTTCACTCTTTCAACCCCAGGGTCATGGCTCCCAACCAGGTATCAGGGAACAAATTTCCTGCATGGACTGTCACACAAATATTCTTTATTCTACAGGAGAAATATTGAGCTACTTTATGACTTGGGAACAAAAGGTTGTAAATGTTGTTTTGCTAAATCAAACCTTCTATTACCTTCCAGTTTGCCTTTTATGATTTTCCCTGGTAATCTTTTATTGTTATGAGAGGAAATAAAATTAGAAGCAGTAACTGTGGTGAAGAAGGGAAGACTGGTACTGCCAGATGTCAAATCACCAAGAAATGGAAACAAAACAAAATAGATAACAACAGCAAAAATAAAAGTAATAAGAGAGGTGAAAGGAATGACCAACATTAAGGAAATGATAATAGAAAAAATGTTCAAGAGAGAAAGCTAAGCCTTACATACTTCTCTAATAACTAAGATCAATTTTGCACTAGAATATTATGTAATAACTGACTTAAAATATTCTAGCTAATGATGGGACAGAAGCATGTATAATATAATTTTTAAAAACAATCCCATTCTATCATCCTCTTACACATTTTTTTTTTTTGTATCACTAGCTCTTGGTTTGATTTGAACAGAAATCAAGTTTCAAATATATGGCTAAAAACAATATACTTTAACCGCATCCCAAAATCACATTGGAGAGACGTCATCTGATCCAGGTGAAACAGGAAGAGCAGACCCATCTTCTCTCCTAGAATCACCAGCAATTAGAAAAAAAGACACAACGGTTTTAAAGCCACTGCGTATGGCTTCTCTCTCTTTTTTAAAGATGAAGATAATTTGCCTTTTATTTTTTTTTAAAAATATATTTCTATTGACTTCAGAGAGGAAGGGAGAGATAGAGAGAGAGAGAGAGAAACATCACTGATGAGAGAGAATCATTGATTGGCTACCTCCTGCACACCCCATTACTGGGATTTGAGCCTGCAACCCCTGGGCATGTACTCTGACCGGGAATTTAACCCTGACCTCCTGGTTCATAGGTTGACATTCAACCACCGAGTCATGCCAGCCAGGCCACATGGTTTCTATCTTTATTTAGCTTGTATTCCAGTGGCAGAGACATATAAGAACATATAAAGAGGACAATTATAAGTGAAACATTTTATGCAGATAATCAAATGGTGGTGAGAAAGTCACTAAAGGGCTATTTATTTGTTTATGAATTTCTTATTTTTTTGGTTGCACACATGTTTAAAAAGTCAATGAGAGAAAAGAAAATATAGGAAAAAAAGTAATTCTTCCTCCTTCTTCCCTTCATGCAATATTTGAACTCACCAGTTCTACCCAGAGACAAATATAAGTACCCATGTCTGTGCGTCCTCTGCAGACAGTCTACGCATACAAAATTATGTATGTGGATGTTTTAAAATTTTCTCCACAAATGGTAGAATTACCAAACACATAGTTCTATATCCAAATATTCCCACTTAATATATATATTGTAAATCATTCCCCATCAGCAGCTAGGGCTGTCTCGTTCTTTTTAATGTATTGAAGTTAATGTATTTTATTAGTTTTTTTTACTAGTGGAGTTTTAGGAAATAGCCAATCTGTTGCTGTTAAGGAGACAAAGCACCATGGACTACTGCTGAGCACCTGTCATTTCACACATGCTCAAGTTGATGTGATTTCCTGAAACTGAAGTTGCTGAGTCAAAAGTTATTTGGGTTTTAATATAACAAGACTTGCTATCTGTTTTCCCCTCACATTGTAGCCATATAAACACTTATCAGCAATTCTGAGTGTTCCCCCACGTGTGAGTATTATCAAACTTTTAGGTCTTTGCCTACAAATTAGTTTTAAAAATGATACTCTTGATAGTTCAATGGAAGTGTATTTGTTATGAGAAGTTTCAAACTGTTAGAAACTTTTTTGTCTTCTTTTCTCAAAATGCCCTGTGCACAGCCTATATTCACTTCTCCACTAGGTCCTTGGTAAATTTGTATTCCTTGCTGAGTTATAGGTGATCACTTCATGCTTAGGACACCAGCCATTATGTGGCATACACTGTCGATATTTTTACCACTTTATCATTTTCCTCTAGATTTTTTCAGGCATACTGTTTTATTTTTTTAATTACAGTTTATATTCAATATTATTTTGTGAAGTATATGATTTTCTACACAGAGTGGTTAGAAAACCATATACTTTACAAAGTGACCCAGTATTTCCAATACCCACCTAACACTATACATAGTTATTGCAATATTATTGCCTATATTCCCTATGCTGTACTTTACATCCCCATGACTATTCTGTAATTACCAATTTGTACATATTAATCTCTTCCCCTTTTCACCCAGCCCTCTCAATCCCCCTCACTTCTGGCATCTCTCAATCTGTTCTTTGAATCTATGATGAGTTTTTATTTTGTTTGTTCATTTATTTTGTTCTTTAGATTCCACATGTAAGTGAAATAATATGGTATTTGTCTTTCTCTGTCTGACTTACTTCACTTCGCATAGTACCCTCTAGGTTCAGGAAGACTTTTTAAAAAATATTCACCAGAGGACATGTTTAGAGAGAGGAAGAGAGACAATGAGAGAGAGACATTGATGTGCGAGAGAAATGTCAAACTTCTGCACATGCCCTGACTGGGGACTGAACCTGCAACCCAGGTATGTGCCCTGACCAGGTATCTAACTGGCAACCCTTCAGTGCATAGGATGATGCTCAACTAACTGAGCCACTCTGCAGGGCTCAGGAAGACTTTTACATTTGTTTTGTGTAGTCAAAATTTTATACTGGGCAAGGTGTGAAGAGAGGACATGGGAGGATGCCCGCATGGATAGTTGGAAGGAGTTGGAGAAGAAGTTGGAGGATTTCTGATTGGAGAAGGTGCAAGGTTGAATTACTGGATAAGGAGTCGCGAGGCTTAATGAGCTGATAGATCTAAATGGACCACAGAGAATAGGGTGGTGTCTCACCCAAACTAGCAGAGGGGCATTGGTGAAGATAAGGTTAGGGCATGACCATGGGAGTGGTGGCTGGCTGAAAGTGGATGCCTGAAGATGCCCATGTGGAAGAATGGAGAGATCTAGGTGTTAGGAGAAATTCTCCTCTGAACATTGAAGTGGCAGGTGTATGGGTAGAAAGGAAGAGGACATGTGGGGCTGAAAGCAACATAAAAGTATTTAGTAAATTGCAAGGAAAAGTTGAAATGAGGCATGAAGACAGAGCTTTATTCCATTTCATTGCTTCAGTCCTATAGGGTGTAGCAGGGTAGCACTGTGGTTGGAGGCCTGGATGCAGAGTCAGAAAATAGATGCCTCGTATGAACCTCGGTGTCCTCAGCCTCGGTGTTCTCATCTGTTAAATTAGTCTGTTGGACGGAGTGGATGATGCAATCACGTCTGGCTCTACTGTTCTCTGACTGCAGTGGCCTGGGCAGCATCACCACAGGCTGACTGGTACTTTTCCTATCAGACACGTAATGGGATGGACCTGAAACCCCAGCACACTCACCGCACTGTCAGACGGGGTAGACCAGTACTCCTGATTGGCATGGGGCCATCTTCAAAGCAAGGCTGTCTCGGAGGGAGCTTTGGAAATATTGACAGCCAAGTTGGATCCAGGCCCAGAACTGAAAAGAGATCAAAAGCATAGCCTTAAATAAAACCAGCTGGAAGCACAGCTATTAAAAAAGAAGGAGAAAAAAGAGCCCAAGATTCTCTAGGCCAGGACCTTTATTTCAACATGTAAAACACAAACCCCGGAGACAGAGAATCAGACCTTCCAGAGCATTTCTGGAAGAGGGTGAGCCAGCATTTTGATTTGCGTAATGAAAACCGGCTGTTTAAACGTGTTGGGTCTCACTTGCCCGAAGGAGAGATGCCTTCTCTCTCGTGCTAGACAGGACGGTGGCAAATGCTTTTTGCTCAAAGTACTTGGAGGTGAAAGTGATAAAGCTGCCTCCACATTAACCCATTTAATTTTCATAAGAAGCCTTCCAAGACGAGAGCATACAGCACAGAGAGGTGCAGTGTGTTTCTGAGTAATGAGGCTCCGAACATTGAAAAAACGTGGCCAAGTGAATGGCCCGGCTGAAACCCTGAGACCAGAGACCTGGCAGCAAGGACGAGAGACATGGCTTGGAGTCCTGTCAGCAGAGGGTCTGGGGGAGGTCTCCTAGGACAAGGCCCTATCGTGCCTTGTCATGGGGGTGGTCCTGTGCATTGTGGGATGTTTAGCAGCATCCCTGGCTTGGTCAGTCCTTGGTCAGTACATTCTCTCTCCCAGTGGGGACAACCAAAAATGTTGTCAGATATTTTTCAAATGTCTCCTGCGGGGGGAGGGGGGGCTTGGGGGCTTGGGAGACAAAATCCCCTTCAGCTGGAAACACTGAGCTGCAAACTGAATCGGCTCTGAAACGAAACGTGTGGAGATGAGGGCATTAAGAAGGCAGCTATTTGACTGCAAGGAAAGAGTCTTAATGGGTAAGAATCTGTTGCCTCAACTTGTGGGTTCACTCTGATGCATCCGACTGTCTGATCAAGTCACTTAGTCCCTCTCATGCTCCACTATTTCATATTTTAAAGTAGAATAGTAGTATGTCACTTGCACAGATGTGGAGGGGCTTAGAAATAGAAAAGTTTTATATAAACACATGGGCATCTAATAGCCTTCAGTGAACTTAGGAGATGAGCGTGCGAGTGTCTGTTTGCTTTTCATTTAATTACAGAAGTTGTTTAAGTGTAGGAATAATGTCCTAAGTCATCTCTGTAGTGAATTCTCCTCACCGTGTCATGTGTATATGGGTATGCACTAAAAATCTAAAAAATTTTTTGAAGTACTTTTTTATTAGCCTTAGAATAATTATGTTTCTAATTGAAAGTAATATTTCTTTAAAAAATCTTGCATTTGGTCCTGCAGGTATGGCTCAATGGTTAAGCATCAACCTATGAATCAGGAAGTCTTGGTTTGATTCCCCGTCAGGGTACATGCCTGTGTTATGGGCTTGATCCCCAGTGTGGGGTGTGCAGGAGACAGCCGATCAATGATTCTCTTTCATCATTGCTGTTTCTATCTCTCTCTCCCTCTCCCTTCCTCTCTGAAATAAAATACATATTTTTAAAAATCTTTCATTTGATGTAAAAAATGCTAGTATCATACCACTAAAGAAGCAGGTTCTCACTTTTTTTAGTTTTGAGATTTTGCTTAATGTATTACTCTATCATTAGAGTGGGCCCTGCTTGATGAGGATATAGAGTAACAGTGACAATGCCTAAAATAAGTACTGTCTTCCCTGCTTATCCACCGTTTTACTTCCCACAGTGTCAGTTACCCTGTGGTCCAGAAATAGTAAATTGTACACGTTTCTCAGCAGCGTGAAGAAATCTGGCACTGGCCATCTCGGCTTCCAGACACATGAATCCTCCCTTTGTCCAGTGAGTCCACGTCGTAGGCACTTCCTGTCCCTTAGTCACTCAGACACCATCTCGGATATCTAGTAGGTTATCAGAGTGAGAGGTAGACCACTTTCCTGTAAGTTTTATTGCAGGGTGTTGTTATAATTATTCCATTTTACTGCTATTTATTATTGTTAATCTCTTATTGTGCCCAGTTTACAAATTGAACTATATCATAGGCCTGTATGTTTCAGAAAAAGCATCTTACCTAATAATAGAGAAACATGTAAATTGACTGTACCTCCCATACACCCACAGCCAATCAGAGTGAGTATGCAAATTAACCCAACAAAGATGGAGGTTAATTTGCATACATACCTGGGTCCCGGGAACCTCCTTGGCACCCAGGTCACTCCCAGCCGGCCATCGGAGTTGGGGGGCTTGTTTCCTGTGACCAAACCTAGACCATCCGGAAGTCAGCGCTGGGTTGCCCAGCTGCAGCCTGGCGACCCAACACTGACTGCTCAGGTGGCTGAGACCCAGAAAGTGAATCAGGGTCTGATCTGCAGCCTCAGTGGAAGCTGTTGATCAGTGTACTTACCTCTCTCTTTCTCTCCCTCTTTCTTTCTGATCTTTGCCAGCAGCCAGGCTTTTCTTTCTCTCCAGCCTCCACTGGGGGCTGCTGTTAAGCCCCACCTCTTTGATCAGGCCCAGAGATAGGCCTGGAGATGCTGACTGGCATAGGAACCGACCAATCAGAACCAAAGGTGGGTGCTGTGGGGAACCAATGGCTGCCTAGGAGGCAGAGCTTCTGATGCTGACTGGCATAGGAACCGACCAATGAGAACCAAATCTGGGTGCTGTGGGGAGCCAATGGCTGCCTAGGAGGTGAAGCTTTTGATGCTGGCATAGGAACTGACCAATCAGAACCAAATTGGCCAGCAGAGGAGGACAGTTGGGAGCGACATCAGGCCTGTAGGAGAGGGCAGTTAGGGGTGATCAGGCTGGCAGGCAGAAGCAGTTAGGAGCCAGTGGTCCCAGATTGTGAGTGGGATGTCTGACAGTCAGACATCCCACAAAGGGTCCCCAATTGGAGAGGGTGCAGGCTGAGTTGAGGGAATCCCCCCTCCATGCACAAATTTCATGCACCGGGCCTCTAGTAGTATATATAAAGTTTGGGACTACCCACAGTTTCAGGCATCCACTGGGGGTCTTGGAACAACCCCTCCCGCCCCTCCCCCCACACACAGGAAATATGAGGCTACTGCATGCAGTGGGTTCTACAGTGGACAGAAGCAGAGACTTCCCACTAAAGTCCAGGGAGACACAGAGGATGCTAAGGCTGATGGAGAATGGATGTTAATGTCACTGTAGGGTGTTATGAGGCAGGGGCTTGTCAGGAGAAGCACTGTAGCTGTCAAGGTCCAAAGAGAAAAGATGGCATATGGAAATTATAATTCAAGCAGAGTTTACTTCCTCAGAGACTAATGAAGGTGGGATGTGGTGTAGGGAACCACAAGGGCACTGCTGAGACCCAAGCAAGCAGTGGTGACCCTGGTTGTTACTCTGCCAGGCCCATAGGGACGGGGAGAGGAGAGTTTACTGAAACCTGGGAGGCCAGAAAGAGTTTGTGTGCAGAGCAAGCTGCGTTGACCTGGCAGGAGACACCGCTAGGCTGAGGTGACCTCACCGGGAGGGATTCAATAGAAGAATACCTGAGTTTTCTCTCTTCTCTTCTATCTCCCGCTGGGGCTCCCTATTGACTGAACTCAACCAGAGGTCAAAGGGCACAGGAGACAATTACTGAAGAGGTCAGTCACCCAGAAGTGGATTTGGATGGTCCAGTGGAAGGTATGGCAGAGAGTTGCCAGTTCAGAGAATGGCCCAGAAGAGGTGATAGCGTAGTAGGCAATGACGTGAGGTGGGGTGATTTGGGGTTAATATTTGGCATTTGTCTTATGTGCAGGAATTCAGGACTTGCTTTGCGAAATTTAAAATGGCAGGCATGGACAACAATCTTTTCTATTTCATTTCAACCAAAGTCTGTTCTTTATTGTATAAAAGTAAGTGCACCTGTAATGGTAGAACCCCAAGAGTTGGTTAGTTGGGGTTGTATTGTAAACAGATTCTAAAAATTCTCAAATAACCCAGGGCCACGTGTTTGTTCGTATATATTGCACATTTGCAGAAAGACTGAGCCCATTTATTTAAAAGTAACTGTAAGCAAGTTATCAACAGATGCAAATGGCAGTTAATCTTTAATTGTATCATTGCTAAGCGTTGTGGTGTACTCAGCTACACCAGCGAGACATGCTGCCCTCTTCTCTGCAAACCTGTCCCTCTGCTGGGAGTAGGAACATCCCTAAGTCTGGATGGCAGCTCTCTGGCCCTCTGCTGCCACTCTCTGCCCTGTGTCCATGGCAGACATCACTAATCAAGCATAGCGTACTCATACTACTCTTAAACCCAGGGCTTGGCCTGCAAAATGAAAGTCATTTGTAATTTCTGCCTTAAATTGTGCTCATAACATGGTCGTGTTCATTTGGCCTGCTCTCTCCAACTGGGAGTATATGTGCAGAATGTCCATATTTGAGAAGGTAAATAATTTTTTTTTAAAAAAACCTCATTTATGCATTCACAAACATTTAATGAACACCTACTATGTCTCAGGTTCGGTGCCTGGAGGGAGCTACATACACATGTACAAGCTGTGGTCATTGTGAAAACACTCACAGCCCAGTGAGAGATACACAAGCCAACATTGTGAGTTTAAAGCTACTTTAATCGAGGTTTAAACACAAGACAAGACTCAGTTCCACCTGAGAATCAGATGCTAAAAATGCTGTTTTCACCTCCAAGAATACTGTTACTATGATCTCTAAATGGGCCTTGTGTCTGTTCAGGGATGACCTTACTCCGGTGGAGAGCTTTACCCTTTGACTTTGGAAAATCGAGTATGATGTAATAATCTAGGAACAGGCCAAAAGATATTTCGCTTGACCCCAAGAGGTGACTTTTCTCTTATTCTGAAGTCAGAGTGCAGACAATCTGGGAAAGCTTTCTATTTCTTTCTATTTATTCACGCAGTCATCATAATCATTATTACAGCTGCATTTAATATTTATTGAATGTCAAGCCACCTTGGGCAAAGAATACAGTAGAATAAAGGAGAAAGCTAGGGGGTCTGACATACAAAGTGAGTCTTCAAAGGGAATTAGGAGACTCTTTTGTGAAGAGGAGACTCACGCGAAAGAACTGGATTGAGGACAAGAATAGACCCCATGAATGGGTGTAGCTTCTTCTGTGGACGATATGGCTCTGTCTGGATTCCTTTTCAGAGATGTTTTCCATTTCTTCGTAAAGTACCAGTGTCTTTGAAGCCAATCTCTGTCGAACAAAATGGTTATTATACACTCGCACTTCGCCCAGGAAGACAGGCTGGTTTTATACAAGATAAAGCAAATATCTATTTCTTGGAGGAAAAGATAACAATATCATAATCAGACACAGGATGCTGAGACTAAAACAGTGTGCTATGAGTATGATTTAGTAACTTAGCTTTTAAGTTTCTAAAAAGTTAAACAAAATAAAATAAAATAAGAGAAGCCAAAACAAAGGAAGCCCAGTTCTTCCTCGCCAAGCTGGTGTGTCTCTGCTGCAGGAAGAGGGTTTATCTCAGGGACTGAGGCAAAATAGAACAAAATGGAGAAAACTGGGTGAGAATTTTCAGGAGATAAAACAAGTTCCCATTGGAGACTCACTCCGTATGTCATTCACCTTCACAATCTGTAAAATGGATGCATGTTCTTTTCACCAAAGACTGCATGGGGTTGCCAGATGTGTCAGAGAGTTCCATCGGCTGCCCAGCAGTATCAGATTCCCTCTTTCTCTATTTGAAACTCTTTGATTTCCACTGGAGGACCACGTGACTGGGGAAACTGACTCCCACCTGTCTCCGTGCATGTGGCTGACATTTGATGCAGGAATGGAAATATGATCGAGCCTAATGCATGAGAGTTCGCGCTGAGACTTGCTCAGGCTGCTGGGACCTGGGGTCCTCTCTGTCTCTGAAGGGTGGAGTTGTAGACGTGAGGCCTGGACTTGCCAGGCCAGTGTTGGTGGGAAGCCAGTCCAAGAGGAAAGCACAGTGGAAGGCAGAGCTCAGAGTTCCTGAGGGAAATGAAGTGGAGAACTTGACGATAGTGTGACCCTTTGAACCGAACTGTGCCTGGAATCCTCCCAATTTTTAGTGTTGTAATTGTCATAAGCAAGAAATAATTTTTTTTCTGTTCATCAGATTTTTTTATTCACTTGATTTTTAGATTCACTTGTTGATAGATCTGTATTTGTTGTATTTGTTGTTCATATTTTTTTAATGTATTTTATAGATTTTTTTACAGAGTGGAAGGGAGAGGGATAGAGAGTTGGAAACATCAATGAGAGAGTAACATTGATCAGCTGCCTCCTGCACACCTTCTACTGGGGAGGTGCCTGCAACCAAGGTACATGCCCTTGACCGGAATCGAACCTGGGACCTTTCACTCCGCAGGCCAATGCTCTATTCACTGAGCCAAACCGGTTAGGGCTGTTGTTCATAATTTTCATCTTTACCTTTTTCTACTTCTTCCTCTTCTTAAAGGATACCTTTCAGCATTTCATATAATACTAGTTTGGCGGTGATGAACTCCTTTAACTTTTTCTCACCTGTGAAGGTCTTTATCTGACCTTCAATTCTGAGTGATAGCTTTGCTGGGTAGATTAATCTTGGTTGTAGGTTCTTGCTATTCATCACTTTGAGTACTTCTTGCCACTCCCGTCTGTCCTGCATAGTTTCTGTTGAGAAATCTGCTGACAGTCGTATGGGTGCTCCCTTGTAGGTAACTAACTGTTTTTCTCTTGCTGCTTTTAATATTCTCTTTTTGTCTTTTGCTCTTGGCATTTTAATTATGATGTGTTTTGGTGTGGTCCTCTTTGGATTCCTTTTGTTTGGGGTTCTGTGCACTTCCTGGACTTGTAAGTCTATTTCCAGGTGGGGGAAGTTTTCTGTCATTATTTCTTCAAATAGGTTTTCAGTATCTTGCTCTTTCTCTTCTTTTGGCAGCCCCATAATTCTGATGTTGGTATGCTTGAAGTTGTCCTAGAGGCTCCTTACACTATCTTCATAGTTTTGGACTCTTTTTTCTTTTTGCTTTTCTGGTTGAGTGTTTTTTGCTTCTTTGTATTTCAAATCTTTGACTTGATTCTTGTGATTCTCTAGTCTGCTGGTAGATCTCTGTATAATATTTTTTATTTCAGTCAGTGTATGCTTAACTTCTAGTTGCTTCTTTTCCATATCCTTGAGGGTCTCGCTAAATTTATTGGCCTTTTCTAGAAAATTCTTGAAAAACCTTATAACCGTGGTTTTGAACTCTATATACAGTCATTTGCTTTCCTCCATTTCTTTCATTTGTGATCTGTTTCTTTGTCTCTGCATTTTGGCTGCTTCCCTGAGTTGATAGAGTAGCTTTGTGTGGTAGGTGTCCTATAGAGCCCAGTGTCTCAGCCTCCCCAGTTACCTGAGGTGGACACTCTTGGTTCACCCCTTTGTGGGCTGTGTGCACAGTCTTGTTGTAGTTAAGCCTTGATTGTTGTTGGTATCACTGGGAGGAATTGACCTCCAGGCTAATTGGCTGTGAGGATCAGCTGTGTCTACGCTGGGAGAACTTCTGTGCTGGAGACACCCTTATGAGACAAGACTTGCAAAAGCCTCTGTGCTCAGCTTGGATGGGGCGGAGTCTCAGGGCCGAGCCAACAACATTGGTTTCCCGTCAGCCCTGCCCTAAGAGGCCCCTGTGTCTCAGTGTCCCGTGGTAATCGCTGCAAGCACCTCTGAGAGAAAGCCGCCCTCAAGTTCTGCCCGCTGCCAGACAGTCCACTTTCTCCCCGAATGAGTCTGGGTCCCCAGAGTTTCGCCTGGAACTGGAGTTCAGAGCAGTTGGGAGCTTTTGTCTCCCTCCCGCTTGAGAAAGCCGGCCTCACACTCAGTTGCCAGTCCTCTCTGCACGCGCGTGTCTCAGTACCTCTGCCTCATGTAGCTCCTCTGAGTCTCAGTGTGCTTTTCTCTTTCCTTCTAGTTGTAGAATTTCCACTCAGCCAGCCTTCCTGTGGTTCTGGATGATGTCCGATTTGTCTTTTAGTTGTAGTTTTGAAATTGTTGTGCGAGGCAGCAGTTTAGGTGTTTACCTATGCCACTATCTTGGTTTCTCCTCTTGTTTAATCTTTCTAATCCTCCAAGGAATGATTTTTATTTCTTAGTCAATGCAGATGCAGTCTTTATTAGTAATCACTAAAGCTACCTCAGCCAATACATGTTTAGAAATGGCAGCTGTATTTACGCAAACTTCCCAATGTGCTCAACTGGGTGTGATTTATGAGAAGTTACAGAGAATTACACATTTTCCCCAATCCATTTCCCCTCCCCCTGAAAAGCTTGAAAGATTCCTGCTCACCCCTTATGGCTCAGTGCAGCTCCCCCTCTTGAGTGAAGCTGGCCCAGTCGTGCTCCTGACCTTAATGAAATGAATCATTTCCTCTTCGCTGTCACATCAGTGCAGTTGTAATTCACATGGTGCTCTCACCACATTGTCTTCTGGCTGGTTGTTACATGATTGTCTTCTCCAGACCATTAGGAGTCTCTGAATCTGAAGTGCCTGCAACTGGACTTTGCCCATAGTATGTGCCCAATAAGTATATGCATATATTTCACTTATCCCTCCATCCTTTCTCGACTGTCAGGCATTATACCGGAAGCTTGGGATTCAAAGATGAATGCTCTCATCTTGGCTTCTGAAGAACTTAGAGTCTAAGGACATACAATTTTTAAAAATTTTATATACCTAGTAGTTTACATATTATTTGTTTCTATATATAATAATAATTAAGCACAACTGTAATAAATAACTTTATACCTTATATAGATGCACTATTCTGCTAATATATTATTCACATTACAAAACTTACAACATTGGATGAGCTAAGACTAAGCATAAATCAAAGACCTACTAATTTATTGCTGTATCTTAATGGATTGCCTTGAGTGGGCCCTGGGTCCCCTCCCCTGCTGTGAAGACCATTGGCACACTGGCTCGAGATCAAGGGGAAACAGACCGATGGGATTCCATGTGAGGCTTGACTAGCATGGAAAATGAGCCCCGGTCACTGAGCCGGAGGCTCTCAGGGTGGTGAGAAGATCAGGCAGTGAGCTGTTCCAATGGCTTCACTTCTTAATCTTCATGCTCTGAGCCTTCAAAGGAGGAAAAGAATCATATTGTCCAGAAACATATCGTGTTTCCTCTTCTTCCAGTGTAACCCATAGAGAGCTGGCATATGAGAGCATGTCACCTGGTGAGAATTGCTCCTGCTGTTTCCGGAGCATTCCACCTCCAAGGTTCCTGGCAACACAGATTACAGAATGCGCCTGCAATTCTACACTGCCCAAACAAGGGTCTTTTCTAACTTAGCCAGTCACTCTGTGTCCATCACCCAGATTAAACACAAAGGGCTTGACTTCACCCTCGACGCCAGGAGATCTCTATTAGCTCCCTGACTCCCAATGTCTCCAGCCAGGCAGAACTAAGGGGCTCAGTATTTCATCTGCCCTGTGCCCACTGGACATTTTCCAAAGGGCAGAAGAGATGAACTAGAAAGCACAATTTAATGTATTATTCCCCCCTCCCAGCCCCAACAATCTCATGAAGCACATATTATCCCATTTTATAAATAGAACAATCGAGGCCATGCAAAGTCAATGACTTGCCCCAAAAGTCAATTAATATGCTGAAGAACCAGGACTGAAACAAAAGTTCTCTGGCTTCTATTACTTTTCTTGTGTTACCGAACTACTCCATCTCATTAACGATGGTGGAATTAATTGCTATAAAAGTAATAGATTCTGTTGAATATAGAAATGGTGCAGCTTCAGAAATAGCATATTCTTCTTGCTTGTTATATGGAAGTTCTTTCACCAGCAAAGTGAACTGACTTACCTGGTGGTGGGAGTAGGATTGAAGTCTTTCCGTCATGCCCAAGTCCCTTTTCACCATCCTGTATGCCTCATCTGGTTCTTCAAGAAAAATGAGCCAGGCTTGACAATTGTAACACATATTAACATTACATAGCATCTCAGAATTTAACCAGTGCTTTCACATACATGATTCCTTTCAACTCTCATACCACCTTATAAGATAACTATTATTTTATTCTTCTTCTTGGTTTGCAAATGAGAAAACAGATGCATTTGGTATAGGACTGGGAAGCCAGGACTCTAAAACCGCTGGGTCCTGAAGTCCCCACCTAAGTACACCTTATGGTAGTGTTTAGCTTTATGTCTCGGTAGGAGTTATAATCCACACATTCTTTCAGTTTCAGACTCTGCTCTTACCAACTCCTGCCTGGGGAAGACAGGGACACAGACTGATGCTGCCATGGCCCAGCTCATACTGAGAGTTACTGTGGAGTTTGCCCCTTTATTTTATTAGGAGAGCAAAAGGGACCCGAATTATCTGTTGATGAGACATTTTACTTAATTACCACAGTCAAACAACCATTTGCACTTAATAAAAAGTAAAAATGATGGAAGTATTATAAAAGTTTAACATAGTTGAAGGCATGAGAGAACCAGAAGAGCCTTCACCTAACTCATAGGGACGACCTGAGGTTGTCCCTCTTATAATGCTGATGCTAATGGTATCGATAGTCACATTTTGGGGCCCTAAGTATGTTTTATACATTATATCCTTACATGCTCACAAAATCCAGTGAAGTAGGGTGATGTTATAATTCTCACTGTTCTGATTTCACAGAAGGAGCAGTTAAGCTGGCCAAGAGTGCATAGGATCTGTCTGACCTAAGACGCGATGGGGGTAGCAGGGCACGAACACTGGACTGCTTCTCGCATAGTCTCTCCCTTGAGTGGAGGGTTAGCTCACCTTGGGAAGAAAAGGTGTTACAGGGCTGGTCATACTATCACACTTTTAAAAAGATTTCTCTGGCAGTTCAAGACTCAAAGGGCAATACATTTAAATGCCCTTTGGGTTAATATACTTGTCAAAGAACATGGAAGACTATAACAATGCCCTTTTCCATTATTTCTTTATCCAATCAAGATGGAAACCCAAAGAGGTTATATTGAAGGCTAGGGCTAAGTATAGCCTTAGATATTTAACATGAAGCACTTAATTTTCTCTGTAATTGTGATCACTCTGAGACCCAGGATGAGATAG
The DNA here is from genome assembly GCF_963455305.1 of Plecotus auritus. NCBI lineage: Eukaryota > Metazoa > Chordata > Mammalia > Chiroptera > Vespertilionidae > Plecotus > Plecotus auritus. The sequence continues at coordinate 243,911,766 of NC_137770.1, read as the reverse complement.
CGCAGCTCAAGAAAAGCAAGGGAGAGGCAGAGAAAAGTGTAGGGTTTAAGAAAAGTCTATCTGGACCCCAAAGCTGTGTATGTCCCTCTGCACAGCCCAGCCAAGCCCCGATTTGATATGGAGTCACTGTCATTTCAATCAATTTCAGCAAATGTGGAATACTCATTATATGTGAGAGCAATGCACCTATGATTCCCCACTGCTGGACCAAGTCTGAGCTGTTCCCAAACGTGCTGGGGCTCTGTGACGTAAAAATGCAGGCCCTTTTCAATAATTTAAATGTCCAGACTGGTGCAGTGATCCAAACTCAAGCCTTATTCCACCTGATAAACTCTTCTGCTGCTCTGAATCAGGCCAACTTCAGGTTTGGGAACTTTGGGTGGCTCCTGGACCGTGAGTGTCTTCTTTGTTTCCCCACACTGCTGTTCTGATTCCCCCTGAACGCTCTAGTCCAGATTTCTGATCCTTTCATGGTCAAGTGCAGGAGGAGGGAAAGGGCCAACATGTGAACGGATGTGTGACCAGGTGCTGGATCTTGCAGCACATGGCATGGGTACTCCTCGCTTAGGAGGTCTGTATGCCACCTCCAAAAACTCAGTGTAAAAAGAAAAGCCTTTTCTCCTGCTCTTCTATTCAAATCATTTATTCCTTTGAGGTAGGTGACTGATAGTTTCAGTTGTACATTTTTGTAGCAAATGAGGCCTAGGCCTATATTTTGAACCTGGCTAATTGGCACCTATTGTTGTGGTCTTGGGGAATTCTGCCAATAAGGAGACAGGAGGGGTCCCATTTATCAGCCTCTCATGCTAACATTTATTCAAGGCTTACTACATGCCAAATACTGCGTTAATCTCCGGTTATTTCATTTAATCCTCAGAATGGCCTATTGGGTAGGCATTGTTTTCCTGATGAGGAAATTTCAACACAATAATTCAAGTTAATGTAGTTATTAGCACTGGAGCTGGACATTAATTCAGGCAGTTTGGTGATTTCCAAATGGTTAATCACTGCATTGAATTTCTTCCCCCACAATAGCAGCAGGCTTGGGAATCATGCCAGGTCAACATATTAGAAGGAAACCTTGCTCAAATCTCACCAGTGCTGAGCACAGTGGTTAATTAAGCAGAGCATAGAGGAGTCAGGGGAAAGAAGGTAAAGAGGAAATGGATAGACTTCCTTCAAAACCAATGAATGGGGCAGGGTGTAGAGAAGGAATATACATTTGAAGTCCAACAGTCCTGGGCTTATCTCTGACCTTTTCCTTCCTAAAATGACCTTGGAAAATTATTTCACAAACTTTAGTCTTGGTTTCAATTCCATAAAGTAAGGATAATAATATATATCACAGGACTGATCTGAGAACTGAGATGTTGTAATAGTGTGAAATATTAGATAATTGAAGGTTGTGATGATGATGATGATAGCTAATGGCAATAGCTAATATTTATTAAGTAGTTATTACATGCCAGATGGTGGTCTAAGCACTTCACATGTATTTACTTGTTTAATCTTCAAAACATATAATGAGACAGTACTATTCCTATTTCTTTTTACAGAAGAATAAATGCAAGCAAGGATGAGTAATTTGCGCAATGTTAACACAGCTAGTGAGCAGCAAGCTGAGACATGAGCATAGGCAGCCTATGAGTGGAGCCTGGGTGTAACCAGCACTGCTCTGGTGATATCTGGAAATCTCAGGGAGGACTATGATTCTTCACAGCCACGATAAATGGCAATGTCATCATTATAATTAGTTTTACATAATTCTTTATTTCATTTTGTCTTTATTATATTTTTTCTTTATTTTATTTTATTTTTCCATTACCGTTTATCTCCTCTATACCCTCTTCCACTCACCTCTCCCTTCTCCCCCCACAATTACCATTCTATTCATGTGCATGAGATCTCTCTTTTTTTTTCTTTTTTGCTCAATCCTTCTGCATCCCCCATTCTGCCTACCCTCCCACCACCCACAACAGAGCTGTCTGCCTGCTCTGTATCTATGAATCGGACTCTGACTTTGCTTGGCAGTTCAGTTGGTTCATTAGATTCCACATATGAGTGAGATCATATTTGTCTTTTTCTGTCCGGCTTATTTCACTTAGCATAATGTTCTCCAGCTCCATCTATACTGTTGCAAAGGGTGAAAAAATTTTTTTTTCATTTTACAGCAGAATAGTATTCCATTGAGGTTTAGATAGTTTTTTAAAAAAATATATTTTTATTGATTTCAGAGAGGAAAGAAGGGGGAGAGAGAGACAGAAACATCAATGATGAGAAAGAATCATTTATAGGCTGCCTCCTGCACAACCCCTAATGGGGATTGGATATGCAATCTGAGCATGTACCCTGACCGTGAATCAAACCGTGATTGCCTGGTTCATAGGTCAATGCTCAACCACTGAGCCACACAAAGCCTGGCTTAAACAGTTCTTTAATCAATAGGAAGCCCATTCAAGTACAGTGTTTTTGAAATAGAGAAATATTATCAGAGTATTCTTGAGGAATAAGAAGTTGCTTAATAAATTAATAATTAAGAGAAGGCTGGACTTTCATTGTCCACTATCTGATTTGTCATATAAGCTATTTGAAAACTTCTTGGTGAACACAAGAGTTAATCTAACTTTTTTAACTTTTGATTTGAAAGAGGAAAAAAGCACCCAGAAATGTTTTATGATTTGGCAGAAATTCAAAGTTTCTCCTTGATTGTGACACGTGGAGTCCAGAGAATGCCTTGCCTTAAGGTAACATACAGCAAAAATGCATTAGGAAGCAGAAATAGATTTCACTCTGCTGCCCCGCTCACCAACAGACATAATCTGGTCATGGTGATTGAATCAGCAACAGTGACTTGTTTGTGGAAAACCTCCTACATAAATCAAAACCTTTCAATAGGCGTTTGCTTGTGATTTCTGGTGCCCTCTGGCCAAATGGGTTAGCCATCTGTAATTCCATTGGATGTATATGTGTATGTGCATTATATAACAATAAACTCTGAATAACCACAACATCAAACAGATTTTTTTTAAAAAAGTCTGACAATCACTAGCATTTCAGTTGATTCATGTGTATTCTGGTGTTTGGAAAATGCATTTTCTTTTAAATGTGGTTCTTGTTCAAATGAAGGTGAAAGGGTCCAGGAAAATGAGCAGAAGAGTGGGAAGCCTCTAATACTAGTAGCCTAGGCTCTGACCTGGTGTGACACCACCTCTACCCCATCTGTGAATCACAGTAAGTACCTAGGCCGGCCCAGATTCAAGGTGGAGAGTGGGGAATAGATGTTACCTATAGCATGGTCACAGTGCTGAGGGACATAATTGTGGCCATTTTTGGAAACAATTACACAGACAGAAACCAAAGCCCCATTTACAGCATCAAACTGGGATGAATCAACTCCACTCATTTCCATCCTTTTGTCATTCCACCCAAGATTCAATACTCCCCACCCCTGGAATGGCATCTTGATTGGCATCCTGATTCAATGCATGTAAATTGGACGAGAAGGGCCCTCAAGAAAAACATTGAAGTCCTATTGCAGCAACCTGGCCATGTAAAGTGATGATGAGCAGATAAAAAATAATATTTTTCACATAGTGCTCAAGGACCTGAGTCTTTTGGGAGATAGAGGTGCACACCATCAATCTGTTCTTGTTTAATTCTTCTTACACAAGTTCACTGGGGTCTCCACTTGAAGATTCTTTGCTGATGACAGAGTAAATACTTGATGGACAAGAAGGGTTTACTGTGGAGATAAGAAAAGATTTTCAATAGTAGTGTTAGTGAGGAACACTCCTCCTTACTTCTAGTATTTTTGTCTTGTACAAGAAGCTCAATTAGAGCAACCCTGGGTCTTTCTCTGCCCCTTTGGATTATGAGTTGGTTAAATGACTTACCTGGCTAAGGTATTTAAAAATAATAACAAGGGATGCACATCTCAGGTAAGCCAGGTATGTCTCAGGAGTTATGGACCAGGGGGTCCTGCCCAAGTCCAACACTGCTTGAGTTTGCATGGGAGGGCTCCTTAGATCCAGAGTTTGCTATTATCGCCCACTTGACTAATCCACTTAAGAATGAGTCTTCCACCTTGACCTCCATCTGTAACGCATAGCATGTTTGGCTTCCATATTTCTTCTTTGCTTTATTTGTCTACTTGTTAATAATCTAGACAGGCAAAGGGGAATTGCATTTTTGTGGGCCCCCTCAGCAACCTCTATAGAAGGAAGCAATGTTATCAAAAGATCAGCAGCCTAAAGCAATTGGGAGCATTTTGGAAACTTTATGTGTCAAATACCTGGACTAGAGCTATAGAGTGGGACCTAAAGCTAGAATGACAAGTGAGAGGGCATTAGGTGAGAATCTTTTTAAGTGGCTGATGTTGTTTAATACATGGGATGGATATGAAAATATCAGTGTTTTGAAAAACCCACTCAAGCACCATTGTTGAGAATGTCCTGCCAGAGCCTCAAACACAATGCTCTCGAGTCAAATCATATGCACCACCTTCTAGAGTCCTGTGTTCCATAGGACACGAAAAAGCCAATGAAACAAAACAGTCAAGAAAAAAAGAGAAAAGAGTGAAAGAGGGCCAGAGATAAAGAGTTTTCCAATAGGACAGGTGCTTTCGCTGTTCATTCTTACCAATTAATATATTGGGCTTAGTCCGGCTGCTGAGTATTGGAGACCCAAAATAACAGTGTCTTCCCAATACCAAATTTCATCTCATCGTGTTCATCTCTGGATTTAAAAGGGCTCAGAGACAATCCAAACCATTTCTCACACAGGTTCAGTGATGTAGCCAAAGTCCCATAGTTCACTTTTTAATATGTCATTTTTAACTCCCCAAACTAGCTCTTCTTCCTGTGTTCAATATTCCATGTCTCTGTCCTATAAGCCCTAGTGATAGTGCTATCCCCCACTCCACCTCCCTTCTCCTTCCTCCAGTTAAATTGGTTACCTTGTTTATTCTGCTTTAGGAGAGTTGTCACTGCACTTCATTGCAATAAAGTCTGTTATCAATCACATCAGTCCCCTACTCAAAAGCTGTCATTCAATAGGATGTAATGAAGGGCACTGGAATGTGAATTCCAGAATGTCTTTTGCTGCAACCCAGCACTGACACATCATATATGGTTGTGTAGGGGGCTTCTGATGGGGGAACTTCAGCTCAAGACAGCTTGCCTTGGTTTATGCTATTTCTACTACTACTGCTGCCTTTCTGTCTGCTAAATCCTATAGCTTCTTTAAGCCACCAATCATTTCTTGTAGTTAAACTTTCCATGATTTTTCATTCAGAAAAGGGGTAGGCAAAATATGGCTCACAGTCTGGCCTCCTGTATTCAGAGATTTATTATGGCACAGCCACGCCCACCGTTTACATGTGGTCTGTGGCTGTTTTCAGGCTAAGACTGCGGAACTGAGACGACAGAACGCAGTCCCTGCAGCCCACAAAGCTGAAAATATTTCCCATCTCTCCATTTACAGGAAATGTTTGTTGATCCCTGCTTTAGAAGGTTAACAGTCAGCACTTCACTTTTACCGCTCTTAATAGTAATGGCTTTGAACAATAGCCGCCACTCATTGAAGTTAGATAATAGGCTGAGTCCTTTTTTTTTTTTTTTTTTACATTATAGCAGTCAACTTTCATGATATATCTAAAGACCAAGTACAATTCTTCACATAGTAGAGAGAAATAAAGGACTAGGAGGGATTGGGAACCTTACCAAGAGAGCACACAGTAAGTAGCCAAAGTGGGATTTGAACTCTTTTTTAATGGACGCTGAAATCTGTGCTCTGACCCACTGTGCAGCTGATTGCATGTATCTTCTCTCCTGGGCTGCATTTTAATTTCCTCTTTGTACAGCGCTTAGCGGATTGTCTCATATGTGATATATTGTCAGTTTGTTTAGGTACTACATAAAGGCATGGCTGCATTCAGGCATGCGGAAGGAAGAAGAGACTAGGGACATTTAACCACCAGCAGTTTCTTGGTATTTGGACTGTAGACAGGAGTCTACATTGTTTTTGCTGTTGTCCTATTAGAATCTAAGCCCTTTGGGGGCACAGATACATATTTCCATAGGAACAACCAAGAACTAGTTCATATCTGGGCTTGGGGATGCTTGTGAACCAGAAGACTGGAAATTAAGTCTACCAGTCATGTTTCAGCTGCAAATTGAGTATTGTTTCAAGCAAGTCACACATCTCTCTAAGCCTATTTACTAATTTATATAGCAAGATAATTTGATTTGTTGATTTCCTAAGTTTTATTACAAAGCCTATTAAAATTTAAGGCTTTGTGAGTGTGACTATAACACAATTTTGATGTATTTATCTTAGGACCATGGAGTGTAAGACAGAGCAGGGGAAAGGAAGAGAGCTGACTTGTATAAAGACCTACTATGTGCAGGCACAGGTATGAGTATTTTTCATGCATTGTCTCGTCAAAACCTCGAAGCAGTTGAGGAAGCTGCAATATTTATTATAATAGTTTAAATGAAGGTTCAGAAGCAATCAAACAGTTTCCTTAGATCAAGCACAAAGTGAGATTCCCAGCAGGGAACTGAACCCAGGTCAGATTGATGACAAATAATATACTGTTCCCACCACATCAAGGTTTGTTACAACAGGCCATTCTACACTGGACACTACTGAAGGCTGTGACTCATGTCTTTGGCTTTAGTCCAAAGCTATTGATCTGGAAGCATAGGGAAGTCAAGGGTACAGCATAAGCATAACACATTATGAGTAGACTTCAGTTTTCAGATCTGCAGAATCATAAGCTGCCTGCTTCTGAAGTCTGTTGTGTTGTGAGAAATCTTATTATTTCTCCTAAATGTAATTCATTAAAAAAATCATCACCAACAGCATCTGAGTGTGGGCCATTGTGGCTCTAATCTGGTCATTTAGGACAGGCCATTAGAGATCTCTCTGCCCATCCCTTTTGACAAATACTCAGATTTTTCCAACCAGTCTTCATATCTATCAAAGTTGATCTTATCACCCCCAAATTAGGGCAAAGGCTAAATACTTAATTTAGCACTTATTTTATGTTTCTGAAAAGAATAAATATTTTTTATACCAGCAAGTTCTCTGCTGATCTATTTAGTGTTACACGTTCCTTTCAACTTTGGTATAAAAATGGACTCCAACCAAAGTAATAGTAATGACCGATTTGTAAATAGTTCATAATGTCCATTTATATGTGTGACTATAACTAATCCCCCTTCACTAGCCTGTGAAGTAGGTGTTCTGCTCCATATTTTATAGGCAAGAACTAGAGGCTCATAAAAGTAAGAAGACTTGCCAACTCTAACTAATCTTTGCTGACATGATTATGGCAGGCACGCTTCCAAAAAGTTAACATACATCAACTCCTGTGTCTTCATGAGGGGTAGAACAGGCTTGGAGCCACGCTTCCCAAACCAAATGCCATCCTTGTCCCTCACACATCGCTGCCCAGCCATGGGTGGTACCTTAGACAATTTCCTCCTGTTTTTCTTATTTTGTGGGTCATTTTGCTTTTTACTAAAAAACAAAAAATAAGAATACAGCATGACCAATAATTGCATGATGCTTTATAGTTGATAAATCAACTTTGATAGAAATGTTTCATGTTTCTTTTTGTCTTACAATGACTCAGGAGCTAATTATCATTGTACTAAAAATTTACAGGTGAAAACAAACAAACAAACAAGCAAACAAAAACAAATGAACCTGGAGGCTCAGGAAAGTTCTGGCACAAGGATTTCTATACCCCTAGTTCTAGCCCTTCTGATTTCCTCTCTTCTTGTTGCTGTCTCTTTCTCTCTGCTCACCCATTCTAAATAACCAATACATCATCCTGATTCTATCCTCACCCATTTTCAGAAACTGATCAGGTGACAGAGAGGAGACCAGCCGACCTAATGGGCTGAACACATAACCTGCTCCTTCCTTCTCACTTCCACAGGCAACTCAGGTTTCTGGAGCTGCAATGAAAGAGATTTGATTTTATGATGAAAATTTCTCTCCAGAGGGTTGCATTTCATCTCGTGTTCACTGAAAGCTTGTTTTGCCTATTTCAATGGTAAGGAACGTTCCACCACTAACTGCTTGGCCATGACTCACCTCCAAAGTCTCCATCTGCAACATCTGCATAATTTGTCTTTTCTCTCTCAAATTGTGATGTTAATTTCACATTGAGGATGCTTTAAAGCAAAACCCATGTATTGCCATCTTACCAGGAAACTTTCAAACAAGCACAGAAGTCGAAATGCAGAAAATATTATCATACCCCAAAGTTTTCCTGAACACACGCTGGTCTTGAGCCTCATTCCCAATGGAGGAACAGAGCTCAGAGTTGAATTGCATGCTCTCGGTAACTGAACTCTTGGTAGATAATGCGCACGAATTCATAAACCATGGACCTAAGCAGAATAATTCATCTCTTTCTTTAATATTCAGATTTCTTCACTCAGGTTCCCAGTGAAGCCTTGGTGTGCCGTCTCCCCATCAAGTGTGAGAGCTAGTTCTCCAGTATAATATTTTTCTTTTGCCTTTATGTCCGCCATGATTAATTCATTGTCTCTGTCATGGGGTATGTTCTCTGAGAATTTCTCAATAACCTTCCTGAAGCTAGCATAAATTATCCTCCTAAAAATGTAAGAAATACTGCAATCTTAGGAAATTCTTAAAGACCTTATTTAAAACTGATCTCACGTACATTTTTATTTCTAAAATCTATGTTTTGCATATCAACAAATATTATGACGGAATAGTGACTTTCACAGTAAACCTTATCTTAGAGGTCACGTGCCTACAGGTGAGCTACATAGGTACAGGGACAATGTCTTATTCATCTTAGAATTCCCAGCACTTCAAATCAGCCCATCTAGTGATGTATCAGCTCTAATTAGTAAGATTGATTAGCATCAACTTCTGGACCAGTCTCTAACTAGCTATTTGAACTTGGACAAATGTCTTTATCTTCCTGAGTTTCATTTTCCTCATGTGTAAAAAGGGGCTAGTAATGGCACTTAACATATATATTTGGTGGCATATTAAATAAAGCTAAGTGAGTTAATTTATGTTAAGAGCACAGACAGCATAGTAATTGCAAAAAATTAGATATTATTAGAAAAGGGAATCGTTAAAAAATCTTCTGAATTTCTTTTGAATAAAGTTGCAAAACATACAATTATATGATGCCCAGAAATTTCTGTTACTATAAAATTTCAAAGAAGTCACTGAGGTGTTTTGGAAAGAATAAATGTATGATCAGTTGCCCTGGCTTTGAGTCTCTGCTCGGTGACTTATCAGTGGGCAAGTTTTCCCATCACTTTGAGGTTTGCAGACCTTTGTGGGTAACATAAGAGCATACTAATAACCCCTCCATGGGTTTGTCATGAGGACTGTATCTGTGGAAACATTCTCCAGGGCAGGTTTTGTTTTAAATTTTAACTCAAAAAGGCCTTTGTTCAAAGAACTTTTATTCACAAAGAAGCCACCAAAATAAGCAAAGAAAACAAATACTAACAGAGCCGAATTTATGGACTTAAACCAGGGGTGGGGGAGAGTTCAATGTACAGATCCCACCACCTCCCACTCCTACACCTCACCCCATTCCTCTCCCAGCTATCCCACAATTAGAAAATTATTTCTTTAGGGTGAATGCATCCTGAACCAATGAAATAATGATCATGCCACAAAGAATTAGTGTGTTGGTAAGTTTTTCCTCTGTCTCTCCTTTTGTGGTTCTAAATACTTCTGCAATGCATCATACTTTTCCTGGATTTGGAAGAAGATCTCAGTGACCCTAACCAGTGGAGCTTTGGAAAGACCAAGACTTTTCATAGGGCTCCACGGTGACTAAACCTGCCACCAGTAACCACTGTCCAGGCGGTAGATGGTAGTGAAAAGTGTGGAAAATAAGTGTCTGGATAGTCACTTGACGAAGAACATCCCACAGAATTTGGATTTTGGTGGTAGAGACCTGGTTTTATGGAATTAGTCTCTTTCTGTTTGTCAAGCTCTATTTGATTGATATTTCAATGAATATCAATCCACTGGTGAATAATGCATTTGATAGAGAAGGAGGGGACAATGGAATCAGAGAATTTAAAATGGGAAAGGAATTTCAAACAGATTTTTCAAACCTTTCATTTTATAGACCGAGATGTTAAGGTTCAGGGAATCAGAGATTTCCCAAAACTATCATACGTAATCACATTACCTGGCTCATACTGAAGGTGGGTTGGAGACATTGGTTAGAAAAACGAAGTCATTATTAAGATGGTGAGGTAATCTCTCTGGGTGACTTTCACATCTTCTGTGTGAGTAAGAAAGGAGAAAACATACACATAACTTTGAAGAAGGTTTGATCAAAGACAGACAAATAAACAGACCAATCATTAAAATCATTGAGAACTTGAACTTTCCATATGCCAGGCACTGTTCTAAGTGCCATATACATAATGCTTTATTTAATCTTCACAACAGCCCTATATGGTTATTTCATGTTATTACCCTCGTTTTACTGAGAAGTCAACTCTCTTGCATAAGGTCACCCAACTAGTGTGGTGGAGTGGAATGGAATCAGGCATTCTGACTCCAGAGCCCTGATTTCTGACCACCTGTCATCCTGCTGTAGAGACCCTAAACTATACAGAGAGGAGAGCAAGTGGTAGGGACAGGGCCATTATCTGTGACCCCTGGGTGTGATGAGCTGGTCCCTGGCATTCTCTCCAGGCACTGTCTTAAGACGCGTCCCTTCCTGTATGGCCACTAACCTGGAGCTCTTTGTCTTACACACTCATTTTCTTCCTTGTACACCACGTTCTTCAAGCCACACAATATTTGGGTGCTTTGAACCACCAACTCTACCTCAAATTCCATGTCCTCTCTCTTCCCAGATGTTTACTCTACCCCAGGTCTCGTTTTGCAGCTCTTTCTTGTACACATGATGAGTCCCAGCTATCCTGTCCCTCATCTGTTTCTATCGCTGAGGTGGGGAAGATGAAAGCTGTGGGACCCGAAGCCAGCCTTCTCACCAAGAGTCAGAGTGACAGCTGGCTTTTTACATAGTTTCTAGTTGATGCTAGAACCCATCAGGGTGGTAACTCTGGTCCATGCTTTTATGTTTTGCTGGGAGGGGGTCACGTGGGGGAAGATTGTTGCATGGGTAATTGTAAAGAGCTGCCATGCTCAGGATAGCAATGCCTTAGCAGTCCAGGCCACTTGATTGAGAGGGAGCCTGACAGAAGAACTTTTCCTTCTAGCCTGAGGATGCTTTCTGCTCAAGGGACATTGGTGGGGAAGCATACTGGCAATGAGGGGTGGCAATGTGAATGGGGGACACGTTTCTGTGGCTGACTGAACTTCACGGTATAATCTCCCTGTCTCTCTGCCAGTGCTTCTGGACCTACAAGTTTCCACTTTGCCTATGGAAGGACTTTTCACCATGGCCTAACAAACAACAAACAAACAAACAAATGAGTAAATAGACAATTACAACTGTGCCATGACTGCTAAAATAGAACACTGTTATGGTAATCTGGGGCATAAAAGAGGACTGAATGTAGGAATCAACCAAGACTTTTTGATTTAAGTTATTACTAGCTTTTGAAATCCTGCTGTAGCTCTCACTCATGTCCCATGCTGGTGTGCATCAAGCTTGCATTTGGTTCCCATCTCTTGTGAGCTTTGTTTTTGCATCTACACATGCTTCTGCTCCTGCTAGTAACTGCTTGTCAGCAATACTGCTTAGAATTTCAGTCCCTCCAATATCCTCAGTAGAGAGCAGGCTCCCACCTTCTGGTGAAGCCAAGTGTGGCTTTTGCTACCCCCTTTCCAAGGAGCTGTAGCTCTTCTCATTTCTCTTTATCCTGGCAGAACAAACCCTTCTTATGAAAGGCATCATTATCTGCTTTGAAAAGAAGAATATTTAAAACATATTCTTGCAGGAGAAAGCTACTTTCAATTAAGTTATAACCCTACCCAAGATGGATTGCCCATTTATAGAAAGATTTGGCTGCAGATTGGGTTCCCAGGAAGCAGACCCTGAGACGGAGGTTAAAGTGCAGGATATTTACTAAGGACTGGTGACCTTGAGATCAGTGCTTTTGAAGGGGAGATGGGAGAAGCAGCATTGGTAAGAGAGAGAGAAGTGGAGTTACCACACAGCTTATGTAGGGCCAATGCAGCTGGCTCCATGAAAGCTGGGGGCTGGAATGGCCCTCCAGACTCATCCCAAGTCAGACCAAGATGACCCAGTCTTTACATTTCCACATTAATCAATCACTGGATGTGGGTGACTCTGGGTTGTTGCTTGACCTAGGACAAGGTGGCTCTCTGCAGCTAAAGCAATCCCTGATGATATGAAGGTTGTGTGATAACAATGCTCTTAGCACAAGAGTCCCATTGAGCTACATCCTGAGTCTGTGATCAAGCAGGAGAAAGGAGGAGTCACCATCTAGTCCAGGGTCATTGACCTTGATCAGCTGTGCTTGGTGTGGCTATTGGTATCCAGTGGAGTGGGGAATATGTGTAGACCTTGGGTGATCCACTTAGGGGCTCTCAGCAGTGCCTTGCTCAGGTGTGACTATCCAGTAAACCTGGTCAAAGTAAGGAATGATTCTCAGGGCTCAGTCCACTCAGGAAGTAGGTCTGGATCACATTTCCAGGTAAGCCTCTGTGATGGTAAATCCTATCTAACAAAAGAGTAATATGCACAGTGGCTGCACCAGTCTGCATTCCCACCAGCAGTGCACGAGGGTTCCTTATTCTCCGCATCCTCGCCAACACTTGTCGTTTGTTGATTTGTTGATGATTGCCATTCTGACAGGTGTGAGATGGTATCGCATTGTTGTTTTGATTTGCATCTCTCGGATAATTAGTGACTTTGAGCATGTTTTCATGTGTCTCTTGGCCTTCCTTCTGTCTTCTTTAGAAAAGCTTCTATTTAGATCCATTGCCCATTTTTTTTTATTGGATCATTTATCTTCCTTTTATTAAGTTGTATAAGCTGCCTGTAGATGTTGGAGATTAAACCTTTATCAGTGATAACATTTGCAAATATGTTCTCCCATACAGTGGGCTTTCTTGCTGTTTTGTTGATGGTTTCTTTTGCTGTGAAAAAGCTTTTTATTTTGATGTAGTCCCATTTGTTTATGTTCTCTTTGGCTTCCATTGCCCTAGGGGCAGTATCAGTGAAGAAGTTCTTTCGGCATATGTCTGAGATTTTGCTGCCTGTGGATTCCTCTAGTATTTTTATGGTTTCCCGTCTTATATTTAAGTCCTGTATCCATTTTGAGTTTATTTTTGTGTATGGTGTAAGTTGGTTCTAGTTTCATTTTTTTTTGCATGTATCTGTCCAATTTTCCCAACACCATTTATTGAAGAGACTGTCTTGGCTCCATTGTATGCTCCTTTGTCAAATATTAATTGCGCATAGTGGTTTGGGTTGATACCTGGATTCTCTATTCTATTCCATTGATCTATATGTCTGTTCTTGTGCCAGTACCAGGCTGTTTTGAGGACAGTGGCTTTGTAATACAGCTTGAAATCTGGTATTGAGATCCCTCCTACTTTATTCTTCTTTCTCAGGATTGCTGTGGCTATTCAGGGTCTTTTTTTATTCCAGATGAATTTTTGGAGAGTTCTTTCTAGGTCTGTGAAATATGCCGTTGGTATTTTAATGGGGAGTGCATTGAATCTATAGATTGCTTTGGGTAGTATGGACATTTTAATGATGTTGATTCTACCAATCCCTGAACATGGTATGTTCTTCCATCTGTTTACATTGTCCTCTATCTCTTTTTTTCAGTGTCCTATAGTTTTCCGCATATAGGTCTTTTACCTCCTTGGTTAGGTTTATTCCTATAGAGTTTCCTCAAAAAACTGAAAATGGAACTCCCATTTGACCCAGTAATCCCACTCCTAGGAATATATCCTAAGAAACTAGAAACACCAATCAGAAAGGATATATGCACCCCTATGTTCATAGCAGCACAATTTACAATAGCTAAGATTTGGAAACAGCCTAGGTGCCCATCAGCAGATGACTGGATCAGAAAACTATGGTACATCTACACAATGGAATACTATGCTGCCATAAAAAAGAAGGAATTATTACCATTTGTAGGCACCTGGATGGAATTAGAGAACATTATGCTAAGTGAAATAAGCCAGTCAATGAAAGAAAAATACCACATGATCTCACTCATTTGGGGATAATGAAAAACAGTATAAACTGATGAACAAAAAGATATATACAGAGGCAGTAAAGCAACAAACAGACTGTCAAATTACAGCGGGAAGGTTAGGGAGAGGTGGGGGAAATAAGAGATCAACTGAAGGACTTATATGCATGCATATAAGAGTAACCAATGGATGGAAAACATTGGGGGGTGAGGGCATGTATAGGAGTGGGGTGGGGGGGGCAATGGTAAGATATGTACACATATAATACCTTAATAAAAAAAATTTAAAAAGAGCAATATGCAAATTAACCATCACTCCTCTACACCCACAAGCCACACCCACCAGCCAATCAGAAGCAAGTATGCAAATTAACCCCAACCAAGATGGTTGCAGCCAAGGAGCAAGGAAGAGGCTTGGGTTTCCCCGGCAATGGAGGAAGCTAAGCTTCCTGCACACCCTGACCGGCGCAGACCTCCTCTCAAGGCTACAAAGTTTTAATTATAGAAAATAAATAAAGCCCAACAAAAATGGTGGCAGCCACAGAGCTGGAGAGAGCAGGAGGCTTGAGTTGCCCCCAGCGATGGAGGAAGCCAAGCTTTCTGCTGGCCCTGGCCTGCCTTGGCCTCCGCTCAAGGCTACAAAGTTTCAATTATAGAAGATAAATAAATCCCAGATACCAGGGCCTCTGCTTGGGTTGCTGGGGGGCGTGGCCAGCCTGCAAATCACCACAGGCCCCGCACCCAGGCCGCCCCATGCCCAAAGGGAACCCTCACCTTGATCTGGGACACCCTTCAGGGCAAACCAGCCAGCCCCCACCTGTGCACCAGGCCTCTATCCTATCTAATAAAAGAGTAATATGCAGATTGACCATCACTCCAACACACAAGATAGCTGCCCCCATTTGGTTAAAGATGGCTGCCCCCATGTGGACACAAGATGGCCACCACAAAATGGCCAGCAGGGGAGGGCAGTTGGGAGGGACCAGGACTACAAGGGAGGGTAGTTGGGGGCAATCAAGCCTGCAGGGGAGGGCAGTTAGGGGTGACCAGGCCGGCAGGGCAGGGCAGTTAGGGGCAAACAGGCTGGCAGGGGAGCAGTTAGGCATCAATCAGGCTGGCAGGGGAGTGATTAGGGGGTGATCAGGCTGGCAGGCAGAAGCGGTTAGGAAGGCAGGCAGACGAGCAGTTAGGAACCAGCAGTCCTGGATTGTGAGAGGGATGTCTGACTGCCCGTTTAGGCCCGATCCCGGTAGGTCGGGCCTAAACGGGCAGTCGGACATCCCTCGAGGAGTCCCAGATTGGAGAGGGTGCAGGCTGGGCTGAGGGACACCCCCCCCACCCCCCCGTGCACAAATTTCATGCACCGGGCCTCTAGTTTAATATGAAAACTTGGCTAGTCTTCCATACTCAGTTATTTCATCAAACACTAATCTCAGTGTTGCATTTAAATTATTCTGTAGACATTGTTCATATCTAGTCAGTTGACTTTAGGTAATGAATCTACCATTGATAAGGTGAGTGGGCTTCATCCATTCAGCTGGAGGGCTTACGAGTAAAAACTGAGGTTTCTCCGAGGAAAAACACATTTTACCTCAAAACTGCAACATCAGCTTCTGACTAAGTTTCCAATTTTCCACCTGCCCTACAGACCCCAGACTTACCCAGCCAGCCCCTCAATTGTGTAAGTCAATTACAATCATGTCAACAAATTCTTTCTACTACTAATAAATCTCTCTCTTTCTCTTTTTCTCTGAATGGATAGGTAGATGGAAAGATAGTTATAGAGAGAGAGAGACATAAAGAAAAAGAGGGAGTGAGAGGTGGAGAGATAGATATAAATACAGTTAAACTTCTCTAGATCTTAATTCCATTAGTTCTGATTTTCTGGAGACCATTGACTGGTATTGCAGTGAAGACTAGCAGATGTGATATCCGAAGGAGTGGGGGGAATTAGAATGGATAGTGGAGATGAGGGTGAACACCATTGCAGAACGGAGGCTGTAGTCTCCTCAGACCATGCCCTTCCTGGCCATACTTTAGCCAATAACTGAGTGTCTCGGCGGTACTGGGGCCTGGACATTTCTGCTCCACACCAGTCTTTCCTCCAGAGTTCTCAATGAGTTGGCTGAGATTTTGAGATCTGTATTATAGTTTAGAGTCTCCTGCCCAGTCTTGGTTCTTCCCATTCACTTTCACAGAGGCTGATCAGCATCAGTCTGAAAACTTTTCCTGCCCAATCTTTCTCCTGCCCCCCTTTCCTTTTATAGGTCTTATGCCCCAATAAATCACTTGCACTCTTCAATTTATCTCACTATCTGCCTGCTGGAGGACCCAGCAGCCACGTTCCTTCTCTCCTGATAATATACTTCCCATTTCTAAGTTAGCTTAAGTTACTATCTAATATTTTCAAGACAAAGAGGTTTAACTTGGATGGATAGTATATTTCTATTTCTTCATTATGTTTTTGGGACTTGCTCACATTCATTTGCTTGTCTTAAATCTGACATGATCTATACTCAATCTTGCAACTGGTGCCTGCTTGCTTTATATGTGTGGTTAGTCATTTACACTTGCTTCTATTATTTCTCTAATAAGGCTTTAACCTCTAAAATAAATCTGAATACAGCTGCTACTTTTTTTAAAAATACATTTTATTGATTTTCCACAGAGAGGAAGACAGAGGGATAGAAAGTTAGAAACATCGATGAGAGAGAGACATCGATCAGCTGCCTCCTGCACGCCCCCTACTGGGGATGTGCCCGCAACCCAGGTACATGCCCTTGACCGGAATCGAACCTGGGACCCTTGAGTCCGCAGGCCGACGCTCTATCCACTGAGCCAAACCGGTTAGGGCACAGCTGCTACTTTTAAAACATTTATATTAAAGCCTGCAGCAGTGTGTGTGTGTTTGTGTGTGTGTGCACACACATATCTAAATTGGAGAAATAAAATGAAATAATGAAGGCAAGGTCATATTAAGGCAAGTGCCAAAACACCTTTGCCTCCTCAATGAATCAGAAAACAGACTGTACTCAGATTTGCAGGCAGGCCATTCCCTATTTACTTTAAAAAAATTTGGGGAATTTTCTTCTTTGGGGGCAGAATTCCAAAGATTTGTTGCCTATATAAACCTTTTAGAATAAATATTGACACCAGCCACATAACAGTAATGTGCTATCATGTGTGAAAAGGTCATGCATTTTTCCAAAACATAACACAGCACAACAAAACAAAACAAAACAAAAGTTCATGCAAACACACCATATCATCAGAGCAATGTGTTCTGGTTTTAGCTTTTACAGGCAGATGGCCCACATTTTAGGTCATGCAGACCCAAGCTCAGTTTAGAAACTAGTCAGATACATTCCATTCCAGGTTTCATCTCTGCAAATAGAATTCAGAGCACCAGGGACATTTACAGAACAAACAAATAGGCCACATAGGGCCCCCACTTAGAATCATTCATCAGCAAATGCATTGATCACCTCCTATACATGAGGCACGTTCCTGGGCATGGGATATGGAGCTGTTATCCAATAGATACACCCCATAACTCTGAGGAATGGGCAGTATAGTAATACAGTTTTAAAATTAGCTGTATGGTCTCTTTTGGTTAATAAAGGTATTCAAAATTAGAGTTAATAAGAGATTCTGTTACCTGAGCTACATACTCAGAAAGTAAATTGACTTGCCTGAGCTTCTTCCTTCAGCTTTAAAATGTGAATATAAATACCTATTGTCTAAGATTGTGGTAAATACAAAATGAGGCAATGCTATTAGGATTCATGATAAAATATAAAATATCTGGATTATTTGGAATGTACTCTTTCCTAAATTCTTGTTTTAGCTTCCGTCTCTCACATTCAATTATCCAATTAAACAATGAACATATATATACATATATATTGCTGCAAATGCACAGAGGTGGGTGTATCGATGAAGAGCTAAGGACCATCCTGAGACTAGTCTCCTTTGCAGTCCCACTTCAGTCACTAAGTGTGTTGGATCCAAGATTCTCTGGCAAGCTCCAACTTGGTCACCCATGCCAGGACTTGCTGGTGTAGACCAGTTGTCTAAAGTCCAATTCTTTTTTTTAAAAAAATATATTTTTTATTGATTTCAGAGAGGAAGGAAGAGGGAGAGAGATAGAAACATCAATGATGAAGGAAATCATTGATCAGCTGCCTTCTGCAAGCCCCCTACTGGGAATTGAGCCCACAACCCTGGCATGTGCCCTGACTGGGAATCGAACCATGACCTCCTGGTTCATAGGTTGAGGCTCAACCACTGAGCCACACCAACTGGACTAAAGTCTAATTCTTATAAACTCTGATTCCATACTCCCCACAGAGTTCCTGCTTCCCTAATTGAACTTTAATTGCATGTGTATTACATTTTATTTATAATATGCCTTATGTCTTCCATGAATAATTTTATTATTCATGAAAGATGATCATTTCCACAACTCCATGGACTGAATATGCTTAGCTATCTTTCAATGACAGGAAGGGAGCTCAAGGCTCAGAGAGATGAAGTGAGCACGTGTCCTGTGGTGGGGGCAGGTAAGCATTTGACTTAGAACTCCTGACTACTGAGTTTATTGTACACTGCAGCTGCCACAGGAGCTGGTGGGGAAAGGATTCATCCTTGGAGCTATACGTTATAGCTATCACTTTCACCCACTTTCTCTAGGCCTCTCTTGTTCTCATAGGCATAAGAGTTTTGATTGAGGTCATTGTGCAAAGAAAGAGTATATCCTGAAAGATGTCCCTCTGATTCAGACCAGGAAAACCACACTGAGCACTTCTTGTAATCTCCACAGCATGTGTTCATTATGGTCAACCACAACATCATGCTTGCAGAGCCTGTTCACTGAGGAGCAGTCAGGGAGATGGGGGTGTGGGCTTCACTGTGCCAAATGTTGAAGAGATGGCCTCTGAGTCAGAGTTAGGCTAGTAAGTGACAAGTATGGACACACACACACACACACACACACACACACACACACACACACACACACACCAGTCAGTTCAATCAGGGAAGCTTGTGGAATGAGGGTTTTATAAGAATTAGACCTTAGACAACTGGTCTACTAGACAGCCTGGCATGAGGGAGAGGTCAAGGGCTTGCAGGGGTACCTCAGTGCCAGCACCTCTGCTCAGTGGGTTGAGACAACAGAGGAAGCTGGTATAGAAGTCTCTGGAAGATTTTTAGCAAATTGTGGGTCTATCTCTGAATTTTCAACAAAGCAACAAACACACATCCACTTATACCTACTAAAAGTGACTGTGAAAAACTCATGCTTTTATCATTGGTTTGCCTCTTCTATTTTGAGCATTTGACATTAGATTTTTCTGGCTGTAAGAGCTAATTTTCTCAGAAACAAGAGTAATGAACTTATTACAACAAATGTTTCTTACATTTTAATGGAACTCTAATCTTTCTAAATCACTTTTATATTTTGTCCTAACCTCAATGGGTGGGAAGTGGGGCTGCAGAGCTGGCCTGACAGTTATTCCTCATTAGAAGAGAGGGAATCAAATTGGCAAAGTGACTTAGCAGATTTGGGACTTGAAGGCAGATTCCAGGAAAGGTCTCTCGAATGAGAAGTTGTCATCCGCTATCATGTTGCTTCTCTTTAAAAATGAAATAAAATGAAACAAAAAATAAACCCCTGTGTTTGAATGTTCTGTATAAAATAAATATATTTTATATTTATTTACATTCTGTCTGAATGTAAAGAAATAGATCAAATAATCTTAGGACATATAAAAATATATCACAGATGCCTTATGCAAATGTTACATAAATTCAACTAGTATTTATCCTGGGTAAGGTAGCATTTGGAAATTGATTTCAATAAATCAACAATTATATCTCAAAGAAGACTTTTTAACTAGGTGCCCATCCATGCATTGGCTTCCAGAAGTTTTAAAATCTCTTAACCTATATGCAAAATGTCAACAATATGCACACCCACGAGAGGCTTCCATGTAAGAGCTGGTGTCTGGTGAGGTCTGGACATTCTTCTCCGACACGTTCTGGGCACTGACCCACGTGACCTTCTGGAGGGAGAGAGTAAGCCTGGGCATGTGACACTCTCCTTTTCTGCAGCAGCACAAGTTCTGGAGTCTGGACAGTCCTCTGGCGCTGAAGGGCCGAGCCAGCATGGTTTATTGTGCTCAGCTCGCTCTCTTTGGAATTGGAGGAATGGGAGACAAGCACATCCTTCCACAGGAGCTCTGGTTGTCAGGCCTCTCCCTGCTTATCACAGGAAATAGGCAATTTCTGCTTCTCAGCTGAGAATGCTGGTGACTAGAAGACACACAATGCAACCCACCTGCGAAGGGATCTGAGCACAGCCTGCACCTCTCCAAGAAGGCCGTCTGACGGAAAGGGAGGGAATTCTAGGAAAAACTTGTGCAGGTACGGTAGACAAGTTTCATATAGACTATTTCAGTGAAATTGGATGGGGTTTGTTTGCCCTGGTTACATTTCTAGAGTTTTTTTCATATGCTACACCATTTCCTCTTTGCACCAACTTGGCTCAGCAGGAAGTTTTCATCCATTTACAGGTGAAAAAAATGAGACTTAAAAGTTGCTTGCCCTGGACCTGGAAGTGCTATGAGGAATGTGTCCCCTTGGCTATAGTCCTTCACAGTAAGGCTTGGACCCTCCCCTGACTTTCCTAAGATGGCATGTCCTTAGTCATGAGGTAGATCCCCTTAGAGGAGGATCAAGGGGGCTGGAGAATAGCTTCCTATCACTCCCCAGTGTCTTGCATCCATTGGTTATGCTTATATGCATGCATGCAAGTCCTTTGGTTGATCTCTTATCTCCCCCACCTCTCCCTAACCTTCCCCCTGTAATTTGACAGTCTGTTTGATGGTTTACTGCCTCTGTATCTATCTTTTTGTTCATCAGGTTATAATGTTCTTTATTATCCATAAATGAGTGAGATCATGTGGTACTTTTCTTTCATTGACTGGCTTATTTCACTTAGCATAATGCTCTCCAGTTCCATCCAGGTTGCTGCAAATGGTAAGAATTCCTTATTTTTTATGGCAGCATAGTATTCCATTGTGTAGATGTACCATAGTTTTCTGATCCAGTCATGTGCTGACGGGCACCTAGGCTGTTTCTAAATCTTAGCTATTGTAAATTGTGCTGCTATGAACATAGGGGTGCATATATCCTTTCTGATTGGTGTTTCTAGTTTCTTAGGATATATTCCTAGGAGTGGGATTACTGGGTCAAATGGGAGTTCCATTTTCAGTTTTTTGAGGAAACTCCATACTGTTCTCCACAGTGGCTGCACCAGTCTGCATTCCCACCAGCAGTGCACGAGGGTTCCTTTTTCTCCGCATCCTCACCAGCACTTGTCGTTTGTTGATTTGTTGATGATAGCCATTCTGACAGGTGTGACATGGTACCGCATTGTCATTTTGATTTGCGTCTCTCGGATAATTAGTGACTTTGAGCATGTTTTCATGTGTCTCTTGGCCTTCCTTCTGTCTTCTTTCAAAAAGATTCTATTTAGGTCTGTTGCCCATTTTTTTTATTGGGTCATTTATTTTCCTTTTATTAAGTTGTATAAGTTCCCTGTAGATGTTGGAGATTAAACCTTTATCAGTGATAACATTTGCAAATATGCTCTCCCATACAGTGGGCTTTCTTGTTGTTTTGTTGATGGTTTCTTTTGCTGTGCAAAAGCTTTTTATTTTGATGTAGTCCCATTTGTTTATTTTATCTTTAGTTTCCATTGCCCTAGGAGTGGTATCAGTGAAGAAATTGCTTTGGCATATGTCTGAGATTTCTCTGCCTGTGGATTCTTCTAGTATTTTTATGGTTTCCCATCTTACGTTTAAGTCCTTTATCCATTTTGAGTTTATTTTTGTGTATGGTGTAAGTTGGTGGTCTAGTTTCATTTTTTTCCATATATCTGTCCAATTTTCCCAACACCATTTATTGAAGAGACTGTCTTGACTCTATTGTATGTTCATGCCTCCTTTGTCAAATATTAATTGAGCATAGTGATTTGAGTCGATATCTGGGTTCCCTATTCTATTCCATTGGTCTATATGCCTCTTCTTGTGCCAGTACCAGGCTGTTTTGAGAACAGTGGCTTTGTAATACAGCTTGAAATCTGGTATTGAGATCCCTCCTACTTGGTTCTTCTTTCTCAGGATTGCTGTAGCTATTCGGGGTCTTTTTTTATTCCAGATGAATTTTTGGAGAGTTCTTTCTAGGTCTGTGAAATATGCCATTGTTATTTTAATGGGGAGTGCATTGAGTCTATAGATTGCTTTGGGTAGTATGGACATTTTAATGATGTTGATTCTACCAATCCATGAACACGGTATGCTCTTCCATCTATTTATGTCTTCCTCTATCTCTTTTTTCAATGTCTTGTAGTTTTCTGAGTAGAGGTCTTTTACCTCCTTAGTTAAGTTTATTCCTAGGTATCTTAATTTTTTTGGCGCAATGGTAAATGGGATTGTTTTCTTAGTCTCTCTTTCTGTAAGTTCACTGTTGATGTATAGAAATGCCATAGATTTCTTGGCATTAATTTTGTATCCTGCTATATTGCCAAATTCATTTAAGTCTAATAATTTTTTTGATGGAGTCTTTAGGGTTTTCTATGTACAGTATCATGTCATCTGCGAATAAGGACAGTTTTACTTCTTTTCCAATTTGGATGCCTTTCATTTCTTCTTCTTTTCTAATAGCAATGGCCCTTCTTTTGCCTCTGTAACTTTTTTACTGAGTCCATGCATCCTAGCTGGCTCACTTTTTCCACAGCTCACTTTATCTACCTCTGTGACTTTCTAAATCAACTTTCACATGTATTTGAGTTTTGGCTCTGAATTCTTTCTTAGTCAAACTCAAGGACCGAGATCTAACATCTGGTGTCATTCACCATTAACAATTTTAGGTGGGTCTTTTTTCTACCACAATTTTTATTTCTCTAATGGTTCTTTCTCTCAGGTCATTTATACCCTGCTGGCATCCAAGCACATTTTGTGAGTATACTTGTGTCTCTCCTATGGACTCTAGGCTGGCCCTTTCCCATGACCTCTGTTTAGCTGGTATTATGCATGATTTTTGTCATGTTGGAGATGCTCAACAAGTGTTTGCTCAGTTCGATAAAAATGGGTCCTGGATCAAAAAATGCATATTGTCATAGGAATTGAAATAGATTTGGTGACCAGAACACATATCTGTTGAAATTTTTTTTAGCAGTTTTAGGTTTATAGAAAATTGAGCAAAAAGCACAGTTTCGTGTAGCCCCCTTCCAACTGCCAGTTTCCCTAGTCTCATATGTATATTTTTTCATACAAAAAAGAAAATGGGATGATCACGAAGAGGAATTACAAATATCTTCCAATTTGCTCCTGACCCACTAATGTGTGTTTGGAAGTAGCCTAGAACTTTCCTGAGGCCAAGGCTGCTACAGAGGAGGTTTAATTTCTCATTCCATCAGCTCACTAAGTTGATGTTTTTAAAATGTTTGTTGAAAAAGCTAAGTGACAAAAACAGCAGGAAGAAGGAGAAGGACAGAGACAGCTCCCTGAGAATTTTGGCTTTGTTATGCTGAGCTCACTTTATTGCTTCCACTCCCACTTTCTAGTGCTTTCTGATGAGGTGGTGTATGGTGTCAGTGCAGGGAAAATTTGGGGGTCATGTCACTACCAGAGAACTATGCTTATCAATCAACAATTAGGAGCCATGGAGCCATTCAGGGTGAGTGTACCCAAAAAAGCTCTGGACTGTCTATGCTGCTTTGCATTTTTGCAAATGCCCTCCTCTCTAAGGATCTGAATAAACAAACAAAAGAGCTGACCTAAAAAATAACTTAATAGGTGAAATATAACAAGTGTCAAGTGAAATATGGAGAAATTGAGGGGACACATCAATGACCCACAGAGAGAAGGAAGTGGGAGGTAATTCTGGTCACCTGGTAAGAATTACAAATTGCCATTAACAATGGCTGTGGACATCTCAAATCCCTTCATCCTTCTGCTTTTTGAGTTGGCACAGACACCAGACATATCAGTGGTTCTCAACTGCGGTTGCATATCAAGATCCTCATTGGGATGGTAAAAGATCACAGGATTCTAATGCTCACAGGAGAGAGAATGACTGAGAAAGAGAGAGGTATCAGGGAGAGAGAATGCTGGTGGGGAGCTGGTGAGAACAAATGCCCAGAGGCAGATTCACAGTGAGGTAGTCAGGGAGGAGAAAAGAAACCAGTAAGAGTGAAGAGAATAATATTTATAATGCAGCAGGAGATGAGGCTGGAAAGGTAGTTTTGGGCCAAGCTTTATGCAGCCCTTACCATGTTCCTTCCTCATGTAGCAAAAGAGGATCCCATTATTTTTAAGCATCACATAAACCCCAGACACATACATTTTACTTTAGCTTTTTGATCTTCACAAAGTATTAATTTATCCATGCAATAAATATATATTTAGTGCCAACTGTGCTCCAGGCACTCCTGTGGAGAACTGAACAGACCTGCTCTCTCCTTAGTTCTAGTGGTAGAGACAAACTAAAGTGAAATAAGCACAAGTGAATTAACTAATTAATTTAAAAGCCAAATTAACAAACTGTCCAATAAACTTGAAAAAGGGTCTGGAGGCTTTGGCTAGAACTAAATGATAAAAATTTATTCATGGGATCATAGCTAGACAATAACCCAGAAGTGTTCCAAAGAAGAAAGATAAGTATTCGTATAGAAAACAAAGTGCACACTAGAGAATTATCAGTCCTGCATTCTTAGCGCTCGGATTGGTCCAGGATGGGTGCCAGGGAGTCTGGTCACTTCCAGTGGTCTGGATAACAGATATCAAGTGGCCTGAATAAATGAGTCCTTCAGGGGGTAACCAGAGGGTTATTCAGAGTTGTGATGTATATCCAGCATTGAAGCAAGACTGAAAAATTCAAAAGTTTATGTTTTCAGGCTAGTTAGAACAAGAATAGAATGGCCAAAGTGACTCCATTTCATAAATTTCTTATCTTCACTCTGCTCAAAACAATATTTGTTCCACCAGTAATAGGTGCTGTGAATGATTAATGTGATGAGAGAGAAGTTTTCAGTAGTGAAAAGTCTTTTTAATATTCTTAATATTCTCTTAATTTTTTCTTTTCTTAAGGCACAAATTCCTAGTTCCTTTAGAAGTTCCCATGATACATTTCCATGACCCTCCCAGCGCAGGGCACAACAGGTACCTGAAAAGACAGTTCTGGAAGAGCGAAAGATCTTGTCTTCTGAAGTCTAGTTTGAATGTTGACTTGCATTCTCCATCTGGGGGCTTTTGAGAACATTCTCTGTCTCCTTATCATAAAAATGGAGAGAGAAATCTCATTGGATAAGTCCAAATGTCTGGATTTAAAGGCAGGATGCATGCAAGTACACAGTTCTTAGCACACAGAGGATGTTTAAAAAACATCCTTTTTATTCATCCCCTCTTAACATGTCCATATCAAGTCCACAATCACACACACACACACACACACACACACACACACACACACACACTCCTAATTGTCGGCACCCTGAGGGCAGGACTGTTATCTCTTTGGAAAAACAGCTGCAAATACTGAGATCACACAAAAAAGCTCAGGATTTTTATTTTGCTGCTGAAAAACATTAATGCTAAGAAACATCATTTACAGAGCAGGGCACCCCAGGCAAGTCCTTCTACAAACTAGGAATGTATGAATGGGTGCGACCTGCTGCCCTGAGTTTGGAGAGGTCATTGACCCCACCAGGAGGGTGGCCAGAAGGACAGTAATTCACAGCCTGACTCACCTTTAGGGCTGATGCCCAAAGGCTGGTTTATCACCAGACATAATGAAAGTGTCCCCTAAAGTTACAGGGACACCACCGCTCCTAGGAGTGATTTTCTAGGGAGTAATGGGGCACCAGAGAAACCAGGCCAGCTGGCCCTGTTGGCCTGTGTGTTTCTGTCAGGCCGGTGCCTTGGAAACACGGCTGATGTGATCACAATGAAGCAGGTGTGTATCAGGGGTCTCCTATCAAGGTATTCTTTAAAACAGTGTTTTCCTTCCTACAGGGAAGTAAAGTTTGATGAGAATGAGTGAAGTAAACAAGAGAGAAAATAGCACTTCTCAGTTAACCGTTATTATTTTATGAGTTTTGAACACTGACATTTTTCAAAAAATCGGCTCAATGACAATATCAATTGTTAATATCCTGCTATGAAACTGTACATTACTTCAAGATGCTACCCTCAGGGGTAACTGGCTGAAGGGCACACAGGTCTCTATAATAACCTCACAACTGTGTGTGAGCCTATAATGATCTCAAGATAAGAAATTTAATTTTTAATAAGTGATTTAGGAAAACATGTCACCTAGATGCCCTGTGAAGACTTTGTCCAGATTTTGATTCAAAACACAAACTGTAAAAGGTCAGTTTTGAGTCAATCAGGAAACTATGGACTAGATACCAGATGGTTTCAGGGAATTATTATATATTGTGTTAGAAATAATGTCATGGCAGTAATGTGTTTTTTAAAAAAAATGTCTTTATTTGTTGGATATGCATAGTGAATTATTTATAGTTTAAAAAGGCTTTGTATCTGGAATTTGCTTTGAAGAACTCAAAGAAAAATTGTGGAGACAAAGAGATGAAACAAGACTGGCAAAATGTTGATAACTGAAAACATTGAGTGATGGTTAGGTACATGGTGGTTCATTATACCTTTCACTCTACTTTTGTATATTTAAAAAAATATGATTCAAAAAGTTAAAGAAACCAACAACAGTTAGCTCAGGATCGGGCACAGGGTGTGTCCAAATTCAACTAAAAAGGCTGCAACTGGACTTGGCTGGCTGGTTGTTGAGGGTAAAGCCCAGAGGTAGTCATTGGCTGTTCACTGCCAACACGTGATAGAATGAGCCACGCTGGGCAGATGGACATGGCAGTGGCTTTAATGTCACCAAGGAAAAATCCTGAGTGGGACATGGTGTCACCCCATTGCAATCTCCACCAGGGCAGGCACCTCATCTGTTTCGGTTATCTTTAAAAATGGAAATATATTCATGGACACAGGTAATAGGGTAGTAAAGACCTGGAGGGGTGGGTATTGGCTGTGAGGAAGGGCAGGCATGGTGTGGGGGAGTGGAAGGTATCTGTAATACTATCAACAATAAAAATATGTGTTTTTTTAAAGAATACACAGAAACTGGCAATTATTCCTGTGGTATACATCTTACAGAAACATAGGCTTATGTGCTCTAAGATAAGAAGAATGGTCATTATTTATAATTGTCAATAAATATAAACACCACAAATGTCCCAAAACAGAGTAAACTATGGTATAGCCATACAACAACAACAACAACAACAACAACAACAACAACAACAAAATTGAAATGTAGTTGACATATAACGTCATATTAGCTCCAGTTTTACAACATGGTGATGTGATAGTTGTATAGATTGCTAACTGATTGCCACAATAAGTCTAGTTAACGCCCACCACTTCACATTGTTATACATTTTTTTCTTGTGATGACAATTTTAAGATCTTCTCTCTTAGCAGCTTTCAGATATGCAGCACACTGTTATATGGTCCTCATGCTGCACATGCCATGCAAGGACATCCATTTTATAGCTGGAAGTCTGTGCCTTTAGTTTTGGGTATTTCTGATGTCAGGGACTAGCATCATGCTGAGTCCAAGCCATGAGCTCCCACCTTCCATCTCCCCAAATCTATTCGACTATAAAACTCTCACTTGTGCTTTCTATTGATGCATCAGTAACCGATTAGGGTCCATTCGACTGTGCATAGCAGATGCTTACAATGTGGTCACTGGCCTCAGGAGGTTGGCCCCTAGAGCCCGTGCCAACTTCTTCAACATCTTTGAAACCGGGAATCTTTGAGTTTCTGTTCTTCTCTCTGCACGAGATTGTTTTCATACAAGTGTGGAAGAAGAAGATGGGAGTAGGAGAAAATACTGTCACCTTCTGTGACCTTGCCTGATAACCTGGCCCTGGCCACCTGAGCAAGTTAAACTAGAAGGACCCTTCTCTTCTCCATCTGCAGCCAGGGATCCTCAAATGGTTCCTGTGCTTGCTCTCTCTCAAACTTGCCTCTCTTTCTTCTGAACACCTAAAAATGTTCCCTTCCACCCACTTACTTAATTTTTATTCTAGGTTTTGTTCAAAATTATACTTTTAATTTTTTTAAAAAAGATGGTCAATATAGCAAGCCTACAAAAAGTGTATGTAATAAAACATGAACAAGTTAAAAAGAACAAAATGAACTTCCATCTAACCATAAAGCAAGTGAAGACATGGAACATTACTTTTGCCTTAGAAGCCACTGGGTGTGACCCCTCAATGTATGAGCACCAATTTCATTGGTCCCCGCCAGTGTAAAAGGCAGGTCAGTGTCACAGATGTATAATTGGAAAGGAAGGAACAAAATTCTTATTAATAGATTATAGGATTCTCTATGTAGAAAATCTTTAAAAAAAAACCAAAAGATAAATTACTAGAATTAAAAAGAGAGCAAGTTTTCTGAATCAACATGCCAAAGTAAGTTGGATTCCATAAACAGAGTTTGAAGTTGTAACTTAAAAACCTAAAATGTATAATAGTCAAACACATATATATAGCAATGTAAAACACCCAGGAAAAAGTCTAAGGCAAGCCCATGATGGTAAAAATTACAAAAATGTTTTGAAAGATATTAATGACCTAACAGAATGGATGGAGACACTCAATACAGGGGTGGGAAAAATAGGTTTACAGTTGTGAGTATATGAAGCACAGAGTTTGTTCTTGTATTATTATTTATTAATTATTGTAGCATTTTCCATATGAACAACTGTAAGCCTTTCGCCCACCCTTGTATTATAAAGATGTCAAACATCTCAGGAAATTGAGCTC
The DNA here is from genome assembly GCF_963455305.1 of Plecotus auritus. Lineage (NCBI taxonomy): Eukaryota > Metazoa > Chordata > Mammalia > Chiroptera > Vespertilionidae > Plecotus > Plecotus auritus. The sequence continues at coordinate 243,882,663 of NC_137770.1, read as the reverse complement.
CTGACAGAATGCAACTCCATTGAAAATGTCAATAGGGTATTTCATAGAACTTGACAAGCTAAAAAGCAAAATATAATTGGAAGTGCTAAGGTCAATAGTTCCAGGAAGAAGAAAACATATGTGTGGCCTCTCCTTTGCAGATATCATGAATTAGTGCAAAGTGAGAGTAACTAAATAACGGTGACATCAGACACAGGCAAATGGACAGTGGTCAGAACAAGCACCCACCGAGAACCCGGACAAATATGGAAAACTGATTTATGTCAAGGCTGAGGTTGCAAATCAGTGGGAAAGGATAGACTTTTTAAAAATGGTGCTGAGACTCTGGGTTATCAATAGGGGGGAGAGAAATTAAACCCCTAATTCACCTTATACATGAACATCAATCCAGGTGGATTTGACTTCAATATAAAAGGTAAGACTATAAAACTTTTAGGAAACATCATAGGAACACATCTTTAAGATCCCAGGGCAGAGAAGGACGTCTTACACCAGATGCAGAATGTGCAAACCTAAAGGCAATGACATGTGATTGATGGCCTAGGCCTTTGCAGGTTGGGGGCTGCATGGGCCCCCCACTCCCCAGGCAAGCTTGAGGCCCCCCGGGAGGCAGGTTGGGGAAGAGGGCCTCTGGGAGCCACATAAACTGTGTTCTGTGCCTGGTGATTGTGAAGGTTATTACATTTGCGTTATAAAGCAATTAACCAACACTTACAAATGATTCAATAGAGGAGTAGGTTGACAGTTTGCACAGAGAGGAGGTGAAGGAGGGTAGAGGGGGAATAAATGGTGATGGAAAAATAAATGAGTGTCTCTTAGATATGCAAATGATATCCTTTTTGAGTCAACAAATATTTGCAAAAGTTTAATTAATAACCCAGAAAACTAGTAGAATTAGATTGTAGCACAATTCTGATCCCTACAAGCTTGGTGCAAGAGGCTTGAACATGGCTGACCCACCTAATACATATGTACATGTGTCAATCACTTCATCAAAATTCATCTTCTTTGTATATTTATGTTCTGTACCCAGCACGGCTAGATGTGCCTATCTTTGCTCACATTATGTAGTACATTTTCTGTTCATTTTAATTTTGAAGAATTTCTTTTATAGATAATAACAAATATAACAAAAAGGAAAAGTTTTGAAGGTAAGGATACATTTGGAAGAAATTTATAAATACTATGTTCTAGAAATTGCAATACATCTGGGTCTATTGGGATTGATTCTCACAGCTTTCAAATGCTTCTGCAGTCCAAAAGTTTCTGCTGATACAACTTCACCTGACAATTTATCATAAACTAGAGGTCCAATGCACGAAATTAGTGCAAGGGGCTTGGCCCTTGCAGCCCCGGCTTCGTCTGGAAGGTCATCCAGATGGTTGTTCTGGTTAGTCTAAATAGCATATTAGCTCTTTATTATATAGAATTTCAGGATCTTTGGTAAAGACTTTCAAAGACGTTCCCTTATGGATATTAGAGAACCGGCTGAGTGATAGAAGACACTGAGACCACTTTATCTGTGGCTTCAGGGGGAGTGCCAGGTCTTGGGGAAAGTGAGAGTGGCATTCAAACATGGCTCTTTACATCTCCTCCAGTAATGGAAGACTGACATCTTTTGTCATTTCTCCAGGCATTCTTCTTTGAAATCTGACTCTTTTTTCTATACAAATGTCCATCATTGGTGGTTATTTTTTACTGTGATTAGCTTCATCTAAAACTTCACACCAAAAGGAAAAGATAACTCGGAAAAGTCTCCTTCTCTGTCATCGGCTATTTCAGATCTACCACTTACATGCAGGAATGTGTATTACACCATAGGTATTCTAGCATCCAGCAAAAATGTGAAGGCATTAAGATAAACAAATGCATGCAGTTGTGTGTGTGTGCTGGTGTGTGTGTGTGTGTGGGGGGGGGGTGTGTTCCACTGTGTAAATGGGAGTTTTCCAAATTACCTCCATGCAAATTTATTTTAAATTGATTAAAGGAGAGCTAATAATAATATCCTACTATCCAACTTGCATGTAAATTATTAAAAACTAGCAGGAAACATAGCAATTGTTTAGAACTTCAAACAATAAACGATTTTGAAAGGAGGATTATTGTTATCACTAACCCTGTAGAGTTACTCCCATTTGGTAACCTATGTGAAATTTCAGTGGGTTTTATTATTATTACTAGAGGCCCAGTGCATGAAAATTCATGCACTGGATGGAGGAGTCCCTCCACCCAGCCTGCCCCCTCTCATAATCCAGGAGCCCTCAGGATCGGGAGTCAACCCAACGATCAGGGGAAGGCAACGCCCCCATCACACCTCTGCTGCTGCCATTGCTGGCAGCGCAAGCCTTGGCTGGCCCTGGTTACCTGAGCCTCAGGCCGGCCCTGGGTGGCTGGGGGGCTGAGGGGACTGGGGGACTCTGGAGGCAGGCACACAGAGTGGCCGGACCCACCTGGGGTCAGGCCTGGCTATGCTGCGTGCCTGCCGCCCTGGCGGGGCTGAGGGGACTGGGCGCCACCATCTTATGGCTGTGGGCGCTGCCATCTTTGAGGGCATGGCATTCACTTAGCATATCCCCTCCTTATTGGTTGTGGGCGCTGCCATCTTTGTGAGGGTGTGATGGTCAATTAGCATATTCCCTCTTTATTAGATAGGATCAGTACTCTGAATACAATACATCACTTTAATTCTTGCCCCTGGGTAGATCACTCTGACTGCCCACTGTTGATTCTCAAGCTGACATAACATGAAACAAAATAACCTTAAGATATACAAATATTTATATATCGAATTGTCAACTCTTTAATTTAATGTAGGTTCATGAATCTTTCAATTAGAGTCCTACTTTGGAATTCTTCACCTGTAGTGAGGTTGAAAGCAGGATGTCAACTTTGTCACCTTGAAACCTCACAAGGAGGAAAAGTCATTTTCACTCAGACAGAAAAGGAATTAAAGAGTATAAACACAAGAATAAAGTGGGCTTTATTGTTTTGTTTTGTTGTTGCTGCAGCTTCAGAAGGCTTTTATGTCCTCAGCACAGCCCTGGGCCTGCTGGTCCACTGGGGATGCTGGCTCTGTGCTCATTCACCTCATAGACTTTTCACTTCCACCGATGCTCTTGACCTCTGCAAATTCCTTACTTTCCTGCCAACTGAGACAGTGATTAAAACCATTTCACACTATTTTCTGTCTTGTTTCGCTTCTAAGCTGCTTTCATTTGAAGAGTCACTAGGCATCTAAGGAGCCAGCCCTCTGGACACCCACAGGTTCTGAAAACCCTTTTCTCTGGTTCCTCCCACATGACCCTGCTGCCCGACTGGGTCTCATCACCCTGGTGTATGCACAGCTCTCCACTTCCCCTTGCACAACAGGTCCTTATACTACCCAACTGTCTTCCTCAGCAGACTGTCCGCTTCCCCAGGCTCCTCTGCACTGTGTTCTCTGATGTCACCCAAGCTTCACCCAGGTTCTGCAGCTGCCCTTCCTTTTTTCCTACACCACTCTCCTTCTAAATCCTTCTCTCCTTCCTTCTCTCCTTCCTTCTCTCCTTCCTTCCTTCCTTCCTTTCTTCCTTCTCTCCGTCCTTCCTTCCTTCTTTCCTTCCTTCCTTCCCTCTTTCCTTCCTTCCTTCCTTCTGATAGGGGGGACTTATAATCTAATAGATAGAGCACCTGAATTAATCTGAAAAATAATCACATTATTTTAAATCTTAGAATACATATACTTATGTGAATAGGGGGTTAAGTTTTTCTTAAAGTTTCCTTTCAAGCTTGTGAGAAGTGATTGAGGAGGTGACTCATCTGTGAATCCAGCAAGCAGAACCGATAAGCATGGTCAGATGGACCCACCAGTAGTGAAAACATCATCTCATCAAAATCATCTCATTGCCTGCTGACTAAAGGACAATAGCTGACATCTGCGGACCCCCAGGGCTGCATGTAGCACCCTAGCCCCTTCCCCTTTATAATTCTGTCCCCTGTACTTTGCTGGGAAACAGAATTTGAATGCTCTTAAGCACCCTGTCTTCTTGGTTGGCTGGCCTTCTCAAAAAATGCCTTGTATGATTCAACCCTGCCTTCATTATTGGACACAGCAACAGGCAGTCTGAGCCCAACCAGCGGTTTCCCAGTAACACTTCCTTCTCTGCTCCCTTCATCCCTTCTTTCCTTCATTCATTTCTTCCTTGCTTCCTTTCCTCCTTCTTTTCTTTCTTCATCAAATATTTCATACTCTCCAAAACATGTGCCTGATCTATTTAGATAATCACTTAAAATACAGTTTCCTAAGTGTTATGAGCATTAGAGGCTGATATATGGATGGGGGTCCTACTTAAACCAGACTTGAGAAATTTAGGAAAGGCCCCTTAAGAACTTAGAAGTTGGCCACTGCAATAATACACTCATAAACTCTCCTTTTTCTGCCTTTCTCCCTTCCCTGTCCCACTGTCCATACTCTCTCTCTTACATTCCCTGGAATTATGTGCCAAAGAAACCACCTGGACCAGTCTCTTGCCTCAGACTTTGCTTTCAAAGGAAACAAAACAGGGACACAGATGGACCATCATACCAGCCTCTCTGCACTGTGATTTTTAGTTTCAGATCCTACTGCTAACTACCTCATTTCCACCAAGTGTTTAAATTACATTTCTGACAGAGAATCTTATTTTCCCTGATCCTTTTTTCTAGACCAGACTCTTCATGCAATCACTGGATGCCTATGGATGGGCTGTTTTGGGGTTAGGTGGGTATGCTTAGGTTCAGTCTACTGTAGTTGGCCACATAGGGGCTGCCCTCAACAGACTCTATTGGTAGAATGAAGTCTTTAGAGGGTGAAAGACACTCTGAAAATGTAGCATGGATTCAATTTTTTCAACCTGATTATACAGAAGGTACTATTATTCCCACTATCAGATAAAACAGCAACAACAACTGAGGCTCAGAGAGGTTAAGTGACCAGCTCAGTATTTCACACACACGAATGGTGATGTCTGGGCTTCCATTCAGGGCATTCTAACCCCAGAGGTCTTTTCATTACACCAGAACGCATCTTCAGCAGGAATGGTCAGGAGTCTAGATTAGATGTGGAACCAATATGCCCTTTTTTATTTCATTCGAATATGTGAAAAGCAAATTATTTCCTGCAATGAGTCCATGCCTGTCCTTTGCCTTTCTCCTTTGCACAGTATATCCATGAGAGAAAAGCCAAAAGATATCGCCCATAAGTTACATCTTTGAAGAGGAAACAGAAGGGCTGGGGGCTAAGTGATGGGGTAGGGAATTGTTTGAATTAAGGTTAAAACTCATCAAATATGTTGACCAAATATCTATTTTGGTATGTGAAGCAATGTTCCTCCAAAAATATACACAGTGCCCAGCAGGACGTTTATTGCTTCAAGAGGAATGGAATGTATTGCCTCCTGTTGGGGAAGACCCCTGTGGGGTAGATGGAACTTCAGTTCCCTCCAGAGTCAGAATCAAATGGCATCATGGAGACTCAGTTCTTCTAGCCCTTAGCTCTGCCTTGGGTTGGTTAGATGTTAGTGTCTGCTAGATGGAAGCAGCCACTTCAGACCCAATCCCACTCAGGTTTCACATCCTCAGGATCAGAATCAACATCTGTTTCCTGGGGGGGCCTCAGCACAAATGTCAGTGAATACTCTTGACTCTGATGGAATGACTTGCCCATCCTTGAACCAATCACTGTGGCTAAAAAAAATATGGGTTGTCTGATTGGCTGGGCCTGATTCCTTGGCTTGGGTGTAGTGTCAGCTTCACCTAAAATACTCCAATGAAGAGGGATAAGGCTCAGAACCGCTAACACAATCAAGGTCCATTTACCTCAAGAAGAGGGAGTGAACTTTGGGTAACCTACACACACACACACACACACACACACACACAGAAAACACCCACTACAACCCTAAGTTATCCCTGCAAAGAAAGCCATGGTCCCAATGCTCTGGGATACAGACATATTCAGAAGTTTCTTGGACTTCAGCTAGCCTCAGATATTAAATATAATTGATGGGTTGTCAGGCCCCACACATGGAATAATAAAAGTAAATGGCTCAAACAACTTTGGTCTAGATTGCTCTTATAAGGCCGACCTGGCAAACCCCACTCATTCTCCACCCCTGGCTTATTTGCAACCTTCTCTGGGAAGCATTCCCTCATCCTCTAGTCAAGGCCCTTTCCTTTCATAATAACAGTGGCCATTTACTGTGCTGCCAGGAGGCTTCTTACCAAGCAGCCTCTTAGCAGAGCTTGCTGCCCACTCTCAGGGCGGATGGCTTCGGATTCTCTTCTCCACAAGAGAAAGCTAGTTCTGGGAACTGAGTCACACTCGGTTCTCAGAGGAGGAACCCAGTGTGTTAAAGTATTCATGTGCTTGAAGAGAGCGTGTGCCAAAGCTTTCATCAGCCAGGTGGGAGAGCCTCCTTGGGACATTGAGCTAAGAGCCGTAGCAGCTTGCTTGGAAGACAATAAAGAGAAATGTCATTAATTAATGACATCCTCTTTCCACCAACGGAAGTGTGGCATTTGGAATTGGACAGATGGGAATTTAATTTTTATCTCAGCCTCCACCTATGTGACTTTTGAAAAGTTACTCAACTTTTCTAAGCCACAGTCTTACCTTCATTTATAAAATAAGAGTAACTGTGCTTTCCTAAGAGGGCTGTTGTGAATACTAGTAGATCGATATAGTACAGAGGCTACAGAGTCTATGGTATTCAGTATGTAGAATAGTGTGGCTAAAGGAGCAAGGCACATAGAACCCCTGGCTCCTCGAAGCAGCTGTGATGGCATGGCCTCACTCCTAACACTGGGTTACTTGAGTTTGTTAGCCAGGACGTCTTCTGTGCTGGGATCACAGACTCTGGGTGACCCAAATCCTTCTCTAATTCCATCCCTTTCCAAAGCAAACCTTGCCATATTAATACTTCTCAAGATGAACATGTCGCTTAGATGGGGGGGTGGGGTGTGGCTTGAGCTTGGCAAGACCTCAACCCAATTTGAGCCCTAACTTCAAGCAGATTATTTCCAGGAAATTCTCAGCAAATGGGTAACCCTACACAGCAGTCTAAGTTCTAGAATTTTCCACTTGATGATGACACTTCTGGACTTCCAATCCTCGACATTAGTATTCAAGGTTATCATAATGTCTCCCAGACTCCTTAACATTTTCACAATAATATAAGCATAATATGCTAATTAGACCTGACAGCCTTCCAGATGACCTTCTGGACAAAGCCGGGGCTGTGAGGGAAGCCCCGGTCTCGGGTGCCAGAGGGAAGCTGGTGCCAGCAGCCGGGGGAAGGAAGGCCTACTCTTACATGAATTTCATGCATCAGGCCTCTAGTGGTTTATAAAGCCTTCCACACTCCCACCCCCGGGCCTTTGCACAACCCTCCCCTCTGCTGGAGGAATCTCTGCAGCTGCTCACCTTCAGGCCACAGTAACCTGCCATGTGACTACCCCTCTGAGCTTCCACCCAGCCTCCACTTAGCCTTCACCCAGCCTTCACCCAGCCTACACCCAGCTTTCACTCAGCCTTCACCCAGACTATACCCAGCTTTCACCCAGCCTTCACCCAGCCTCCACCCAGCCTTCACCCAGCCTTTATCCAGCCTACACCTAGACTATAGAAGGTCCTGGGCCCAGTGTACATGTTATACCCACCACTCATCTCACTTTATATTGCTTTTAGGTCTTAAATACCAAAATGTGCAGTTACTTTTTCACGACTTTTGGATTGAGCAAAGATAATCTGAATTTATACAGCGAATTGTGCTAGACATAATGCTAAGAGGCAAGAGGGTGGCAGACTAAGGAAGAATGTGAATTAGACTGGGCAGCCCAGGTGGTAAGATCAGACCTATAAGTTTCTCTTCCAGGATACCTGGAGTCCCCGTGGACCCAGATACACGCTACAGCTGCAGTGACGGTGAGGCCAAAAATAACTCCTGGCAATGTCTGCAAGACTCAGCCTTTTCCTTGAACTTGTATTCATCCTTAAACTATCCAACACCTTCTTCCCTAACTTGCTTGAGTGGGTCTGTTCCTTGCCACTAAAAGAGAGTCCTCACTAAAACACACATCAAAACCACAACCCAACCTCTTATAAACCAGCCCCTGGCTCAGTCAGAGATCCTGGTCAGTGCTCTGTCACTGGGGAGTATGGCAGGGACATTCAAAATGCAGACTCAGGAGTCAGACCACCTAGATATAATTCCCAGCTCCCCAAAGTACTTACCCTACCTGTACCTCAGTTTGCTTATCTCTAAAATGGGGATAATAATAAATAAGTTCACACACAAATGTGCTCAGAACACTAACCAGCACAGAGTAAGCTTTGTGTTAGTTAGTTCTATCATTTGACTTAACTGCCACCTTGCACTCCTCTTGCTGCCCATGAGGTTAGATACGGGCACATTGAGCCCAGCACAGCCAGGTAGGGAGAGAGTGGCCACACTGTCGCTGGACAGCCACCGGGAAGCCTGCAGAGTAGGCAGTAGTGACAGAGTCCTGCAGCAGCAGAGGCTGCCTTGTGGGAATGATTAGCATTAATCCCTGCCACATACCCTAAATCAAGTACACCATGGTTTGTTCCAAATCCTTACAGGGGGCTGAGATTGTTACTCTAATTTTTGTCAACCCTCAATGAATAGAAGGAGGACTTGAAGATGGGCAGGCTAGTCCTGAAGGTTGGTTCAAAATTTAATGCCTCAGATAAAATCTAGGGGCCAATGGAGGAGTAACAGCCTCACCTTGCCAGGGGAGCAGTCTTATTCACCTCTAGCAGGGATTCTTGTTAGTTCCAGGTTCTTGAGGCTTCTTAGCCCATAAATTAGGACCAGTGAAGCTGGAAGTACTCTTCCTCCGCTTCAGGACACCATGCTCAGTTACGCCCAGCTAGGAGATTAGCTCATTTATGCCCAGCTGGGAACATATTAGAGACAGTGCTAAGGGTCTGCTTAGTATGAACCTCAGAAGGGCACTGTTGGAACTTACACTTCTAGCAAGTGGGAACTGGCTGGTATTGCATCCCTATGTCCAGGGATAGCATCGTATTAAGCTGCTAGAATTTGCTGGGCTTTGTCTATATCCTCAACTGCCCCTTAAGCTCCATAAGGACAGAAGCAACGTCCCTGGGGCTGGAACTCTGCCTGGTCCCTTGGTCTCCTATGTTAGACTGTGATGCTCCTCAGACCTGAGACGGGGCCTGCCCACCTGTTTGGACCCTTGGTTTATGCTCCTGGAGGCTGGGACAGAACTGAGTTGTGAAAGGATTTAGTGCTCAAAAACTATGTATTTGGTGCATGTGTACACAGATGAAAGAAAACATGATAAAACTCCTTATTCTGGGCATTCCCATAGGCCACCCCCCTCCCACCCTGGAACACTCTCTCAATAATTTGTTGCCTTTAAAACGACCAATCCTTTAGATGCCAGCAAACACATATCATCTTAGAGGAGTGGTCCCAGACTGGCTGATTAGCCAATCTACCCTGGTTATTTTTTCATGTTGACCTCTGTAGCAAATCATGATGATTATCACTGAGTCAATTATGTGATTCTATTTTATTTCATATACTCTCCCCCTAAAGACTTCATTCTGGCTAGAAGCACATTATTTTTGCTCATCATAGTATCTTAAGTGTCCAGCAGAGTGGCTGCAACACAGAAGACCTCAGCAATATTTGTCAGATGAATCAATTAGCAAATAAAAAGACTGTACACAACAGATATGTTCACTGCAACCCTGTGTCATAAAGAAAGACTGAAAAGCCAATAGTTGGCTTTTGTAGATTCCAAGGTTGTCCAAAAAACAGCTGGAAGAGAACCGGCTTAGGAAATGAATAAGAGTTCTCCAACTGCCTTTGTTAAGGGCATCCATTTATCAGACAATTATGTTCCCTTGTTTTCCTTCCCGTAAACAGGTTTCAGAAGGGAGGTGCATTTGAAAAGATGGTTGCTTCTTTAATAGATGGATTTTTTTTCTAGCGTTGATGAATGAATGCTTATATTTTTAAAAAACATAATTCAAATGGAGGGAGTTTTGTTCCACTGAAGCACTTGTTTAGTGTGGAATTTTTGTTCTCAATTGCTTGGAGAAAAATGGAAGGCTTCATGCAATAATTAGAGTCCTATGGACGCTGATTTGTATAAATGCACCAGCAGCTTTTAGAGAAATGACTCAGGTTGCTCATTGTTTCCTTTATCATTATTCTTTCTATGCAGCATGAGCCCTGCTACCTGTTTCCCATACGCACATTGTTTGGAAGCATCGTCGAAGCTGAGCACCAATCCCAAAAGTTACCCGCGATGTTTGCACAGCATGCTGATGGCCGGGTCATGGATCTACCTGTAAAGAGGAGTTCCAAAACAAAAAAAGATCTTTAGGGGAGGAAAGGGCATAGTTATGGACACGTTTTGTATTTCATATAAACTACTAAACCCAAGCATATAGATTTTACTTTTTGGTCTTATTTGTATTACAGATTTTTTACTAACCTGTGCCAGTGTTGTCCAACGGGCGCCTTATTGAAAGTATTGTCTTACCTCCTCTTTTGAAAGCTTGGTGGTAAAACAGAAAATTCAGAGAAAACTGTTCATTTTTTTGTTCCTCTGTTCATTTTTTCATCTGTTTCTTCAAATATTTGTTGATTTAGCCCAGTGGCCGGCAAATGGCGGCTCGCGAGCCACATGCGGCTTGCGAGCCGCGGTTTGCTGCTCTGTTGACTAATGAGTTTGCCGACCACTGATTTAGCCAAAAATACTTTATTTAAAACCCACAACCTGTCAGCAATGTGCTGTCGGGCTCACCAAGAACCCTCTGGGACACAGTGGTATCATGGCTCAAGGTGCCATTCACTGCACTTGGCTGACCTTGTTGGAGCCCTTCCTCACACAATCGGCAGACACTGTGGTCCCCGTGGGGCTGGCCACTGCCTTGGTGCATCTTTCTTCTTTTCACCACATCCTTGCATCAGGGAGGCAGAGATAAATAAACTAGGGGGTCTGACGACAGTCAACAATTCAACAATCACAACCCAGTGTGGCATGTGTGAAGACGGGCTAAGTGTTGTGTGTGTGTGTGTGTGTGTGTGTGTGTGTGTGTGAAAGAGAGAGAGAAGAGAGAGAGAGAGAGAGAGAGAGAGAGAGAGAGAGAGAGAGAGAGAGAGAGAGAGAGAGAGAGAGAACAGATGAAGGAATTCCCCCTAGCTCACCATTGATGGACAGTATACATGAACATGATGAAAGAGAGGAGAAAGAATTCAAGAGAGGGAACCAGCTATATCTGGATTTCTGCAAATTTTTTGACAGAGCATTTTATGAGTAATACTAATACTCATAAAAAGATAGAGGATGTTTCTAGAATTGGACGAGGCATCTTTTTTCATTAGTCGAACAAAGCATGCATCTCCCTCCTTTTCTATTCTTTTCTCCAGGTTCTTCTCTCATCTCTCACATGATCTCTGATGAGCTGCTTTGTCAGAGTCATATCTCATGCACTGAGGGAGCCCGGAGCACACATCCAGGGCTTTGTCATTCTAGCCAGTGTAATCCTGGGCTGAATCCCCTGCCAGCCATCTGCTGAACTTGGCCAGCTGTGCAGATTCAGCACCTCTGGTGGAGGGTGATGGCGAGCCTTCTGCAAAGGGAAGTGCCAGCTCATTCTGCTGATGCTGCAAGATGGGAAAGACCGATAGTCAGTCTCCATATTTCAAACTGACAGCTGGAAATAAAAAGGCGATGAGGCCAAATGTTCACTGGGACAGAGCATCCTGATGGGGAGGTTCAGACAGAATCAATTTAATGAGGAGAGGAGGTGGCTTTCGGTGTACTGTGTATTTGAGCTCCATGCATAAGCAGATAAAACCTCAAAAGGTTGACTGAAAAGATATTAAGGAAGGAAATAAGGCCTCCAGGAGGCCTCCTGTGCTTACTATCTACATATTACATCACTTTATCAGCACCAACCTACTTGTAAGCCTCAATCTGAAATTCAGGAGCAGAAACTGCTTTTTTCAGACAGTTTAAGACCAGAGGACCCAATTAACTGGGGACAGATAAAAAGAAGGAGATAAAAATAGTGTAAAATGAGATCCTCAAGGGTATGCAAATGCAATTCCACAGTCTTATAATATTGTGAGAGAAAAAGTATTGATACAAATCGTTATATTTGTGTGTTGGGTAATAAAGAGCAGCCCCAGTCCAGTGCCTGTGTGAAGTCACCCCTGGGCCACAGAGATTTCCAGGTGTGGTTAGATCATGGCTCAATGCTGCATGATTCCGGAAGTCCTGGGGTGAATGCATCCTGCTCCTAGGAAAATGCAGATTGGATTCTGTGAGCCTGAGGCAGCACCCAGCTCAGGAAAATGTAGACCGGGATTCTCACAGTATATCCCCTATTGCCTGATACCTTTATTTAGAATGATGTTGCAGAAAGAGGTAACAAAACGGAAGAGAAAGCCAGTCAATTTCCTGAACCAAGAACTTACTGAATCATGCCTTGTTTAATCGTCTTCATATTTTTTCAAGGAAGACAACATTGTCCTTATTTAAAACATTTGAACCCAGGGCTGGACAAGCCAAATGGCTAGCTTGAGGCTGCACAGTGGGACAGTAAGTAGTTTGGGCCACGATCTCAGAAATGCTAGAAGCAAACTGCGCGGCTCTGTCCTACATGGGAGGGATCACAGGTGTGTTCCAGGCACTACCCAAAGGGTAGGTAGTTTCCCTCTTCCTGGGTCCCTGAGCCTTGCAGGAGTCTCTGCTGAGTCCCTGGTCCCTTGACCCCTGGCTCCATTTCTTTCCCTGCTCATTCTGCTCTAGGGCTTACCCAGGTGGTGGTCCTTTCCCAAACCCCACCCTCCAGACACCTGCTCTCAGGTGCATTTAAGATGGGAGGAGCCACGCAGGGGCCGTGCATCTTCTAAAAGGATTCAGGTAAATTCCCCTCTTTCCCCATGATACCACCCCATCCAGCCTGTGTGTCAACCCAAGCTTTGATTCATTCTCTGTATTTTTAATATTATTATTCATTTGAAAAAAGAAATGATTTGTAGTTTCAAATTTTTTTTTTTTTAAATGAGGATATTTTGGCCATTTGTTCAAAACACAGAGGCCAAGCTTCTATATTCTCCTGTTTTGCTAAGTCCAGCTTGATGTCCCAGACTTACTCCTTATCTCTACCTGCCTCATTACCTGACTAGGTACCTGGGTGTATCTTGTGCTTTCAAGATCATAGTCCTAGTAGACCATAAGCCCCTCACCTTTAGGATCCTACCTTTCCTGGCAAGTAAGAATAAGTTTCCAATTCAAGGTTCTTACCTCTCCCATCTCTTATCTTGAGATGTGTGCTTTGAAGGATGACTTCCCAAAATACCAAGCTTCTGAGGCAGGAGGAGAGAGAGTAGGAGGGATGCATTCCCTTTTCCTGTGGCTCCTTTGATGGGGCTAGTAGCCGAATTGTCTCAGAGACAGACAGTGACCAATGAATACCCAAGGTCACAATTCTCTAACTTTGTTTAATCCCTGATTTTCTGTGGTATGTTAGTCACTGGCTTGGGATTTTACATCTTCTCGTCCCTATTGAGAAAGCTCCTATGTGTGAACCCTATTACACAATTGCAATCCTGAGCTGTTGTTACATGAGCTGTCAAAACCCAACACAAATGCTGCTTTCCATTCAGTTCCCATTTTGTATGTATCTGGCTCCAAATCTTTAGATTAGTGCCATTCATTCCCAGCTCACCGGTCACTGGCCTTCAGGGCAGCCATCAGGTCCCCCAGTTTGTAGCTCTTGTCTTTGTGTTACTGTATTTTTGGCTGATTTATTTAATTTACCCATATAGGCTAACATTGGTTTCCCTACTTTACTTTAGGTGAGGGTCAACTAGGCTTGGACTCACATTACTTCCTCTAGGCTGCATTCCCTATACCCAATAAGACCCAAACTCACCCCGGTCCTTTGTAGCCCTCCTGGGGCAGTGTGGTGTGAGTGCTTACCACTCTCATGATGTTTCTATGATCCTTTGTTTATATGCCTATCTCTTGCACTAGGCTGGAGACTACACCCCAGTTGGGAATGGGACCTCATTTATTTTCATTCTTAAATTTTTGTTCTTTCATCTGTGCACTTCACATCCAGTTCCCAGACACTCAGTAAATGTTTATCATATCAGTAAAGAAATGCATGAATCATGAATGAATAGATTCAGTTCTCCAGTCATGACAGCCAAGAGTGGCCATAGCATATTTTCCATCTCAGCAGGTTCAGCACATTTGAATCTATGGGTCCATGAAGGCAGGGAAGGACAAGAGTCTTGACCTCAGGTTCCCACATGGCAGGAAACCCTTCATGGATCTCAAGCCACCTTAGTGTTGGAAAAGATCCAAAGAGGAAACAGCTTTTGAATCAACTAATGATTGCAAGAAAAGTGACTCCCAATAATTATTTCTTCAAACACTTCCCTTCTACACCGAATGATGAGTCTCTTGAAAACCGAACACCCAAAGGGGTTCATGGTCCAGAAATAGAACCAGCAGATGTTTAAATGACTGAAGTCAGTGTTTCAATGGAGAGATACCTGGAGTCATCAGTTTCCCACCTGCTTCTCTATATAATGTTTTATCGTAATCTCATAATAATCTCAGGGTGCAAATGGAACAGGGGTTAATATTTCTATTTTAAAGATGAAGAAATAGACTCAAACAAGGCTAAATGAATGGCTTATCCAAGGACCTGCTGTTCCTGAATAGCTCAATCAGAACTCAAACTTGGGTGTTCTTTATACTCTACAATATCATTGCTAAATTTAAAACAATAGAAGAAATAATACCTATTTACTTACATGCTTTTATGCACATGAATTGAGCCAATTTGTTTTTGTCAGATGCCAAAAGCTATACATGGTGTGTTATAATGGAGAGAACAAGCACATGGAAGTCAAAACAGGCCCAGGTTTTACTTCCAGATGCATTCATACTGTGTAACCTTAGGGAAACTGATTCACCTCTCAATATCAATTTCTCAACATAGAATTAAAAACACACCTACGACAAACAGTTCTCCTAAAAATTAATAAAGTGATATTGTTGTCCACATTGCCTGGCACATAGTAGGTCTGCCAATCACATGCTGACTTTTATCCCTCTTATCCCCCCTAGGTAAACAAAATTCCAGAGGCAATAAATGCTTACTTTATTGGTTTTTAGTTTATTAACTTTTTGGAGGCTTTGTACTAGTAAAGGTGAAAAACCATATTTCATTGATAATTCACCTTTATTTGGAGAAAATAAAATGACCTGAACTACACATTAAATAGTTAGTGGTATAACTGTTAGAACTAAAGCTGTTGAGATGTTTATTCCCATCCCAGACAGCCCGGTCGGATTTTTTTTTACAGATGAGCTCTTCCTAAATCCCTGACACAGAAACAGGGAAAGATAATAAAGTGATTAATGTTGGAATTCACTGATTTGGGGGCAAAATATTATAAAAAAGAATAACTATAACATTATCTTCGTAAGATTTACTTGCAATTTAATCAATTTAAAACACACACAACTTCCTACCATATGTTATTATCAAGACTGCAGAGAAAGTTGAACAAGACAAGGTCCCCCGGCCTTAAAGAGCTCACACTCTGGAGGCAGAATCAGCAATGCAGATGACTAGGAACTGGCTTTTTTACAGTGCGCCAGTGCCACCCCGTTGCTATGACTAAGTGAGAGTTTATGGGCAGAGAGGCTAGCGACAAGCCCGCAGTAAGAAGGTGGACTGCTGGCAGAAGCTCGGAGGAGTGCGAGTGCCACGTGCCATTGCGACACACGGATGCTTCCCATTGTGGCTGAAGCTCAGGGCAAGCTGTCAGGTTGAGTTAGTCTAGAGAAGTGAGCCATAGAAATGGGACATTAAACAGTGTTGTAAGGGACTTGAGTGTCATGCTAAGTTGCTAAAAATTTATTCTGTAAGTAATGGTGAGTTAAGCTATGCAGGAGCATTGATCATGCACATTTTAAAACTAGACATACACTCTCTATAGTCACCTATACTCAAAAACATATAATAAATTTTAATCTATATATACATGTGTGTAAATACGTGAAAGACTTTTATAATTAGAAATATAGAATATAATCATTAGAATATCAATACAGAAAAGCATAAGTCTAAAAAGAAGAAATTTAAAATGACCCCAAATCCCAATACCTAGAGGTAAACACTGCTAATATTTCAGAGAATATCTAGAGATATTTACTTAGGCATATTCACTTACTTACAAATATTTATTGATCATTGAGTATGTGTCCGGTTGTGATGAATGAGAAGTTATATAGTCCTTGGTTTCATTGTTTGCAGTACAGAACAGATGTGAATGATAAATGAAAAACAACTCAACACAGAAACAATGGAAAGTTCTAACAAGTGCCATGTGGGGAGCCCACTGGGTGTCCTGATACACATTGGGGGGTGGGGAGGGGTTTACAGGGAGTGGGCAAAGAAAACTCTAACAAAGAATGACATTTTGCCAGGCCAGCTTGACTCAGTGGTTGAACATCGACCCATGAACCAGGAGGTCACGGTTGGTTGCTGCTCCATCCCCAGTAGGGGGTGTGCAGGTGGCAGCCGATCAATGATTCTCATCATTGATGTTTCTCTCTCTCTCTCTCTCTCTCTCTCTCCCTCTTCCTTTCTCTCTGAAATCAATAAATTTATATTTTAAAAATATAAGAAAAGAATGACATTTCATCTGAGACCTGAAAGAGGCCACTAGCCAGATGAGAGCTGCTCAGGTGGAGGATGGGGCAGGCACAGGTATTGAGTGAGAATGAACTTGTGGTGTCCATGGCAAAGAGAGACTCCAGTGCCGCTGAGCGCAGTGAGGGAGGGGCCACGGCAAGACTTCAAATTGCAGAAGAGGCTGTGAAATGGGTTATAGGGCACTGGAGTTTGAACTGTGTCCCAGTGAAAAGACACAAAATTTATTTCAAATAGGGCTGAAAATTTGGGAAGCTTAGATGAGTATATGCTATAAACTTACTGTTTGTGTCTCCCCAAAATTCTTATGCTGAATCCAATGCCCAGGGTGATGATTGTCTTAGGAGACAGGATCTTTGGGAGGTGATTAATGACTTGATAAAAGTAGCTTGAAAAAGCTCCCTTGCCCCTCCCTCACTCGAGGTTACAGGAAGAGATGGCAACATAGGAGGTGGGCTCTGACCGGACAAGGAATCCCCAGCACCATGATTTTTTGAACATCCTGGCCTCTGAGAAATAAATGTTTGTTTTATATAAACCACCTAGCTTATGCTTTTCTGCTATAGCAGTGCAAACCGACTAAGATGGTATGTAAATAGAAAAATAACTTTAAAGAAATAGGATTCTAATAAACATGCCACTTTATTGCTGTGTAAAATGCTCTGAATGCTTTTCTATATGGATAATTATAGCTCTACACTATTAGTTAAATGGCTATAGAGTCTTCTGTTATATGCATTATATGCATGTGCTATCATTGATGTAGCCGATTCCTTATGGATGGCCATTGACTGTTGTTATTAAAAAATGCTGTATTGAACATCCATAGAGTGTGTTTATTATACACTTTCCCCAATAGCTGCTGGGAAGTGCTCACCAAAAATGAAGACTGGGTTACAGGTATATACAATAAAAATTTTGTATATTATTGCTAGATTCTCCTCCAAATATGTTATAATAATTTCTATTTTCAATAGTGTTGTGTAAGAAAACCCCTTTATCCCTTACCTCCATAGTCACTAACACTGATATTTGTAAACTTTGCCAATATTATGGGTTAAATAATATATCACTTTATTTTGATATGTTTGCATTGCAAGTGGGGCTGCATGTCCTTTCATATATTGCCTGTTACTTGTGTGTTGGGAATCAGACAGCTGGGCTGTTTGTTCATTTTCATTGACATAGTTGTCATCTTTTTTCTCATTTCTTTCTCATGACTCAGTGTAAAGCTAACGAAGTTATTTATTAAATTTCAGATTTCAATTTTTATTTTTATGTGGTTATACTCCTCCTTTTTTTATGTTTTCTGTTTTTGAGGTCAAGCTTTGGCAGAAGTAGGAAATAATAATATCATGAAGATGATACTATTGCCTTTCTGGAAAAACTAATGAAATCTATTGAATAACCTATGTGTCCAATAGGGAAGTTCAGTATATTCAACAACTATAAAATAAATATATAAAACCAATAGCTTTCGTCGAATAAAAACTCTAAAGGAATAATCCCCCTCAAAAGACCTCATTCACAATTGCAATAGCATCAAACAAATATAAGTAAACTTAAAAAATACATATGATTTTTATGTCAAAAATGAAAAGAACATACTTACAGTAACTTGAAAAAATGAGCAAAATGAAGAAACTTACCGAGGTTGAGCGGAGGGGAGACTCTGTTGTGATGATGGCAATTAGCCCATTCTCCATCCCCAAGTTCAATGCACCTCCAATCAACATCCCAAAGATTTTTTAAACTGACATAATTATTCTAAACTTTATCTGAGAAATAAGAAAGGCACTTTCAAAATAGAGCCATAATTTAAAGACAACTTAAATGTCATAAATAAAAATATATTGTAAACCAACTCTAATTGACACAGAAATTGACAAAATGATGAATGAAAGAGAATTCAAATTAGAGACAAGTACACATGGGGAGTTCGGCTGTGACCAAGACAGCATGGAAGTCAATGGAGAAACATGGGTTACTCAGTACATTGTACTGGGACCACTAGCAAGCCACTGGGAGAAGGAAATATTAATTGGGATCACTCCTTTACTTATTACATCACCATAAGTTTCAAATAAGCAAAGACTTAAATGTAAAAACAGGCAAGACAAAAACACAGCCATACAGAGATACTTAAATGAAAGAAGGTTATTGTCACAGTTTCAATAGCAACTGAGGCCCTGCGGTATGACCATGCGAGTAGGAATTTGAAAGGCAAGGACAACCCTGGGTGAAACTGAGGAGGTGGTATTGACAGGCTTGGTGGTTGATTAGATGTGGAGCAGAGGGGATTGTGGAGGAAGGAGTAAACGTGACTGTCTCTCTCTGAGGGCACATTTACATCTTTATAACCCAGACTCACAATGTGGGAAATTACCAACATGAGTGAGGAGTGCTCAAGTCGCCCACCAGTGGTTCCATCCCCACCCATCACTGGTCTGCAAAGGAACCTAGACAGGAGCCCACCTGATTTCTGGGCCCCGTGTATCTCCTATACTTAGTAAAATAGATGCTTGAGTGTGATATGGAATGTTCCTCTCAGATTTATCATCCCATGAAACTATGGTGTGTGTGTTTTTTTTAACTTTATTTTTTAAAGTTTTTTTTTTTTAGTTTATTTTAAGGTTTCTGAGAAACTGTATTAGAAAATATATCAATTTTTTTGTTTGTTTATTTAAAACAAAAATGGATTGAAATAATATGGTATTCTGGATGGGATCTTGGACTAGAAAAAGGACATTAGGCAAAACTAAGGAAACTTGAATAAAGTATGCACTTTAGCTAATCATATATCCATATCGGTTCATTGGCTTTGACAAATGTACTGTACTCAGATAAGATTGTAATAACAGGGGAAATTGGGTGTGGAGTATATGTGAACTCTCTACCACCCTCAGTTTGTTTTTTTTTGTAAATCTAAACTAAAGAAGAAAAGTTGATAAAATTTGTGTAGGGTCATTTTTTTTCTCTGTGAGAAAGGAAATATTTTGTGATTTTATATAAGAAAGAAGGTAAGTGTCCACATTGCTCTCACCCATGAACAGAAGCTGGAGAGAAGGAGGGAAAGAGTCACAGCCTCAGCCAACTATCTACACCACTTACAGGTGAGATGCAGAATGCCACCGTGTGGATGAACCTCAAGAGAGGCACCTTAAGTGAAATGATCCAGTCACAGAAAGACACTTGCATGATTCCATGTATTTGAGGTATCTAAAGTAATCCAATTCATAGACTCCAAGAGTGGAATATCTAAAATAGTCAAATTCACAGACTCCAAGAGTGAAATTTCAGTTGACAGGGGCTGTAGGACAAAGGTAAAATTGGTGGTTTACTAACCAACCAGCAATAAGATTTCACTTAAGGATGATCTAGAGATCTGCTGGTCAGCATTGTTCCTATAGTGAAGAGTAATGTGTTGTACACTTTAAAACTCATCGAGATGGTAGAGCTCATAAGTGCTCTTCCACAATACAATAAAATGTAAAACTATTTTAAAAGGTGAGACACATATTTGAAGATGTTTGCTTTTAACAAAGCATGTGATTGAGTTACTGGACATACCATGGTTGGCTCAGAGAAAAATATTTTGGGACAACAAATCCAGGAAATCTAAGTGGGACACCCTTGAGGGACAGAAGGGGCTTAGCCACGTGGTGTCATGGCTGAGAGTTTTACAATTAGGAATGGTTGACGATAAGTAGAAAACCCTGTTTGTTGGAAGTTCAATAAAGAATGCTGGGTCCCAAATGCTGGGTATAAACTTTGTTTTCTTGATTCAAAGCACAGGGGATAATTTCTCTATCTTGCAAATTTCAGAGCAGGAAAGAGAAGAGCTACAGTGGTTAGTCACAAAGAGAGAGCAATGTCCAGCAGAACAAGAACCAAATACTAAAATATGTAAGGCACTGTGAGAGAAAGGACAGCCTGTAGAACTTTTGGGGCCAACACTGGAATTACTGTGCCCTGAATGTGGTCCCCAAAGATTCATATATTTGCATCCTAACCCTCAATGTAATGGGATTAGAAGGTGAGGCCTTTGGGATGTGTTCAGGTCATGAGGGTGAAGTCCTCACGAATGGGATTCATGCTCTTTTAAAAGAGGCCCCACAGAGCCTCTTTGTCCCTTCCATCATGTGAGGTTACAATGAGAAGTCATGTGACCCTGGCCTCAGGCTCCCAGCCTCGAAAACTGTGAGAAATAAATCTCTGTTGTCTATAAACTACCCTGTCTATGGTCTTTGTTATAGCATCCTGAATGGACTAAAACAGAAGTCCCACAAAATGTGGGATTTCCACATCAATTTTAATTAAACTTTAAGGATAGGGCAGCCTTAGCTGATAACCAGACAAACCAAAGTCACGTCACTATAACTGGCCCACAAGTCCAGTGCCAGGAGGCGGGTATTTAAACTTGACTCAGGGAGGCAGGCTCTCTCCTCCTGTCTCCAAGAAGAGCTGAGCACCAAATCCAGATTTTTAAAAACTGACCATGGCTGCAAATGGTTTTCTGAAGCCAGTCCTTGGTAATCAGGGAATGAATTGGAGAGGGCCCTCTGATTCTGATGCTGGGCCTTCTCATTGACCTGGTTTGCAGAATTCAGGACCCCGGATAGTGTCACTGAAAACAATTTTCTGAGAAAAGCTTTCCTTTATTATTTTAAATTTATTAGGTTTGAACTCATCATTCCTAGAACCAGACCATCTTTCTAAAGACAGAAACAACTGGAGTGCTCCCCAGTCACAAGCAAGCCCAAGGTGACTTTCCTTACATAGACACGTGACCTTGACATGACCTTGGCATGGTCATAGAGCCCAACTGTCTCATGGTTCTGAGTGGATAGTTATATGAACAAGCATAGAGATACTGATAGTAACCTATAAAAAGTTTTCTCTTACTCATTATCTAACTGAATTCTCAAAATATTCTGGTAAGGAAAACACTGCTGGAGCAATGTTCCTCTTTTTGCAAAGAGTAAACTGAAGCTCAGAATTTACTGCACTATTCAGGTTGAGGGGGCCAGAAAACGAACACCAATGTTTCTAAAGGAAGGATTTCATTTCTTTTGGAGTAAAGACACTGTTTGTATCTAGTAAGCTGACTAGTAAGTTGACTTAAAATTGATATTTACTTGAAATAATTTATTTATGAGAATATAGAGATATTATCAACACTGACCTCTTATAAAAGTTTTGTTATTGAAATGACTTAGCAAAATCGAGGTTAGACTCTGGGCTAAAATTTTCTTTAGCTGCCTCCAGGGAAATATTCCTCCTATTTTTAAAAGCTTAGGGAAGATTTGGAAGCATTCTACAAAAGAAGACAAACGAGAAAATCTGGACTAGAGAGATAATTGTGCTTCTTAGCTCCTTTAAACTGAAATGCTAAAACTTTATTGGAGAAACAGTTCATATTAATTAACTCATGCTTTTCTTCTCAAGCAAGATTACATACCAGTTAAAACAAAGGTTAAAGCAGTACATACTTGTGAATGCAAATACAAATTAATTTTATTTGTCCCTAATTAAATGGTATCCATGATTGTCATCTCCAACATTCATTTCTATTTATAACTAGAGAAAAGCTATTATTTTTTTTACTTTCTCTTGCCTAGGAGGTTCCTCAAAGCCATATTATTGCTGGATGTTATTCGAGATAAAACACACACAAATACTAGTTTTCCTTTTGAACTCTGATTCTTAATCTGTGACCATTAATTATATTTAATTTATCTTCTTCAAAGCATTTCTTTTTTTTCCAAGACTCTTTTCTTTCTTCTCACAGAAAGAGTTCCCCACGTCCTCTCTCCAAGCAGGAGCGTGCATGAGATCTGAGTTTATGTCTTGTTACAAGGTTCTATTTTTCCATGAAAGCTTAGTCCATGTTCCAACAGTCTATAAAGAGTCTAAGCTTTGTAATTATTTATTTTTACTTGCAACATTCAAAGCAAATGTTTATAGCAGGATACATTCGTTTACGGTTGTTCAAATTCATGAATTCAGGCATTTACTACTACAAAACTCAAAAGGTAATCTGTCAGAAGAAAAATAGGGTGGCGTATTTTCTTGGACAAAATAGAGTAACAAAGTGGCATTAGATGGGCATTACCTGTCCCTTTGGTGACACTGCATGTTATTAAGCAAACAATGGTGGCTTCGGAGCAAGGCAGGACCTGGTGTGAAATCTGCCTCTATCATGTGAGGGCGGTGCGACCTGTAGGGATTGTCTCAGCATCTGCAAACCTTGTTGTTCTCATCTGTATTAGGGGCTGATGATCATTGCTTCATAGACACTCCGGCATTATTTCCTCCTACAGTGGGCTTACTCCCATTAGAGTACCTGATTCTTGAAATAAAATTCACTGCTGACCTCAGTTTTCCCTCCCAGTGATTGCTTTGTGTGTTGCTTTCCTCCCCATAAAACAGCTATGGAGAGTGTCCCGTTCTTACGTCACATTCAGCTTTCTTCCGTCTGCCTTCCGTCCCACTGCCATACTAAACAAACTTTTGTCAGGATCTCTCCACAAGCTCCATGTTGCCAAGTTCCAGGAACCCATTTCCTATCTTATCTTTTTCTAGCAACCAGCCCACCATGCTTCTTCTGCAAGCTACCTCCTCTCTGCCCCGGTGATCTGAGCAAGACAGTTGGTTTTCTTTTCACCAGCTGTTCTTTGGGTCTCCTGTGCAGGCTCTTTTTATTTCTTTTTTTTTAAATATATTTTATTGATTTTTTAACAGAGAGGAAGGGTGAGGGATAGAGAGTTAGAAACATTGATGAAAGAGAAACATCGATCAGCTGCCTCCTGCACACCCCCCACTGGGGATGTCCCTGCAACAGAGGTACATGCCCTTGACCAGAACTGAACCTGGGACCCTTCAGTCTGCAGGCCAATGCTCTATCCACTGAGCCAAACCGGTTAGGGTCTTTTTATTTCTTAACCCATAAATTCTGCAGTGATTTGAGGCACAGGCTCAAACCCAAGGGAACCTCAAAATTCTGAGGCTGTGCATGCTGTCTGTATTTGGTGACAGCAAGTTTATACCTCCACCTCACTGCCTCATCTCTAGACACATGTGCCCAACTGTCCACCTGACACTGCTATTAGCTGTCTCTCTTAGATGGACATTTGTATTAGACCTCTCAAGGCATTTCAAAGTAACTTGCACCTGCTTTTACCATAGTCTTTCTCTTTCTCATGATCCAGTTGTCTGCTTGAATGCAGAGATGCATTATCAGAGGGCCCCCATTCTCTATCTTAATGCATCCTCTTTATTTCCATCTCCACATTACACAGAATGTTCATGTATTTAATAATTTTAGTTCATTTATGTGTATGATTAATGCCTATCTCTTTGAAAAATATAAAGTGGCAGAGTGCATGATCCTTGACTTCATATTAACAATTTATTACTAGGGTCTGACATGCCGTGGCTTCCAAATACTTTGATGAATGGATACATAAATGAATGGCCATCAATGACATTTTTCAAAATGAGTCTACATAGTATTGACTTCATTTACTCAGCATGTACATAAGGAGCACCTCTATGTCAGGCACTGTTTCAGGCACTAGGAATACAGGATAGACAAGAAAGACAAGGTCTTGGGCTGGAAAAACAGTACACATACAGACCCTGAGAAAGAAATACATCTGTGCCTAGGAGGAATGGCATAAAGCCCACCAAAGAAGGAGCAGATTAAAGGCAAGGTTTTGAAATATGGAAAATAAGAAGAGATGAAAACAGATTTTTTAACTGTGGGTGAGCAGGGGTCAGAGCAGAGAGAACAATTGGGGCTATTTTTACTGTGCAGCAGAGGCATGATGGTGGCCTGAGCTGATCGATGGTAGTCAAGCCAGACAAGAGAAATGGTCAGGTTCTAGGTAATTTCCAAAGGAGAGTCTAAAGGATGAATTGGAGGTGAGTATTATTGATTGAAAGAGAGCAGCTATAGATCATTCTCAGGTTCTTGACCCAAGCCACTTAATGAATGCAGTTGTCATTTACCGAGATGGGGTCGCTTAGGGAAGAGCAGGTTTCAAGGAAAATATTGGGATCTCAGTTTTGGATGCATTACATTAGAAATATGTACTAGACAACCAGATGGAAACACAACTCAGGCACTGGCTTTATGAGCTTAAAGTTCAGTAGAGGGGTCAGTTCAAAGGAATCAATGATTTTCAAGCCATGGGATTTAATATATAGACAGTCCTTTAGGACAGTGCCTCTCATAGTTAGCCATCGGCAATCCATTGCTGTCTATGGTTATATTGCTAATCCTTCCTTCTGTATTAAATGCCAAGTCAAGTTCAGGAATGATTTGTATGTAAGTAATTTTATTGACATCCTATGCAATAGTGGACATTTATTTAATTGATTAAAACAGAACAGGAAATGGTACTAAATTTCTATAATAACTCATGTGTTCTGTAGGGAGAAGGCATTCTTTCCTAAATGTTTATTGGATAGTCTTTTAGCCCACAGACATTTGTAGAAACCCTATATGTGTCAGCCGCTGACTGCATCCAGATTACATAATAAAAAATAGCAGGCAGTCCCCAGACTTAAAGAATTCAGTGTCTGCAGAAGGAACAGATACCTGGGTTGTACCTAATAATCCAAGTCCTTTTCTCTTTCTACTACATCATACTTCCTTGTGATCTTGTTGGCAAGCCGTTGTGAGTTTCGAAAGGGGTAATTGATGTAAAGGGGTGAATTATGCCTACCTATATCATTAGTGTTATCTTTTTATATATGTAAGATTTAACCCCAGAAATCTAAAATGGCTTTCCCAAGAAAATGAGACCAGATTTTCTATTTTGAAATCAGAAACCATGACGACATTGAACGAGTTCACCCTGACTCCTTCCTAACGCAAACATCACTTTGAAAGGACCATGGCCTGAGTTGCCAGTTCCTTGTGGGGAAAATGAGAGAAAGAGCAAACACTCCCATGTTGTATTTAATGAGCATGCGATGAGTCAGCATGTGTGAAAAATTAAATTGTGTTGTTTAGGGTTTTCCTTAGTGGCCTCGAACAAATTATTCGATGTCACTGAACATGATTTTCCCCATCAGTAAAATGAGATGAATCATAACTACTTTGTGAAGCTGGTGTGAGGATCAAACAAAACAAAGCCCCCTCAGCCCAGTACTGAGCGCACCTCCACTGGTGTCCTTGTTGCTATGATAACACAGCTAAGGCTGCGGCACGTCATCACGTGCCTTGAAATCCTTTTGTCTTGGTTTTCCATTAGCTAGCCCACTGATCAGACAAATGGGAGAATAAACCTTTAGGGATGCAAAGAAATCTCTCTCCTCAAAAGGTTTCTTTTTATCTTTTGTGAAGCATTATTTTTCACGTCATGATCTCTATTAGGGTTTGTTTTCCTTCTGAAGAACTTATTGGTAAGAATTTTTTTTATTTATTTTTAATTTCTTTATTGATTAAGGTATTACATATATGTCCTTATCCCCCCATTATCCCACCAACCCCCCCCACTCATGCCCTCACCCCCCTGTTGTCTGAGAATTTTAAAACTGTTAGACAGTGTATTGAAAATCAAAATCTACATTTTCTCTATAATGTCAATGTGCATATGTCCTATGAAATAAATGATTAAGGGGTTGGGGCTAATATCTACTTAGGAAAAATGAAAGAAACCTGGTCATTTATTCAAAACTAGAGGCCCAGTGCACAGTGTACCAGTGGAGTCCCTCGGCCTGGCCTGCACCCTCTCGCAATCCAGGACCCCTCAGGGGATGTTGGACTGCCAGTTTCAGCCCAATCACCACAGGCCAGGCTGAGGGACCTTACCGGTGCATGAATCCGTGCACCGGGCCTCTAGTATGCATATAATATCTTTGGTTAATCTCTTTTAGCCTCCCCCCACTTCTTCCTCCTTCCCTCTGAGATTCATCAGTCTGTTCCATGTTTCCATTCCTGTGTATTGAACCTGGTGGTCAGTGTGCATCATAGCTACTGGTTGAATGGTTGAACAGTCTAATGGCTGCTTAGGCTTTTATATATATAGATTAGAAATAGGTGAAGAGTGACCTAGCAATGGTGTTAGGGTTAGGGTAGGGTTAGGGTTAGTGGGGGAGGGAGGTTGTCAGAAAAAAACATTTGTTGAGGATCTACTTTGTGTCCTATGCTGCTGGCTGCTTTTTATGTGTCTCTCCATTAACCATGTGCATCCATTCCATTGTAACAGATGAGAAACTGAGGGTCAGAGTGACTTTGCCACATGCCTTGAGTCCCATGGCTTGTACATTAGATAATTAAAAATGAGGGGCATCTACCTCCAAGTCCTGTTCTTCTACTATATTAAACTTCCTTGATGATCAGCATCTATCATGTGAATAATTGATATTTATTTAGCACCCAACACATTGTGGCTTTGTGTTGGATCTTGAGAGAACCCACCAAAGGGGATGAGCTTGAACTTTGTAGGTGAGGGATGAAGGCCCAGTATTGCTGACTTTCCTGAAGGGTTCTTCCTCAGAACTATGGACATTCTGGGTCAGGTAATTGTTTATTGGGGAGGGCTATCCTGTATACTGTAGGATGTTTAGCATTAATTCTTGACCTCCATCCGTCAGATAGAGCAACCCTAGTTGTGACAAATACAATGCTTTCAGATGTTGCCAAATGTCTCTTGGGATCAAAATCTCCCCTAGTGGAGCATTACTTTGCTAGACCGACTTTGGGGTTAGGCCCTACCACTGGATAATTTCTATTAGATCATTTGCCCAAGGATATTTAAATGCATTATCTATTGATGGACTGATTCCTTTGGCGATGAATCCTAGTTATTTTTTCCTCCTTGCTACACAGTTTGTGCTTCTAGAAGTTTGAACTCATCATAAGAGCAGGCAGGAATTTAGTCCAGCTAAAGGCCACTTCCCTGAAAGTATAATTGCCTGCCCTTTAATAAAGCGACCTTGTATCTTTTCCCCATAGTTCTTCAGGGTTCTTGCCTTCCACACTCTGCCTTCCCAGAAATAAATTGGGCTGTGCCCCAACCAGAGCAGAGGTTTCCTTGGAATTCTGAGTCCTGTGGTAAATTAAGTCACTCTACATATATGTGAGGAATTATTTAATAAGGTTCGGAGGCTTCTGTTCTTTGCATTTACAAATACTAGTGTCCCTGGGTTGACTATCAGTTTCACTGCCCTGCTTCCTTTCCTTCACAGCACTGATCGCTCCCTGAAGTTACTTGTTTGTTATGTTTTCTGTCTGCCTCCCTCAGCTTCTCCTTGCTCCTGCCCATTCTTTAAGCTGAATGATGGCAGGATTCTGATCTGTCTGGGTCATTCAGTGAATTCCAGAGCCTAGGACACAGCCTGGGGTCAGTATATATGTGTTGAACTAGTTAACACTGCCTTTATTGTGTAACTTGGCATTTCCTGAGCATTTTGGTAGCAGACACCATCAATGCTCCATCATGTGCCCCAAGCACTCACAGATCCTGTTGCTCTGAAGGACTTTTACGGCTCTTGCCTGAGGAACCTCTTTGACTACAGGACATGCTCAGCCTGCAATGGGACAGGAAGACCAGGATGCTAATATCCCAGCTCAAAACAGGTGTTTCCTGGTGAATGAGCACCCCAGTTGTCCACCTCTGTGGGTAAGACAAATGAGAGGGGAGCTCTTGAAAGACTCTTAGCATCCTAAGGGGGACTGAGCCCCAGAGCTCCTCATGAATCCCCTGCTCATTCATGTTTCCTGAATGCCCCTTACTTTCCTTGTCTTACTTCCTCACCCCTGTATTAGGTTGGTCTGGCTGTCATAAGAACATCTCATAGACTGGGGGACTAAAAAACAGAAATTTATTGTCTCAGGCCTGGAGACCAGGAGTCTGAGATCAGGTGTCAGCAGGGTTGCTCTCTTCTGTGGTCTCTTCTCTTATCCTGTTGATGGCCATCTTCTCCCTGTGCCTCCCCTTTGTCTGTCTGTGCCCTAATTTCTTCCTTTAAGGACCACAGCCATACTGGATTAGGAATTATCCATATGACATCATTTTACTTTAATTACTTCTTTAAAGACCCTAAATCCAAATACAGTCACTTTCTTGAGATACTGGTGGTTAGGGCTTCAACATATGAATTTTGAGGGGACACAATTAATCCATCATACCCTTCTTACCTGTGTTTCCTGATTTTATACCCAAATTAGCTTTATGTTCTCAAATCCCTGTCTTCTTCTGAGGGAACCTAAAGAATGCTATTTATTTATTTATTTATTTATTTATTTATTTATTTATTTATTTTGCTATCATTCTTTTTTTTTAAGTGCCTAATTCTTTTAACACTTCTGCTAAGATATAGTTATCTACATTGCACATATGGAAAAACACCTTCAGAGAGACCATCCCTTTCACAGAATCTGCTGCAGGAAGCATAAATGGGGCTGAATCTTCAGATCCACCCTGGGATGCTCATGACCAGTAACAGAGTGGAGTGGGGTTACTAGTGTAAGTCTCTTCTTGGTTCATGACAAGGGCCTCTTCCAATGGGTTCCTTTGGCTCAAAGACACCTTATTGGCTTAGCTGAGACATTCTCCAAACTTCAGTGTGATCTGAGGCGCTTACTATTCAACCCTTCCTTCTCTCTTTTCACAGGTATGAGATTGACATCCTGGCTTCAGGCTCTTCCTTCTTTATCTTTTATGGGTATTTCCCCCAATAAATCTTCTGCATTTATAATCTCATCTTTGCATCAGAGAGAATAAGAAAGAGAATGAAAGAAAAGATGTTTGCTCATTTTTCTATTTATGTATTGTAATCCCAGAGCTAACTTAATGCCTGGGACTTATTCAATGCTCAATAAATATTAGTTGGATAAATGCCTCCTGTATCCAAGTTGCCTGCAAGATTTGAATTGGAAGACATGTATGGTAATGGGTAACTGAGACAGGATGCATAATTGAAGAAAAGTTGGCAATAAGAGAAGAAGGAGAAAAGTGCTTTGGTTGTAGAAGATTAAATTGGAGAATCTGGCAGAGAGCTTCATGGAGTTGGCAGCATCACATCTGATTTTAAGGAGCATATAAGATCATCATGAGTGAAGTAAGTAAAAAAAGTTAGTCAAAGCTACAAAAACAGCGTGAGTGAAGAAGGGAGGCATACTCTATTACATGTTGTATACTCCTCAAGTAACTGGTGCTAATTTTCTGGGGTAGTATTTTAAAGAACATAGACAGGGAGCATAAAAGAGAGGGACATTGGGGCAAAAGTCAGTGTATGAGTGTATGACATTATGCTCTTTGAATGATTCAGCAGTAAGAATAATGGCAGTATTTTATAACTGTTTCCCAGTATAAGTGCAATGCACACTGGAAATTTGGGCCATATGTATGATTTAAAATTTTCTAGTAGCTTCATAAACATCTATGAGAAAATAGATGACAATGATTTAATAATATACTTTATGTTACCTGATATATCCAAAATATTACTTCAGCATGTAATAGGTATAAACTTATTAATGAGGTATTTTACATTATTTTTATTTTTTTAATTTAAATTATGTATTGTTTAAAGTATTACACGAGTCTCCCTTTTCCCCCATTGATGTCTCCCTGGCTGCTCCCACCCCCAAGCACAGGCCCTCACCCTCCTACTGTCTGTGTCCATTGGTTATGCTCATATGCACACATACAAGTCCTTTGGTTGATCTCTTACCCCCTCACCCCCCGCCTTCCCTCATAGGTTGGACAGTCTGTTCAATGCTTCTATGTCTCTATTTCTATTTTTGTTCATCAGTTTATGCTCATTATATTCCACAAATGAGTGAGATCCTGTAATATTTATCTTTCTCTGACTGGCTTATTTCGCTTAGCATAATGCTCTCCAGTTTCATCCCTGCTGTTACAATGTACTATGTTGCTGTAAAAAAGAAGGGATTCTTACCATTTACATTATTTTTAAATGAAATCTTCTAAAGCACACCACAACTCTTATACTGACAGCACATCACAATTCAAAGAGCCATAATGAAAATCTCCACAGCCACCTGTGGCTAGTGGGTACTCAACTGAGCAGCACAATTCTATAATGTCCAATCCGGACAGCCCATGCAAACAGCTTAGGGAATTCATATCTGGGAGCATACACACTTCCTAAAGATACCCTGCAGGACCCCACAGGTTGTGGGGACCATGCCAGGCCTTCCCTCCTAGACGGTGTTGGTTGAGAGCACAGTGTTTGAGTGGGTGACTTTGCAGAAGAGCAGCAGCTGGGTTTGAATCCAGCTTTTGTGACGGCTAAATGTGTGACTGTGAGCCCCGCAGGGCCTCTCTGAGTCTGTTTCTTCACCTGTGCAATGATGACACTCACTGCCATCAGCTCTTCAACTGCTTGTTCTTCTTTGCCAACAAACTATTATTATTAGTGCTTTGGTGCAGGCCTTACAAAACCAATTTAATTCGCTGAACAATATTATGAGCTAGGTACTACTGTTATCTCTTAGTAATAGTAGAGATGGGAATACTGTGACATACTAATTTCCTTGAAATTCTCACTAAGTTCCTTGACATTCTCACTAAATTCCTTGAAGCTTTCATTAAGTTCCTTGGACATTCTTATAACCCTTGTTTTGAACTCTGTATCTAGTAATTTGTTTTCTTCCATTCCATTTAGTTCTTTTTCTGGAAATTTCTTCTGTTCTTTCATTTGTGACATGTTTCTTTGTCTCCACTTTTTGGCTACTTCCCTGTGTTTGTTTCTATGTATTAGGTCGGATTACTATATCTCCTGGAATTGGTAGAGTGGCTTGTGTAGTAGGTGTCCTGTAGGACCCAGTGGCTCAGCCTCCCCAGTCACCTGAGCTGGACACTTTAGGTATGCCCATGTGTGGGCTGTGTGCATAGTCTAGTTGAACCTTGATTCCTGTTGGTGTCACTGGAAAAAATTAACCCTCAGGCCAATTGGCTGTGAGGACCAGTTGTGACTACAACAAAAGAGCTGCCTTGCAGGAGCTGACCTTATGGAGCAGGACTTGCTTTAGTGGGGCTTTGCTGCTCACCAGGTCTGACCCCTGAGTGTGTTGCTCATGGATGTGGTAGAGTTGTAATCTGGCATGGTCTGAAGCTGTCTACCAGGTCTACTGTCTGAGGCATCCAGGAGATTCAAAGTCAGCCACTGCCTGTGCCCTGCCTATGCCATCCAGCAGGAACTACAGAGTGATCTGCAGATGGCTGCTGCTTGTGTTTGACTTGGAGATACCCAGGAGAGGCTAAGCTGTGACCCTTGGCAAGCTGCTGCTAGTCTCACTTATCAAGAGGTATCCAAGATGTGTTTTTCTACAGTTTTATTTCATCATCAACTGCTAATCCCTTTGACTTTGAACAGTGCTAATTCCAGGGTCTCCTAAAAATAAATATTTGGCTTATTAACATGCTTGCTCAACTACTAATTGCTTCTTTAAAAATGCCAGAGCCTTTGCCACAGCTGCGGGTTGTGAAACCTTTATTGATATTATTTTACTCCTAATTACATGTGCTCTTCATTTGTAGCTAAATATAACCCTTGTCACCATTCCTGTCAGATTGATCCATGGCACCTTAATTATAATTTCTTTTACCTGTGATCATAGCAGAAGTGTCCACATTCATCATTTTTAGGCCAATCCCTCATTCAAAGAAATTAAAATTTGGATTTTAAGGAAGCAGATTTTTAGTCTTGGTCCCTATGTATGCCCTTTTCACAGTTGAATACTCTTGGTCCCTTTCCCACTGGGGGCCAATTCTCTTCAGGGCACTGTCACTGTGCAGAGGAAAGAGACCCCGAATGCACCCCAGGGACTCATCCCAATGCTGACATCTGCAGTTTGCTCCTTTTATGGGAGTTTGAACGAGTCACTTAAGCTTTCTGACTTATAGGGTCCCTATCTTTTAGATGGACTCAATGACATCACATGTCTGCTGGGACACCGTGACATAGTGTCTATGGGTAGCTCAACTGGGCTGACTGTAGAAGCATGTGAACCTTCTGCGTGAGATGCAGCGTTCTCAAAAAATGGTGGCTGCTTGCTTTGTGTTTCTTCCTTCTTTACTTAATTCTTCCTTTATCTTGTCCTTGATTTCATTTGGTGAGATTAGGAGGGTAGGAGAAATGGAGAGAGAATGAGAGAGAGAGAGGCACGTGGCTTTGGTAGGAGGCAGGAAGATATTGTAATACTTGGATCACTTGAGGTCCCTTCATGTATGTTTGTGTGTGTGTGCACATGTGTGAGTGTGTGTGTGTTTTACAGGGCTCACCTGTAGATGAGTACAGGATGGGGCAAAACTAGGTTCACAGTTATGAGTACAGGAAACACAGTTTATTGCTGAATTGTTATTGAGTAATTATTCTGTTATTTTCCACAGGAATAACTGTAAACCTGCCTTTGTCCCTCCCTGCATAAAGACTGAGGTGAAGGGAAGACTATTGTTAAGCACTCCCTGTGTACCAGGAACTGTGATGGAAACTACTCCATATTAGGTGGCAATGACTTTAAGAGGACTAAGAAAAAGATTTCAATTCTTGGAAGGCTGTGTGTGAGAAAGTGTGAGTGTGTATGTGAGAGTGTGAGTGTGCATGATGCAGGGCATGTGTGTAGGTGTGAGAGTGTGTGAGCATGTATGTGTGTACATGTGAGTGTATGTGGGTCTGGGAGTATGGCTGTGTATGAGATGGTGTGATAGAGATGGACGTGTGTGTGTGTGTGTGTGTGTGTGTGTGTGTGTTATTGGGAGTAGAGAAATAATATAAAGGCCTTACTTCAGGACCCTGGCTCTTCACTAACTGGCTCAGAAACCTTAGAAAAGGCCATTTAATGTCTCACGTCCCCTGCCTTCTTATTTGAAAACAATATTTGTGAGATGAAAGGAGAATTATGCAGCAAATGTTTGAGGATCATGCTTATACATTCCACTTGAAAGTATGCAAGCTGGCTGTAAATTTTGTAGGAACTCTTTCAACTCCACATGTTGAGACTCTTTGGGGGATCTGCTGGTTTGCAAAATTTCGGTTCCCTGCTTTCACTTGGGCCCGACCTTTCAGATTTCCTGGGAAGCACTTTGGTTGCTGGAGTGGGTGGGACCAATCGAGGTCTGAGCAGGAGGGGATGCAGTTTAAAGCTCCTTTAAGGTAGAGGTTGTAATATTTGCTTTGCAATGTTTTGTGAGCAGTGGGGAAGCCCCTCGCCTCCTGGATATTTGGGGTCAGGCCCATGCCTGGTGGGTTTTATTCTCCAACACTTCTGATGGCCTGCTGCCTCTCGACCCTTCTAAACACAGAGTATAGGGTGGAAAAAGGAATCATGGAGCTGCCTCAGCAGACCTACAAAAACCCCTAGTCTAATTGTACTTGCTGTGAAAGTTAAAATATTTGTTCTGTGCTGGGTTTCTCTAATTTCCTCTCCACCTACTCTTCACACTTACCAGTATCTATCTGCCAGGACCTTGCAGGTACCACATCCATGAGCCAGCCTTCTGACTCCAGGGCAGCTCAGTCAACAGGACTCATGGTGAGAAGCCAGATGGAGCAGAGGACCAGGTTAGGTATTTTTCATGTGGCTTCGTCCCCATGTGATTACTATGACTGATCTCTTGACCAGGGACTACTACCCTCTCAGGGTCCTGGGATCCATCTCTTCCTCTTGCCCCTTCCAGACTAGGAGTAGCAATGCTCCTCCCCACTGACCATGATCTTGAGCTTTTCTCAAGACCTGCCCATCCCTTTGTAAATTGTTCCTTTAGTAACCACTATGCACGTCCTCCACTTTGAGTGTGCTGTCTGCTGTTTTCTGTGAAGGCCCCAACTGATGCAGGTAACTACTACCAAATGTCTCTCTTCTCCTTTCCCACCATGCAGAATTGTTGCTGAAAAGAGGACCTTCAGCCAGGGACTTCCTTTCCAGCCCCCTTGTCCCAAGGTGGGTCACATGACCACTTGGGGCCAATGGAAGCACACTGCCCTAAGAAATGCTGTGTGGTGCATCTCCACGCTCTGGCCCACTACAGAAGCCATCATGGAGGCTCCTGCTGGAAGGTAGCACTGTCACAGGCAGGAAGAGAGGCTGGATTCTAGAGTCATGGTTGAAGAAGAGCTCACTGGATGGAAAAATAAGGGAGAGATAACTTTTCATATATTATGCCACTAACTCTGAACGTTGTTCCAT
The DNA here is from genome assembly GCF_963455305.1 of Plecotus auritus. Taxonomy (NCBI): domain Eukaryota; kingdom Metazoa; phylum Chordata; class Mammalia; order Chiroptera; family Vespertilionidae; genus Plecotus; species Plecotus auritus. Next base: position 243,847,723 of record NC_137770.1, on the reverse strand, counting down.
TGGGTAGCCTATTTGCATAATGGAAGAAAGTTACTATTTAGGTACTTCAAACACATTATTTCTAATCTTCATGATACACCTTCAATCTGAGTATCATTATTGCCACTTTACAGATAAAGAAATGGAGATTTGGCAAGGTAATCCTCAGATTATCTGTTACGGGCTAAATAGGACCATCCTCCCACTAATTCCTATGTTGTACCTCAGAGGTGGCTGTATTTGGAGATAGGGTCTTTAAATAGGTTATTAAGATTAAATGAAGTTGGTAGAGTGTGGTGTAATCCCATCGACTGGTGTGCTTATAAGAAGAGGAGACTGGGACATAGACATACACAGAGGGATGACCATGTGAGGACACAGGGAGAGGATGACCATTTACACACCAAGGAGAGAGGCCTCAGGAGAAACCAACCCTGCAGACTCCTCAATCTCAGACATCCAGCCTCCAGAACTGTGAGGAAGTAAGTTTCTGTTGTTTAAACCACCCAGTCTGTGGTACTTTGTAATGGGGGCCCCTGCAAACGAATGACAGTGTCATCACTCAAATGGAGCCTTCAGGTTTCTGCCACCCAAAGCTTCACACGCTTTGGGAACACACAGACTCAGACCTGGATTTTATACTCACCCAAGATAGCTATGTATGAAAGAGCATCGCTGGTCTGATTATGAAGCAAGTTGGCAGGAATTTTGAGTGTCCCCATCCCCTTTATTAAGTTCTCCCACTTTCTCTCTCACCACTGTTTCCACATCACCTGGGGGTGAGATTTCAGGATTAGTTGGTTCAGTCATTGTCCTCAATCTCATTTTGCAGAGAGGGAACTGTAGCTCTGAGAGGCAAAGCGATTTTTCTGAGGAATCAGCTTAATGTCCTATATCTTCACTGTGCTAATAAGGAAACTGGGGGGTTAAGTGGCTTGACCATGGGCATGGGAGCTGAGGGCTTTTGACCTTCACATCATCCCTCTGCCCTTACAGAGTAGGCAGAGGCAAATGGTTCTGCAAAGGATGACGGACACCTCCTTTCAATTGCTATGAATTATACAATATTTCCATATTAAAAATGATTCTGTGCTGTTTAGAGAAAGGACAGAATTGATAATGAGTGATGAATGAACCCCTGCCAGATTCCAGTGATGTAAATGAGCATGGTTTTAATATGCCAGATAATACAGTGCAGGCACTGCCAATCACATCTTCGCAGTGAGAGGGACGAGTGTTGGGGCAAGGGCCTGACTGCCTTTTTTTCTGAAGCAGCTCAGCTTCTCAGTAACATTTGGATGAGCTCAGTAGCTTGCTTTGTTTCAACTGTGATTCATCATTTTGATGGCTCCCATTGGCATAAAAAGTCACCTACAACTGGAGTCAAACAGTCTGGGGAGGCTCTAGTTGTGTGACCTTGGACAAACCCTCTAATGTCACTGAGACTTAATTGTCTCTTCATTAAAATGGGAATAGTAAAGATGACTATAGTGTAGGTTTGCTGGTAGAATTAAACATTTCAGATGACTAGTACAGCGTTTGAGATATTATACTTTACTCATCAATTTTAATTTCCCCCTCCCCTATGCACCGATTTTTTTTTTCTCTCCACAATGTACATAACACTTAGATTACTTAACTTTCAAGACAGCTGTCAGGGTTAAATTAGGTGATCTGTTTTTAGGCAACTAGATTTTAAACTATAATTTGCATATAAGGTTAGTGTAAGTGATTCTTCCAGCTATTATGTCTCAGATATTTGCATATGAAAGTGGTTCAGGAAATGCTTATTGAATTGAACTATATTAAATCAAGCTCCCTTGTTTAAATTTTATGTTTTTATATAACAAAAAAAATCCACAAGTATTTTTCTGAATCAAAATAGTAAAGTTGTTGGCATTTGGGGATTAAAGGAAGGAAGAAAAACAACTTGGATATTGACTTGCATGTCTACTATAGATGACAGATGGACAGTTTTTAAAAAAATAAATCTCTATTGTTCAGATTATTACAATTGTTTCTCTTTTTTCCCCCCATAGCTCCCCTCCATCCGGTTCCCACCCCACCCTCTGCTCTTATCCCCTCTCCACTGTCCTCATAGATAGGTATACAATTTTTGTCCAGTCTCTTCCCGCACCCCCCACACCCTTTTCCCCCTGAGTATTGTCAGTCCACTCCCTTTCTATGCCCCTGATTCTATTATATTCACCAGTTTATTCTGTTCATCAGATTTTTTATTCACTAGATTTTTAGATTCACTTGTTGATAGATATGTATTTGTTGTTCATAATTTTTATCTTTACCTTTTTCTTCTTCTTCCTCTTCTTAAAGGATACCTTTCAGCATTTCATATAATACTGGTTTGGTGGTGATGAACTCCTTTAGCTTTTTCTTATCTGTGAAGCTCTTTATCTGACCTTCAATTCTGAATGATAGCTTTGCTGGGTAGAGTAATCTTGGTTGTAGGTTCTTGCTATTCATCACTTTGAATATTTCTTGCCACTCCCGTCTGGCCTGTGTAGTTTCTGTTGATAAATCAGCTGACAGTCGTATGGGTGCTCCCTTGTAGGTAACTAATTGTTTTTCTCTTGCTGCTTTTAATATTCTCTCTTTGTCTTTTGCTCTTGGCATTTTAATTATGATGTGTTTTGGTGTGGTCCTCTTTGGATTCCTTTTGTTTGGGGTTCTGTGTGCTTCCTGGACTTGTAAGTCTATTTCTTTCACCAGGTGGGGAAGTTTTCGGTCATTATTTCTTCAAATAGGTTTTCAGTATCTTGCTCTCTCTCTTCTTCTGGCATCCCCATAATTCGGATGTTGGTATGCTTGAAGTTGTCCCAGAGGCTCCTTACACTATCTTCATATTTTTGGATTCTTTTTTCTTTTTGCTTTTCTGGTTGGGTGTTTTTTGCTTCTTTGTATTTCAAATCTTTGGTTTGATTCTTGCGATCCTCTAGTCTGCTGTTGGATCTCTGTATATTATTTTTTATTTCAGTCAGTGTATGCTTAATTTCTAGTTGGTCCTTTTTAATATCCTTGAGGGTCTTGCTAAATTTATTGGTCTTTTCTAGGATATTCTTGAAAAACCTTATTACCGTGGTTTTGAACTTTATATCCAGTCGTTTGCTTTCCTCCATTTCTTTCATTTGTGACCTGTTTCTTTGTCTCCACATTTTGGCTGCTTCCCTGAGTTGATAGAGTAGCTTTGTGTGGTAGGTGTCCTATAGGGCCCAGTGGCTCAGCCTCCCCAATTACCTGAGGTGGACACTCTTGGTGCACCCTTTTGTGGGCTGTGTGCACAGTCTTGTTGTAGTTAAGTCTTGATTGTTGTTGGTATCACTAGGGGGAATTGACCTCCAGGCTAATTGGCTGTGAGGATCAGCTGTATCTACTGTGGGAGAACTTCTGTGTTGGAGACACCCTTATGAGATAAGACTTGCTTCAGTGGGGCTTTGGTGCTCACTGAGTCTGCCCCCTGAGTGTGTCCCTTATAGATCTGAGGAGTTGTAATCTGGATGGTCCCACTCTGATCCCTGGGTACACTGGTTCTTGGATCTCCAAGGAGGTCTAATTTAGTCTCTGCCTGAGGCCACCCAGCAGGAGCTACGGAGAGATCTGCAGATTCCTCTTCTTTGTCTGGGTTTTGGAGGTGCCCAGATGGGGCCCAGCTGTGAAGCAATGCAAGCTGCTGTGGAGCCTTGGGCCTTCTTTTGGATGTTCTGGGTCTCACTGCCTCATCTGTAGGTAAGTTTAAAATTCAAAGGACCAGGCCATTCATATGCAAAAGCCTCTGTGCTCAGCTTGGATGGGGCGAAGTTTCATGGCAGAGCAAACAGCTATGGCTTCATGTGGCGGGATCTCAGGGCGGGGCAAACAACGATGGCTTCCCATCAGTCCTGCCCTAAGAGGCCCCTGGTTCTCAGTGTCCCGCGGTAATCGTTGCAAGCACCTCTGAGAGAAAGCTACCCTCGAGTTTCGCCCGCTTCCAGACAGTCCAGTTTCTCCCCGTATGAGTCTGGGTCCCCAGAGTCTTGCCCGGAACTGGAGTTCAGAGCAGTTGGGAGCTTTTGTCTCCCTCCTGATTGAGAAAGCCAGCCACATACTCAGTTGCCAGCCCTCTCCACGCGCGTGCCTCCATACCTCTGCCTTCCACAGCTCCTGTAAGTCTCAGTGTGCTTTTCTCTTTCCTTCTTGTTGTAGAATTTCCACTCAGCCAGCCTTCCTGTGGTTCTGGATGATGTCTGTTTTGTCTTTTAGTTGTAGTTTTGAAATTGTTGTTCAAGGCAGCAGTTTAGGTGTTTACCTATGCCACCATCTTGGTTTCTCCAGATGTTTCTCCAGATGGACACTTTTGTCCATGGAAATATATACTGCAGATTGTAGACCCACCATTGGTTAACATACAAATCATTACACTGCCAAGGTTCCCAAATAAATAATTTTCATTTTCTAAATCACTCTGCTTTCAATACAAGTGCAATAATTTTAAGGATGCATTAAGGAGACAACTTTTAAATATGTTTCAGAAGATGATCACTGAATGGCCCACATGAGTTCTAGTGATAGATTTCCAATCACTTCACCCTGTGAGATAGCACAGTAATGAGATGAGGAAGTTCGTAGGCCTTCCTTTCAAAGTTGCAAAAGAAATGGTAGGAACACAGTGGCTGCCTATGCCCCAGATTAAGCAACACGATGCTAGATAAATGTCACCTGGACTTCCCAGGTTTCTTTGGAAGAGAAAAATTACTTGGCTAGCTAAGTGGGATACCTGTTACCTAATCCTTACATACGTAGATCAGTTTATGGTTTATAAATTACTTTGAAATATGTTACTTTATATCATTCTTATAAAACTTAATGAAATAGTTTAATTCTCATTTGATAGATAACATAACAGAAACTCAGAGGTGTTTGCTACAAGATAGATAGGAAGTTTAAATGTAAGTTTTTCATTCCCAAGCTCATGCTCTTTGAGATACACCATGATGCTTTTATGCAACTAAAAGGCAATGTGTATATAATGTATTGTCCTGCCCATCCTAAGGTCTCTTTTCATGGAGCCCCTACCTCTGAGGAGAGAATTAAGCCTCAAGTCATATTAGCATCCAAGTAAGAGGACCAAGATTTTGGAGGGTAGAGTGTCTGACGTTTCCAAGTAAGTTGTTTCCTAATAGAAGTAAGATTTCAAATTCTTCTATAAAGATGCCATTTAACTTATGTGTTTTCTATGACCCCAGAGTGTGCCAGGATTAAGAGTGCAGCAAAGAGTGAGGGACTTAGTCATTGACTTTGAGGAAGCCAGTGGATGTCTAGATGAGCAATCTTGGCACTGCATAAGAATCACCTCTGGAGTTTATGGGGGAAATAAAACAAAACAAGAAGCAGAAACACAAATAGAAAAAAGTAAATATTTTTATAACTCTGAAGACAGGATCCAAGAATCTGTAGTATTTAAATCTTTCCCAGGATTTAAAAAGGATCTAAGCTTGGGAACCACTAGAATATAAGAAAGAACATGGATTCTGAGCTTGGGTTAGAATTCTGATGCAGCCTGCGTTCTCTAGGCAGCTAAGCTTAAGATAAAAGTTTCAGTGTGAGGGCTTTGAGGGGTCATGGTGTCCCAGGGAACAGGCAAGAAGGATGAGAGAATGGATCAGGGAAGGGGGAGGGAAGCCAGTGCAAGGATGCTCAGGTAGTCAGCCACTGCCATGTGGCCAGCTGCTCTATCTTGTATGACCATCCAAGAAGTCATCTGAAATGAACCCGGGGACTGTCTACTTGAGGAAAGAGAAAGAAAATCCATTGTTGCTTTGGTTTCATGCCCCTTGCTTAGGCTAGCACAGCTTCATGCCCAGGCTGCACAGGCAGGGCACCCCAAGACCACTGAGAGGTTTGGGCTGAAGGGGAGATGCACAGGTTTAGGCCTGATGGTGGTGCCCTTCATCTGTGCCACCTTAAAGCTGGTCTGTCCTGATGCAGAACAGGTCACTGAGGCAGTGGCAGAAATAAGAGAGAATCAGGAGTGGTACCTAAAAGGTGCCTGATACAAACCCACACCACCTGCCCCCTGTGTGGCCTCAGACTTCTTCCCTGAAACTGCCCAGCCTCAGTTATTGCAGGGGAAAACTTGGAGTAGCAATGCCTAACATGTAGGGTGATTGGGTAGATTTATCAAAGAATCGTGTAGCCTGGCACAGTGTCCAGCACAGAAACTAGGGCTGGAAAAATGTGAGCTTGCTTTCCTGCCTCTCCCCTTTAGACGCACAGAGCTCTGTGAGGCTGGCCTCCTCCCGATCCCCGTGGGGACCCTCGATAGAATCACTCACTTCACCCATTGAAGAGAGAAAATAACAGAAGATAAAAGAGAGGCCCACACTCCGAAGCCAACAACAACACAAAACAGTCACCGTGTTTATTCCTCTGAACAAAGGGTGAGGCTTGATCTTCAAATACAGCCTTTTTCCATCAGAAAAATAACCTAGGATAAAAGCGAGTATATTTTTTAACATAAAGGGCTAGATCAAGCCTCAAACGTGTACTTAGAGAAGAAAAAAATAAAAGAAGAAAGAATAAAATCTGCACTCTGAGGGCCTCTGGCACCCAGATAGATATACAGATTAATTTTAGGTTTTGTATGTTTTAGATTGGAGGGGCGGTAAGATTCCAGATAGCACTACACAAGGAGGCCGGTAGTACTTCCTGAGTTTGGAAGTAAAATCATGCTCTGAGGGTGGATATTCATGTGAATTTTCCCTTTGATGGTGAAGGGGGTTAATCATGTATGAATAATACCCTCTAAAGATTTACTGAGTAAAGGAGAGAAATGAGCAAGCCGATAGAGAGAATAGGGGGCAATCACAGGAAGGCAGAACTTAGATATAACTCATTCATCCATTAAGCCAACTCATTGAGTCTCTCATTGCCAGGCACTTGTGAGGATCCGGGGACAGAGAGGTGAACAGAATCCTTCTGTCTGTTGCCTTTGGTGCTTGAGGATGTAGATGAAATCCTTTTATTCTGTAGAGGTCAGACAAGGCTTCCAGAGGACGTGATGTTGGAGCTGAAGCTCAATGTTCATCAAGGGCTCATTCTGTTAGCACAGGTAGCTAGTTAGTATTAATAAAGGAAGGGAGCAAATGGAATGAGTTATTAAGCCTAATAAACTAGGGAGCTGAATTGGACATTAAGCTTAATTTACTAGGAAGCTATAACAGTCACAGGGTCCCAGCAGATCCTGCATCCTCTGCCCTGATGACTTAATCCCCAAGCACTCCCTGAGTAGGCAGGAGGAATATCCTTGGGGAGCAATGGGCCTGGTGCTGAGATTATCAAGGGGTGGAGAAGGAGGAAGGACATTCTTTTGCAGGTACAGGTGCAGTAGAAAACAGATGACACCATAGAACTTTGAAGCATAGGCAGTAGTAGGAGACAAGATGGTGACATAAATGGGGGGAGTCTAATCTGGGAAAAGAATCAGATTAGATAAAGGTGTGGAACCCCAGAAGGTCCAAGAAAGGGATTGTTTAGGGGGAGGGTGAAGTGCAAGTCTGGGAAAATCCAGGAAGTAGGTTGGATAGTTTGAAAGCAAGCCTTCTTCTCCCTGAAAATCAAGAAAACATATGGTGGATTATCAAGGATCTCAGAACAGTTGCTGTTAATCCCTGAGAGCATATTATTTCTCTTCACCCCAATAAACTTTGCCATTGTGCTTAAAGTTCTCCCACGCACATAGCCCTTTGAAATTCCTTCCTTATGACACTGCCAGAACCCACTTTCACCAGCAACAATTCCATGGAGAAGCAAAACAATCTGAAAGGACTGAACTTGATTTACTTGTATGCTTCAGTCTGCAATATCGGCTTTCGACATTGAACGGTACACACTTTGGAATCAGAGACACCTAACTTCTGTTCCTTCTTGTTCACTTACTAATTATTTGCCATCTTCATCTTTGTATCATAAAACAAAAAACCTGGCAACTTACATTGCTTAAGGAACTTGCCCCAAATCACGCTCCAGGGAGATGTTTACAGAAGTAAAGAGCTGGTGGGCATGAAGCCCTACCCAAGGCCTGCCATAGAGTAAGTTCCTAATACCTGTGGCTGCTGTTGTTTGGAGTGTGGGAGACAAGAAGGGTGATCTTCATGGAAACCTGCCCAGGGTGTTTTCTACAAAAAGCCCTTTTCCTGTATATCCAGGACAGCCAATAAAAGGGAAGCTCTGAATCTGGGGAAATGAGAGCTCTAGTCATCAAGGTGAGGGTGGAGATGGTTTCCCAAGGTTCTCATGGCTGGAGCACATCACCCCTTTACCTGTGCTCCCATGCTGCTTACTGACCCAGCAGCCCAGGGACACCGATTTCAGGGAAAGCACAGATCTGTTCCATGTCAGCCCTCAAAGGCTGCTCAATCTAGTGCCCTCAATCCTCACTGTACCACATAACTCTTTTTGCTTGAGATGCTTAATCTTTCTTCACAGTTTTTAAAACTCTCATATCATATGTTGTTTTCATTTGTTCTTTTTGTTTGTTTGTTAATCCTCACCGGAGGGTATTTTTCCATTGATTTTTAGAGAGAGAGGAAGGGATGGGAAGAGATAGAGAGAAAGAGAAACTTCCAAGTGAGAGAGACACATTGGTCGGTAGCCTCCTGCATGCGCCCTGACCAAGGCCAGGGATTAAGCCTGTAACTGAGGTATGTCCCCTTGTCCAAAATTGAACCCAGATTCTTCAGTCTGAGGGCCAACACTCTGCCACAGAGCCAAACCGGCTAGGGCTCATTTGTTCTTTCTAAATGCCTTTACCATTTATATTCAATCTCTATGAAGGCAAGAACTTTTTTTTTCCTTCTGTTTCTCCAAAGGTAATAGTTTCTAAAAAAAATAATGAGGGGTTATGAATATGTTATTATTCATAATAGTTATGGGTGTATAAATGAATGATTGATTGATAAACATGGAAATAAACTTGGAAGGGAATCCCCCACAGAACCAGCTTCTCCTTTGCATTCTCTATTTTACTGAGTTGCACAAACTTCCTTTCGTGTATCCTGGCTGTGAACTTGGATAGTTCCTGGCATTTCCATTAATCTCAAGCTCTGCAGATAAGGCTTTGCTCAGTTGTCTCATTAAGCCTACTTGTAATTACCTTTCGTATCTCTCCATCTCAGCTGATGGAATCATTGCTCACCTGGGCCACTTCTGTGACACCTGGACAGCTCTTGCTTCCACTTGTGCTCCTCTTTGTCAGTTTCCAGACTATAACCAGAAAGAGTTTTCAAAAATAAAGATCTGACTGTGTTGACTTGTTACCATATTTTAGAAAAATTTTCAGATTCTTTACAATCACTTTTTATTTCTTTAAACTTATACCTCAGGATCTAGCAATAATGAACTCCTCACATCTCTTTCTAGCTTGTTTCTAGGTGTTTGCATATGCATTGCATTGCATAATTCTATTCACTTTATTGAAAGTATTACACATGTCTCCCATTGATCTCTTTTAGCCTGCCTCTGCCCCCTACACCAGGTGCCTATAAAATTCTTGAGTTAAAAGATTACACCTTTCTAGCCATTGTATATCCACCACCTACTAGAATTCATAGCATATCTAGGTGTCAATAAATACATAACCAAAATAGCTATTTTCATTTTTATCAATATCCTGTGTATTGCATTAGAAAATTCTACTCTTCTTAAGTGTATCACCTGGGGGAAATGTTGAGGACCAAACACTAAAACCTTGTGATCCCTCCAAGGCACAAGTATTCCCTGGAAATGTTCTTAGTTGGCTATCAGCCTCTTGGTCATTTCTGTCTCTCTTTATCTCTCTGACATCAATACTTATTACAACCAGAAAACCATCTGGGAAAAGATCTATAGCTCAACAGGATGGCCTAAATGATGCTTTTCTCTTTTAACTGAAAAAATGAAAAAAAACAAAGCATTCAATTCTGTCCTCTCCATCAGCCCATCTGTTTCTTACAGGCCATTATGGTGACAGCTACAAAAAAGGTTGGCCATGAACAACACCTCCTACTGCTTGAGAAAGACACATCTGTACACGCTTGTGTTCAGACACAGGCTAGAGCTGAAGATGAGTACATTTTTCAAAAATGTGTTATAGCACAACAGAGTGAATACCTATAAACAGGTTTAGCACATGCTTGTGTTTATTTTAAAGGATGGAAAAAGGCCAAATGCTTCATTAATTAGTAAACTTGGGAATGTAGGGGAGAGATATATGAAGAAAGATCAAAACTCAAAGTCAGTGGTTAACAATAACAACAAAAACTTTATATATACATAGTGGTTCATAATGAAAGTATTACAATGATTAATGAATAATAATACAATGACAAACTTTTGTGTACTCTCAACTGTAGACCTACTTTTGCCCCACCCTGTCTACATATAGCTATGGGCTACCCATAAATTCCAGTGATGGAATTTTGTAGCAGCAAGATGGTTTGGTGACCATTGGATTCCAGGCAACTGTTTTTGTGCATTAGACATGGAAACCCATAGGGGTGTGGTGAGTTATCTAAGGTTGTGTGTCTGAGAACCTGGGTGGGCATCTAAATCAATCTTGATGTAGTAGCACTTCTCCTCTGATAGCCTCAGTGCACAGGAAGAGTAATTAACTTTCTGAAGGTCACCTGGTTGTGATAGTCCAGATATGGGAATTAAACCCCATTCTTGATAGTCTTTGGACAATTTCCTTTCCATATTATCTTTCTTCCTGGGATCTAAGTACTGAAAATATTCTGGAGCGTTGAAGAAACACAAAAGAAATGGAAAGAACCTAGACACTGGGGTCCTATTCTCAATTTCCTTTTCTGTACAGTTATGATCATAATCCTCACCCCCAAGGGCAGTTTGTAAAGCCTAAGTGAAATTGGATATCTTAAGAATCAGGCACAATACTTAGCACACACTTTTTCTCAAATAATGTGTATATCCTACCAGTTTTTCATAGCCAATGAGGGCAATGGACTTTAGGCTAATACAATATTTTGAAGTATAGCATTGAGAACTACTTTTACATTATCAAGTTATATGAAGTTACAAAATTTAAAATGACTTAAATCAATGCACAAATAAACAACACATTTTTTTGTCAATCTGGAAAATGTATTACTCTGTGCAAGACACTAGTGTGAAATCTCAGCAAAATACAAGGGTCAAAAGGAACGTCAATTCCTCAAGGAGTTATGTGATCTTATCCATCAAAAAAGCTCTAAATTATATGTACATTTTATATATAAATACTGCACATATTGAAATACACATATGTTGGTTTGTTTTTAAATGAGCTAATTACATTTAAAGCATTTTTTTTTTGCAAAAATAAGTTAGAAACTGAGTGATTTTATATTTTCACATCAGACGAGGTGATCATGGGACAATTGAACGTAATTTCTCTGTTCCCTTAAATGTGAATACTGGCAATAACTATAAATCACAGAAGATCATGTTATGGTTCTTGTCCCATCTCTCAATGAAATGTGAACTCACACCAACCTCTTATACCTTCAGATTCTCAGTTTGCTTGCTTGCAAAAAGGGGATAATAATAATTATTTCTGGTCTCCTCCATTCCAGCCCAATTTTAAGGGCTAATTAAAATGTAAAGCCGAAACCGGTTTGGCTCAGTGGATAGAGCGTCGGCCTGTGGACTGAAGGGTCCCGGGTTCGATTCCGGTCAAGGGCATGTACCTTGGTTGCGGGCACATCCCCCGTAGGGGGTGTGCAGGAGGTAGCTGATCGATGTTTCTCTCTCATCGATGTTTCTAGCTCTCTATCCCTCTCCCTTCCTCTCTGTAAAAAATCAATAAAATATAAAAAAAATGTAAAAAATGCAGACGTGAAACACTCAACACAAACACCGGTTGACTCATTCCTTTGTTCAGGCACTGAGGTGTGGTGATGGATAAGGCAGACATGTCCCCATTCCCACAGACCTATAAGCTAGTGAAGACTAGAGAGTCAAAGGTGAGGATGGGCCATGTGAGGATCTGGGCAGGACATGAGATAGCCTGGGGAAGACACCAGGCTCATCCATATACAGGGAAGCTTCCCAGAAGGTGGGCCATCTAAGCTGATCTGTAAAGCATGAATCATCGTCGTCGTCATCATCATCATCATCATCATCATCATCATCATCATTATCATCTGAAAATGAGTGGGGGGCAGGGTTAGGGTTAAGTCTTCAGGTGGACACACATTGTTTTGGCACATATGCTAGCAGGAACCTGGACTTCCAGAGAAGCCCTCAGACTCCCAGGAGCCACAGCGAGTAGAGACAATGAGGATGTCAAAACAACCAGGATGGTCTCAGGGTCAGAGGCCATGGCTCCTTTTTTAAGTGCCAATTAAATCTTCTGGAACATACGCAGCAGGCAACCAGATGGCGAGGAACCACACCCATTAAGCTGGGGGAGGAGTCATATTTAATTTAATTTAAAGAAAGTAGAGTTTCTGTGCCTGAATTTGTGGAGTTTTTGCCCCTTCCATAAACATGTCATTCTTCCGAGGTCAGTGTTGAGAACTTCCATTTTTACTAAAGCAGAAAGCCAAGCCAAGCCGAAGGAGTTCAGGCAACGAGGCAAAGATATGCTTCTCTGATGTAGCAGAGTCAGAATTAGAACCTAACCTAGCTGGCTGGTGCTAAAGTGCATGCTTTCCAGAACCCAGTGGAAGAGTGCTTCGGACCCTGGTGCCTGCTCTGGGAGTGTTACCTAAAAGGGTTTTGGAGGAGAAGTGGATGGCAGTTCTCAGGCAGAAGCATTCTCTCCTGCTTTATGTTTTCTCCAGTATTATTTGCCTGGGGACCTAAAGATGAATTATCCTTTGTTTTAGAGTGTGTCTTTAATCATCACCAGCCATTGACTTAGAAAATAAGACACACTTACTGAAAATGATTGACAGAGAGCATACTAAAAAGCAAGACAATAGAAGACACCTAAAGCCCTGAGTGGAGGAGTAGAGAGAAAAAGGGCAACAGATGAACTAAACGCTTGAAAACAGATAGAATTGCCAAACAACTTCAAGAGCTGACTCTTCAGATAAAAAATAATATATATATATATATATATATATATATATATATATATATATTGCTAAATTTAATCAAGAAAATAAAAAAAATACATCACACACAAATTAGAGATTAGAAGAATAATTCAACAAACACACAGTTTCATATTATAAGGAAATACTATGTACTAAGGTGTCCTAAAAATATATTGAGAAACATAGGACATTGTATTTTATTTTTTTAATCTTCTTTTAAAATATTCAGTTCTTGTCATTGTACCTCCAGGACCAAACCAAACAAAATGAAAATGAAGCCCATTGTTCCAGCACACATCCAATCAATATTTAGTAATTTTTTACAATACACATGTAACTGAAATGACTAAAGAAAATGGAAACACGAATTTTTATTGATTTCAGAGATTAAAGGAGAGGGAGAGAGAGATAGAAACATCAATGATGAGAGAGAATCACTGATTGGCTGCCTCCTGCATGTCTCTACTGGGGATCGAGCCCACAACCCAGGCATATGCCCTTGACAGGAATCAAACCTGGGACCCTTCCGTCTGCAGGCTGGCGCTCTCTCCACTGAGCCAAACTGGCAAGGGCATAGGACATTGTATTGTAATTGCCAGTGTATTTTCTCATCTTCCTTAATACTAAATCTTTAAAGGTAAAGATTCTAGTCAGTTCTTGTCATTGTACCTCCAGGGCCAAACAAAACAAAATGAAGCACATTGTTCCAGCACACATCCAATCCATATTTAGTAATTTTTTATACTACACATGTAACTAAAATGACTAAAGAAAATGGAAACATGAATAGACAATTACAAAGAAACCAATTGAAAACAGTTATTAGAAATTATTTCTATGATAAGCTCTGTGAGTTATTTAAGACTGACAAGGAGGAACTAATACATAAATTATTTTAGAAGGTAAATAAAAAATAAACTCAATTCATATTTTCAAAGTAATGAAAGTTAAAATTACATTACAATTTTTAAAACACTCCTAAATTGATGCCAAGGGAAAGGCACGTTGCTCAGCTGAAAAGTCAGGGTTTTACAGTATAAACAGCTAGATTTCAAATACAGCTTCTACTTCTTCTAAGTCCTGAAATCGTGTGTGATTTCCTGAGCTTCGCCTCTGGGTCAGATTCTTCATCTGTAATGCAGCAATTAGAATGATTTTTTTAGTATATTTTCCCTAGGTAGATAATCGAGTTAATTACAAATGAAAATTTGCCTTTATTCAAAATAGGCATGATTTTATTTTTTCATGTTTTACTCCATTAACCAGAAATTATGGGGGCTTGCTTCCATGTTATGCCAGTGTTAGATCCTGTAGGCCAGAGACTCTCATAGCACATGGTCTGCTGGGGTGGGCATTTACAACTCCGCAGCTAGCGACTTCATCAGCCAGCAAAGGGACCTCTCATTTCTTCATCCATAAAGTAAAAGGGAAGAACAAACTCAATTTATGGATACCATTCAGTTTCAAAATGATAGAGGAAATACAAGTCGAATTTGAGCCTTCGGAGTGATGCTGTTTTCATCTCTCAGAGCAAATCATGTTTTTATATTCAAGATCATAGATATAATTCAGTGGGAGAAATTTGCCTAGAATGTAGTTCTTATGAATTCAATGTTTTGTGCTGTATTGGTTCCCTTGGGGTGTCATACAAAATGCCATAGACAGTATAGCTAAAACAACAGAAATTTATTTTCTCACAATTCTGGAAACTGGGAAGTCCAAGATTAAGATGTTGGATGATTTGTTCCTGGTTCACAGACAGCTGTCTTCATGCTGTGTCCTCACCTGGCCACAGCAGAGAGATGGGGGAAGCAAGCTCTCTGGTTTCTCTTCCTATAAGGGCACTAATTCCATCAGGAGAGTTCCACCCTCATGGCCTCATCTAACCCTAGTTTTCTCCTAAAAGTCTCACCTCCAAATACTATCACGTTGGAGGTTATGGCTCTAACGTATGCATTTGAAGGGGAAGGGGGACACAATAGTATGTACCTTCCATAAGAATATTAAATCTCCCCAAATATTTTGAATGTCCTGGGTCCTTTTAAAATTCTAATGAAATCCTTGGATCACTTTCCCTTGAGGGGAAAGGAATATATGTATAATTTCATGCACACATGCATACAGATGGACATAGCATTTGCATTCATCCCAGGGAATCCCTGCATGCATGAAACATACATATGGTATCCCAGGTGTCCAAGACCCTCATGTTAGAAACCCTTGTCCTAGGACATGGAAGGCCTAATCAAATTAAAAAACAGTTCTAAAGAACTAGAAGTAATTACTCACTGCAGCTCTTTTCCTTATGAAATCTTCCAAGTGCAAGTTTCCCCCCCACAAACCCACTTAGGGTGAGATAAGGTGGCTTGTTGAAGGCCACATGCTTTATTTTCTGTACAGGATCCTGTTCTTCCAAGGAGACTCAGTAATGACTCCTCCATTCTGGATGTTGAACATGGAAGAGAATTTAAGTCTTCATTAGTTGAGACCCCTTAGTGGAATAATAAGAAAAATGAGGCCAGAGAAAGGCAAGAAATGTGCTAAAGGTTACACAATTCATCTTAGCCTTTCCATATTAACTAGCTTCAGACTCTGAAAAATAATGCAAAATTAATACTCATATTTCTTAAATCTATTAAACTCCAGGACTGTCTCCTATAATCTCTCATGTGGGATCTCCATGACCAATTTAACAATTCAAATACTTTCAGAATAACAGTATTTTGTCTGGTGGCTAAGATTTCTTTTAGAACGCAGTAAAATATGTCTATATTTAATTTTCTAATATATCTGGCACACTCTGAATTTTCTTTTTCTTCTGATGGACTCAACTGAATTCTCAAAGATAGCTGTACAATTTATTGCTCCCATATAATTTTATATTCCTCTGTAGAGATAACACAGTAATTATCCACAATGATTGGACATGTGCCAGGAGTGTACTTGCATTGATTTTTTTTTTTTTTTTTGCTGCTTTTAGCAGAGTTTTATTTGGTAGAATACATAACAGCGACACACAATTATTTACTGCTTCAAAACGTTTCCTGTGTTCAACACCAATGATTAATTCCTGATATAGAGTTTCTGTTTCTCTACACTCCATCTTCGGTTAGATAGGAGGGCCGGTGCTCATCCACACACCATCAGTCTTCTTGGAATTGCCCTCTCTGAGACATCCTTGAACCTCTGAGTTAATGACAATTGAGCACCTTGGACCTGTGATTTGAAAGCAGCAAAATGCAGGTGTCACCTGCAAGGTTTCATGACCAATTTCCCAACACTAAGTCAGAACAGGAGGAAAGACTGAGTCAGAAGACAGAGGAGAGGGAGACAATAGATATGTAAAGACCCACAGGCTCCAAACCTTGGCAGAAACTCATTAAAACCCACACCTAAGACGACTCCCCGCAGAGTTCCAGCAGCTCACCAACTCGACGAGTTTATAATTGTGGTGTGATATTTTACTGGGATATTAGTGTGTGTTTTACCCTTTGTTCTTGCTGTATTTTTTCCTTGCCTTGATTGAAGCCCCTGGGCCACTCTCTTTTGAAGAGACAGTAGGGGCTGCAAGATAAAAAGCAGAATTATCTGAAGTTGGCCTCTGTTTCTAGCTTCAGCTCTTCAACAGGAACAGAAGCACATGTCCTCTCTTTGACCTGGGAGCCTCAGTAATGACAGATTGAAGTGTGTTCCCTCTTCCAAGCCCCACAGAAGCTCACGATCAGGTTTAAATTGGTTTGAAGAAACCCATTGCAACCTCTTCTCAAGTATTCATGATGTAAGATTCCTTAACACCTGCAGTGTCTCTGGTGTAATCTGAACCTCCACAAGAGCCAGGTGGGCCTGTCCCTTGGGAACTGGGGACATCTATAGGGTATTCAGTCCACATCCTCAGCTAACCAAGTGAATGGAGACCCTTGACCATTTACTGAGGTTACAGGTATCTTAATCCATCTGGACTGCTGTAGCAAAACCATAGACTTGGTGGCTTATAAACACCAGAAATCTATTTTTCACAGTTGTGGAGGCTGAATGTCCAAGATCAGGGTGTCAGTATGGTTGGGTTCTGATTACAGACTGTTGACTTCCTCACATGGCAGAAAGAGGGCCAAGAAAGCTCTCTGGGGTCCTTTTATAAGGGCACTAATCCCATTCATGATCTAATTAGCTCCCAAAGGCCATGCCTCCTAATAAAATCACTTTGGGTGTTAGGATTTTAATATATGAATTTGGAGGTGGGGGTGGACACAAAATCCAATTCATTGCACAGATTTCATTGCACCTACTTGATTGCAGGTCCCAGCTTCCATCCCTGGTTCTCCAGTCTCTTCCTGGACATATACAATAACTGTTTTCCTAACATGAATTGGGAGTCCTTCCAGGAGATGTGAAGTTCTGTTTGGTACCTTCTGCTCAGTGAGAACAGGCACCATGAAATGCACGGGCGGGTGGAAGACAGCCCTTGGCACTTGAGCTGTTCAAGTTGTTTATCCAAGGCTCTGACCGATGCCACCACCAGAATATGCATCCACCTTTCACTTATCTGCATATCTGGGTCTCCTTTCCACCATCCACTCCAGATAACAAGTGGGCTCACCAATTTTCACACAAGATTGAGATTGTCTTTATTCATTTTTGTGCTCACCATAGTACCCAGAACTTTGGACAGTTAGTAGCTTCTTCCTACAGGCTTGGTTAGTTGGATCAAGTGAACAGAATTATTTACATCTAAAATTCCATTCCCCAGGGAAAATCTATATAATTAATGTCTTAAAACGTTTGAAAGGCTGACACACAAAACCTAATGCTGACAGAAAACCTTAACATTTAGAGCACTTCCCATGCACCAAAAGCTAAATCCATTACCTGGATTACCTCATTTAATCTTTACAACCACTTATGAAAGTAGATTCTATTTAGAGGAGAAAAAGCTGAGACACAGAGGGTGAAAAAAACTTGCTCACTCACACCCAGCCATACAAATTTCTGGACTTTTCCCACAAGGAACTGCATGTAGAGGAGAACATGAATTGAGGATTGAAAACCTTAGGGATGTAGATTTTGGTTTCATGCGAAGGAAGCTTCCGACTGCTAGAGCCCGTGTGGGGATGTGTAATCGAGGCTGGGAAATTATTGGACCAGCATGTACAGCAGTGCTCAAGTCCAAGACTGTTTGAACATCGGAAATAATGCCTGCCAATCCTAAAGGGTTTTGATTCCTTGACACCATCACACACGTTTACAGGCCTCATCCGTGCTTCGTTTGCCTCTCCCTTGGGCAGCCGCGCCATCGCTGTGTTTATGGGATCTGTTTTGCTCACAGCTCTCAAAGGGCCGGATCTGGCGTGCTATCTGCTACACTATCACACAAGCAAAGACTATGTTACTGTTTTGCTTTGGAAAACAAAGCTGGTCGTAGTAAAGGAACAAAAACTGATTTTCAGAGAAGAAAAATCAGAGGT
The DNA here is from genome assembly GCF_963455305.1 of Plecotus auritus. Lineage (NCBI taxonomy): Eukaryota > Metazoa > Chordata > Mammalia > Chiroptera > Vespertilionidae > Plecotus > Plecotus auritus. The sequence continues at coordinate 243,829,212 of NC_137770.1, read as the reverse complement.
CTGGGAGCCACACACACAGCTTCCAGCGTGTGATGAATGGCTGCTCGTTTCCTTTCTGATTCTCTGTTTTGGGTCCTGTGTTTTCTCTCTGTCTCAGCTGATGCCCTGTCCCCGCAGGAAGACGGTCCAGACAGCAACCTTTGAGTGTTTATGGAAATGCTTCTCCTCCCTGGACTTGTCTGGAATGGCCAGCGGCCAGTGTCCACTCAAGGAGGGTCTCTGTCTCTGTCCCCTCCCACAGCTCGCCCACTGTTTGTCCACTCACAGAAAAGAGCCAGTTAATCAGGACACATGTGCTGTTGATGCTGCTACCTAATGGACTCTTGAAGGGCCTGTGACTCCCTGGAACAGCTGCTAAGCACCCCTGGGCTCCCTCTCTTCCTGAAGAAACCCCAGTTTCCTTTTCATGAGCGGATTCCGGTGACACCAGTGGCCAGGCTTCCCTGGGCTCTGAAGGAGGCTGGTCCCCTGACTGCCACTTCATTTTACTTCAGGGAACTGGGTTCTAAAGGAGATATAGCTTCTTAGCCTGTCCCATTACACATGCGCTCCCCCCCGCCCCCCACACACACTGCAGGCCCCACGTGTGGATGAGCTTTCACAGCTTCTGCTCAACACAGCCTGCACTGGATCCTAGATTCCTCTTCTACCTTAATTGGGGAAATCAAAACAGCAGTGTTGATACACTCCTGTCCTGCTTGTGACTAATACTTGACATATTTCACACAAATGATACCGATTATAAAATTCTGTGGGTAGTGAGTATTAGCCCACTTTTTAAATGAGAAAACTAAAGCATATGGAAATTACATAATTTGGAACTGATTTTAGAACAGAGATTAGAACTCAGGTTCTTTGTCTCCAAATGCTGTGCCCCAGATTCTTCTTACATCTCCTACCACTTCCCATGACCATTCCTAGCCTTGGGCAGCGGGATACAGTTACATGTCTTCTTCCTAAATTTCATTTCGTATGTGTAGTCTTGACTGCATATTGGCTGCTGATTTTGTGAGTAGTTCTGAGTGGATGTACTCCGGGCCCAGAAGCTGGTTCAATGAGGACCATGAATGTGTAGACAGTGCAATTTACGTGGCGTCACCAGGGAACCATGTGACTTCTTTTCAGACAAGCAAGAGTACCTGCTGGGGCAATTTCTCCAGGAAAACTTTCAAAACACCTGAGTGCATTTCAATGTGGGCCCCGAATCATGCATGCCCCTTCCCGAAGGTCTGTAGTGATTCCCAAAGTTCAGGACTGTCACTGTAGGAAGTCTAGTGATGCCAGTGCCAACCACGGGATGCAGAGCCACCAGCCTTTACCTTAAGTGGCACCAGATGCTGGATATTTTGCATATTACTGCTGTTGTCGGAAGTTCTTGCCTCTCATGGTTATCAGCTGTCTGTGCTCTTCCTTACTTTTGTGCTGGCGTGGGTCCTTTAGGAGGCCCTGAAATTGACATGCATCCTTGTGGATCTATTGTAGGAAAACGCATACTCAAGGTGGTTGGAATTCAGAACAAACCCTCATTGCTCATGGGGAGCATAAGGATGGGCAGGCCCCAAGGGGTTTCATAATCAGGGTGATATTAGAAAAAATACTCATACAGAACATGGAATAGGATGTATTTGCCTTAATGGAAATAGTAGGAAAAACATTAAACTCTAAGAGAACAAAAGATCCTATTATACAATAACTCGCTCTCCAGCTAACTCAATGTCATTCTCTAAGACCACATCACACTTACTTCCCAGAGGGTCTATGTTTCTTTTTGGCCAAAGAATTGAGAGGGATGCTACTATCTTCAGCTGAAGAAGGGTGTTTTCAACTTATTGAAAACCATTATCTTAATTTTGATGGGCTCATCCTATAACCATCCCCAACCTTAAACTCACCTCTACAGTGAATGACTGTGAGATATGGTGAATCTGTGAGAAGAGAGTGCACTTGTCATTTAAGTGTTTTCTCTAGGGAGATAAAAGCTGGAGACCACTTTGTAAGGGACAGTGGGCCAACCCCATTACTTGGGTGACTTTTTAATGTGTCAACTTGACTACAACACCAAGACATTCAAACAAATATGAATCCAGGAGCATTGTGAGAGGTTTTGCAAATGTGCTTGAAGTCCCTCATCAGTTGATTTTAAATGCATCAAAAGGGAGATTCCCTTTGGTGGGCCTGCCCTTCAGGTAGCAGTTTGTTCTCACTGGGTTTCAGCTGCTTGACATCTTCTCTGCTGCTTCCTCTTCTCTGGTTGAACCCCCGTGGATACAATTATCTAAGAGTTGCATACAATTTTGCTAACCTCTCAGTTATTTTTTTCATTTATGAGTTGGGGATTTGTGAGGATGTGTGATCATATTTATGGGTTTACATGCACTGAATAAGTTGTAAACAAATAAAAATTGGAATTATAAAAGCTCAGGGTCAGGAAGAAGAAAAGGGTATTCTGGTTTAAAATTTACAACTTGTTCAGTGGACTTTAAGTGAGATGTGTGCATTTTTCGTAAGAGAGAAAATAAAACTGCATATAAATCCCATGGAAAAAATATATGTTTCCCTTAAGAGAAATACTGAATTCCCCAATTTCATTTTGATACCCAGGGAGGAATGCATACCAGACACACTTGAAAACTTCACTACATCCTGCCTGCTCGATTGAATTTTTAATGAAAATTAGATTTATTTTTTTCTGTGAGAAAATTGTCTCAGACTCTCAAATATAGAAGATGCAACAAAAATCAAGGGCAGCTGAATAAGGGACTGAGGGGCCCATTCATGGTCAAAGGCCATTGCCTGTGTGTAATTTATTTTTCAGCATTCCTAGCTAGCTGAACTCTATATCCTTGAGCTTCTTGGGTATATGACTTAAAAAATATGTTAGCTATTAGTATGTGGAAATGATTATTTAGGTACATTGGGCCTAAAGTGTTTTATACTAGCCCACTTTCTTTCTTTAAATAAATATATATTTAAATTAAGGCAAATGGCTCTTTTTAATTGATGATGCATGAAGTAACAGAATGAGCAGCACCTTTAGATTTAGGGGTGTCAGTGTTTAAAAATCTGAATACTCATCTCCTAATAATTTTGATATCCATTTTTTACCAAAGTTTGTTTTAAATCCTCACCCAAAGTTATGATATTGATTTTAGAAGAGAGGAAAGGAGAGAGAGAGAGAGAGAGAGAGAGAGAGAGAGAGAGAGAGAGAGAGAGAGAGATTGGATGGTTGCCTCCTGCACATGCCCTAAGAATCAAACCCACAAATTTTTGGTATATGGGACAATGCTTCAACCAACTGAGCCACCTGGCCAGGTAGCCAAAACACTATTTAGAAAATTAAAAGATTACTTAGGTGGAGTCTATAAAATTTTAGTAACTCATATTCATGTATTCCATTATAAAACTGTTCATTTATGCAAAAAGAAAAACATCTAAAGAAAGCAGGTAGCATGTTTATGGCATGTGAAGTAAAGGTGTGAGGTGGGGGGCAGGGGAAGGTGACACAGATCACTTAGCCTGTAAAGGGTGTGAGGAGATGCCTAGATCTGAGAGATGTGCTTTTCGCACAGAGAGCTAGATGTTGGCATTTTATAATGCTTCCTGGAGACTGTGTCGCTCTCCAACTTCTGAGAACCATGCTAGTTCTCCGACGCATGGTCGATGGAAGCAGGAGAGGGTCCACAGGGCCCAGTGCTGGCTCTGGAGCAGGCTGTCTGGGTTCACCCTCTGATCCCCCCCTTACCAGGGCACCTCCCTAAGTGTGTTCCTGTGCCTCAGCAGCTTCTTCTATAAACTGAGGACGGCATTTCTCTCCATGTGAAGAGAACTGAGAGTTAAAACTATTTTGAACATTTGGACCATTGCAAGTTCCCAATACATGTGAGTTTATTAGTATATTGCATAATTATTACATATTCACAATGCATTATACATAATAAAATATACTATATACTACATACAGTATATCTTATACAAACAGCATCACATATATACAATTATATATATTATTATATATATTACATAGACAAGAGGAAATGGTGAACAACATCAAGATAAGAACAGCTGTCCTAGGCTTGTGTTTTGCAGAGAATCGCTTGCTATCATCTGAACTAACTAGAACACCTAGACATCCAACACAGTACCATAAATCATCTTTTTTGTTGTGTTTGTTAATCCTCACCCGAGGATATTTTTTTCTATTGACTTTTCCAGAGAGTGGAAGGAAGGGATGGAGAGAGACACATCAATTGATTGCCTCTGGCAGGCCCTGAACAAAACCGCAATCCAGGTACATGCCCCTGACTGAGAGTCGAACCTGAGACACTCGACGAGCAGCCTGATTCTCTACTGCTGAGCCACACCAGCCAGGGCCATGAGTCATTTTTTTCTTCTTGGATTCTCAAATGAGTCCTTAGATCAGAGAATCCCTGCTGAGAGTGGAAGGTTCCAGTAGAAAGTTAATGGAGTTAACCATAATCTCTGCCTGGCTATAAACCTGGATGGGATTTTGCAACAGCTGGAACTATTTGTAAATTGGCTTTCATGATGAGAAAATTGTCCTGCAGAAGTCTTGGAAGAGTGCACCATCTGTTTAAGGTTAAACAGGGACTAATATTTGTCGTGTATATAATTCTCACATTTTGCTGTGTTACCTTTTGTTTCTGCCTCTTCCCCATACATGGCTCAGTACCTGAGATAATCACATTTTACAAGATCACATCCATTTTACAAGAAGAACCAGGCCTCAGAGAAGCAGCATCCTATTAGGCTCATGGCCACCCCTGCCATACACCTAGGGCACCTGCCTCCAGGTCTGAGCTCTGAACCATCTGTGACCTCAGACCCACACTAGCTGCTTTCCTCTTGCCTATGACCCTGTGCGATATGAATTTTCAGCTTTTTTCTCAGTTCCCTTTTGTGCTCTATTCTTCAGACCAAACACTAAATACCATTGCACTTGGTTCAGATGGATTTTGGCCCCAAAGCCCTTGGCCTTCATCAGGTAAAACTTCTCCTAGTCAGATTTGAAACCCAGAAATCGTTCCTTTTATCCCACACCCTCCCATGTGGATGGGGACTCATTAGCTTTCTCTGGCCCAGGGATCAGGAATCAATTATTTGCTGATTATACCATGAGTGGTAACCCCCACACCTTCTGATGTCTCTAGTCAGAATGGATGACGTTGTACTATAATAGCAAACAGCCCTGACCTCTTAGCGGACTCTATTACAAATGCTTACTTTCTCTATTCTCCATGACTGGCTTGTAGGCTTGGGTCACACATTATAAGGCATGTTTGAACTGGATAATTCCTTACGTTTATACCAGAGAATAGATTTTGAGTTCTCAATCTGGAATAGAAAGCAAAATAAAGGGTAAACTCCGGGGAGGGCAGAAATTAAGCACCCAAGATAGATAAAAACACGGAGTTTGAAAGCAGAGTTATAACCAGTATGTGCTGGTTATAACTCTGCTTTGTGCTTAGGATGCTACTAGTATAACCAGAGCCTAAGAGGGAAGTTCCAAGGTCATCAGCACGTGTTGTACACTTAAAGAGGGTACAACATAGGAGAAACTGGAGAGTGTCTGAACTATAATGATTTCTGGAAACCTCACCTGGCCAACAGTATTCTCCTGGGTTAAGACCTGCCCATTGGTGTGCCTTCTTGCTCAAATGTCACCATCCTCAGGTGACTTGAGGAGAAAAGCAAAAGGGAAGAAAGCTATCACCTACCAAATGCTAGACAATTTCCTAGAAAATTTTAGTTAATCCTCAGTACAGTCTTTTCAGGTATCATGCTATTTCCTCTCTTTCATCACACAATTAAAGAAAAGGATGTATATAAGAATCATTAGGTATTATGTTACTGGAGTTTCTGGATCTCTCAATAGCATATACTCTGCCCCATTTAGCGTGCTGCCCCCCATTCTATGGATGATGAGGTGGGACCAGGTTAACAGGAAATGATGCTCAGATACCATCAGATGGGTTGTGAGGGACCAATGAGGACTCTTGTGCATAACAGTGCACATGCAAGCTCCTCAAATGGTACTGGTGACATGATTCAAGAAAAGTTGGCAAGACATCTGCTACCACAAGTCTTCTTCATCATAGTCAGCATTCCGTATAATGACAACTCCTGGAAAGATCACTTGATTTCTCATCTCACAGAAGTATCTTCTACAAGTGCCTTGAAATCTTAATTTCAACTTGTATGGAAGGCAAAATATAATGTGCTCGCTCAAGGGGTCTAGGTAAATTAATGAATACATGAATATTAGTAAAATATTGAGCAGTCTCCTGCCTCCAGGATTTTTCAAGCTGCCCAGCTACACGGTGCCCTAGCCCATCTTGGCCATTGCCACTTTAATCAGGAGAGTCCCCTGCTCAACACTCCTCATAACCTGCCACTGACCTCACTGCTCCCATCTCTGCTTCCCATCTGGTTTTCACTTCTCCCTGTGTTCTTTTCAGCCCGAGTCCTTTGCTACCCAGTGTTTTTTATCCACTTGGTCATTTTATCTGTCTTTGAAATATGCATCACTCTTCCATGTCTTTTCATGAGTTATTGCTGTTTCCCCGCTTATCCAAATCCAACATATTCATTTTGATGGATGATGGGATGTCCCTATTGGCACCTCACTTCTCTCTGCTCTTATGGTTAGAACCAGTGACTTTAAAATTTATCTTAAACTGTATTGGGATAGAAATAGAGATAGAGAGAGTGAAATAGAACTAGATATAGAAACAGTTATAGACATAGACATAGACATGGACATGGACATACTTACACATAAACATACATATATGAAGCCAGCTGCCATGTAATAAAGACCCTCTAGTGACTCTATGGAGAAGTCCCTATGGCAAGGGAAGGAGCCACATGGACATGCCACCAGGAGGGGCAGCCATCTTGTAATCACTTCCTCCATCTCAATCAAGCCTTTGGCATCTGAAGCCCAAGCCAACCTCTAACTGAATCCTCATGAGATCCCCTGAGCCACAACCACCAGCTAAGTAGTCAGTCCCTAAGTTTCTGACCCTCAGAGACTGTGTGACATAACAAATATATATATTTTAAAAATATATATTTTTATTGATTTCAGAGAGGAAGGGAGAGATAGAAACATCAATGATGAAAGAGAATCATTGATGGGCTGCCTCCTACATGCCCCACATTGGGGATTGAGCCTGCAACCCGGGACCTGTGCACTGACTGGGAATCAAACCATGACCTCCTGGTTAATAGGTCAATGCTCAACCACTGAGCAACACTGGCAAGGCAACAGATATGTATGTTTTAAAACCACTAAGTGCTAAGGTAATGTAACTGATACAATTATGTACAATAAATTAAAATGCTTAATGTGCACCATTTTGTTAACTGTTCCACTTATTTTATTGTATTCATCATCACTCACTTCAGAAAAGGATTTCAGTATCTTTTTTTAAAATATATTTTCTTGATTTTTTACAGAGAGGAAGGGAGACGGATAGAGAGTTAGAAACATCAATCAGCTGCCTCCTGAACACCTCCCACTGGGGATGTGCCCGCAACCAAGGTACATGCCCTTGACTGGAATAGAACCTGGGACCTTTCAGTCCACAGGCTGACACTCTATCCACTGAGCCAAACTGGTAATGGCAGATTTCAGTATCTTTATGCCCATTTCCAAGATGTGGGTACCTGGACCTAAAATGTTAAGTGACCTATCCAAGGTCACTCAGCAAATAAGTAGTAGAGCCAGAATCCAAAAGGGGCCCAAGGCCCAGGTTATGGGGGGTAGACTCTTACTTCTCAATGCTGTCTTATATCTCATCTGGGGGCTTAAAAGCCATATGACTTTTTTTTTTTTTTTTTTTTTTTTTTTTTTTTTACCAAGCTTTAATAATTCACATTTTCTTATTCCTGTCCTTTGAGTTCAGAGTGAGCATTTAAAGGCAACATTTTTTCTCAGATGCCCTCTATCTTACTTAATGCTTGCCCAAATGAGTCTGCACCATACCTGAGGTTGCCCAAGTAATGGGTAGCCTTGCTGGGACCCTTTCTCTGTGTGTGTGTTTCCTTCACACTGTGGAAACCACAGATGCAAGGGTGCTTTGCACACTATGAAATACTATGAATATATTAACATCTGTGCATGCTGGGGATCTCTGTGCATCCCCCCACCCACAAATCCCCTCCTGCCAGGTCTGAGCAATTTCAGAAACAAATCTAGGTTAATATTGAGGCCAAGCAGAAGCTTTGCTGTGATAGAAGATGAGGGTTTCACTTGGTGTCAAAGCAGACAGCTCAGCTCACAGATTGCAGGATTGGCAGTATCTTCATCTGGGCCCTTGCAAACCAGGAATTATGATGACGACTTGGGTGTAGGTAGGTTATTTGGAAGGCCATTCCAGGAAGTAGAAACGAGGGAGCACAGGGTCTGTGAGAGTGGGAAGAAGAAGCTGGCATAAAGAGGTCTTATCAAGGTCACTGTTAGTGACAAGAGAAGCTTGATTGTTCCAGGTTCCCAAAAAATTAAAGAACATCTCACAGAATTGTCATCAAGAAGCAGAGCATTATCCCTGGACTCCTCTCCCTGTGACCTAGTGTCACCTCCCAGAGTGTAATTCCCTGGCATTTCTGCTGGCCAAGCAGTGTTCCTTAGCCTCAGAGAAGTCCCTGAGGCATTGAGTAGACAGATTAGTCACATGCCCTGGAGGAGGACGGATTCTGCCACAGGAGTCTGAGATTGAATCACTGTGGCTATAGCTGCAACAAGATGGGTCAAAACTATGTGGTGGAGGACCCCAAAACTTCTGCCTTGTCAGGCATCCCCACACAGTCCATTGTCAGGTAAGGCTGGAGTGTGAATGATCCAGGAGGGTGCTCCGAGGGCAGCCAAGACAGAGATGAAAAAGAAGGTTTCTTCTTCCCCAATTTATTGAGCTGGTAAGTCACGCCACCACCTCAGTGAAGAGTGAGTGAAACAAGCAGAGACCCTGAATATGTTTAGAAAAATTACCCGTCTTCGTGGAAATCCCAAGTGGAACATGTTAACCTGCTTGTAGTCCTGAGGTTCTAGTGTGTATTGGAAGAAGCAAAGATGCAAATAAAACATATGATAAACCTATACCTAGGATTCTTCACCAAGACCCTCAGACAGGAGACCCTCAGTATCCCCCAATGCCAGATATGATATGAGTTCTGTCCCCTTTCCCCTCTTTATCAATTTGTGCTCAGGGCTTTGGAAAAGGTCATTGCAGAATATTGCACCATATTTCAAAAATCTTTAGAGTTCCCCACTGGAAACATTATTACCAATATATTCGCTTCCATCTGATGTCTTTTTAGCAGTTGATGCCAAAAAAAAAAAAAAATCTGTTGTTTTTAAACCAGTTTCCAAGTGAGCAGCTCTTGGGTGATTAAGAGAAAAAAATCACAACATCTAAATCACGGGGAAATGTTCAGCAGTGAGAATGGGCTGGAATAGGCTGCTGCGGTGGGGAAAAGCAGCCGGGAGGCCAGGTTTATACCCCCAGAGGCTCTGCACACAAACTCTATGAACTTTCTATGCTTCAGTGACTTGCAATAATAGGAGTCACTAACTGGAAGAAACAGCATGAGCATAACATGTCTTATCATTTGAGAAGAGCTCAGCACAGAGCCCGATGTGTGGCAAAGGCTAAGAGCAAGGTAGAGTTGCAGCATATGGGGTGAAGGAGGCCCACCCCCCAAGACTATCTTTGCAGCCCACATTCCATTGGAGGTGATTGAAGCAATGACTTATCTGAGGACATTTTGTCCCCGACACAGGTACTAATTTTTTGACCACGTTGGGCCATTGGTGAGGGATTTTTTGAGGACTTTCTGTATGTGTGTCATATTCAGTGTGGAGCTTGGTGGGCCTTCGTGACACTCCCCAAATCCTGCTTCAGAGAGTGACAGATGTCTTGATCTTCCTTTGTTGCAACAGTGGTGTATGAGTCAGTGAGGGCTGCATAACAAAATACCCCAGACAAGGGGCTTAAACAACATGCATTTATTTTCTCAAAGGTCTGAAGGATGGAAGTCTGAGATCACATTATTCAGCAGGGTTGGTTTCTTCTGAGGACTCTCCCTGTCTTGTAGACAGACCACCATCTCTCCCTGTCTCCTCATGGGGTTGTCCCTCTGTGCATGTCTGTGTCCTAATCTCCTCTTCTTATAACGACACCAATTAGATTGGATTAGAGCCCACCCAAATAACTTACCTTAATTACTTTGTTAAAGACCCCATTTATGAATACAGTCATTTTCTAAGATACTGGGGGTTACAGCTTCAACATATAAATTTGTGGGAGGACACTATTCAGCCCATAATAGATTAGGAAGAGACTTTTCAAGGGAAACTTTTGGTGCAAACAATAAAATTGGATAAGGGATATTTGGTACAGGTAGGTGCTGACTTTTCAGAGCCACTTTTATTACAGGGAACTGAGGCAGGTCAGGAGAGGGAACAGAATAGAATCAAACATTTATTGACTATAAGCTGTGTGCTAGGCCTGTGCTGGTTTTAGGTAAACATTCATATGCATATATATTATGCATATATATTATACATATATACACAATATATCGCTATCTATATTATACTTGTGTATATATATATATATATATATATATATATATATATATATAGATAGATAGATGTGTATGTATGCATATCTATAATAATAAAAGCATAATATGCTAATTAGACCAGATGGCCGAAAGACCTTCTGCATGACCTTCCGGTTGAAGCTGGGGCTGTGAGGGCTGAGCCCCTTACACGAATTTTGTGCATCTGGCCGCTAGTGTGTATATGTGTGTGTGTGTGTGTGTGTGTGTGTGTGTGTGTGTGTGTGTGTATATATATATATATATATATATATATATATATATATATAATAATATATATGGCCTCATGGGCCATAAAATTTGCCACAAACTCATGGCTTGAAACAGCAGGAACTTCTTCCTTAGCTGTGAAGGCTGGAAGTCTGTAATTCAGGGTCATCAGAGTTCTTCTCACTCCAGAAGCTACAAGGGTGGGTCCTTCCTGTCTCTTCCAGCTTCTGAGGGCTCCTGGTGCTCCCTGGCCTGTCACCCCACCTCTTGATCTCAGCGTCTTCTGTCTCAGCTCTCCTTCTCCCTTTCTCTTAAAAGGGACACTTGTCACTGGATTTAGGCCACAATGGGATAATCCGGGATGATCTCATCTTGAGATTCTTAGTGTAATCACATCTGCACAGATCTTTGTTCAAATAAGGTCACATTCACAGGCTCTAGGAGTAAAGATGCAGACATAGCTTTTGGGTGGGAAGCACTATTTAACCCACCACGTACATATGTATTTCATATCTATCTATCATCTATCATCTATCTATCTATCTATCATCTATCTATCTATCTATCTATCTATCTATCTATCTATCTATTTGTCTTCTATCTATCATCTATCTATCATCATCATCTATCTATAATCTATCATCTATCATCTAGCTAGCTAGCTCTGAAAAGTCAGCACCCATCTGTACCAAATATCCCTTATCCAATTTCACTCTTTGCACCAAAAGGCTTCCCTTGAGAAACCTCTTATCCTTGACCTCATCTATTATAGGCTGAATTGCATGCCCCCAAATTCTAAACACCAAGGGGTGAGGCCACAGAAGAGACCCGCTCAGTGTATATTTATGTATATATTGGGCTTGCAGGAATACATAGGCAGAAATGGACTGTGCATTTGGATAGCCCTCCTGATTAAGGTTTCCTCTCCCTGTGGCCCAGATGTGCAGGTGCACAGGAGATAAGACCAGCTGGGCCCTACCTGCCTGGGCTCCCCGGGGAGTGACTGCGCTCCACAGAGAGGCCTGCCTTGAGATTTGCACACTTCTAATGAAAGTGATCATGTAGAAACCTGAACTTCTGTGGGCCATTATTTCTGCTTAAAATTCTAGCACACATCTTTTGATTAAATTTCTCTTACCAGGAAACGACAATGTCAAAAGATCAGAGAATTAGACAGTGCATTGCTGAGCAGCGTGACAAGGATGGCTAAGGTGGAGAGACCCGGGAAAGTCCCCCCAAGCTGGGCAGCTGCCTCTGGGGCCGGGAGACTCATGGCCCTGCCGTCTGTCCGGGGATACTGACAACTGTGTTGCAGAACCGAAGACGAGTCTGCTCATTATTTTAAGCCATCTGAACTTCAAACTATATTCCCTCTGACAAGCAACAGATATAATGGGCTGCGGATCGCTAGAAATTCTAATTAATAGCCTGTTGGCTGGGCTGTTCGCAATATTAAAATTCAAACATGGTGATTTGAGTACATCGTTGGCGTTCAAGATGCTCAACCAAACACAAAACTCATAATAACGTGAAGCTACTTTTTACAAATACCTTAATTTTGAAGTCCCCTCCCCCAAAACACACACACACACACACACACACACACACACACACACACACACACAACACAGGGTCTTGTTTTTGGCAAATCCAATGTCTGGGTTTGCCTGGGACCTTCCTGGTTTGTGCCTGTCGTCCTGGGTACCATCCTGTAAGCACTCTTTTCACTCTCATTGGAATCGTGGGTGCAGACAAGACTTGATGTAGCAGATTGGAGACCGCTGTTCTCAGAAAGGCCTTCTCCCAAGGTTGGCTCTCAGCTGGTCCCTTGGAGGGTACACGGTTTTCTGTGCTGACATAAAATTTCCCCTAACTGGTGGCTCACTGTGGCTCCAGCCGTGGGCAAACTACGGCCCGCGGGCCCGATCCGGCTGTTCTATCCTGTTCTCTTGCTCTCCCCTCCGCTCCTTTACTTTGAATTTATATTAGTTCACACAAACACTCCATCCATGCTTTTGTTCTGGCCCCTCCGGTCCAGTTTAAGAACCCATTGTGGCCCTCAAGTCAAAAAGTTTGCCCACCCCTGGCTAGACCATGGACACAGTGGCTTTCTGCTGCTTCCTTTCTGGGTGCAGCCCCAATAAAAAGTTGGGGCCCGACTGCTAGGAAATGTCCCTGGGCTGGAACGTAGCACATGGGTTGCTGTATTTTCCTTGCTGGGGACAAGTGGCCTCTGTGTGCCCCTCGAAGGGGCGGGAGGATGGAACAGAAAGAGGCCTCATGGATGCCATAGACTCTGCGCATGTCCATTTCCCTTAAGCTCTGGCCTACGTATCCTCACCACATTGCTGTATATATCCTGGCTGTCAGGACCACCATATGCCGAGTCCCAGTGAACCTCCACAATCCTCCACAGGTGGGTGCGGACTTGGGATCACAGCACACAAGGGTTTGGGGGATTTTTGTGGCTGTGCACAGTGACTCCGGAGGGATCAGGAGCAGGGGAATGTTTCTGTTTTGGAGTGGAGACACCGAAGCTCAGAGACTCTGTCTGGCTGGCCCAGACCCACTTGACCTGCACCCTTTTGTGTGCAGGACAGGATGAGATGGGGAGGACATTAGCCCTGGGAATCAAGCCCCATTTTTAGACATAGTGGGGAAAGGCGGGGAGAATGAGTCATCTCGGGGGCCTGGTCTCATCTGTGCAGTGGAGATCACCCCATCCTGTATGCAGGGGTATGGTAAGGACGGAGGACACAGGCGTGTCAAAGTCCTCGGGATGTCACTGCCTCGTCTCTTCTCCCCCAGGCCAGTGATGCTCCAGGTCCCAGCGTCACCCTCTGAGCACGAAGTCTGAGAACCAGCCTCAACATGGACCCACAGTTTGCTGAGCTTTTGGTGCAACGGCGCTTTAGAGAGAAAGTGCTCAGGATGCAATGTCAGCTTGTGTTTGATAAAGGGATAAGCGCTGGTCACTGGGGCTATTCAGATTTCACACGTCCCGTCCTAACAACAATGAAGCCAGAGCGAGTTAGAAAGAGATGAACCCGTCACAACAGCCAGGCTGATGGCTTGTGCCTCCAGAAATCCCCAGTCTCGTCCGTCAAAGGAGACGGGCTGAGATGATGCAGAGCAATCACCTTCTCTCCCTGTTCCACTCTCCCCTACCCCAGGGCAGCCTTTGTCTTATTGTTCCCAAAGCTCTGTCATTCACGCTGCAGTGGAGTAAAGTGATGGAGAGAGGACAAGGCTGAACTCCAATTCATCATTGGCACGCACTCTCTCCGTGGGCCCCAGTAGCAGCAGAAGCTGAGACAATTAATTGGACAATGGAAGCAAGGACATCAGGAAGGGGTCACATTGCTTGTGGGCCAAAACCTTGTGTGCCATGGATCCCTCGCTTGCCCATGTAACCTTCCTGTGGGGTGGGTCTTCCATTTCACAGATGAATCAAGTAAGTGACAGGAGGCTGAGTGATTTGTCCCAGACCACCCAGCTGGTAGGAGAAATATTACCAAAGTCTTTACATTATCAGTTTATTTTATTGATTTTTTTCCTACCGACTGCCTCAGTAATTTTATTAATCAGAAAGCGCCCTGTGGGCACCAGATCCTATTGAAAATCAGCTTGGACAAAGTGAAAGGATCTGGGTTTGGAGTGAGACAATTTCAGGTGTCTACAACCTGGGTCACCTGTACTACTGGGGCACTCAGAGCCATCTCAGTCAAGGTCAGCTAAAGAAGTAGAGTCCAGATTGTGTGGGCATGGGGTGGGGTCTTCCAGCCAGGAGGAAGGGGTCAGAGGAATGGAGACAGGTAGGTTACTTATCCTCTATATGCCTCTATTTCCTAGAACTCACAGATGATATGTGTAAAATGACTTAAAAGTTGCTTCACACAAAAATGCATCCTGTTTTTATCACATGTGTTTGTAACAATGAGGTGGCCACTCCAAGTTCATATTGTGAGCACAAAGCAAATCTGAGTCTTTACTACAGGTTCAAACTGTGGGGCATAGCAAGCACGTCTGAATCTTCACTCCAGGTTCACACTGTGAGGACATAGCAGGTCTGAGCCTTCACTCCACATTCACATAACAGATCTGGGTCATCTCTCAAGTTCACATCATGAGGATATAGCAGGTCTGGGCCTTCACCCCAAGTTCACAGTGTGAAGACATAGCAGATCTGGGTTCTCAGCCTGGGTCTTCTGAATGAATGCAAAATGCTTTTGTCTCTATATTCCAGCTTAAGGGATTGCTTACCATATGTTAACATAAATATCTTTCTTAACACACTGAATTAAAAAAAGAATCGGAGCTGGTTCCCTAAGAAAGTGAGGTGAATTGAACAAAGGCAACTGAAAAAGCAGTGTCAAAAGCAGTTTCTCTGTTGCCAAAAGTAATTAGCTATCAGTGACCCACAGAATATGAACTCCATGGGGGCAGAGATATTTCGTTGGTTATGTTCACTAATGAATCCTGCTGCTTGGAACCATACCTGGCACAATGTAGGTACTCAGGAAACGTTCATTGAAAAGCTCTACAAATGGACAAATGTTTTCATTGAAACTCACTTTTAGTCATTTTTTTTAAGGATGAAATTAAAGCTAAGCAAAGATTTAGTTATACTTATTTTTATAAAGAACTGTTTATAAAGCAAAAAATGTTGGCAGCGGCCTAAATGCACATCAATAGGGAATGGCTTAGATAAACGATTGCAGCTCTGAGATGGTGTATAGGAGGGCAAAGGAATGCAACACGGTCCATGCCTCATCTCCAGATCCTGGGACCTTACAGGTGTGATTAAGGTTAAAGACCTCGACTGTGGGACATCATCCTGTATTATTCAGGTGGACCCAATCGAGTCATATACTAGTACATCCTGAAAAGGGGAGAATTTTCCTGGCCATAATTAGAGAAAGAAAGAGGATGAAGATGGAGACCAGGTCATAGGGTTGCTACCTTGAAGATGGAGGAAGAGGCATTGAGCCAAGGAATGCAGTGGCCTCTGGGAGCTGGAAAAGGCAAGGGAACAGAGTCTTTCCTAGAGCTTCTAGACAGTGGTTCTCAACCTGTCTAATGCCGCGACCCTTTAATACAGTTCCTCATGTTGTGATGACCCCCAACCATAAAGTTATTTTCGTTGCTACTTCATAGCTGTAATTTTGCTACAGTTAATGAATCGTAATGTAAATATCTGTGTTTTCCAATGGCCTTAGGCTCTACAGCAGCGGGGTCGCCTAAGACCATCGGAAAACACAGGTATTTACTTTACGATTCATAACAGTAGCAAAATTACAGTTATGAAGTAGCAACGAAAATAATTTTATGGTTGGGGGTCACCACAACATGAGGAACTGTATTAAAGGGTCGCGGCATTAGACAAGTTGAGAACCACTGTGATGGACTGTGGCCTTGCTGACACCCTGACTTTGACCCAGTGAGACCCATGTCAGAGGTTGGACCCACAGGACTGTGAGATAATGCATGCATCTTGGCTCAAATCATTTGTTAGAGCAGTGGCAGGAAACTCCTACAATATTCTAATAGAGCAGGGGCCTCAACTCCAATGCTCACAGCAGCCAGGCAGCCACAGGGAAGTGCCAGTGAGGCCTCATATAAAATAACAAGTGGCCAGCTTTTTAAATTGACCCAAAACCTACAACCTACTGTCTGTTACCTCACCTGTTTCACTGGGGGTACCCTGAGTCACCGACCTCTAACCTCTGTTGCAGTGGAAAATATACTGACATGAGTAAGAGCTCAAAATACATTTTTTATAGAAAAATAGCTTTTCTTAAAATAGCAGATAGAGTAGGATTTTTTTTTTTTTTTTTTTTTTTGTAATTTCATTTCCATAGGATCTGGAAGGATATGATCTGATGACAGTAGTCATCTGGGAGGATAAGATAATGTGAATTTTAATGTGTTTTTGCTTCTCTGTGTATCCTAGTTTCTCACATGGACACACAGTGATTTTGGAAACACACTACAAGTTAAGTGAGAGAGAAGAGATTTGCCTCCAGTTGGTGGGGAGGCAGAGAAACCCCCTTGAGAAACCCCACGTGAGTTAAATTCCCTCCTCTCCTGGGTGTTGGTGTCGATTGCCTGTGATGTCTCTTCAGCCAGGCCTCATTCATTCCTCTGTGGGGCCAATTCAGTTAAGAGTGTGCTGACCCCACAGCAAAGGCAGCGCCTGCGGGCTGCTTCCCTGGGGAGGCATCCACATCACAGCTATGAAACAGGGCTGTGCAAAACTCATAAATCCCCCTCCTTTTTAAATGAACAATCCTGCAGAGTGGAGATGCAATACATATTGCCATGTAAGGCCGCCATCTCAGGGGGCTGAAAGCAACCGAATTGAAAATGAGGAGCTGAAAGGTCCCGTGGAGGTGACTCCCTGCTCCCTGCTCTGCCCTCGCCCACTTGCTGGGCTTTTTGGGGAAGTGGGAACTACCCCGCCTATAGAGGCAGCTTCCCATAGTGCAGAGGACTGGGGTCTGCAGGCACACAGAACCGGAGTGGGACCCCAGCTCCACCCCTCCCCAGTGGGTGACCTCGGGTAGATGCACGTCTTGGTTACCTGAAATTTCTTTATTGTTAAAAGGTATGTGGTCTCTATACCCAAGTTCATTGTGTGGACTCAACACAAAGGAAGCATTTAGTATAGTTGGCACATCATAAGGATACAGCATGACATCCTTTTAAAATTTCAGGGGTCCTCAAACTTTTTAAACAGGGGGCCAGTTCGCTGTCCCTCAGACCGTTGGAAGGCCGGACTACAGTTTTAAAAAAAAAACTATGAACAAATCCCTATGTGCACTGCGGGCCCAGGACGAGTCGGCTGCTAAGCAGGACAGGCAGCGGCACCCGGCGGGCTGGATAAATGTCCTCGGCGGGCCGCATGTGGCCCGCGGGCCATAGTTTGAGGACCCCTGTTTAAATTATGAGCCATGCTTGTTATTGTCATTGCTGTCTTATAGGTTTTCTCTTGGGGTGTCATCCTCGGAAAGTCACCCCTTCTCCCAGCTTCTCAGGGTGGCTTGTTTCATGGGAAAATGATGTTAATTTGTGTATGTCACCTGCCCAATGCCAAAGGGATACAGAGGTAGCTTCTAGAATTCATCTAGCTCAGTGGTCGGCAAACCACGGCTTGCAAGCCACATGTGGCTCTTTGGCCCCTTGAGTGTGGCTCTTCCACAAAATACCACGGCCTGGGCAAGTCTGTTTTGAAGAAGTGGTGTTAGAAGAAGTTTAAGTTTAAAAAATTTGGCTCTCACAAGAAATTTCAATCGTTGTACTGTTGATATTTGGCTCTGTTGACTAATGAGTTTGCTGACCACTGGTCTAGTGCATGAGAATATTGCTATTGAGGAAACCGTGGCGAAGGAAATGTTCTGATAGGAAAATGTCTGAGTTGTGAGTCATGACCAAATGGTTAGTTCCCAAAAGCTGAGCCACTGGTGGTTACTTCTCAAGTTCTCGCTGCAAACTTGGTTCTGACTTTCTCAGGGAATTGGGGCAAAGACAAATGGGAGACAATACCGTAAGGGACGGCAGAGGTGTGGGCTTCTTTGTCCTGGTAGCGAAAGGAATTCCTCTTCCCATGCACCTTACGGATGGGCTCCCAACTTGATGAGCAACACCCTGGACAACTCGATAACAAATGAAACACCATGACTTTTAAAATGAGCTCTTAGGATAACTGCAGTTCTATGTCTTGCATCTATGGGCCACGATCATGAGATCAGGACACAACTCTCCACAAGCTGGCTGGTCCTGAAACACAGCCAGGGGTGGGCAAACTTTTTACTTGAGGGCCACAATGGGTTCTTAAACTGGACCGGAGGGCCGGAACAAAAGCATGGATGGAGTGTTTGTGTGAACTAATATAAATTCAAAGTGAAGGAGCGGAGGGGAGAGCAAGAGAACCCTCCGCTCTTTCGGCTCCGTGGGCCGGATAGAACAGCCGAACAGGCCGGATCCGGCCCGCGGGCCGTAGTTTGCCCACGGCTGGGACCATCACAGGCAACAGCTGGTTCTGCATCCCAGGGGGCACATCCCTTCCAACACCAAGGAGGACAGTGCTTGGAATCAAACACAGAGGCAAAGTCATCTCTCAGCCATGAGATGGTTTTGTGACTGGCCCAGTCACGGAACAGTCACAGGACATTTTGAGCTTCTATTTCCTCATCCTCGAACCAGAGGGGCAAATACTCTGAAGTCATTTCCCCTCGAGGGTCAGTGTGAGGAACACATCTAATTTTTAAAGTAAGTGCAGAGATATACAATAGTTGTTTAATAAAACACAGATCCCTCTTCCTGTACACTTCCTCCTGCCACTAAAAAGTAAAATGAAAGTCACTAAACATACGCAGGAAACTACTTGACATTCTTGGGAAATGCCAAATGAGATCATAAAGGTGAAACCCAACCATAGAAAGCAGTGTTCTCATGATCCGGGTCCTCCCCTCTACACCTGCTTCCTCCTCTGTGCAGAGAGTGGTATTACCCGTGGGGGGCGTGGGGCAGACCTGGCGCTCAGCCTGTGCACAGCCATGGCAGGGACTGTCCCTGTCACTACCTCCTCCTCACCCACCTCGGCTTTGACACAGAAGGGACCCTCTGAATCCGTTAGGAGAGCCCACCACTGGAATGATAAAAATATTTCGGGCCCCTTTTTAAGAAAATACGTATTTTTATTGATTTCAGAGAGGAGTGGAGTGGGAGGGGGAGATAGAAACATCAATGATGAGAGAGAACTATTGATCAACTGCCTCCTGCACACCCCACACTGGGAACAGAGCCCCAGTGCAAACTGGGCATGTGCCCTTGACCAGGAATTGAACCTTGACCTCCTGGTTCATAGGTCGATGCTCAACCACTAAGCCAGGCCGGCCAGGCTCTCTTGCCCTTTTGAGTAAAGGTTAAAAAATAAGTTTTGACCACTCCTCAATTGTTGCCAGACATCCTTGGCAAAACCTCCCTTGGAATTTTACGAAGTGCAAGATTAAGTAGACTTCTGGCGTGCCCACCTTGCACCGGAAACGATGCAGAATTGAAAATAATGGGATGTCAGAAATGCACAGAGTCAGCAAATGCTGAATAAATTATTCAGCTCTACAGCATCGCCTGGCTCCGCAAATGGCAGGGATGCTCTGGTGATGGTGCAGGCGCTTTGGTTAATGTATTCAAGAGAACTTCCTGGTTCTGAGCACTGCGTGCTGGGAAGCTAAACGGACCATTGGAATTGTTTATTGAGCAGGGAGGCAGCACAGACTCCCCCTGCTCTGCAATGAGACCCTACGATCCAACAGTCCCTGCCACCAGCACAGAGTGCTTCTCAGATGCAACATTGCACTCCAGTGAGAAACGCTGCACCCGCGCCTTGGCTTCGTCCAGCAAACCTTCACTGGTGCCAGTGACCTGCCAGGCATTGTCGAGGGTCTGGAGATGCAGACACTAGTGAGGGTCATCTCTGCCGAAGAGGATGAGGCTGGTAGCTTCCAGAAGGGGGGCCTGCCTGGCAGATCACGTCAGTCCACAGCCCATCCTCTGCTCTAACCTCCATGTCCTTCTTCAGGAGTTGGTGGGGAGCAGGTGGCTGCGTGACCCTTTCTATGTTCCTTCATGCTCATTTCCCTCGTGAATGTAAGCTCCATGACCGCAGGGGTTTGGTGTTTCCATCACCGTCCCACTGGAAAGTGTCTCCCAGGCTCTGAGCCATCCCCACCCAATATGCACTTCCCTTAACAATGTTGTGGTAGTGGGATTGGGCGGAGCTTCAGACAGGGCAAATGCTAAAGACTACACAGGGACTCAGACTGGGCATGTGTGTGGTGGTGGTGGTGGTGGGGGTGGTGGTGGTGGTGGGGGACAACACGACTCCCTGAGTTGGAAGCTGTTTCCAGCTGTTCTTGTTTGTTTATTTATTTAGAGCGAAGGGACAGGGAGAGACCGAGAAACATCCATAGGAGAGAGAAACATTGATTGTCTGCCTCCTGTATGCCCCCAAGCCGAAACCCAGGCATGTGCCCTGACTGGAAATTGAACCTGCAACCTTTCTGTGGATGGAGGGGCACCCAAACAACTGAGCCACACCAGCCAGGGCGAGCTGTTCTTGTTCTTAAGAGAAAAAGCTGCCAAGGCTTCCAGCAGGGACTTCAGACTCAGCTCTGAACAAAGAAAGCATGCTTTCCTCACAGCCCCCAGAGCATGGCACCACCATCATCAGGTGGAGGAAGTCAAGAAGCTGTGAATGAGCCTTAACCCTCCCATCTCCCTCAGCCCCACTTGGCCCCCAGATCCTGCTGATTCTGTACCTAAGTGTCTCTCACAACTGGTGTGCCTGCTCTGTTCCCACTGACATGGTCCAAGCTGCTGTCACTTGTCATCAGGAGCATGTCAAATGCTTCCAAACTCCCCTCCCCGCTTCCAGCCTCTCTTCCTTCAAGCCATTCCCCAATGCCTATGTTTAAAAGCACAAATCTAACCCTGTGTCTTCCCCTTCCCCTCCCTGAGCCCTCTCGTGGCTCCTCTAATTCTCAGGACAATAGACCATGTCACCTGGAAAACAAAGGCCTGGGCACTGTAACCTGTTCTGCCTCCTCCTGATGGCTGCCAGGCTTTATCCCTGGCCCCACCGCCACCTCGTGTGCCCAATATTAGAGTCACTTGGACTTGGTTCTGGTTCCCAAACATGGCCACATGGCCCACCCTGCCAAGCCTTTGCTTAACACTCTCTCCATTTGAAATGCCTTCCCAGAGAGCACCCAATGTCTGGGGTAATTTGTGGGGACCCAGGGCCAGTCGTCTTAAGTTCCCCACGTCCACCACCAATGGGTTGTATGACCTTGGGCAGCTCAATTTACCCTTTGTGCCTCGGCCTCTCCATTTGTAAAAAGGAGATAATAAGAGTTTTCTAGTTCATAGGATCCCTGAGAGAACGTAAGGTGTAAAGCATTGAGAAAAATGGTGCAGGGAAAGCACTGTTAATTATCAAGAGAGGTCCAAGTTTGGTCCCTGGACGGGCAGCATCAGATCGCTGGGAACTTGTTAGGATTGCGAATTCTCCAGGCCCACCCTCGGCTTACTAAATCAGACACGCTGCAGACCACCCCCTGCTATGTTTGAGCAAGCCCTGCAGGTAGTTGTGATTGCACCATGCTGGCTGCTAGTATTAACACCAGCATCCATATCAGTGTGATATCAGTATCATTATCGGTATTAGTATTAGCATTGCTATGAATGTTGTTGTCTATGTTGCAGACATTCTCTGGGGTAGATTTCTATTAGTTAAGCCACTGGCTTGTGGATTGTGGTACAAATCGGCAGGTCAATGCACAGTTGTATACCAAAGTGGCTGCAAAAAGTATATTCCCCCTCATCGTTGTGTAAGACCTTCTGCTGGTCCTCACTCTCATCCACCCTTCATAATAAAAGCCTTTCTAAATATAGCCAGACTGGTAAGTGTAAAATGATATGCCTTTGTGTTTTTGATTTATATTTATCTGGTGAATTATGACATTAAGGATCTTTTAATATATGTTTTTGACCTCTCCTATTTCCTTATCTGGAAGTTTCTTTTTATTAACATTGCAATTTTTTTTTTGTTTTGGACATTTTTCCTTATTTACTTACATATCTGATTCATATTTTAAAATTTGAATTATACATGTAAATAAATTTCTTAGAATAGTGCACATATCTATATATATAAAAAGCCAGTGACCAGAATGCTATAACCACTGGAATGACTGTCTCTATGACACACTGCGGCCAGCGAACCAGCCCAATCAGGGGGTGGGACTGGCTGGCCAACCTCCCACAGCCCCTCCCCTGAGCCGACCCCGTCCCTGATCGCCCTCCCCACCCCAATAGGAGGTGGGGCCGGCCTGCCAACTTCTTGCTGCCTCTCCCCTCCAGCTGGCCCTGCCCCCGATGAGCCCCCACCACCATGAATGGCCCAAAGCCCCTGCCCCCAGCCAGCCCCACCTCCCAATAGCCCCCACCACCCCATAGGCCTGTGGCCCCTCCTCCCAGCCAGCTCCCCAGTTGGGGGCGGGGTCAGCCGACCCACCACCCACAGCCCCTCCCTATGGACAGCCCCCCCTCAATCACCCCCCCCACTCCAACTGGGGGCAGGGCTTCCAGCCAATTACTCGCAGCCCCTCCTCACAGTCAGCCTGGCCCTGATCTGGCCCCAATAGGGGTAGGCTGGCCCACCAACATCTGGCCATCTCCTCTCGACAGGCCCAGCCTCAATCTGCCCCGATTGGGGCCAGGTCAGCTGGACCCCACCTGTGCACGAATTCATGCATTGGGCCTCTAATATGATATAATTTGTGTAGGTCAATCTAATACTAATTAATGATATTATGCAATTTTGAATTGTCATTTTTAATTAATTTTCATGTAATATACTTATAACATGAATGTTTTTATGTGAATTTGTTGATATGACCATGTTTGTCTTTTTTAATGTTTTAGTATAATGAGTTACAATAATGAATTAATGTTGAACTAATTTTGAATTGTTGGATTACATCTAATTTAGTCGTGACATATATTTTTGTACAATACTGATGCATGTTTCTCAACATTTGCTTAGAATTCTGTAAAAACATTAGGCTTGGGCATTTTCTTTGAGGATATGTTACTGATTTATATTTAATACAATAAAATCATTTCCATTATTTTATCATGTTTTTATGTTTATATACAATGGGTTCACTGAAGTTTTCTTTTACTTCTTCAGATAGTTTTGGAAGTTTATATATGTACATATGTACTATATATACACATATGTACATACATATGTATATATAGGCATATATTGCAAATTTGCCTATTTTACCTAAATTTTCAATTTACTAGTATAAATGTCTCCCTCATACTCCCTGATACTTATAAACTCTGTTTATGATTTTAATCATCACTGCATCTGTAGTTCCAGATATTTTCAATCTTAATTTTTCATTTCTAATATTTTAAATTATGCTGTCTCTTTTCCTTTGATTAAACTAAGCAGAGGGCTGTCTTAATTTTCAGTTTTTTCAGAGTACCAATATTTGTATTGGTGGATTTCCTAGTCATTAATTTAGACTCATATTTTTTAATTCCTCTGTTCATTTCTTTATAACTTCTAATTTTGGAAGGTTATTTCAATTTCATATTTCTTCATTTTATATTAAAATTAATATGATAAATTATATTTCTACTATCACTCAAGGCTATATACTATTTTAGAAGCATTCCATAGAGCACTTTTATATTTAATTTCTAAGTGTTTTCTAATTTTTGTTATGTCATCATACTTAACGTGTGGGCTATTTAGAAGACTGTGTGTGTGTGTTAAATTACTAAATCAAACATTTTATGGTTATTGCAGCTGAGTGGCAATCACTAGACTGGTCAGGGTCAGGGAACTGGAGTGAAATGCCTGGGCAGACACTCACTTTCTCAGTTTTGGCCTCAGTTTCATCACTAAATGAATTTGTTGTGAGGTCTCAATAAGTGTATGTGGTGCTGAGAACACTGTGGGGCACATAGTGAGAGTCATACTGTTATTCATGATGTTTTTACACTGCTAATACACTGTTATTTATTTTTCACTCAATTACCATGTGGTTAAACATTTAGTTTGTATGATACTTAGATTTTGAAATGAAGAGGTTTTGCTTGCTTAATAGTTTAGTAGAATATGATTAGTTTTCATCCATGTTCCCTGTTCCACTTATAAAGTATTTGACCTCCCATTCTTCCCAAATACCAGGATATATACTCTTCACATTTAGTCCATCAAAATTCAGACCAGGGGTCACCAGGTGTCTGTGGCTCCTTATATACCATGTGGTCAGCACATGTGGAGACCACCTTCTACCACCTGGATGCACACTTTCTTATCACTCCTCTCTGATATCAGATATGATATTAATTCAGAACAGCAACAATTTATTGAGCATTTGCTGGGTGCCAAGAATTCTGCCCAAATCTTAACATTTTTATGTCTCATTTTCCTCATGTATAAGTTGGAAATAGATTCTAACTTGCAGTGTTATGAAATTAAAATAAGCAAAGAATGTAAAGTATTTTTACACAATGAAATAATGATCCTATCTAATAAAAGAGAAACATGCAAATTGACCGTACCTCCACTACACCCACAAGACACACCCACCAGCCAATCAGGAGTGAGTATGCAAATTAACCCAACCAAGATGGCAGTTGATTTGCATATCCAGGTGCAGAGCAAAGACTGAAGACAGTGTAGAAGAAAGCCAAGTGCTGCAGAAGGGAGCGAAATTGCAGAGAAGCAAGAGAGGCGACGGAGAAGGGAGGGAAGCAGGCGGGGCTGCGGAGATGAGAGGGAAGCAGGCGGGGCCGTGGAGATGGGAGGGAAGCAGGCGGGACAGCGGAGACAGCCCCAGGAAGCCCTATTCTTGCAGGAATCTTCCTGCAACTGGCCTCTAGTAAGAAATAAAAAAGCTGGTATCCAATTCACAATGTCTGACTCTAGATACTGTGCTGATAATCACCACACTATATTGCCTTGTAGCTTCACTTAACAGTTTAAGAAACTGGAGATTAAAAAGTGAAGTGCTTTTTCCACAGTTCTCATACAGTGTAAATAGTTGGAAAAAATTAGGTCTAACTTTGGGAACTCCAATTGACATTGTGTTTTTTTAATTATACCAGATTCTCTTAGGACCAAAAAAAATAAAATGTTTTAAACACATAAAAGAAATGAGTCATGGGAAAAAGACATTGTCCAGGAAGAATTTCAGAATCAGAATCATGAAATGAATACGAAAAAGGTGGAAAGGAGATGATGAAAGAGAAGGCGAAGATCTGCACAATTTGGCCTTCCCTATATTGACTGGGAGGCATCCTAATTACATGCCTCCCAATGACTCCTGACTCCTGGTCTTCAAGCCCTGGTCCCTCCCCTCCACCTGAGTGTGGGATAGGGTTAGTAACTTGACAAAAGTGATGAATGGTGCCTCCATGATCTATATAATAATCTATATAATAAAGAGGTAATTGAATATTGACAGACCAGCAGGAGGCTGCGTGCACAGCAGGGGGACTTAACGTGAGGCTGGCTTCCCTGGCCCCAGCGCTGGAGTCCTCTTTTTCTCCCAGGTGCACGGGCCTGACAAACACCCCCTCGACAACGTGCCCCGACCGAGAACACTCTGCCCGGGGACAGCGCCAAACGGGGGGTGCGAGGGTCAGTGGTGACTCCTGGGAGGGGTTGCGCATGCAAATCTAGTGGGTGTGGACCCAACATGAAAGAAGGGCCCGGGCATGATGAGAGAGAGTGGATGTCAGGTAAGGCACCGGACCTGGACAGGCCGCTGGGTGAACAATGTGGGGATCCCACCGCCACAGACACACAGGGCGGCTCCACGATGCCCTGGATGCTGGTCAGTCCTCCCAAGCGCACAACCTTGAAGCCTCCTCCCACTGTGCGGACCCGGCCCACCACTGTGGAGACCACAGGCAACCCTCACACCACAGGGAAGCCGTCCCAGCTTTCTCCAGCTGTCCATCCATTCATCTGCCCGGTCCAACCTGGACGGGGGCTCGCATCCTGGGCAAAATGCCCCTCCCCAGGACAAGTCGGGCCCTGACCATGCCTGCACAAGCATACCCCTCGCCTATGAATTCCGGACAGGAGCAAAGAGAGAGCCACTCAAGGTGTGGGAGCTGGCACACCAGGCGGGCTGGAAAGGCCTCCATGTTCCCCCACCCCCTTTGGCTCTCAGTGGGAGAAAAGCCTCGTGCACACACATAATGTAACTCAGTGGTCCATGCGATGGACGCAGGCCCTGGTCCCGCAGGACCCTCCCCTGACTCAGAGTGGGGAGGTGCAGACCACAGTAGGCAAGACACAGTTGAGTCATTGCTCAGCCCCTCAAAGTTGGTGTGAGAGGGGCCCGAGTGCCCAAACAGAGGAGGCTACAGCTTCCAGAGAGGAATGAAGTCATAAGACAGGACGAAAAGCATAGAATTTTTAATTAGCCTGTAAAAAGAGTAAAAGAGTGAGGGAGGAGGGAAGGAGGGAGGGAAGAACTTTATAAAGGAGTCAGTAGAGAGCAGAGTTAAAGAAGAAAAAAGGATGTATGAGTGAACTGTAGGAGCTATAATGAAAATCAAGTATAGTTGTGTACTGGGGACAGATTTTAAAAGTAGGAGTCAGAAAAGAAAAAAGATAAGTGATAGTGATTAAATAGGCAGGTAGATAGAAATATATAAAACAGAGGAAGTAAGTAGAGAAGAATGGATGGGAAAGGTCAGATGAGAGAGAAGAGGGAGGGAAGAAAAATTTTAAAGGGGAGCTGGCAGAGCTTGAAAGGAGAATGGGAAAAAGGAAAAAATGGGGGAGGGAGCAAAGCAGGTCCGAGGGAGGAAGTGAAGAAAAAAATTAAGGTAGAAAGGAAGGAAAAGGGGAGGGAGGGCAAGGGTAAAGATAAAGGAAAGAAGGAATGTGGGCAAGGAGGGAGGGTAGGAGAAAGATGGGAAGAAGGATGATGGAACGGAAGTAGGAAATAAGGAGGAAAGAAAAGTTTATAAATGATGAGTCAGTAGGAAAAAGTGTTACATAAAGGAGAAAGAAAAATTGTGTGAGAGGGAGAAGCCAATAAAGAAGTCAAATACAATTGGGATAAGATTTAAAAACAAGTAAATAGGGGCAACCAGGCTGGCAGGGGAGGGCAGTTAGGGGTGACCAGGCCAGCAGGCAGAGGCAGTTAGGGGCGATCAGGCAGGCAGGCAGGTGAGCAGTTAGGAGCCAGAGGTCCCGGATTGCAAGAGGGATGTCCAACTGCCAGTTTAGGCCTGATCCCACTAAACTGGCAGTTGGACATCTTTTGAGGGCTCCTGGATTGGAGAGGGTGCAGGTTGGGCTGAAAGACCCCCCCACCCCCACTGTGCACGAATTTCGTGCACCGGGCCACTAGTTAAGTCATAAAGGACTTCTATCTACTAGCACTCTCCCCACTTTGCTGAAACTATCTCTTACCCACACACTTGCTCACTTGGATGAAGCAAGCTACTGTGTTGTGATAAGATGCATGGGGAGGGACATGTGTCAAGACAGCCAACAGCTTGTGAGGAATTGCAGCCAACAACCACCTGAGTGAGCTAGAACATCCTTCCCAGGTGAGCCTTCAGATGAGGCTATGCCCTAAGCCAACACCTTGGTTACACCCTTATAAAAGACCCAGAAGTAGAGGACCTAGTGAAGTAATTCCTGGATTCCTGTCCCTCAAAGACTGTGAGATCCTAAATGTGTGCTGTTTTAAATCACTACATACTAGAGCAATTTGTTGGATGGCAATAGATAACGGATAGATCAAATATAGCCAGGAGGTTAGCCATGACAAGATCTTTCTTTGTGCCTCTCACATCAGTAGTTCTAAATCTTTGTGAGGAAGCACAGTGATGTCAAATTCTAGACTTTTTGTTGCCACATGTAAAGGTATTAAAATACTCAAAATTTATCACTAATGAAAGAACTGTCTCAATCTAAAAAACAATATAAACAAACAAAAAAAATTGAAACAGACCCATAGATACAGAAAACAGACTCATGGTTGCCAGAGAGGATGGGAGTTTGGGAGATGGGTGAAAAAGGTGAAAGGATTGCACAGATTGGTAACTACAGAATAGTCACAGGGATGTAAAGAACAGCATAGAGAATACAATCAATAATATTTTAATAACTATGTGGGGTGCCAGGTGGGTACTGGAAATATCACAGGGAATGCTTTTTCAAGTATATGATTGTGCCACTATGCTGAACACCTAAAACTAATATAAAATAATATTGAATGTCAATTATAATTGAAAATTTTTTTAAAAAAGAGAACCATCTCGGATGCCAACAGCAATCAAGGCTCAGCTACAACAAGACTGTGCACACAGCCCACACAGGGGTGCATCCAGAGTGAGCAGCTCAGGTGACTGGGGAGGCTGATCTGCTGGACCCAACAAGGCACCTACCACACAGGCCACTCTACCAATTCTAGGAGACATAGCAGCTCTACTTAATACATAGAAACAAACACAGGGATGCAGCAAAAACTCAGAGACAAAGAAACATGTCACAGATGAAAGAAGAAAAGAAATCTCCAGAAAAAGAACTAAGTTAAATGGAAGCAAGCAAACTACTGGATACAGAGTTCAAAACAATGCTTATGAGGTTGCTCAAGGATCTTAAGGAAGGCTTTAAGGGACTTAGTGAGAATTTCAAGGATCTTAGTGAGAATTTCAAGAACCTTAGTGAGAACATCAAAGACATAAAAAAGGACCAGTCAGAAATACTAACTGAAATAGAGTAATTTTCAGGGATTCAACAGTAGAGTAGAGGATTCCGAAAATCAAATCAATGATTTGGAATAGGAGAAATTGAAAAACACCCCATCAGAAGACCAAAAAGAAAATGTAAAGGTATTAAAATACTGTGGGATAACTTCAAGTGTACCAACATTCACATTAGTAAGAAAACGAAGAAAAAAAGGTAAAAAATATGAAGAATAAAATGGCAATAGATACATTATCTATCAAAAATTGAATCTAAAAATCAAAATAAATGAACAAGGAATCTAATGAACAAAATAAACTGATGAATAACACAGAACCAGAGGCATGGAAACATGGAACAGACTGACAAATCTCAGAGGGAAGTGGGGAGGGGAGGTGGGAAGAGATTAACAAAGGAACTTCGGTGCATATATGCATTACCTATGGACATAGACAATAGGGTGGTGAAGGCCTAGGGAGAGGGGGAACTGGGTGGAAGGGGGCACTTGGGGAAAAGCGGGGGGCATCTGTAATACTCTCAACAATATTTTTTAAAAAGAGAAAACCATCTCTAGCAGTGGGCCCCTGCTGTGTGAACTCTGGCTCAGGTCACATAATCGCTCTTGGACACCAGGCTGCCGTTGGAGACCACCGTGCGCTGCCTCGCTCAGCTCTCAAGTTCTCACTGTGTGGGATTCTGGCACTTGCCAACAACAGCTATTCATTGCGCTTTGCATTTCACCTCTTCCCCAAAGTGCATTGTACTTCATGCGCCTCCTATTGTTCTGCTAGCACGGCAATGCATTTTACCTGGCAGGCTTCACCCTAATAGTATTATATTCAATTTTAATCCTACTTCGTCTTGCACATGGATGCGTATTAACAGGCACCCCGTGAAAGTTTTCTCTTACACCAGATGAGAATGACTGTCCCAGATTTCCCCAATAATTCAACAGAAGCCCTCCACGAGTGATTCTTGGCCAATTGCAGCATCCTAAGACTCACCTGCCTCAGGCAGAAGCAGACAGAATCGTCTCATAAGCTCTTGGGAGACACAGGTTAGCTTTTAGAGCCCCACAGTTTTCTGTAATGCTTCTCAATTCCACACGGTCTTCCCGAGGGCCATGGGGACATTGACATGCTTCAGTTACTCCTCCTAATGAAAGTATTACAGGCTCTCTCTGGTTTCCTCTCGGGCTATTATCTCCTATATCTATTCTGGATTCTCAATCTCTTAACCCAATTTATAATCACAAGCTAGTGCAACTTGCAATGACAGGCTTCATTTAAAATGAGCAGCACAGATTTTTAAAAAAATTATTACTTATCATCAACAGCATCATTATCATTAATGGATACTATTTACTAAATGTCCTCTGTTGGTCAGTGACTCGGGAGTTTTTTTTCTAAGCATTCATTATCTCATAATTATTCTTTTCTTACAAATGAGGAGCCTGAGACTCTGAATAGTTCTGACTTGCTCAAGAGCCCATCGCCAATTAGAGATGAAGCTGATGCTCAAGCCTGACTCACTGCCCAGTGCTCTTCCTGTTCTCCAGCTCGCAAAAGGGAAGACGATGTACCCTCATGCATGATTATCAACCTCATAAAACTCACTCCTGATTGTTCTACTTTTTAAAGACACCTCACGACCCATCTTTTCTAAATTTTCTCAGAGGAAGTCTCTCAGCTAATGATTTTGTTCTTCCTTCTGGTTCCTTGCAAATGATAGCTGCTGCCTGCGAATCACCCCATCCTGCCTGCAGACAATGCTCACATTGCAAATGCCATCTTTTATGGCCATGGAAGGGTTCCCAAGCTGATCAAACAGCCTTCCTAGAGTAAGGATTTTGCTGGAGCAATGGAAACCCAGCAAATGAAAACATGCCACCCTCAGCCTGAGTTTCATGCGCACATTGGCTATTGGAAGCTACCAGGAAATATTGAAACCATTTGCATCATGAGAGTCCTGACATGAGCTCATCTTCAGCACTTGATGTGGTAACTGGGCGTTAGTGAGAAACGGACGCTCACGGTCCTTTTTGGTTTTGCTGCGAAGGCAGGTGTTCCCACTGCTCTCCTTACACACCTATCAATGCAATTGGTGGTTCCTCTGCCTTGCACTTTCATACACCATGAACTCCTTCAAGACGGAAACCTCAGTATCTACTTCTCTAATCTCTCGGCAGTGCCTGGCCTGCGGCAGTCACTCCAGAAACACTCGAATGAATGCTTGTGTCAACTAGTAAATTTAGCAACGCACAAATGATCAGGCACAGAGACAGAATAGAATCTTCCCTTCAACAAAAGAAAAATAACTACTAGCATGTGTAATGCCTATTATCAGACGCTGCTCTATTAATCCTATGCCACTTAGTGTTTCTCACTGGCTTACAACGTTGGTACTATTATGAATGCGGTTTTATAAATGAGCACGCGAAATTCAGTGATGTCACACTTCTTGCCTAAGGTCACAAGGGCTAGTGTCTGAGAGGGTTTGGAAGGCAGAGCCTGAGCTATTTGCTCCCATGCCAGATGGCCCAGTGAGTCCTTATTCCCATGGCAATGGAGATTTGAGCAAGCGAAGAAGGAGCCCAGCATCCTAGGAGAGTAAAGTAGCTGTCCTTTGCACTCTCAGGGGCATCATGCCGTCTTTTCCTTCCCTAACAAAGTTCAGCTAAGAAAAGCCAAAGACTAGACAAGAGCTCAGATTCCCTGCCTTCAAGTCCATTAATTTTTTTCAAAATTAAGCCTCATCAGGTTATGGTCAAAGTGAGAGGAGACAGGGAATAAATGAGGGGAATCAATATTCATTTAATGTCACACTGAGCATCTGGAATACTGCTGGGATTTTTTTTCTTTTTATTAAACTCTCATGATAACCCTGCAACATGCATGCCATTCCTTTTAACCCCAGCCGATGGTAAGGTTTAAAGAGGTCAGGGAAAGGGCTTAATGTCACACAGAAAACAGATGTAGAGCAAGCGTTCAATGCAAGTCTGCGACTCCCAAATCCATACATTTTGCAGGACATCATGCTTTTATTTTATTTTATTTTATTTCAAAATGGAACTTAAAATTGGCTTTTTATTAAGGTGGACATGTGAGTGAAAAGCAACTAGCAGAGCCAAGCCAGAAACAAACAGTAAAAATAAACCATTGGTGAGCTTATTTGGCTCACACTACAGGATGAGTCACCACAAAAGATACAGGCAGGAGCAGGACCAGAAACTGACCTGAGCCTCTGATGCCCACCCCCCACTGCCACCACCCCTGGCCTCAGGCCCTGGGGGCCCTCCTGGGGTTCCTTCTTTGGAGATGAGCTTTCTGCACTCTGTGCAATCACAGGGAGGGCGCCTGCCTCTGAAAGCGTTTCTTTCTTTTCATATTTTTTATAAGCCCTTGTTACATGGTTCAGTTATTTCGAGTTTGCTGATGGCTTTGGGACCAAAATAGGCTATTCTGAAAGACACAGTGAGAGCAGTAACTAACTAGGGCGCATGGCTGACAGTGAAATTCTGACAGGCCTCCGGGTCTGAATGTCACCTTCAACGTTCCTTTTCTTGATCAGAGTTCAGAGTACAAATGAATTTCTTTTTCTGAGGCTTGCATATGGTCCCTTCATTAGGAATCAAACATATAGTAAATACTAGAGGCCTGGTGCATGAAATTCGTGCATAGGGGTGGGGGTGTCCCTCCGCCCAGCCTGCACCCAAATCTCCAATCTGGGACCCCTTGAGGGATGTCTGACTGCCCACTGGGATCAGGCCTAAATGGGCAGTCGGACATCCCTCTCACAATCCAGGACTGCTGGCTCCCAACTACTCACCTGCCTGCCTTCCTGATTGCCCCTAACCACTTCTACCTGCCAGCCTGATCACCCCTTAAACACTCCCCTGCAAGCCTGATTGATGCCTAACTGCTCCCCTGCCAGCCTGATTGCCCCTAACTGCCCTCCCCTGCAGGCCTGGTCACCCCTAACTGCCCTCCCCTACAGGCATGGTCCACACCTAAATGCCTTCCCCTGCAGGCCTGGGTTCCCCCAACTGCCCTTCCCTGCAGGCCTGGTCGCCCCCAACTTCCCTCCTCTGCTGACCTGGTCACCCCTAACTGCCCTCCCCTGAAAGCTTGATTGCCCCCAACTGCCCTCCCTTGCAGGCCTGGTCCCTTCCAACTGCCCTCTCCTGCTGGCCATCTTGTGGTGGCCATCTTGTGTCCACATGGGGGCAGCCATCTTGTGTGTTGGAGTGATGGTCAATTTGCATATTACTCCTTTATTAGCTAGGATGATCTACTAATTTAAATGGAGGGAGATATTCTTTCTGTCACATCCATAATACATGACCTTGTTCAGATGCTTCAATGTCCCTGTGTCTTAGTGTTTCCCCTGTGAATGACAGGAGGTCAGAGGGGTGGTTCTGGGCAGTAATGAGCTACTACCCAGCAGAGCTCATGGTCCTAAGTTGGCACTCATCAGTGATGTTCCTTTGCATGTTATCTTATCTCATGGATGAGTCCCAATTGTAGATCTAATAAATCCTAAAAAGCACTTCTTATTGGTGACTTTCATAGAACGCTCACATTGCAAATGCCATCTTTTATTTGTCTGTTTGGTAAGGTTCGTCCTATTTGGTAAAAATGAATTATTGAGCAAGTAAAGTTAATGAAAACGGAACTCTCAAAATTAATTGGCTCTTAATTTAAAGCAAAGTGGAATTTCTGTTCTTGCATTTTGCTTTTAGATTCCAAAGAAGAAGTAATGATAATTGTGATCACATGATTGGTAATCCTATCTAATAAAGAGGGAATATGCTAATTGACCATCACTCCATCACAAAGATGGCTGCACCCACAGCTGAGGCCAAGTTCCCATAAGGAGCCTTAACAAGCAATCATCAGGGACCTGAGGCTATGCCCTCCCCTGCCCCCGTGGGTTTTGACAGGGGACCTCAGGCCATGCCCCCCGCCCCAGCACCGGGTCAGGGGACCTGAGGCTGTGCCACCCTGCCTGGCTGGGCTTGACAGGGGACCTCAGGCCGTGCCCCCCACCCAGCGGGGCTTGATGGGGGACCTCAAGGTGCACTCCCAGTGCTGGGTCGGGGAAACTCAGGCCATGCTTCCACCCAGTGGGGCTTGATGGGGGACCTGAGGCTGCACCCTCCTGCCTGGCAGGGCTTGATGGGGGACCTAAAGCCATGCCCCCCACCAAGCAAGGCTTGAGAGAGGATCTCAGGCCATGTCCCCCACCTGGCGGGGCTTGATGGAGGACCTCAAGGCACGCCTCCCCGCCCTGGTCCTAAGTCTGGGCTGGGGGTTCTCAGGCCATGCCCCCCATCCTGACGCCGAGCCAGGGGACCTGAGGCTATGCCCCCTGCGTGGCAGGGCTTGATAAGGGTGGGACTGGCTGGGTCTGGATCTAGCCCAGCCTTGGGCAAACTACGGCCCGCGGGCCGGATCCGGCTGTTCTATCCGGTTCTCTTGCTCTGCCCTCTGCTCCTTTACTTTGAACTTATATTAGTTCACACAAACACTCCATCCATGCTTTTGTTCCGGCCCTCCGGTCCAGTTTAAGAACCCATTGTGGCCTTCGAGTCAAAAAGTTTGCCCACCCCTGATCTAGCCCAATGGGGGGGGGGGGGGGGGCAGCCGGGTCTGGGTCTCATGCAATTTTGAGGTGCATGTGGGTGGGCGGGGACTTGACTCTGGGTCCCATGGTGAGCCCCAGACTCTGACAGAAGGAAGGTTTTCATATACATTTTACTAATTTTCTTTCTTCTCTGACACTTCTATTATAGAGAAAGGGCAAATAACAATATTAAATTATTTCCTCCAATTAATCCCCTTTTAATGTGCATGAATTTTGTGCACTGGGTCACTAGTAATAATGATAATAGATAATAGCAATTAAAGGGAAACTAAACATTATTGGGAATATACCACATGTTGACCCTGTTTTAGTCACCTATATATGCTAATTTCAAAATAAGCTTGCAGATTAAGTGTTTTAGGCTGATGACAATTTTCAGTTTTCCTCAAAGGGTCTTTGAAATAATAGAGAAATAAACTAAGTCAAATCAAGAGTAGGAAACAGTAATTTTTAAGCTGAACCAAATTAACAGTAGATAAATTAGTGATATAATAATCATAATGATAATGACAGTAAACACCATTGACAATAGCATGCATTGTTGATCTTGCACCAGGCACTGGGTAAAGTGGTTTACATAAATTGTACTATTTAAAAGTTATGTCCACTTCACAGAGGGTGGACGTGGTTGTGGAAGGAAACACTAAGTGTGGGATCCATGAATTTGAGGCTGTGGACTCTAAGGCCAGAAAGTGATCATCCTTTGTTCTCACCAAGCAACAATGGGATCCTAACTCAGTCTCCCTACTCTCTGACTTCGGGTTCTCTTCAAAACAGAACCTGCACAAGGATTTGGGTGCAGACTGTATCTTTGGGAAGTAATCCAGTATTTAGGAGCAAGGGAATGTTGACAGGGAGACAATGAAAGGGAAAAAGTCAATAGAGTGTGCATATTGAACTGGTTACCAGAGTCATACCTGGGCTTTGGTTGTAGTGTGACCACATAGAGTCCTCTCAGCACTATCTCTCCAAGGATGGGAGTCTGTAACCTGTATCTAACAACCCTCATGCCCCTGTGGTGGAAGGACCCCATGGGATACTTCCTGGAATGTGGGCTGTTATGGCATCAGAAAAAAAAAAAACACCCTGAGGCAAGAAAGCAAGAGATGCTGAAACTCCTACTTGAGGTATGCCCAGGTCAGCACGATGATGTTCTTTTGCAATTTATATTATCTTATGGAGGAGACACAAGTGTAGATCCAATAAATACTAGAAAGCATCTCTTATTGGTGACTTTCATAGAAGAATGCCAAAGCCATCCTCTAGGGCTGCATGAAAGGAAAATAGATGGGACAGAGGCATCTGCTACCTCTCACAAGCTCAGCTTTGATCATGCCCACATGAAGTCCATCTGTCCCCTATTTTTCAAGGAGGTGGCCAGAAATATTCTCTAAAAATAATTCTCTTTTAAAATGTCATGATGGTCAGTGAAACAAGCTACTGTATCACACTATTGCAGGTACCCCGAGACTGTGATTGAGATTCATCATCTCCCTTTCCCATAATCCAACTTATATTTTCCTCACCGTCAGCCAGAACACTTCAGAAACTCTAAGGTACTTGCAT
This sequence comes from Plecotus auritus, assembly GCF_963455305.1. Taxonomy (NCBI): domain Eukaryota; kingdom Metazoa; phylum Chordata; class Mammalia; order Chiroptera; family Vespertilionidae; genus Plecotus; species Plecotus auritus. Next base: position 243,792,836 of record NC_137770.1, on the reverse strand, counting down.
ATTGTAAGGATCCAGACTATGATCCCCATCAGACCTCCCCTTATTGGGAAAGTTTACTTCAACTGACTGATCCCTGTCATCACAGGCACAGAAGTACCAAAATATGGCTCTGAATCCTGAGGGAATTTCCCTGATTCCATTATATAGCAGCAACTTCACTTCCCCTTGAAGATTGGCTCAGTTACCTTAACCAGTCTGATAACCCTTGGTTCTGATTGTCCACTGGAATGAAGAGTTCAAAGTGAGCAGATGGCAGTCATAGCTGTATGATTGGGCACATCCTTATTGTGATCCCTGGTTGTGATAGGAAACACAGTGTTGGCAAATAAGTCCTTGGGTGTCATGAAAGGAGCCAGTCCTACATTCACCCACAGATTCCTGAACCTGTGAATTCCATTTATTAAGGACAAATTACCATACATCATGCATCAATCATTGTGTCAAGCAGGTACATATCCCAAAGAAGATCACTCCAACATGCAAGGAATTGTCCTCAAATGGTGCTTTAGCTTAGCCTTTCATAGATCTTCCCAACATTCTATCAGGCTGCTGTTCCTAGATGATGAAAATATGGTAGGATCAGTGGATCCCTTCTATGTGTAGCTATGGTTGCACTTTCTTTTCAATGAAATTTATTCCTTGGTCTGAGCCAATGTAATGCAGGGTCCCATGTTTGTTTATTAGTCTACACCCTTGAAAATTGCTTCTAAAAGAGATACTGAAGTTGAAGAAGGAGAATTTACTTATATCTATTTACCGTTTCAATAATGACAAATTTCAGTCCTGCCAATCACTGGCTTCAACATAACCAAGTTACCAAATGGCAGGCTGGTCTCAAGGGAAAGAGTCATATTGAGGATTTGGAGTCCATCTCTACTGCTAAACATCTGACCATATGGCAGCAGAAGAGACTAAGTTTGGTAAGAATCCAGGCTACTGGGCTCACTGCACAGCCTGCATCTCTGCCATCATGGTTATGCCAATTGTGGGCTCTTTGTCCAAGTATGAGGTGGCTGGGGACACAGGGACTGGTTGAATCATCATGCTTACCTGGTTATTCAGTAAGTGCGATTTGGTTATTTGCTTGTGGGCATTAACATGAGACACAAACAATCATGTACTTCCATGTGCCATTGACATGTCTCCTCAGCACCCCTTGTCTCTGATTTTCTTTTTTAAAAAATTTATCTTTACTATTGAAAGTATTACAGATGTCCCTTTTTTTGCCCCACTGACCCCCTTCAGCCCGCCCCTGCCCTCCACCAGGTCTTCACTGCACTATTGTCTGGGTCCATGGGTTATGTGTATATGCATATAAATTCTTTGTTTGATCTCTACTCCCCTTCTCCCTTTGCTCTGAGATTCATCAATTTTGGCCTCCCAGGTTCCTACCAGCTAGCTAAGCCATTTTTTACTATTCAGAAATCCATTTTAATCCTATAGCTGAGAGGCTTCTGGCTACCATGGCCATCATTTGCCATGCTCTATGCCTATCATGTGCTCCCTCCCATTCTTACATAACCAGATAGTAAGCACAATGTCTTCTTTTTAATTTTTAACAATGATGATGGCAGGGAACCTTCTTTTATTTTCATTTTTGCCACTGAGTAACAAACTCCTATTTCTATTTTTGGGTGAGTTTGCCACTGGGAATTGTATCAGTGGGAGGTGATTTTTCCCTCCTCTTACTATGGAAGTTGAGGCAAAGCAAGATTTCTATAGCACACCACCAGCCGCATAACCCAGGCTCAACCAGTAAGATGGTTTTACCCATGTTTTACTATTGATTTATTAGTGCAAAGAGACATAGACTATGCAAACATTATTTTCTGTGGTTCATAAAATTGTCAGACTGCTCCACAGCAGTTGAGAAACCTGAACTAGTGGCAATGTTACAACCAGACTGTCCTGTAGGCCTGAACTTGACTATGGTTTCCGCTGCCAGGTCCTTTGGTTCCTGTTCATTTTTTAAGTCTTGTTCTCCTTTCTCCCTTGATTCTTTTAGTGAGTACATATCCTTATAATTGGAAAATTACTTCTCCTTGAATTAGTCTTTCTATTATTCACCACAAAAACCTTACCAAAAGAGTGTCCAACACAATTTTATTCAGAGACAAATAAACCCATCAAATTGTGAAGAAGGATAGATACGAGCGAGTTATAGAAGCACAATTTAGTTGGGGGTGGGGGGAAGACTAGGTCTGAGTCAGAAAATGTCAATAATGATACTAAAATAGACATTATTAGTATTGGCTTATAGAAGTATATGGCTCTAAAATTTTTAATTTTTTAAATCCTAGATCTAGATGTCTATCTTTCTAATTGTGTGGTATGCTGGTTGATGTTTACAAACATTTTAGAAAAGAAAAAGCCCTAATTTGTAGCATTTTGGCAATTTCCGTGTGTAAATATTTCCATGATGATCAATCTCAAGCTGTCAATTTGACATCACAGATGGTGGAGTTAGGAGTAGATGCCCCAATTGGCTCTCATAACCTTATAGGAGTGAACTCCAACACACCACCACCAAGGACTTTGATGGAATCAATTTCCTCTGATTCAGTGTCTATACCTTCAGCACCAGGAATGAATAGGTGAGCTCTGGATTCCATGCCTGGAATAAAATAAATAATTTTAATTGTGAGTACAGTGTTGTGCAGAAGATAAATTAAGCATAGCACCATCCCTTTGATAAAAATATTTGCTAAAATTTGTGGATTCACGTCAACAGAATCAGCTGTAAATACTTTTGAATGGGTATATCATGACAAGAAATGGACTGATTAAATTTTCATTTTTAAATAGAAAAAATGAAATATGTTTCTACTTCATAAATTCCATTGACAGTTGTTGGAAGTATGTGGAAACAGTATTTTCAGTTGACAGTACCTGTGGTGGCACAGTGCCAGGAAGGAAGGCTAAGAATTGGGGATGTCACACAAAGTGAAAGACTAGGAATGCAAGCTAAAAATCTTATGCCCTAACTCAGTCTCACACTCTGGAAAATATTTAAACCCATTGGGAAATTATCTAAATGAACTAAAATGAGTTTATTTAAATTTTGATTTACACACTCTCACTAATAAAGTCATCTGTGGCAGCCCGCCTACCCACACACTTCCCATATTTCTTCTAACAGAACTTCATTCTCCGAAACTGCAGGCAGCTCAGTGTTTGGGAAAGGTGGGAAAAGGACCCTCCAGAAAACTCAGGCTTTAGGATGAGCCATCTGAGATAAAAGTGCATCTTGATTAGCTTAAACCAATAGATGTAATTACCATTCCCACTGCCATCGATGAACTTGGTAATGGTACTAACATCTGGTTGCTGAGTTGTGAGGAGAGTCTGTTGAAGGATTCTGGAAAAGTTTTCCCTACCTTTAGGAAAGATGAAGGAAAAGACCATAACTTTATAATTTCTGAGAGGTGTTTCCACATGCTGCTTGGAATTGTGCCGCCATTTTGGAACAGTGCGGGTTGCTGGGCTGAGGTGACAATCAATACACCATGGTGACAAGTAGAAAGGTGGAAAGAAGCAGGATTCTTGATGAGGTCACAGAGCCACTGCATTAGCTGATACTGGAACTGTCCTGCTCTGGGCCCTTTTGTTATGTAAAATAAGCCTTTCCTTTTCAGTCACTAACAAAATTCTGTACACTGCATTTCTTTTTTAACTTTAAGAATGTACTTAATAAAGAAAACAAATACACAAGTAAATAAATCAACTAAATCTAATAAATAAACCAAAGATCATTGTGACATAAAGAAAATCTATACAGGCTACCTGATCTAACATCCTCATTTGCCAGATGAAGAAATTGAGCCTCAAAGGGAAGTGAATTGCCCAAGGTATCACTCAAAGTTAGTCAAGGAAGAGAAAGAATAAAAAGAACTTGGAGCCCTAACCGGTTTGGCTCAGAGGAGAGAGCATTGGCCTGCAGACTGAAGGGTCCTAGGTTCGATTCCAGTCAAGGGCATATACCTTGGTTGTGGGCGCATCCCCCGTAGGAGGTGTGCAGGAGGCAGCTGATCGATGTTTCTCTCTCATCGATGTTTCTAACTCTCTATCCCTCTCCCTTCCTCTCTGTAAAAAAATCAATAAAATATATTTAAAAAAAAAAAGAACTTGGAGTCCAGGCCCAATGCTTTCCCCGTTGCATTATGTTACATAGTCAAACAACAGAATCTTTTGAGAAGGAATAAATCCTTTCAAAGGATGATGACCAAGAAGTTGCAATCAAGTACAGTGTAATAGAGAAGAATTTCTTATTCACGGAGCACCTCCTACAGAAGGCCTTCACCTCAGTGCCTAATCCTCCACATGTACATATTTTAAACCTACTTTCAGTTATTCTTCCAATATTTGACAGGGTCTTTCTTTCAACATTTACTTAGTGTAATCCAGTCATTTGAATAAGTGCAGCTGGACATTAGCGCTATAAAGAAAATGAAGCATGGCGCTGGGCGGAGGTGACTCAGTGGAGGGCTGTCTCGCTTTGTCAGTATAGCCAAAGGTTTTCTAAAGGAGTTGGCATTGGAGCTGATATGTGAATGATGCGAAGCCATCAACTTGTAGAGATCTTGGTGAAAGTATTACAAGCAGGGGGAAAATGGCCAGAAAATTGCAAGGGCTTAAGGTGTGAGTAAGATTGGTATGTGCACAGGAGAGAAAGAAAGGGCAACTTAGTGAATATGGTTATACACTGAGTGGCCAGATTATTATGATCTCTGAACGCATAATAATCTGGCCACTCAGTGTGTATCCTATATAATAAAAGGCTAATATAATAGGCAAATTGTCCCTCGACCAAGAGTTTGACCAGCAGGCAGGCTGGCCAACCGCCCAGGTGCCCTCCCCCGGGCCAGGCTGGCCGGACCCCACCCCTGCATGAATTCATGCACCGGGCCTCTAAAATATATATATATATATATATATATATATATATATATATATATATATATACATATATATATATATATATATGTATATATATATATATATATATACACACATACATACACACACACACACACACACACACACACACACTGAGTGACCAGATTATTATGCGTTCAGAGATCATAATAATCTGGCCACTCAGTGTAAGTGGAAAGAAGTTGGTCCCACCTGAAACAGCCAAAATAAATGAACAAAATATATAAAAGAACTCTGCAAGACTTTGAAAAACAAGCAACAAAGGAGAATGGCCCTGAAAAAAGGAAACAAACAAGGTAACCCCCAGCTTACTTCCCTGAGGGACTTTCCAGAGCAAGGTAACCCCCAGTTTTCTTCCCTGAGGGATTTTCCAGGACCTGGTGTGGGGAGTGGGATGCAGGCTAGAGCTCAGTGGACTCCGTGAATCCAGGAGACAGAGCTGAGAGTCCAGGGAGACCAAAGAACTAAGAATTTACTAGACAAAATACCAGAGAGGTGAGAACTGCCCAGAAAGGTAACTCAGGAGGTTTGCAGAGATTTCCCCTGAAATTTTCAGTTGAATACTGATCAGCACATGCTTGTGAGGAAACTGCCAGAGGTCAGGGAAAGAATCACCCGAAAGAACTAGAGCCCAGTACTCGCCCAGTGTTGGGAATCGTGACTGTTCCTACCAGTCACACTGGAGCACCTATAGATTCACAGGGCATAGAACCAAGTTGTACACACAGAGTTTTGCATCCATAGTTTTGCATCCATAATAAGGAATAACTACACTGCATTCAACACTGCTCTGGACCTCAATGACACCAGACCTAAAGCGCTGAACTGTTTTCAAGCAACTCTTAACTGCCTCCCAGAAAAAGTCTCAAGGATATGTATAGGAATATAAAAATATCCTTTGTTCACCCCAGTAAAAGTCTCAGTATCTGGCATCCTACCTAAAAGGACCAGACATGCAAAGGGGCATGGCTTACGGTGTGAAAATAAATCACGCCATTGAAATGGACTCAAAATGGACAGTGGTATTAGAATTAGCAAATAAGAATATTGAAACTATTATTATAACGGCTTCCTTATGTTTAAAAAGAAAAGTAGAGATGCAGAAGATACATAAAATACCAAAATCAGTTCCTAAAGAGGAAAATAAAATGTCAGTGCAAATACAATTAATGGGAATAAAAGCAAATTAAACATTACATGTTAACAATGAGTTCAATTGAAGACGCGGCAATAAGATGCTATAGAAATGAACCATAGAGAGAAAAATAGAATAAAAAATGAGCAAAAGCTTCAGTAAGCTGAGGGAAAACTTTTACTGGACTAATGTATGTAACACTGGAGTCTCCAAAAAGGAGGTGTGTGCACATGTGGCTATGTGTGTTTTTATGTGTGGCTGTGTGTGTATGACTGTGATTGTGTTGCTGTGTGTGGATATGTGTGGCTGTGTGTGGCTGTGTGTGTGTGTATGACTGTGTGGCTGTGAGTGTGTGTGTGTGTGTGTGTGTGTGTGTGTGTGAGAGAGAGAGAGAGAGAGAGAGAGAGAGAGAGAGAGAGAGAGGGAGAGAGAGAGAGAGAGAATAAAAGCCCCAAATTTCCTATTGTGATGAAAACTATAAACCCACAGATTTAATAAATGTAATGAAACCCAACACAAGAATCATGAAGAAAACTATACCAAGGCACAGAATGAAATTTCTTAAAACCAGTGATAAAGTGAAATAATTTCAAAGCAGAGAAAAAAGACACATTGCATATAAAGAAACAAAGTTAAAAATAACAGCAGATTTCTCATTGAAAACAGTGTATGTAAAAGGCAGTTGAAAAATGTCTTTAAAAGACTTAAAACATAAGCAAATAAACAAACCTCTCAACCTAGAATTCTGTACAATGCCAAAAAAAAAATAGCATAGCAGCCATGGGAGAATAGTATTCTAAGTTTTTTATTCTATACCTTATGTATTACAATACATTAAACATATAACTATAACATTTCTAAAAGAAAATAATAAATCTTCTTAAGTACAGTGTTAAAGTATAATTTTTTAAAGGATAACTTGACAAACTAGAATAACCAAAAGTAAAATCTTCTGCTCTTTGAAAGATACTTATAAAGGAATAAGAAGAGCCATAGCTGGGAAAAATATTTGCAAAGCATATATGACTGATAAGTGACTTGCATATTAAATATACAAAGAACTCTTAACAGTCAATCATATGAAAACAAACAACCCAATTAAAAAAAGACAAACAGGCAAAATATTGAATATACACATTACCAAAGAAGACATATGGAAAGCCCATGAGCAGATATAAAGATATCATAATCACTGTCCCTAGGAAAATGCAAATTAAAACCACTATGAGAGTCTTTTACACCTTTAGAAATTTCTAAAATTAAAACATTGATGCTCATAATTGTTGACAAGAATGTGGAGCAACTAGAACTCTCCCATACTCAGTTAGGAATGTAATATGGTTCAACCACTTTGGAAATAGTTTGCTTGGCAATTTCTTAAAAAGTTACTGGTAAGCTTGTAGTATTATATGACCCAAATCATTCCACTAGTAGATATTTAGCCCCAAGAAATGAAATTATATATCTACATAACACTTGGGCATGAATGCCCTCAGCTGCTTTACTTGCAATAGTTAATAACATCCTAAATGTTTATTAAAACCTGGCATACCCATACAATAGACTCATACTCAGTAATGAAAGAGGATGAACTATTGATATGCTCTTCATTAGAAAGAGCAGGAACCAGATCATGTCCAGCTTTGCGAGGCCTAGGGAAGAGTTTGAATTTTATTTGCAGTGCAGTGAAAGGAAGGACTTCAACAGCTCCACGGAAGTTCACTCACTGCAAGTGAAACAAACTTGTTCCATGTTCAAAGCACAGTCCTAAGTGCATTCCCGTAGATTATTTTATTTTGTCTTTCTAACATCCCAGTGGTCATTATCTCTCTTGAGTTTCCTCTACACAACTGTAATAACAAGGAGGTAAAGATAGGAACATTTGATGGAGGTGAGATTATCGCAGCAAACAACACTTTGAAAGAAACAGATTGATGTCTGTGCTTGTGGGAAGAAGTCTAAAAGTAGACTAACTGGATTGCTGGACTGAAGAATCTCTTAATATAAATGTAAGTTTTATGTTGTAAACTAAATGCAGTGTATTGTGAGCTTGAGCAGTGTTTGGGTCTTGAACAAAGAAATGAAATTCCAGTCGTGAAGTTCACAGAGACAGACTCTCACTATCCTATATAATAAAACCCTAATATGCAAATCAACCGAACGGTGGAATGACTGGTCACTATGATGCGCACTGACCACCAGGGGGCAGACGCTCAATGCAGAAGATGCCCTCTGGTGGTCAGTGCGCTCCCACAGGGGGAGCTCTGCTCAGCCAGAAGCCAGGCTCACAACTGGTGAGCGCAGCGGCCGTGGTGGGAGCCTCTCCCGCCTCCACAGCAGTGCTAAGAAGCAGTGAGCCAAGCAGTAAGGAGCAGCAAGCAGGCAGGCAGTAAGGAGCTAGGGGTCCCAGACTGTGAGAGGGCACAGGCTAGGCCAGTGGTCGGCAAACTCATTAGTCAACAGATCCAAATATCAACAGTACAACGATTGAAATTTCTTTTGAGAGCCAAATTTTTTAAACTTATACTTCTTCTAATGCCACTTCTTCAAAATAGACTCACCCAGGCCGTGGTATTTTGTGGAAGAGCCACACTCAAGGGGCCAAAGAGCCACATGTGGCTCACGAGCCACAGTTTGCCGACCATGGGGCTAGGCTGAGGGACCCCCAAGTGCATGAATTTCATGCACTGGGCCTCTAGTCCTATATAATAAAAGGGTAATATGCAAATAGACCAAATGGTGGAACGAATGGTCGCTATGATGGGCACTGACCACCAGGGGGCAGATGCTCAATGCAGGAGCTGCCCCCTGGTGGTCAGTGCACTGGGGGTGCTGTTCAGCCATAAGCTGGGCTGATGGCTGGTGAGCACCTCCCTCTGCTGCAGTGCTAAGGTGCAGGAGGAGCGGGCCTAAGCTGTCAGTTGGATATCCCCTGAGGGCTCCTGGACTGCGAAAGGGCTTAGGCCAGGCTGAGGGACCGCCCCCCCCCCCTGCACAAATGTTGTGCACCGGGCCTCTAGTGTAATTAGATAAGTCACTGATAGGAAGAAATAAATAAATCAGAACCTATAGTTTTACATATTTATTCAGTAAGTAAACATCCACTGAGCACTCACTATGACTGCTAAGGCCAGTAGAGCAGGCAGTTGCTTTTGTCTGTTGAAGGTTCATCCTCTGCCTCTTCTTTCCCTACCTCACTACCTTTCTTTCTTTACACCTGCCCCACTCAGTGTGCCTGACAATCACAGTACCCTATAGCCATTGGGGTGAGCAGGTCCCTCATCTAGACCTGCCCCCAAACCCATTACTCTATCTTCCTAACTTCAGTGAGTGCCTTCGGGGTGACCATGAAACCAAACTTGACCAATCAGAATTCTTCCCTGGGAATTTATATAGGATCGCTGAAGAGAGATAGTCTCTCTTTAATTTGAGTTCATAAAGTCAATGATGGAATCCCAGAACATCAAGCAGCCACAACTTAAAAAGTACTCATTAGAATGTGGGCAAATAAAGTCATTATCAGAGACAAGCAGAACCAAAGTCAAGAGAAGTCAAGTTCTGACAACGTAAGTCCCTGGATTCTGTCATGCCTGAGTCTAGCACCACTCTATCCTCCCCACTCAGGTCGACCAAGACTCTCCTTTTGGTGTTTAAGCTGGTGTGAACTCTGTCACTTCAAAGGGCAGCATTCAGACTGAGGCAGAGATATAAAACACATGCCCTGAGGCCCCACTATATGTCAAGGTGTTTGCGGGGGGAGAAACTGTAATGATGAATGTGGTGCTCTTCCCCTTGGGGAGGTCGCAGCTGGTTTGGGGACATGTATGCAAATCTATAATGGTGATGCCATGGGATGATGACCATAATAGAAGTGGGTACCTTGTACACTGGAAATATAAAGAATAGGTTAAGGAAGTCTTCCCAGACCTGGAGACACCAGATAACTTAGTTCTTGATGATGAGTAGTTTATTGCTCTGAAGCAAAGCTCAGGAGTGAAGGATTTCCAGACAGAAAGAGAACATCTATAGAATCTGGAACTATTTCTGCACATCTGGTGACCTCTGAGAAGAGTAGTGTTGTCCAGGGGAAGTCTCTGGGAATGAGACTAGGGATAGTAAAGAGCCCAACGGTGGGATGCTTTGAAAGCAACCATCCTGCCAGCAAAGAAAAATGCTGAGGTATTTAAGCCAAGAGCAATGTGATCACTCCATTACAAATCATTTGCACATGGAGAACGCAGGGGTAGGGTGCTTGCTGAAAGATTACCAGCAGACACAGTGAAAGATGCAAGCCCAGGAGAGAATGTCAGATGTTACTACCAACAGATTGCTGTCAAAGTAGGACCCCAGCGGTGGTTGCCCATTGACGAGCAAGCTCCTCTGGTCTCTGGTCTCCAACTCCCAATGAAAGCAGCTCATTGCCCAAGATACCTACTGATCTTGGAGAACCTTCATAAACCTCCCATTACCATTCTCATGGTTTTCCAAAGGGCCGTTATTCAGGGTACACTTTCCTTGTGTAGGCCTAGGTAGCCTTTTAAGCTTATCTAACATCAGTTCTTGCAACTTCTTCCCATTCGGAGGGAACATTTTTTCATGAGGTCTTTGGGATCAATCAGCTTTGTGACATGATATTCATGAGATTTAATCTGCTGCAGAGCTGGGGTTGTGTCCTACTTATCTCTGAATTTCAATGCTGAAGCCTTTAGGGAGAAGCGCCGTGAATGTTTACCGAATGAAATTCAGGGGCTCCTACCTTCCCCACTCTGAGAACACCCAGTCTGAAAATTGCACACCTTCGATTTCCTGAAAGCCTTGACACGTTATTTTGCCATTAATTATCCAGCAATCAGAGGCTTGGGTTTAATATTTTAAGAAGCAGAATTTTAATGAGAAACGAAGTATAAATGTTTATGTCCAAAAACAACATAGCTGCAATTAATTGGAGGTCCAGCCTCTGAGTGTCAGAGAGTCTAGGTTTTGTGTTCTCTAATTACACTCACCAGGCTGTGTCTGGAGGCACAGTCTACTTCTGCTTCCCCATTTGTGTGGCCCCATTTTTGTAAGTACAAAGGTTCAGGGAATAAATATAGGGCCCAAATAGGTCTCCAAGAACCAATCTAGGAGAAGCATACTGAGTCTACATAACAAAATCCTATTAGACTGTCTTTTTTTAAAGATCCGCTCTAGATGCGAACCTGCCATCAATCTCTGTGTATAATTGTCTGAGCAGGTACTTGTCTTCTCAAACATCTGCTAACACTGGCAGGCCCCAAAATAAACCTCCACATTAGCAACTTGCACTTAAAAAAACACACACATTTATCCAGAAACATCTGCTGAGCTATTTCGTTTCCTTCTCTCCTTCCCTTCCCCCTTCCTTCCTAGCCACCTCCCACCCCAGGTCTGCTGAGGCTGAGTGAGGTGAGAATGCATCTTGAGACTTCAATCTCACATCAGAGAAGCTCAGAAGGAAAGAGCTACTTGGAAGAGGATTAGAAAAAGCTAGAGTTTAGGGAAGGACACAGGATAGGATAATGCCATAGAGATAGAGGGTGAGGTGACAGCTACCAGGGCAGACACAGCTCTGAATGTGCAGGGTAGAACACTAGGTTCAAATCCCCATTTGGAATCTTCTCTCCCAGGCAGATCTGGGCAAGCAGCTTTAGTCCTAGACACACATAGCCCCTTTTATTTATTTATTTATTTATTTATTTATTTATTTATTTATTTATTATTTATTTTTCTTTATTGATTAAGGTATTATATATGTGTCCTTATTCCCCCATTGCCCCCCCTCATGGCCCCACTCATGCCCTTACCCACCCTGATGTCTGTGTCCATTGGTTATGCTTATATGCATGCATACAAGTCCTTTGGTTGATCTCTCCCTCTTACTCCCACCCTCCCCTACCTTCCCTCTGAGGTTTGATGGTCTGATCGATGCTTCTCTGTCTCTGGATCTGATTTTGTTCATCAGTTTATGTTGTCCCTTATATTCCACAAATGAGTAAGATCATGTGATATTTATCTTTCTCTGGCTTATTTTGCTTAGGATAATACTCTCCATCTCTATCCATGCTGTTGCAAATGGTAAGAATTCCTTCTTTTTTACCGCAGCATAGTATTCTATTGTGTAGATGTACCACAGTTTTCTAATCCACTCATCTGCTGATGGGCATTTAGGCTGTTTCCAAATCTTAGCTATGGTGAATTGTGCTGCTATGAACATACGGGTGCATATATCCTTTATGACTGGTGTTTCTAGTTTTGTGGGATATATTCCTAAAAGTGGGATCACTGGGTCAAATGGGAGTTCCATTTTCAGTTTTTTGAGGAAACTCCATACTGTTTTCCACAGTGGCTGCACCAGTCTGCATTCCCACCAGCAGTGCACAAGGATTCCTTTTTCTCCGCATCCTCACCAGCACTTGTCATTTGTTGATTTGTTGATGATAGCTATTCTGACAGGTGTGAGATGGTACCTCATTATAATTTTGATTTGTATCTCTCAGATGATTTGCGACTTTGAACAAATAGTTTTCATATGTCTCTGGGCCTTCTGTATGTCCTCTTTGGAAAAGTATCTATTTAGGTCCATTGCCCATTTTTTGATTGGGTTATTTATCTTCCTTTTGTTAAGTTGTATGAGTTCCTTGTAAATGGTGAAGATTAAACCCTTATAGGTGATGACATTTGCAAATATGTTCTCCCATGCAGTGGGCTTTCTTGTTGTTTTGTTGATGGTTTCTTTTGCTGTACAGAAGATTTTTATTTTGATGTAGTCCCATTTGTTTATTTTCTCTTTAGTTTCCATTGCACTAGAAGCTGTATTAGTGAAGAAATTGCTTCGGCATATGTCTGAGATTTTGCTGCCTATGGATTCCTCTAATATTTTTATGGTTTCCCACTTTTGTTTAAGTCCTTTATCCATTTTGAGTTTATTTTTGTGTATGGTGTAAGTTGGTGGTGTAGTTTCATTTTTTTGCATGTATCTGTCCAATTTTCCTAACACCATTTATTGAAGAGACTGTCTTGACTCCATTGTATGTTCTTGCCTCCTTTGTCAAATATTAATTGAGCATATTGGTTTGGGTCAATTTCTGGGCTCTCTATTCTATTCCATTGGTCTTTATGTCTGTTCTTGTGCCAGTACCAGGCAGTTTTGAGAACAGTGGCTTTGTAATATAGCTTGATATCTGGTATTGAGATCCCTCCTACTTTGTTCTTCTTTCTCAGGATTGCTGCAGCTATTTGGGGTCCTTTTTTACTCCAGATGAATTTTTGGAGAGTTCATTCTAGGTCTGTGAAATATGCCATTGGTATTTTAATGGGGAGTGCATTGAGTCTATAGATTGCTTTGGGTAGTATGGACATTTTAATGATGTTGATTCTACCAAACCACAGCCCCTTTTAAATACTTATAATAATGGCATTTTCAGAATGTGAATCTTAAGGCTTATGTTGTAGGATATGTGTCAATGTGTTTAACATATAGTGGCAACACTATAAATAGATTCAATGGATTCTTGACAGACAAGTTACAATTTCAGGGGAAATAATTAATGAGATCATGAATTGAGATTCTCTGCCCTAGACCATTCCCATACCTGGTATACTCAAAATGTTCTGTGGCTCTGGTTCATTATCAATTCCATTCCAATTCACAGGTGGATGCCAGAGGGAATAACACCTTCATCCACTCACTACTCTAAAACCACTCTTCCATCCTTAGATTGCAAATCCCTTGAGAGAAAAAGGACTAACTTTTCCTTGTGTGTCTCCCCATTGGCTTTAGCCCAAAATCTCGAGCAAAAGGTCATGCCCAAGAAAGTACATTGAAGTAACTTGGCTGGGTCAGAACAGAGAAAAGATAGCATCATTTCACGTCTGGATCTGGCCTTTGCCAGGGGTTCATGGGACCTGAGCAGTCTGAGAAATTCTAGTCCCTTAAATCTTTGACCATTCAAGCCCCTCTAACTTCAAATCCAATTCTGTCCTAAAATTTAGCTAAGTTTGGGAGAAATTTTCAAAAAGTCATAAAGTTGTTTTTCCACTTTAATTTCAGATGTCACCTGCACTGGAAAGATGTTCTCAGACATCCTATCTCTGCTCTGTACTCTTCTAATACATTTTACATGTCTGAATGGATTAGTGTGGTAATGCTGGTTATTATGCTAGATGCATCTTGAAATCTCAACACCTTATTATGAGAGAAGTGTATTAAGGAGGATCTGGGGTGGGGGGAGGCCTTGTTCTCCACACCACCAGGACCCCATGCTGTGGAGACTTTGGTATCACCATGTGGCTTCCAAGGTCATCCAGGATGTTGATATTGTCCAGGCTGGTGGGGGAAAAGAGATCATGAAAGGTCCTGCAGAAAGTTCTGAAGGGTGAGCTCTGGCAGTAGCATATATCACCTTGTCCAGTTTACTGGACAGAGCCATAAAGAGGCTAGTGTATGTGGTCACTGAGTTGCCATTTCTCCCACAACATTCTACACAAGCTTTGCTGATCACACAATGCAGGCAGAATTTCCTGATAATAAAGAATGTAGCTCCTGAAATTTGACTGCTTGGCTTGACTCCCAATTCTGCATCTGATTTACTGATGGTTCCTTGATCTGTAAAATGAACATAGTAATAATTATTGGAAGAAAATAAATGAGTTAATATATGTGTTAATATACCTAAGGGCTAATAGCACATTAAAAATATTGCAAGAACCCAATAAAGTGTTTTGTTGTTATAGAGCTTCCTAAAGTTAACATCTAATAAGTGATGTCTATTTTTGTAGCGGTTACCTGGATCCTTGCATAAACCCTCATTCTGAGTCTTGTTTCTCAGTTATTTCTGCTCTTCTGTGAGCCACTTTTATCCACCCAATTGATTCTGCTTTCACGCTACTTAACCAGTTACTAGTGCCTGTAACCAAAATTTCCTTAGTTTCCAGTTTAGAATACTATTTATTCATCTATGAAATTGTTAATATGAACTAGGTAAATGCTGTCTTAGCATTGAGGTTCTACCATCTCACTTAACTTATTAGTTTTTAAGTAACTGGCATCTTGAATATGGAGATAAAGAGATTGCTGTACTTATTACAAACAATTAGGCATGCAGGATAGTACAGCTTAAACTATCCTGATGGCGCCTCTCTCTCTCTCTCTCCTTTCTTCCTTTTTACCTTTCTTTTTAGTTTTCTACAAAATTCTCCTTCATGCCCAGGTTTACAATCACAGATTCTATGCAAATGTTGTTTGATTTATTTTTTCTTGGTCCTTTTTCAGTTATCTAATCTCATTTTCTAAGAATAATGTATTAAAATAAATCAAGTTAATGTTAATGTAAGTGACTGTTAAAAGTTTCACATGATGTCTTATAGAACTGGGGTGGGAGTATGTACAAGTATGTATCCTGTCCCTCCAACGTGTGTGTTTGTACATTTGTTTCTTTATTCTATTACTAGAGGCCTGGTGCACAAAATTCGTGCATGGGGTGGGGGTTCTCTCAGCCCGACCTGCACCCTCTTGCAATCTGGGACTCCTCGGGGGATGTCCAACTACCAGTTTAGGCCTGATACCACAGGGATCCTGCGGGATCGAGCCTAAACTGGCAGTCAGACATCCCTCTCGCAATCCAAGACCACTGGCTCCTAACCACTGGTCTGCCTGCCTGATTGCCCCTAACCACTCTACCTGCCTGCTGGATGCCCCTAACTGTTCACCTGCCTGCCTGATCACCCCTAACCCCACCGCCTGCCTGCCTGATTGCTCCTAACCACTCACCTGCCTGCCTTATTGCCCCTAATCACTCGCCTGCCTGCCTGATCACTCCTAACTGCATCTGCCGGCCTGTCTAATTGTCCCTAACCACTTGCCTGCCTGCTTGATGCTCCTAACTGCTCGCCTGCCTATCTGATCACCCCTAACCCCTCTGCCGGCCTGATCACGCTTAACCACTGACCTACCTGCCTGATCGCCCCTAAGCACTCTGCCTGCTGGCCTGATTGCCCCTAACTGCACCTGCCTGCCTGCCTGATCGCCCCTAAGCACTCTGCCTGCCTGCCTGATCACCCCTAAACCCTCTGCCTTCCTGCTTGATCACCCCTAACTGCTTGCCTGCCTGCCTGATTGCCCCTAATCACTCACCTGCCTACCTGATCGCCCCTAACTGCTCGCCCTGCCAGCCTTATCATCCTTAAGCACTCTGCCTGCCTGCGTGATCACCCTAACTCCTCGCCTGCTTGCCTGATTGCCCCTAACCGCCTCTGGCTCAGTCCCCACCACTGCAGTTTGCTTTTATTATTATAGATTATTTACAATTTTTATTTATTGATTGATTTTAGAGAGAGGAAAAAAATATATAGAGAGAGATTTGTTGTTATACTTATTTATGCATTCATTGGTTGCTTCTTGTATGTGCCCTGACTTGGGATCAAACCTGCATCCTTGACATATTGGGATGACACTCTAACCAATTGAGCTACCCAGCCAGCACTGTTTCTTTCTTTAAAATATACACCTTTCAGGGTTTTGCGTAATGTCCAGTCCAGATAAAAGTTATTCAAACACTCCAGAAAAAAACCATATCCCTCTTTTTAAAAAAACTTTTTTTTTATTGATTTCAGAGAGTGGAAAAGAGAGAAAGAAATAGACCTAAACATCAATAATGAGAGAAAATCATTGATCAACTGCCTTCTACTGGGGATCGAGCCAGAAACCCAGGCATCAAACCAGGGACCTCTTGGTTCATAAGTTGACCCTCAACCACTAAGCAGCACTGGCTGGGCCAAGATCCCTCATAAGCCCTGGCTTAAGGCCCCTCTTCTCCGAACAGGTGATTACCAGCTACTCTGTGGACACCATGTAGTTAGTAATCTTTCTAGTCTGGTCTTAAAAGCTTTTATGTACATTGTGTTGGTTGCCTATAGCATTTTGGGACCATGATTTTTGTTACCAATTGGAGTCATAACATTTATCTCACTTAAGGATATGTCTCTGAAACCTTAACATATTTTAGAGATCACATAGTGTTCTATGCAATGTCCACAAGTATCAGCCCTTCCCTTATCAATGGTCATTAGGTGGTTTCCCATCTAATGCTGACCTACCTCTGAATGAGCTCTGCTCATGTACATTCCCAGCAGAATGTAAGAGAGTCTTTGTTTCTCAACCTCCTGCTAAAAATGGCTATTATTAATCTTTCAATTTTTGCCACACCAGTGGGTAAGGAGTAGTACCTTGTTGTTGTATTAATGTGAATTTCACTAGGCTAGGATAGCTTTTCACATATTTATTGATCTTTTGTACCCCTCCTTCTGTAAATTTCATGTTCATTTTTCTATTGGGCTATTTGTCTTTACCTCATTGATTTGTGGGGGTTATTTATGTATCTCTGAAACAGCGGCTGTTTGCTACATATGGTGCAAATGGTTTCTTTTTCCTCCAGCTTTTTACCCACCTTTGGTACCCTTGATATCCTCCTTTAAACTCATTTGTTATAGGCTCTATGGTTACTTGGTCCTCAAGTTGAAATCCATAATTAGCTACACTTAAGCTCCCATTCTTGTGTACAATTTAGAGTTACGTAGCTTTTGGTCTTATAAGTACCTTTTTGGACTCTCTAACCAATAGATCATAGGTCTGCCCTTGGCCTCACACCCACCTTAGTCTTTTGTAGTCAACTGGTCAGCATCAAGAATTTAGGTCTTTATTTCTTCCCCCAGGGCTTGTGCTTCCCTGAATAATATGAGGTGGATCCTGTGCACCAATATGCCCCTAGGCCAGATACTTACCTCTCTAGTTTATGCTGTGAGAGAGGAGACCAATGTGTATGAGGAAATCTCAATTAAATTACCCTTAGTCATTATCTATACTAATGATAGAGGAATGTGCAAATTGTCTGGTATGCTGTCACAGTAACAGTAATGACCAGCAGGCTGTCTGGGGCGACAAGGCCAGCAGGGGGGTTAGTGAGGGATGACCAAACAACTAAACAGCATTCTGTGTGGGGCAACCAGGCTGGTGGGGGGGCAGTTAGGGGTGATCAGGCTGGCAGGCAGGTGAGCAGTTAGGAGCCAGCGGTCCCGGATTGTGAGAGGGATGTCCGACTGCCAGTTTAGGCCCGATCCCTAAGAGGATACTATTGTTCCTCTTAGGGATCGGGCCTAAACTGGCAGTCGGACATCACCCAAGGGGTCCCAGATTGGAGAGGGTGCGGGCTGGGCTGAGGGGAACCCCCATGCACGAATTTCATGCACCAGGCCTCTAGTCATGACATAATTATTATCGCTTCCTAAACAGTCATACTTCTTCACCACCGTTGTTTCCAGTTTTCCATAAGAGTTAATTTAATGTTAAGTGAAGAAAGACAAATTAGAAATATAATGTTACATCAATGTCTCCTCTTTCCTCCTCCTCACATGCCGATATGTAGAAAGTTCTGTAAATTCCAGATACTAAAACTCTGGAACCTGGGTGTGCAAAGTACAAAGATACACAAAAAATGTGGAGTGTTTAGGAAAGAGTCAGGAAGAAGATAACCAAGGTGAGGTGTGGAAGGAAATCTGGATGGTGGATCCATTTCACAGGTAGGCAGAGAGGATAATCAGAGCTGTGTGGGCCAGAGCAATGACTTTGAACCCAATTTCAAATGAAATGAGACCCATTTTAGGGCTTTTACTTGAGAAGAAAAACACTCTAATATTTGTTTCCAAAAAATTATCATGGCTGTTGAGTGAGGAAGGATAATAGAGGAGCAAGAGTTTTGAAAAACATAAGGGGATGAGGTTTGAAAGTGTGTTCAATGGAGAATGACAGTTGGGATGAAATGGGCGCTTTCATTTTCAAGTTTGTCCATCGATGCATCAATCAGAAAAATCAATGTCTTTGAGTTATTTTATTTTTAGTTCTGTTTTCAGCCATCAGCTAGAACCTATGATTTTACTTTTTGAAGACATGTCCAAGAAGAGTAGGTGTTTTAAATAATAAAAACCCCAATAATTATTTTTTAAACATTTCTGTTAGGACTCACTACTGTTATTCTGAAAGAGAGATAATTGGTCTTGTGAAGTTAATGGAAGTAAATTCATGAGCAGAGGAAATTCTGGCTAATACAGCCCAGGTCATAGCATGATTAATTCATCATGCTTTGCAATTGAAAAAATAATTTTCTTTCAGATAAAATTGATTGAAGCAAAAGTTATGTTTTATGTGATATTTTCATAATGTTCTTGGAACTCTTCATTTTACTATTAGAGGTCTAATTATGATCAGATTAGGTTATGGTTCTCATAGGTACAATTTATCACACACTGCTTGTATTTTGTCTGTTTGTTTTTACAGTTTAGCCTGGTGGAATGACCTTAACAAAACTCAATATGCACACACAGGCATGCACACACAAACACACATACAAACCATCATTTAAGTAATATTTGACATTATGCAACTTTTTACTTTATCTAAGCATCATTCTTCTCATGTTATCTTTAAAATGGAGATAACTATAATTTATCATTCTTAGTCATAGAGTCTCTAGATGATCAAGTGATTTTGATGGTTATAAAGATTATGAGAGATAATTACTGTTGACGTTATTATTGTGCAATAGATGAGATATGATTCAGCATCATGATATAAAAATGCAATTCACAAAATTTCTTTCAAAAACAGTACTTTGACAGGGCATGCTCCAAAATATTTTCTCCAATAACCTCATATGACTGTTGAACTTAATGTATTTGGTGATGTCACTAACTTATGTCACTGTGACTTTAGAAATATACGTTAATTCTATCCTCTCCTTTCTTTCCATGACCTTGGCTTGTTATCTCCTATTCCCACTGGCTCAGCACCCTCCCTACCAGCCTCCCTTCCACCCATTATGGCCCTCTCCACAGAACACCCTACACAAAGATGCCCAAAAGGTTCATCGCAAATAAATCTTCCAGGGCTCCCCATCACCTGCAGTTTGACAAAAGTCTAGCTCCCTGCCATGGCTGGTAAGCCCTCTATTGCTCTAATCAGTCTAAATGGCCAATTACTGAGGTGTGTCCTATTGTTTTAACCCTCAGTGTGGTTACATATGCTACTTCCCCTTGCTTGGAATGCCTCCTCCTACTTACACCCAGCTGACTCATTCGTTACTAACCCGGGTCTGGAACAACCTTGTCTTTCATGACCTCTCACCTCTGAGTAATCAACCTTTCCCTCTACTGAGCTAATTGTGTACTTTGTATGTAACCCTGTTATTTCACTTATCACACTATGTCATGACTCTCGAGGGGGGAACATGAGATTTAGAACCTCTGGGTTCACCTGCTGCTCTTATCTTGGAGCTGAGCCAGATGCCTGGCACCAGGCCTCAAAGGTTCTGGAGAATGCACTTGCATTGGTTTGAATTTCATCAGTAAATCCTTTCCATTTCTATTTGACTAATATTTATTTTGCACCTGCTGTATGACACAACTGGGGGAAGACCTACAAGATCAATTGTGAATAAGCAGATGGATCTCTGCCTTCGTGGAACTTTCATCTAGAAAGAGAAACCAGCATTGCACAGCCATTGCAACTGAGATTTTTCAACTCAACGGAAAGCTCTGTGAGAGCAGGGATGTGTCTGTCTTCCAAACTGTCCTGTGCACAGCTGGAGAACACTGTATGCATTCAATACGTATGATACCTATTGAATGTATGATCGGGATGATCAGATCCACCCCGATCAGCTCCTACAGATTGGATTAAAGCTCTGTGATTATGTCTACTTGAGTGTTGAAAACTAGAATTCATTTCATGCAATGCATCACACCAGAGTTGCTGGCTCTAATTTTAGAAGACAGAATGTTACAGGGCCAGCAGCCATCTGTTTCCTTGGAGCAAATCTGCAGCAGCAAAGTGTGAATGCAGATTTTTATAGCATTCATTGTATTTTATTATAAATGTTTTGTTTTATTAATTGAAGAGAATTTAGAAAATAAAAAAAAGATTAAGAAGGAAATCAACATTACCTAGAGCTAATTTCTATGACCATTTTGACATATTTCCTTCCAGTTTTTATGAGTATGTATAAGTTTTTTTTGTCTGTGTGTGTGTGTGTGTGTGTGTGTGTGTGTGTGTGACACACAGGGTGACCAACAAGTCTTGAAACAGAGGCAAGTACATAATAAATAATTAATTTATGGCTCATTATAATACTTGATAAAGTAAAGTTATATATGACATGTTTATTGATAAATGTTTGCTGGGTACATATTAATGACACTCTTTCCTTAGAGCTTAGAAAAGTCTTTATGTTATATTTCTTTTAATTTCACATCAGATGGGTTTGTTACAATAAAGCAAGCGTTCTACAAAATTCTGTCAGATGTGGAACAAATATTTGTACAAAAATGCAAAAGCAATCTCACTTTTTCTATAGGTCATGGAGCTCCCCCTTCTATTCCTGTACCCCTGAGAGCAGTTAGACTGACATCTGTCAGGGAAAGTGGAAACAGAGACACTGAGACACAGGATCCACTGGACTTGTGGTTGGGTTGGGTAACAGCTCTATGTGACATGCAGATATTTGAACCAGAGGGACTCTGGACCTCAAATATTGCATAGATGACCACGTTGCCATATTGATACAGGAGTGGTAGATCCCGTATAATAGTCCTAACCATCTTAAACATTACTCCCTTCACCAATAACGTTAATTTCTACTTACCTTTATTCTAATTAACATATCCTTTTGAATAGATTTTAACAATATTGTGTTATGTAACCATGCTAAAGGTAATGATTCTTAATATACATAATTTAAATGCTCAGTAGCCTGGACTTAAATTAAAATCTACCCACAAATATTAAACTTTATCTACAGATATCACACTATGCTGAAGTATTTTCAAAGTAAACTACCTTGCAGCCATTATAAACAATATTTTTGAACTCAGCACATCTATATGCAAATACTTATATTTGTTATATGAGGATCCATTTGTAGATTATATATGTGACCATACAGTTATAAGCAGAGACAAACCTAAACACATCACATTTGCATTATTAAATGTCTGCTTCAAATATGTTTTTGCAAAATTAATGTTGCACAATTTTTATGATTATCTACATTTCTGACATGCTGCTTTTCTCATTTAGCATTATATCTTGAGCATTGTTTCCCTGCCAGGAACATTCTTCGAATGCAATATTTTTAAAAAGATTGTGTGTGTGTAGATTTTCTTTATTAGATATTATACAACCCATCTCTTAAAATAAGAAAATGAGTACCATTTATTGTAAGTTTGCTATGTGTCAAACAGTGTTGGGAATTTTCACACATCATATCATTTAATTTTCAAATTAAATTAAACTCACAGGACTTGTGTAACGTCCTAAGTCCATATTATAATGTTGTTCAAACATCTTCAATTATGAGAGACACCACTATTATACTAAACTGCTTTAAGAGCATTGGAAAAATTGATAATTAAGCAGTAACTATCAAATACGTACTTTATTCAAGGCAGTATGTTGGGACATTTTTACATGTTTACTTATTTAATATTTATCCCCACCTATAGCTGAGAGCTTGTCAAAGCTTCTTTACAACCACTCTGTCCTTTGATCCTCGAATCAGACACCTGGGGTGGTCTCAGAGAGTCAAAGAGTCTCAGAGCTCTGAGGTCTGCTGTCCCAGTACTCACCTAGTGCCCAACCATCTCTAAGAATAGGGACCCATGCCCGCTGAGATGACCAACTCCCCTGATGGCATGGCTCTGTACTACCAAACCCCTTCCTTAAGGGTAGAGAAAGAGTTGACATCACCACATCACCACACTGTTGTTGATGTCCATGAGTTCTTTCTTTTTCTTCTTCTTTTTTACTCAATCCATCTAATCCCCCACAACACCTTCCCACAGATCTGTCTGCCTGCTCTCTATCTATGAGTCTGCCTCTATTTTGCTTGTTACTTCAGGCTTGGGGTTGTGTTAGGGCATTTTAGGGGAAGAGGAGAGGGCAGCGATGTAAAACAGTAAAAATACCAAGACAGTGAAGTTGGTGGTCTTATTGTCTTGACTCCTTTGGGGCTGGGGTGCCCTCCAAAGACCCGGTATTTATTTTATTAAAATATAGCTGACACAAAATATTATATTAGTTTTAGGTGCACAACATAGTGATTCAACATTTATATACCTTATGATGTGATCACCAAAATAAGTCTAGTAACCATCTGTCAACGCACAAAGTTATTACTACATTATTGACCAGGTTCCCTGTGCTGTACATTACCGACTTCTGATTTATTTATTTCATAACTGGAAATGTGTACCTCTCATTCCCCTTCACTCTTTTTACCCATCCCTCTCCACTCCTCTGGAAACCATTAATTTTTTTTCTGTATGTATGAGTCTGTTTCTGTTTTGTTTTATATGTCCATCCATTTTATTTTATTTTCACATTCAACATATAAGTGAAATCATATATTTGTCTTTGTCTGATTAGTTTTACTTACCATAATACCCTCTTGGTCCATCCATGTTGTCTCAAATGGCAAGTATTTATTCTATTTTATTGCTGAGTAATATTCTATGCTATCCATGCACCACATCTTCTTTATCCAGGTATCTATCAATAGACATCTGGGTTTTCCCAACATTTCTTGGCTATGTTAAGTAATGCTGCAATAAACATAGGGGCACATATATATTTTTTGAGTTAGTGTTTTTGTTTCTGTTAGTGTTTTGAGTTTTGTTTTTGTACCTACCATGAAGTGGAGTTGTTGGGTCACATGGTGGATCTATTTTTAATTTACTGAGGACTCTCCACACTGTTTCCGTAGTGGCTGCACCAATATACTCATCAGGTTGTCCTCTCCATGCAGTTATCTCTTTGGAAGCTGGTATCACACTCTCCTTGTCCCTTCAGACCCGCAGGTGACAGTGGCTTCCCACTGTTACCATCACTCAGAACAGAACTATTCCGGGTCTCCCTCATTAAACATTGACCACATTATTGGAATGAGTCCCTCACTTCATTTGTCCTCAAACCTCCCCACTGGGATATGTCATCTTTTTGCCATTAGGACTCTGGCAGATATTCCAACCACAGGTGACACCAGAAAAAGAGACCCTCAAAATAAGCTTCTGGGGTTAGGATGCTTAAGAGGCTATATTTAGGAACACTCAAACAGCCTCTTCTCAGTGGGAAAATGGAATTGGGGGGTTGGTCTGTGTCCTGCAGAGACATGTTATTACAAAATCATCACCAGCAAGGCAGGAGATGAAGTGCAAGTGTGAGCAAAGTACTGACAGAGCCAAGAAAACTGAACCCACAGGGACATGACTCTGAGCTCTCCCCTCCATCCCACAGACACTCTCCCTCCTGGATTTTTAACTCAAATGATCAAATTCAAGCACTTTATTGCTTCAGTTATCGTAGACTGGGGTTTCTGTTATTTGTCCCCCTTCCCCGTATACACACCTTTATATGACCAAAAAAAAACTGCTAAAAATGTTGGCAAAGGATCAGAGGGATGTAAATAGGGAAGGAAGGAAGAAGAACATAAAAAAAGGGGTGAAATGTGAAAAGAGTTGCTGAAGCTCCCAGAGCTGGTCAGTGGCAAATATCAACCTGAACTCCTAAGCCCCCATCTGTCATTCTTTTCCACCCTCCACACTCACTCCTTTTAGTGAGTGTAGATTGCCCTGTAGACAGTCATTTCAGTATTTTTTTAAAATTTCTTTATTGATTAAGGTATCACATATTTGTCCTCATCCCCCCATTCCCATCTCAAACCCCTCCCCACCCATGCCCCCACCTCCCTGTTGTCCGTGACCACTGGTTAGGCTTATATGCATGCATATAAGTCCTTTGGTTGACTTATCCCCCTAACCTCCACCCTCCCCTACCTTCCCTCTGAGGTTTAACAGTCTGATCGATGCTTCCCTGTCTCCGGGTCTGTTTTTGTTCATCAGTTTATGTTGTTCATTATTTCCTCTAGATGAGTGAGATCATGTGATACTAGAAACACACTTATAAGAACCGAAAATGAGACAAGCAATAATGGTTATGCTGAGAGGCAAATGAGTCAGTCTGTAGTGAGTTTCTTTCTGGGCCAACAGTTCTTTTGAGTCCCAATTTCAATGTCAAACAGATCCTTATGTGTACATGTCAGCAATAATATTTCAGTTCTGGATGGTGGACAAATGGTGGTAATGCAGGTCCGACCCTCTCTGGTTTGGTCCTGGGCAACCTGCAGTGACGCACAGCTGCTGACTGCTAGTATGGCAAGGCATCATCAGCGTCTTCCATCTCTGGACTGTTTCTCTTCTGTCTTCATGGCTGGAGCAGTCCTGTCAATTCCTCTCTGTTGCAGGAATCCACATGGTCTTGGAGTTGTTTTCTGAAAATATACAAATATATTCTCGACCAAAAGTTAATAAAGGAAACTTTTCTATAAATTTGACTTGGGATCCTTTTTCATTTTTTGCCCAAATGATTTTCCTTTGGCTTGTTTTGACACCATGTGTGTTTTCATGGGTGTCTTGCTATTAGCATTACAAATGAAAGTTAATTTTCTAAAGTAAAAATTTTCTAGATGTAATTTACTTACAAGATATTTTTCCTTACATGATATTCTTCTACTATCCCCCCTTTTTTGATTTAAATATTAGGAGGCTTTTGGAAATTTTATAACGTAGTCTTGATAGCTTTTAAATTTTAATTTTTTGCACTAAAATATGACTGATTTAGGTTCATTACATGTTACGCAATTTTACCATGAGATGAACTACCAATAAAAATTTTAGTTAACACTTTAGGAACAGCTTTTTGTCCAGTACCATTAATTTTTCTAGAATATTCGCTTATTTCACTTAGCCAATTTAAATTAGTCTGAGAACTTGACTACTATTTTACTGTCAAATTTAATACTCTAACAACAATCTTATTTTACCCTGTAAATATTAGTGGAAAGGATTATTTGCCTTCTTGAGTAGACCCTGAGCATCCCTGGTGCTAGGCTGGATTTAGATATCAAAAACCCACTTCCCCACACCATGGGTACAAGACAACTCAAACAAGTCTTGTTGCAGTGAGAGGGCAGCTGCTGTCGGCCAAATCTGTCTGTTACCTAGGTCCCGATTTGAGCTGGGCTTGGGAAGCGAAGCAGCCATGGGGGCAGGAGACCTCCCTTGAAAGGGGTGATGGTTCAGGCCCCTGCAAAGTTGTGGGGGGTGAGGGTCTGTGCCCCACCTCTGTTGACTCCCAAGTTCTCTCCTGATGGCCCCTCTGCAACTGTTCCTGTCTTAGGGTGTTCCTTCCCTGAGGAATCTTACCCGTCTCTGGCTAACCAGCCATCCTCCGGGGCCAAGCAGGGTGATGTGAGGTTCAGTTCTGTCTCCTTGGTAGCCTATGCCCCCGTGGCCTCCACACCCAGCACCTGCCTTGGGATCCCCTCGCCTGCTGGCGGAGCCCCGGCACTAATCACATATCTTGGGGAACCCAGGTTTCTTCTCCGGGGAGGGCCCAGCTCACCCCTCTGGGTGAGAGACAGATCCATGGTACTAGCCACCACGAGGCTTCAACCTCAGCATGAACAGAAAGCTCAGGCAACAGCTGTGGGCAATTGAATTGTGAGAAGAGGGTCCCTCTTGGCCAAAAGGGCAAGAGGGGCCAATATAGAATGCTCAGGTGCCTTCCCAGGGGGCTCTCTACACAGTGGAAGGGATTAAATCCTTTTGTGTCCTTTTTAAATTTCTGCCAGACATTCAAAGAATTAGTTTGTAAGTTTGTTTGGGATAATTGTACATTATGCTGTTGTAATTCAAAAATATCAAGAGATGTGTTACCTTTGTCTTCAAGCACCAAAAAGATGATTTTTTTATTGATTCCCAAGGGTGAGAGGTACTATTATAGGTAATGGGGGTAATACAAATCTGGGAAAAATTATAATGACATTGTAGAATAGTATCATGTAAGGATATTCTTTGCTCTAGGCCATGGCAATTCCATTTCAAACTGGCTGTCAATTTCTTTTTGTATAGACAAGGTCTTAGTTACATTTTCTGCACCTCTCCCAGGAGCAA
Source organism: Plecotus auritus (assembly GCF_963455305.1). Taxonomy (NCBI): domain Eukaryota; kingdom Metazoa; phylum Chordata; class Mammalia; order Chiroptera; family Vespertilionidae; genus Plecotus; species Plecotus auritus. The sequence continues at coordinate 243,765,694 of NC_137770.1, read as the reverse complement.
GTAGTGATAGCCCCTTCCTTTGGTGTCCACGCAAGCCAGAAACCTCTCTTTAATTTTACACACAAAGGAGCAGTGGTTTGATTTTGTGTCATACAAAAGGGAAGTTGGGTGGCGACCCTTGTGTAATTATACTTCCTAGTCCCACCCATGGTCCTCCCTGATGACCAAGGTGTTTGGTATTATTGGTGACTACATTAGGCAGGGGATCAGCCCACGTAAGGGTTTTACAGCCTTAAACTAATAGCTGTAGAGCAGAAATCGAAATCCAAACTTGTCTTTTCCATTTGCAACTCTTCAAAGGACAGCTGGCTTCACTGTAATTTCTCTATGTGGGCAGCGTGCTCCCTGGTATAGCACATCAAACATTTAATCTCTGAATGTTGCTCTGTCTCTCTGGCTCTCACCATGAATACCCTCACTGCCTCTGAAGGAGCACAGCAAGTGTTTAAGATCTTTTGATGAGAGGCCCCTTAATTGAATCCTTTGAAAATGAGAAATTATGAACCTTTCATGAGAAATATCCTGGGCAGTATCTGATAATGGTAATTGACAAGATCTGAGAAGAGTCTAAAGTCAGGTCTTCAAATCCATTGCTGCTCATAATGTGTATAGGTGTGATCATTAACAAGCTCCATTTTAATTTCCCCTACTTAGAAGAGGAATGGGTGTTGAGTTCTCTGGCAAAATCATGTCCACGAGTCAGGTGAAGAAACTCTGAGCCAGCCTGGGACAACTTGGGGCAGCTGTAATGCAGAAGATACTCCCTCAGTGGTTGGAAGACCAGTTCTCAAATTTCAGAACTGCTATGACCTTGGGCAGCCATAAAACTTCTGAGTTCGGCTTCCTCATCTGTAAAATGGGAATAAGTTAATTTTGGCAACCACATGAGGACTGTTTTCAGTTTGAAAAATGCTTTATTGATGCAAGTTATCATCTTCATCATATCATCACTGTGAGCCTGGTAATCATATGTGGTAACATAGCTCTGATTTCTCCTTTATTCTTTTGCTCAATTATTTAGTTTTGATGTTACTTCTGTTATGTATTCTAATTCTTATTACATTAGGCATAGCGATTCAAAAAAAATTCACCATGATTTTCTCTTCATTTATCCATCCCCCCACTTTTTATTTTACTCTTCCTTCATCATTCTCTTGGCCATCCTTTGCTGGTATGTTTCCTCATTCTTCTCCTGAAATGACCAAAATAATGTCTCAGCATTTGCACATTATCAAACATTGTTTTACTTAGCTTTACCTACAATGATGTGTGTAACACACCACACTCTACGCAGCCATATACTTGACAATAATAAACAGATGTCTTGCTCACATGTCTATGGGTTGGCTGGAGTTTGGCCAATCTAGGCTGGGCTCCAAGATATGAGTCACATTTAGATCTGCTCCACTCTCTCCCTTCTTCCCAAATCAGCAGATTCTGAAGGCATGTTCTACTCATAGTGAAAAGCAGGCATGCATATATAAACACATGTTATTCCATTGACCAAATACTGTTTGTTAATGCCTCACTGATTAAATCAAGTTATGTGGTAAGCCCTGGGTCAAGGAGTGGGTGACAAGCCATCACATAACAGAGCCAGCATCAATGGAGTGGCAAAGAATGAGTATTTGCTGAACAATGGTTTAGTGCATAACAGACTATCTCATTCAAAAATCTATGTCTAACTGACACTAGTAGATTTCATTTTTATACCTTCTAGGAATAACACATTTTATATGATCTTTAACACTTATAGCATTTCTTCTTTTGAGAATTGCTCTTCCATGTTTTTCTGTGGGGATATTTCTCATAGTGAATTGTTAGAGGACTTTATAAACTGAAGATATTAATTCTTTTCATGGGTCAAGGAAAATTATTGTAGGTTATCCCCTGCTTTTTAAGTTTGTGTGTTATACTTTAATATGCAAATGTAAATTTTTGCTATGCTCAAATACATGAATTTTTAGTTTATAATTTCTGCCTTAGTTGCCATACTTAGAAAGACCTTCCTTACCACAGGATCATCCTAATATATAAAAATCCAGGGTCCATAATGTCTGACTGAAGGCTGACAGAAGTCAGTCCTGCAGTCACTGCTGCTGGTGCAGGTGTGCAACCCAGCACTGACTGCCGAGGGAGCTGTGGATCAGGCCCGGAGAGAGACCTGAAGAGAGAGGCAGGGTCTGATCAGCAGCCTCCATGGCAGCTGTTGATCAGCTATTTCCTCTCTTTTTCTCTCCGGGCTTCGTCAGCAGCCGTGCCTCTGTTTCTTTCCGGGCCTCTGCGGGGGGCTGTTGATCAGCCCTGCTTCTCTGATCAGGCCTGGAGATAGGCCCAGAGACGCTGACTGGCATAGAAACTGACCAATCAGAACCAAATCTGGGTGAACTGTGAGGAGCCAATGGCTGCCTAGGAGGCGGAGCTTTTGACGCTGACTGGTGTAGAAAAAGACCAATCAGAACCAAATTGGCCAGCAGGGGAGGGCAGTGGGGGTGAGATCAGGCCAGCAGGGGAGGGCAGGTGGGGGTGAGATCAGGCCAGCAGGGGAGGGCAGTTAGGGGAGATCAGGCAGGCAGGCATGTGAGCAGTTAGGAGCCAGTGATCCCAGATTGCGAGAGGGATGTCTGACTGCTGGTTGAGACCCAATCCCTGTGGACACAACCGCCCACAACTGCCCTCCTCGGCTGGCTTGATCATCTCCAACTGCCCTCCCCTGCGAGATCAGGCTTAAATAGGCAGTTGGACATCCCTCTCACAATCTGGGACCGCTGGCTCCTAACCACTTGCCTGCCTGCCTGCCTGATTGCCCCTAACTGCTTCTGCCTGCCAGCCCAATCACTCCCTAACTGCTCCCCTGCCAGCCCAATTGCCCCCAACTGCCCTCCCCTGCCAGCCCTATTGCCCCCAACTGCCCTCCCCTGCCAGCCTGATCGACCCAACTGCCCTCTCCTGCCACAACCTGCCTGCTCTGCTGGGACCCGCCTCGTCTGCCCCTGCAGGAGCCGTGGGACCTCCACTGTGAGTGGCCATCTTGTGGTGGCCATTTTTGTGGCAGCCATCTTTGTGGTGGCCATCTTTGTGGTGGCCATTTTTGTGGCAGCCATATTGTGGCAGCCATCTAGTGGTGGCCATCTTGTGACAACGTTGTGCATGAGGGCCACCTGGGCTTTTATTAGTATAGATACCTGGTTTAAACTGAGCTTTGGGAAAATAACTATCTTGGTTATTTTATATATATATATTAAGTCATGTGGTCAAGCTGACTTGACTCTTTTTCCTCTAGTACAGGTTTGAGAAAGGGATTTTTTTATGTTCTTAAATGAATAATCATGTTTTATGTTTAAGATGAGCCTTAAGGAAGAATTCACTCAAGGAGTGAATAGGCTGAATTGGGGATACTGTTAGGAGTAGTTAAGGGAGACTAGGTCACCCAGATCCTGGGTGACCACCTGAACAAGGCAGGGCTGGTGCAGACATGTGTGCTAGGACCTTTAGATGTTCACCAGGGCATGGGCATGGTATGGGCCCATGATGGAAGAGGTCAAGGGCTGAGTCCCAGTGCCATGGATTCAGGGCCATGGTGAGGAGTCCGACGCTTACTCCAGGTATGATGGGCAATTTCATCTTCACTGTGCTCTGTTGGTCCAAGGACCCCTCCAGGGAGCAGGTTAAGGATCCAGCACCAGGAGCCACAGTCTATTCTGAGCAGCTGGCTCCTCTCTTCCTACTGAAAGAGAAAAAAGGAGCCCTCTGCTACCTGCTGGGACACTCATCAGATCCCAGGCTTGGGTCTGGGCAGTGATAACCCAGAGAAAAACTGCCAGGGTTTGGGGGAAGGGCAATAATCTATTTGCTGTCCCAAGAAAAGAGGCCCATCCCTAGGGCAGTCAGTGAAGTCAGCATATCATCCTGACTTCCAAAGAGCAAGAGGCCCACATCAAAACAAGGAAGAAAACTCTTGTGGGAAAAGTGGTGTCCTGATGTTCCCAGCATTAGATTGAATTAGATCAAAGTGCAATATCCAGGCTGAGCCCCTGAGGAGAAGTTTCTATCAGGTGGAGCAGCTCCCAAAGAGGCAGGTTATTCTGTTCAACAAGCTTCAGTTGATGGCTGCTGTGAGCTGACGGCAAAGCTGAGAGCTCGGGGCCGCAGGAGACACTAAACAACATCCCCCAGCCCAGGCATAAACATTCTGGTTGGTGAGACAGGTGCATATACAAGACACACTGGGGATTGTACTGAAATAAACACCTAATCACAGTGCTACAGACATAAACAAGAGCGAGAAAATAAGATTGACTTGGACCAAGTAATCCAGGTTACCTTTCCATGGGCAGTAGCATTTAGGCAGTCCTAGATTTATTCTCAGGATGAAATCATAACACAGCCAGGGTTAGCTACATCATTCATGGGGCTCAATGAAAAATTAAAAGATGAGCCCCTTGTTCAAAATTTAGGAAAATGAATACCATTAAAGATACTAAAGCTAAAGCTTTTTATTTTTCCTGTGGTTTCTCTCTCAATTTGTCTTGGTGTTTTTATTTGCCATTTAATGTCATTCTCAGTAAATAAAAATTAAAAGATAAATTATTAGCATGGATTTTTTTTCATTAATTTTCATATTGTGCAATGCTAGTGCTAAATATAAATATAAGAGCATTTATCTCATATTTAGAATTGCTGAAATTGTACCACTTGCACTTTATAACTCTTAAGTACGTATGCATTTCCTTCCTAGCACAACAGTGAAAATGATGCATGAAACTAGCTCAACTGTTTTTCTTTCACTTATTACATGTGTACATTCAACCAACACTCTTTGACTTCTGCTTACTGATAAGTACGGAAGAGCTGCCCTACTTTTTCCTTTCCTTCTATGTCATCATTTTCAGTGTAAATGGTTGACTAACACAGGGAAGCAATGGCAGTAGGAAAGGATTGACACAGTTCGTTAGAATTAGGTGTTCCTTTGAATGGCCTCGCCTTGTTTCTAAGCTTTAAGCAAGTTCTGGTTCAAACAGAAAACATGATTCTGAGCTGCCAGTACCTCTACTTACTCCATCAAATATATAACACGTTTACCTTCTGTTGGCTTTGTGTCTCATTGAGCTCCTGTGCATGGTAACCCCACTGGCTTTCTGTGCTCTGCAGGTTTGCATTGCCACCTGCGAATAGGGCATGAGGAAGGGTGGACAGACACACTGCACTCCCGTCCTCTGCTCAAGGACATGCCCTATTGGTCACTGGACCTCACTTACAATGCATAAATTCAAAGATAAAGTGACTGAGAATTCCAAGAAGGTGACCACAGAGCAGTGACCAAGCGAGGTGTTCTTGTGAGAGCCACAGGCCATAGATTGATGAAACTTGCTCTGACAGCAGCTACCTTTTCCTTTTTTTAAATTTAATAAATCTTTATTGTTCAGATTATTACAATTGTTTCTCCTTTTTCACCCCCATAGCTCCCTCCACCCGGTTCCCACCCCACCCTTTGCCCTTATCTCCCCCCACACTGTCCTCATCCATAGGTGTACGATTTTTGTCCAGTCTCTTCCTGCACCCCCCATGACTCTCCCCCCCTGAGAATTATCAGTCCACTCCCTTTCTATGCCCCTGACTCTATTATATTCACCAGTTTATTCTGTTCCTCATATTTTTTAATTCACTTGATTTTTAGGTTCACTTGTTGATAGATATGTATTTGTTGTTCATAATTTTTCTCTTTACTTTTTTCTTCTTCCTCTTCTTAAAGAATACCTTTCAGCATTTCCTATAATACTGGTTTGGTGATGATGAACTCCTTTAGCTTTTTCTTATCTGTGAAGCTCTTTATCTGACCTTCCATTCTGAATAATAGCTTTGCTGGGTAGATAGAGTAGTCTTGGTTGTAGGTTCTTGCTGTTCATCACTTGAATATTTCTTGCCACTCCCGTCTGGCCTGTATAGTTTCTGTTTAGAAGTCAGCTGACAATCGTATGGGTGCTCCCTTGTAGGTAATTAACTGTATTCCTCTTGCTGCTTTTAATATTCTCTCTTTGTCTTTTGCTCTTGGCATTTTAATTATGATGTGTCTTGGTGTGGTCCTCTTTGGATTCCTTTTGATTGGGGTTCTGTGCGCTTCCTGGACTTGTAAGTCTATTTCTTTCACCAGGTTGGGGAAGTTTTCTGTCATTATTTCTTCCAATAGGTTTTCAGTATCTTGCTCTCTCTCTTCTTCTGGCACCCCCATAATTCTGATGTTGGTACGCTTGAAGTTGTACCAGAGGCTTCTTACACTATCTTCAACTTTTTGGATTCTTTTTTCTTTCTTTTTTTTTTTTTTTTTGCTTTTCCGGTTGAGTGTTTTTTGCTTCTTTGTATTTCAAATCTTTGACTTGATTCTTGCGTTCCTCTAGTCTGCTATTGGGTCTCTGTATAATATTTTTTATTTCAGTCAGTGTATGTTTAATTTCTAGTTGGTCCTTTTTCATATCTTCGAGGGTCTCATTGTATTTATTGGCCTTTCCTAGGATATTCTTGAAAAGCCTTATAACCGTGGTTTTGAATTCTATATCCAGTTGTTTGTTTTCTTCTATTTCTTTCATTTGTGATCTGTTTCTTCGTCCCCCCATTTTTTTACTGCTTCCCTGAGTTGGTAGGGTAACTTTCCTACCCTAGGTTTCCTATATGGCCCAGTGGGTCGGCCTCCCCAGTTAACCTGAGGTGGACACTTTTGGTGCACCCCTTTGTGGACTGTGTGTACAGCCTTGTTGTAGTTAAGTCTTGATTGTTGTTGGTATCACTGGGAGGAATTGACCTGCAGGCCAGTTGGCTGTGAGGATTAGCTGTGTCTACACTGGGAGATTTTCAGTGCTGGAGACAGCCTTATAGGATTAGCCTTGCCAGATTGCAAAAACCTCTGTGCTCAGCTTGGAAGGGGCAGAGTCTCAAGGCAGAGCAGACAGTCTTGGCTTCCCATCAGCCCTGCCCTTGCCTCCCCTGGTTCCCGAGTTTCTGCCTTACAGTCCAGATTTCCCCCATAAGAGCATGGGTCCCAAGGGGCTCGCCTGGAACTGAGGTTCAGTGCAGTCGGAACTGGGGTTCAGTGCAGTCAGGAGCTTCCAACTCCCTTCCGATAGGGAAAGCCTGTGGTAACCTCCACAGTCAGTCTTTGTGCGCACTTGCACCTCCAGACGCCTGCCGCCGCAGCTCCCCTGAGTCTCCGAGTCTCCAAGTCTCTGTGTGCCTTTCTCTCTACCTGACAGTCCAAACTCCCCCTGTATGAGCCTGGGTCCTTGGGGTTTTGCCCGGAACTGGGGTTCAGTGCAGTCAGGGGCTTCCATCCCCCTCCCACCAGAGAAAGCCAGCCAGGCACTCCGCCGCCCTTCCTCTCTGCGTGCGCAACTCTGTACCTCAGCTCTTTGCCACTCCTTCTCCGTGAGCTTTCCTCTTTCCTTCTAGTTGTAGAATTTCCACTCAGCCAGCCTTCTTGTGGTTCTGGATGGTGTCTGTTCTGTCTTTTAGTTGTAGTTTTGAAACTGTTGTGCAAGGCAGCAGTTTAGGTGCTTACCTATGCCACCATCTTGGTTTCTCTCTGGTTTTTACTTTTCTCTCTCATTTTTTAACAATCACTTAAGTGGTGAGTACTCTATATAAGTCACCTAACTTCATTTTTTACAGTAACCTTTTATGTATTTCCATTACATAGATGAGAGAACTGAGGTTTGGGAAAATACTAGTAACTATCTTGGTTGAGATCCCGTAGCCTGCAAATAGAGCAGGACTCAAACAGCTGCTGTCTGACCCTGGGGCCCAAGTTCTGGGCCTCGGTTCTCTCCCCAGGGGGTACAGTAGGCAGCAGAAGGACCTCCCAGATGAAGTGAAAGGACTGTGAACTTGGTGTGTGCACTTCTGCATGAGTCCATCAGAAAGGAATGGATGCATTTATCATTTAATCAGCACCTTCTAGAATATTTGGATTAAACTAGCATTTCGTCAATTTATTGGGCTAGAATGCAACTTTATTTTTTTCTTAGTATACCTGACTTTGGAAATCATTCTATTCCCTCTCTGAGAGAATCCCATTGATTCTGTGAGGTTCAGAGCAACAATGCTTGGCTTGTAAGGTTACTGCGTAATCAAAGGAGAGAAGCCAGGCAGAGGCCTTAGGGCAATTCTTAACACAAAAAATGTGTGGTATAAATAGTAGGTAATTTTTTATTACTGTTTCAAGAATAAGTCCGGCCAATCAAAGCCTTCCTTGACACTTTAGGTGAAACTCATCATAAAATTTTTCTCTCTTTCTCTGGGATCATAAGCTATAATTATTAAGGAAGCCTGAAGCTTCTGAGGACCCAGGGGCCATCTTGCTGTTATATGGAGAGAGTTTGGTTAAGAATTAGGCCAAATAGAGAGACATAAGGCTGAAAATGAAGATAATAGAGGGAGAAATAGAAATAGAGGGAGAGAGAAAGAGAGAGAGAGAGAACTGGATCACATTATTTGAACTCCTATACCACACTTGAAGCTAGCCCCCTGGGGTTCCCAGATACAATCTTTTGCTCTGTTAATTTATTTTGTCACCTGTCACTTATAAAAAAAAATATTCTGATTAATACTGGAGGACACATTAGTGTCTACACATGCAAAGTTAAATAGAGAGCTGTGGTTATCTGTTCATCATTTATTAATAAGTCAATATATTTTTGCTTGCCAGCCATGTCCTTGGTATGTTCTGGGTGCTATGCATGCATAGTTCTCAGGGAAGTTTGAGACGCTCACATTCTACACTTGGACAATCACACATGCCAGCTTGCCGTGGCAAGAGCTGGTTTATACCTGTTGTCCTGTAATAATTATTAATAACATCCCTTTTACTCTCACAAAGTTGTTGGTTTGGAAGACAAGTCATATGTTCTCATATTATGATGGCATTGTACACAAGATGCAGTGTCAGCTTAAGGAAAGGACCACATAAGAATACAAGTTCCATGCAGACAGACTTAACCTGCTCTGTTTCCTGTCCTGTTCTGTCACCAGGCCTGGTACACAGCAGAGGCTCCTACATACATTTATGAATGAGTCTAATGCAGCTTTCGGGGTCGCTGCAAAGAAGTTGCCTTAGATTTGAGATGTGAAGGCTGCTGGAGAGTTTTTATGTGAGAACAGATAGAGAGAACAGCCGTTGCAAAACTGAAAGAGTGTGAGGAAGCTTGCCTGGTTGGGGGCTAGACACAATCTGATGTTGTAGAACTACTTACAGTGAGATCTGGGAAACCACTGGAGGTGAAACCACCTGAACACAGACACCGGAACCTAGAGAGTTGGTCTGCCTTAGGAAAAGTGTAAACTTTAATCTGAGTATAATGACAGGCTATAGGGGTGTTTAAGCAAGGAAGTACTTTGCATATTAAGGGAAATCTTTTTTTTTTTTTTTTTTTTTTTTTTTCTGCAGTAGTAAGAGAGCCCAGGGTAAGAAGCATAGAGTTGGGAAGATGTGCCTGAAGATCGTGAGAATCAAAGATGATAATAATACAAAAGGCAGAATTCATTTGATTTCATGAAGTTCAACTGAAAAAACACATTTAGAAATTGTCCTTTAATTTTTTCCCCAACATTAAGTTTATTATTTGTTTTACAAACTGTTAATGATAGTGAGTGGTGTTTTTTTTTTTAAAAACCCTTATTTGGTAAAATGAAATGATGCCAATCTTGTTTCACCAGGGACCCATACAATGCTACAGTTCTTACAGTTTCAGGGAAATTTTTACATACCTGTTTAATTCCTAACTTCATTTCCCCTGGCCCAAGGAAGAGTGGATACATCCCTGAACCCAGGAACTGGCAACAAGATTGTAAACAAGGAGATAGATTTATGGAGTAAATACCTCTGTGAAATAAAATGAATGGTCAATGGTCGGTTCCATATCGAGGTAGGATGATTCTACTTCAATTATCTGGATGCTTCAAGTGCAGGTATGAGTTTGTATTCCTAGTCTGATTAATGCAACTAATTCCCTTGGCTATCCATTTCTGTTTTCATCTGTAGCTATTTCCAGTGTTGAAATGATCATATTTTTTTCTCTTGCTGAATATAAATATTTCCATCTCTTGGATGAGAAAGCAGAAAGGGGATATGTGAAGCAATGCTTAAACATATCATCAGGCAACATAGATTTCAGGAACAAGACATTCCTTTTCATATAACCGCCTGCCATTTGATATATATTGATTTATGAAAACACTTGGGAGAGTAGGATTTGGTTTACATTTCTGAATAATTTCTTCACTCTCTAAAGGAAACATCTTTCAAAGATGCATGGCCCAGGGGCCATTATTCAGCTTTCAGATTCAGTTTCAGTCATCAGAGAGAGGTTGCTGCTGCTAAATCATCAGCTCTTAGGAGCTCTGTGTTGGGATCCTAAAGCTTTTTCAGAGCAAATAGGCAAGTTGCTGCTCATGGCACCTCTGCCCACCCTAGATATCTACCATATCTATCTGCAATTTCTCTAGTAAGGCAAAAAAGGAACCATACTCACTAAGCAGCCATTATTACTAAAAGCTGGAAGACCCATTTTGATACGAATGAATCCTCCACCTGAGAATCTCCCAACCTTGTCAATCACCTTTGGGAGTGGGAGATAGATTCCCAGTGTTTTTGTTTTGTGGTTCCTAATGTGTGGAGAACAGGGATCTGACACTTAAACTCATCATCTTGAAGACTATTACCAGAAAGTTCCTGCAAAACGTGTAAGACAATACAGAGAATGTTAAAATAAAATAAAAAAACACACAAGAAACATACAAGGACAGTTTTTCTTGTAGGTCAAATGGGACAGAACAATTGTGCAGCTATAGTGATGAAAATGGTATAAAAGAAAGTAAGTCAGTTCCTGGGGAGCGGGCACAAAAGAAGGGGCCCTGATAGAGGCTATGGGCACATCTGGAGGAGGCAGACATTCAGGGAGACCAAGCAGAGGACATGAGATAAAGTCCCAACCAGAAGGCAGAATCTGTGTCCCATGGAACGTGGCAACAGTCTATAGGAGGCAGCCAACAGAGGTGCGATCGGTGATCCAAGATGAAGTCATGGGGTGGGCTCACAGACAACTGACCTTAGAGACCAATCAAAATCCTATATCCAAAGTCCAGAAAATAGGAAATTCTGTCATTATTAAAAGAAATAAAGGTGTGAGGTCAGGGGACTAGTCCCAGGTCCTATGGGGCAGAGAAGAACCCAGCACGGATAGTGGTGGTAGGAGAATGGGAAGTACAAGATCAGTTTCTAAGGTGAGTGTATGGACACACTCCAGGCTTCTAATGGCCCCTTCAAATGGGTTCCCAAGCAGAGTTGCTATAAAACAACTTTTGTTTCTGCTCACTGGTGCCTCAGGGCACCTCTATGGTACCTCCTCTGTCTGTTCTTCATACTAAGTCACTCCTCCTTGATTTCATTGTATAGGATCTTTCACTTTGCTGTCATTCTCACTTCTCTCCCTGCCTCTTTTGATTTAATTCTTCTCAACCATACCATACCTGGTCCCCTCTCACCTCCACCCTTTGCCACTAGACTCAAAGTTCCACAAGGCCAAGGGTTACTTCTGCATTTTCCACCGTTTTCTTTCCTGGTGTCCGTGTAGTACCTCACAGAATCCCTGGTGCACAGTGATATTAAATAATATTTGTTGAATGGAAGAATGGGTGAATGACTATACAATTTGACATTCTTTTCAATACATTTTCTTGAGAAACTACTATCTTAAGACTTTTCCAGGATGTTCCATTTGTTCTTCCCATTTAATTGGAGCAATGTCCTACATAGTGGTGCCCTTGTTTTACAGATAAAGAGACACACTTAAAGGATTACTTAAGTTACCCAAGCTCAATGATTTGCAGGATCCTCAAGGAGGCCAAGTTCTCCCTTCTCTTCAGTCCACTGTTGCTGGTAAGAAAATGCTGTAAGTGATTTGACACCAAAAGCACAGGAAACAAAAGCAAAAGTGAACAAGGGGGTTCACATAAAATTTAAAAGCTTCTGCACAGACAAAAAATTAACAAAATGTAAAGGAAACATATCATGAGAGAAAATATTTGCAAACCATAATGATTAGTTAATATCCGAAATATGTTTATAAAAATTTGTACAGCTCAATAACAAAAAAACCCCCAAAGTAATTAGATTAATAAATGGGCAGAGGAAATAAATAAACATTATTACCAAGAAGACATACAGATAGCCAACAGAAATATGAAAAATTGCTCAACAACTCTAATCATCAGGGAAATACAAATGATACCCACAATGAGATACCATCTCACACTTGTCAGAGTGGCTATCATCAAAAAGACTAGAGATAACAAGTGCTGGTGAGGATGTGGAGAAAAGGAAACCCTTGTACTCTGTTGGTGGGAATGTAAATTGGTGCAGACTCTGTAGAAAACAGTGTGGAAGTTCATAAAAAATTAAAAATAGAACCACCATGTTATCTATCAGTCTCACTTCTATGTATACATCCAAAGGGAATGAAAACTAGATATTGAACAGATGTCTACACTCTCTGTTAATGCAGCATTATTCACAATAATCAAGGTTTAGAAACAACCCAAGTTTCCATCAATAGATGAATGGATAAAGAAAAATTAATACATATAATAATGCATATATACACTGAGTGGCCAGATTATTATGACCTCTGAATGCATAATAATCTGGCTACTAAGTATATATAAATATATATTAGAGGCCCGGTGCATGAATTCGTGCATGGGTGGGGTCTGGCCAGCCTGGCCAGGGGGAGGGGACATGTGCAGTTGGCCGGCCTGCCTGCTGGTTGAACTCCTGGTCGAGGGACAATTTGCATATTATCTTTTTATTATATAGGATATACACTGAGTGGCCAGATTATTATGTGTTCAGAGATCACAATAATCTGGCCACTCAGTGTATATATACATATATATATAGCCATGAGGGAGAAGAAAGTCTTGCCATTTGTGACAGCATGGATGAACCCAGAGGACATTATACCAAGTGAAATAAGACTGACAGGGAAGGACAAATACTAGGCATAATAGCAGAGAATAAAAAAATGGTTGCTAGGGGCTGGGGCTGGGGAACTAGGGAGAGGTTAGTGCAAGGGTACACATTTTCAGCTATAAGAAGAATAAAATCTGAGGAATTAATGCCAAACATGGTGACTACAGTTGCTAACACTGTATTTAACAACAACAACAACAAAGACTGAGACTGAGACACAATGTTAACCTGATGATCTACACACACTCTAGTGAGGTTCCTCCCATTGAGGAAATGCAGGAACCCTTACAGAAATATGGGGTTGTCCAAACATCTTCCCCCCTTGCTCCTAAGTCATGAGAATGGAGTCTTAGGAGTTAAATGTGTACCCAGTCAGAGGGTGTGGCAGCAAGTGAAAGTTAGTCCTGAAGGACTGATTGACTGGAACTTCCTGACTCCTCAGTGGGGACTGATGACTCAGGTGACTACTTACCATTAACACCTGTCTCAAAGCCACTGAGGAAAGCCATGTGCTGCCACAGGCTGCACAGCTTCCTCCAGGGATGAGAATGTGGATGGCTCATGGTGTCTGGTATTCAGTAATGTTCCTTCTCCATGATCGAGGCTGCTTTGAACTCTGTGGAAACTTACTGGAAGCATTGCAAGAAAGATCGGATATTTCCCATAAAATAAAGACACATCTTCTGCCATTAACATGACTATACTAAAAGCCTCTCTTTTTCCTACTATGTTAAAAATGTGTTGAATAAAATCTATCATAGTAAACAGAACATAATCAGCCTTACCTCATTTCTTAAAAACAATGTGCTATTTTTCCTCCTTTGGAGGGTTTCAAATACTTTTTCAACATTTAAAGTGATGTACAATCATCTGTGAAATCAGTTATGGACTCTCAGGGCATCATAAAGAAAAAGAAGTTCTGGGGCTATTCATCATTTCAAGTATCCATATTATACAATTTATTTCAGGGTGTACCTTTTCAATTTTTAATTTTAGCTATCAGGATGTAAAGTAGCCTTAAGCATAATTTTGGCTTAGATGTTATAGTTTATCATAAAAAGTTATTTTAGTTTTAGTGTGATTTAACACCAGGATGATCCTATTGAACCTACTATTTTAAGCCAGTTGTATTTTATTTTTAGGATGATGATTTGGCCTTTTATATTGCTCAGGAATACAATTTTAGGCACGTGGCATTCTAAAATAGTAGAAATTCTAATTTACTTGCAAAAGATTCTTTGACTTTATAAAACAAGATATAGAAAAGAATAGGGAGGACCATGGCAATGGTTGTGTTTCTAAAAGTTGAGATCTGGAAGCAACCTTGGACTTATTTAGGTTGAAGCTCTGATTTTGTTGATGAGGTAAGAGGCTCAGATTGGTGTTATGTAAGATCTTTGTGTCACGTGACTTGTTAATGGTTGTATGGTTCATCCAAGAACTGCTCATTCTAGACAAACTACACAGCATCCAGACCTACCTTTTTGATAAATGATGCACCTTTAGAAGTATGGCCCCTCTCTGCACCTGTTCAAAATTCCATTGGTCAATTCATTTAACCCTGAGTGTTGGGTTCTTTTTTACTAGTAAAATGATCCAATTCTCACATTATGTAAACCACTCCCTGGACCAAGTTCTGGTCTCTGGAGAACCACAGATAGTTTCATCCATGTACCAGTGACACTGTTCTCATATTTAAAAAGTGAGCCCACATCTCACATGTTCAGGGGAACTATTTATTCACCACCTTCATGATTATTTTCAGCAGAAATGAACTCAAACACTCCAGGCTTCTGACACCATCCCAAACTCTCCCCTCCCAAAGTCATCAAAAATAATTTTCCAAAGGAAGAGTGTGAATGACAACAATAACCAGTGGCTTCAATCCTGCCTTCTCTCTGACCTACCTGACTCAGACAGATAAGCTCTGGTCTTTTCTTATCCAGGCCCTAAACTTAGAAAAAAATAAAAAATTCCACATTCTTGTAGATAGAAGACTGAGTTTCCTCAGTGCTGCCTGGTACTGGGGAAGCAAGGGGGAGAAATTGTGTGATTCAATATTGTGAAACACCTTTTGCATGTCTTCCAACCACTTTCATTTCTATCTGAGTCACTGTGGCATCCCTGATGCTTGTGAACTTGTCATAGTATTCCCAGTCATTTAACCAACCCATCAATTAGAGGTGCAACAGCCAGAGTTTTAAGACCAAAAGGATCTGGAAAGGCACCACTGCCTGCATCTCAGTGAAGGATGGAAATATAATCTACCATTTAGGGGACATTTCATAAGTTATCTATTTTGTTCTTCAAAACAACCTACATTTGGAGAATAAATAGGTCTCAAGAGCTTAAATAACTCACAGAAGGTAAAGTAGAGCAGATTTGTGATTCCAAACAGGGTTTCTGATGCCAGATCATATGTGACCTCCAGGGCCAACTTTCCTTGGGTCCTAACTCGGTTCCACCATCTATTGGACAAAGAATCTTTTTTTAAAATTGTGTAATTATTTTATTTTTTTCCTTTCTTTATTTTCCCCCCCATTACCCCCACCCCTTATGCCCTCACTCCCCTGGTGTCTGTGTCCATTGGTTAGGCTTATATGCATGCATACAAGTCCTTTTGTTGACCTCTCCATTTTACCCCCACCCTCCCCTACCTTCCCTCTGAGGTTTGACGGTCTGATCGATGTTTCTCTGTCTCTGGATCTGTTTTTGTTTATCAGTTTATGTTCATTATATTCCATAAATGAGTGAGATCATGTGATATTTATCTTTCTCTGACTGGCTTATTTTACTTAGCGTAATGCTCTCCAGTTCCATCCATGCTGTTGCAAATGGTAAGAACTCCTTCTTTTTTCCCACAGTGTAGTATTCCATTGTGTAGATGTACCACAGTTTTTTAATCCACTCATCTGCTGATAGGCACTTAGGCTGTTTGCAAATCTTAGCTATGGTGAATTGTGCTACTATGAACATAGGGGTGCATATATCCTTTATGATTGGTGTTTCTAGTTTCTTGGGATATATTCCTAGAAGTGGAATCACTGGGTCAAATGGGAGTTCCATTTTTAGGTTTTTGAGGAAACTCCATACTGTTTTCCACAGTGGCTGCACCAGTCTGCATCCCCACCAGCATTGCACGAGGATTCCTTTTTCGCCACATCCTCACCAGCACTTGTCGTTTGTTGATTTGTTGATGATAGCCATTCTGACAGGTATGAGATGGTACCACATTGTCATTTTGATTTACATCTCCTGGATGATTAGTGACTTTGAGCATGTTTTCATATGTTTCTTGGCCTTCCTTCTGTCTTCTTTGGAAAAGTATCTATTTAGGTCCATTGCCCATTTTTTGATTGGGTTATTTATCTTCCTTTTGTTAAGTTGTATGAGTTCCCTGTAAATGGTGAAGATTAAACCCTTATAGGTGATAACATTGGCAAATAAGTTCTCCCATGCAGTGGGCTTTCTTGTTGTTTTGTTGATGGTTTCTTTTGCTGTGCAAAAGCTTTTTATTTTGATGTAGTCTCATTTGTTTATTTTCTCTTTAGTTTCCATTGCCCTAGGAACAGTATCAGTGAAGATATTACTTTGGCATATGTCTGAGATTTTGCTGCCTGTGGATTCCTCTAGTATTTTTATGGTTTCCCGTATTATGTTTATATCCTTTATCCAGTTTGAGTTTATTATTGTGTATGGTGTAACTTGGTAGTCTAGTTTCATTTTTTTGCATGTATCTGTCCAATTTTCCCAATACCATTTATTGAAGAGAATGTCTTGACTCCATTGTATGTTCTTGCCTCCTTTGTCGAATATTAATTGAGCATAGTGGTTTGGTTCGATTTCTGGGTTCTCTATTCTTTTCCATTGATCTATATGTCTGTTCTTGTGCCAGTACCAGGCTGTTTTGAGAACAGTGGCTTTGTAATACAGCTTGATATTTGGTATTGATAACATGTGTCCTTATCCCCCTTATTGCCTTACCCCCCTACTCAAGCCCTCACTCCCCTGGTGTCTGTGTCCATTGGTTATGCTTATATGCATGCATACAAGTCCTTTGGTTGGACAAAGAATCTTAAATAAGTAGTTTAACTTTTTGGTAATGCATAGCCCTCACCCATAAAGTGGATCATAAAATTTAATTGTTTAATGAAACAATCCAAGCACACAGCACAGTGACTAGTACAATGGAACGAGGCAAGTGTTAACTTCTATTATTTACTAGCACTTTATTCACCTGGTCACAATATAAAATTGTTTTTTTTTCTCCTTTTTTATTCTTACTTCTCAGAAATTCTTCCTTCTTTGCTTCCTCCAATTCTTCTAAATACTGAGCACTTGCTATGTACAATGTGATGTTTTAGACACTGGAGATGCAGAGATGCATATAATATAGTCCCAGGTCTTAAGATACTCACAGTCTAGAGAAAAGGAGGTCAGCAAAAAAAAAATACAATAAATTGTAGCAAGTTCTGAATAGAGACTTCAATGATATGGAGGTGTTCAATTTAGCTTAGAAACAGCAAGAAAGCTTCCAAAGGAATAAACTCTTGAGTAGGTTTTGAAAGAATGAATAGGAGGTTTTTTTTTTTAAATGGTGTTTACAACAAAGACAGACTTTTGTGCAAACTTGTGCAATCTTGGAGCAACATAGCAGGTTTCAATGGATCTGAGAATGACTGGATAAAGCTGGAATAGAGACTGAAAGTTTGGGGCTACAGGAGATGAAGCAAGGCTCTGGGTTGTGCTAAGCCCAGGGCATATAGTAGGATGATAAGTTGAGGTATCCCACTTCCACAGGTATCACACTATAGGTATTGCATTCTTAGGCATCCATGCCTCGGTAAAGGGGGCTGTTTTAGGGGAAACACACACACATGAGCCCAGGCATAGATACTCAGTTTTTGATTTTCCAAATAGTCTTTTGAAACTCATGACATATATGTTTTAAAATTCAATGTTTTATTTCTGAGAAATTTTTTTTTAATTTTGGGGTTTCATAAATACTGAAAGACTTGGAACATAAACTAGCACCAAATCTATTAGACTGAAGAACATTTGGTGAAAAATGTTTACTTTTTTCACACTAAATTTTATGAAACTCTCATAGGCAGGGAAAAAAGTATAAAGAGAAGCAAAAGCTTATACATAGGTGAAGCCCCTAAAATGACCACATGGACCAATGACTGGGGTCCTGGAGGGACATGTACAAAGTAAGAAGATAGCAGCGTTGATAGATGTGGATGAACAAAGACTATAAGCCTCTGCACTCATAAGATTGGCACAGCCCATTGCCCTGAAGTTTGAAAGTTGAAATCGACCCAGAGCCATGATTAAGGGCAGGCAGAAAACGTACAGCTTGTCTGAGAAAATTTGTAAATGCTTGGGTTTATCCCACATTCATTAAAGTTAATATTTCCTTGATGGAAGAGAGATAAATAAGATATCAAAATAGAAATTGAGTTTACCTATTTAAACTTTTAAGTATAGTTTTGTCACGTTCCCCTCCTAAATCACTGAACATGTAGGAACAAAGGAAGAGATATGCCTATGGATATGGTAAAGAGGAAAACTTGGGGGAGACATGACAGTGTTTGGATGAACTGATGGGTGGATGGGTGGATGAATGCATGGATGGATAGGTGGATGAATGGATGCATGGATGGATTGATGGATGGCTGAATGGATAAATGATGGATAAATGGATGGATGGATGGATGGATGGATAAATTGATGAATAGATAGATGCATGCATGGTGGATGGATGGATGATGAATTATGGATAAATGGATGGATGGATGGATATATGGATATATGGATGGCTGGATGATGGATGGATGGATGGATGGATAAATGGATGAATGAATGCATGGATGGACAAATGGATAAATGGATGAGTCAATGGATGAATAACTAGAAAAAAATTTCACACCATATTAAAAGCTATTTTCCCTGAGCACTTATATAGAAATATCTGGCATGTATGGGAGATTTCTGCCTAAAACTCTTCATTATGTGCAAAAAATCAAGCCTTGCCATCTCTCTTGACAATCTGAGCTTCTGACAGCAGTAGATTTATTTGAGGTGAATTTGCATCTTCCTCCTTAGGCATTATACTTTTTTCCGTGTCATTCTTTGTCTACCCCTGCTGTGGTTTAATGGATGCCAAGCCCATTAAAGAGTACAGAGTCTGCCTGGCTGGTGTGGCTCAATTGATTGAGCATATTCCTATGCACCAAGAGGTTGCTGGTTCGATTCCTGGTCAGAGCACATGCCCAGGTTGTAGGCTAGATCCCCAGTAGAGGGTGTGCAGGAGGAAGCCGATCAATGTTTCCCTCTCATTGCTGTTTGTATCTTTCTCTCTCCCTCTTCCTTCCTCTCTCTCTAAAATCAATATAAACATTTTTTTTATAAAAAGAACACAGAATCTGCAGTGTATTTATAATCTACATGTGTAAATGGGCACACCCCATTGAAAAAATACTAAGTGGCCTACATTATACTTGTATCAAGGACCATTATTTCTCGGACTTTTGTTTTATATAGCCAAAAACAAAAACAAAACAAAAAAAAAAAACACCATTAAATTAGCAATAGCAGCCCTTACATAAATAAATAAAATGAGGAGCAGGGGACAGATAAACTCCTGTTATTTCCTGAACTGACCAAAGTGGAACCTGGGCATTTGTAGTATTATTGCCAGATACTATATGTGAAATATGTCTCAGCAAAAAGTGGACCTAGATGTAGACGAGGCAGAGACCACCCTGTGGGTCAGGTGCCATGTGACCCCTGGGCAAACTTTTCTGTCAACACTTCTTGGACTCCAGCCTACTTTTCTGAAATTTTCCTCCTTCCAGAAAGGATTTTCTACCAGACTCATCCCCTAATTGCATGTTCTCTTGGGTCCTGGTCAACTTTTCATTATCAGTACCTGCTATCTTATTTTTCTTGGAAATCATGTCTTTTCTCCCCACTGAATTGTAGTAATGATTATTTCTCCCATAATTCTCCTCAATCCCACCTCAAGCCCTGTACCAAGCCATTACCAGCCCTTAAGGTAGGATTTGCATTAGTGCTTATTCTGCACAAATTCCCGCTGACTTAAAACAAAACAAAACAATAATGGGCCAGACCTACAGCAAGACTTGTTAAGTGGGTGTCACCAGGGAGAGTGAACCAAACCATTGATTACTGAATGCTGTGGACAGGGGAGGGAGTCCTTCACTGGGAGCTGTGAGGACAGAAATGAAACAGAAAGAAAGAGTAGAAAGACAAGTGGTTGGTCCCTCACACCTCCTCATCTCACCTTGGGCTCTGCTTCTGTTCTATGTGCATTCACAATGAGCTTGCCTTCAGCATTTTGAGGTATCACAATGAGGGCACAATTGTCATATCCAAATAAGCTAAAGCTCAGGAAAGCTTTTAAAAGAGTTTTAAACTACTTAAAAGGGAACACATCTATGGTTATCTAATAATTAAATGTCTCTTAGAGCTGGAGATTTGGTGTGCTGGACAGCAGAACCTCTCAAACTTTCTGTCAGGTAAACCAACTGTGTTTTGTTTCTCCTCCAGTTTGTTTTTTCTTGTGTGTGTGTGTTTAATTTATTTCAGAGAGGAAGGGAGAGGGAGAGAGAGATAGAAACATTAATGATGAGAGAGAATCATTGATCAGCTGCCTCCTGCATGCTCCCTAATGGGGACAGAGCTTGCAACCCAGGCATGTGCCCTGACCGGGAATCCAACTGTGACCTCTTGACTCATAGGTCAATGTTCAACCAATGAGCCACACTGGCTGGGCTCCAGTTTGTTTTTTTTAATACAGTAATAGGAGAGGCACCTTCTGATCACAAACGTGGCTATCACAGCACTGTCACATTGCTCTGAACGTTTTTAAACCCTTTCTTCTAATTTCTCTACTTACCTCATTGCCGATCAGTGATAAATGATCAGAGATGAGCACAGACCCATGGACTGGCTCTGTTCTCAATTTATTCCTGACTCTCCACAATCACTGGCTGATGAGAGCTGAGGTCACCTCCAGCACTCTCCAAGAACACCTATGCAGCATCCATCCTCCAATAAAGGGAGATGAACAACTATGGTTTGGAGTAGTCTTCCCATTTCACAGATGAGGACATGGAAAGTCAGAGATGGAGTCATGGGGTGGGTAGTCAACAGCCAATGAGCAAGAATATAGGACTCCTTGATTCACTGGTTTGTTCCATGAAAAAATGTCACTAAGAAATATTTGTTTAATGCTGCTTAGTCATTTCACAATACTCATTAAAGCAGCAAATGAGAGTTCCAAGAAATCCTGCAGAAAAGACACTTGTTTGAATTGTGTTTCCCAGATATGTTTCACCAGGAATCACTTAACAATATCTAAACATTGGAAAAGATTCTACTACCCCATCTATCTGATTCATAAATGGACATTACAGCACAACTTATGAAGATTCACCAGCTAGATCTAGAGGTCTTACCTTGGTGAATGAACTAGACCACAGCACATTAGATTTTGCAAGTCTACTTTTTGATAATATCATACTGAGTAACAAAAACGAGTGACAGTTGGATATTGCTCAAAAGTGCTCAGAAAATGCCAATTTCTGAGGTCTCCTATCATAACTGGGAGAGTCTGACAACCAGCCACTGCTCACTGGATTGAAGGACCTGGGATCCTGATGAAGCTATGCCCTTTCTTGTAATTCCAATGTTCCCTAGAGTTAATATTGTGTGTGTGCATGTGAGTGTGTGCATATGTGTGTATGTGAGTGTGTGTATAGACTATGAGTCAAAAGCGACTAAAAGAGGTAGCACTTGGTTCTATATACAAGATGTGTTATCTGTGGTTAGCAGATATTGGGTACAGTTTTCTGGGGCCATGTAAAGCATGTGAGCTCTAAATCGCTAAACATGTTTATTTGAAGTATATTTTTTAAAAATAGGACTGTGATAATTTGAGTTTAGTGTCATCAAATGGCCCCAGACTGCTGGGAAGAGGAAACATCATGGAGACTACTTCAGGCCGAGCCATAGGGGCTGTCTTTGGCCCATTTATATAACAGACCCACTGTGGCTTTTCCAAGATGATATAGCAAGAGAAAGATAAAACTGGAACATGAACCCAGATTAACACTTGTCATTCCATCAGACACATGGTGTATATGCCATGCCTTACAATAGTACATTTTCTGGCATACCAATTTTACATTTTCAAGTGCTATAAAGGAATCCAGTAAAACAAATTTTGAAAGAGTAGTCATTGACCTTGCTCTCTGAAATGCACTGAGAACAGTGGATTAATGATAGAACTAGATTAGGGCAGGAAGATGGAAGGAAGAAAGGGAGGGAAGGTAAGGGAGAGGGTGGAAGAAAAGGATGAAAGAATGGAGGGAGAGAAGAGAGGGAGAGAGAAAAAGAAAAGAGACACATAGAGCTTGCCAATCTGAAACACTATGCCACTTACTATGCCACTAGTAACACCAGAAATACATTGCAAAATTAATTTTTAAATGCTTTAAAAACTCACCCCAATGTGTCTTAACTGCACATTCATTCCCCCTCCTCTTTCTTTGTATTTACCTTTAACTTGGACTTCATTTGAGTATGAGAATAAAAACAAACAAAGCCTCTTTTTCTTCTATCCCAGAACAGTGTGCGTTGCATGAAATTCATCTCATTGGCAACTTACAAAGGAAGAGGGAAAGACTTGGCTTTGCTAAGTTAAGGCAGATTCTCAAAATATAAGTTGCCATAAGCTGTTGAATTTAACCTGCTAGAGGTCATTGTGCTTTGACCTCCATACCTTATTTTTTTTCAGTGCCTGTACTTACCTTGTTCCCTTTCACACTGGCATCCCTTGCATGCAAGAATGTTCAGCTCACATAGCTTGTGGCACTGTCCAGAAACTAGCAAAATGATGTGTCACCTATGATTATCCACCTGCCTCAGGGAAGAAGTGCACAAATGAGGGCTTAGAGCTTAAAAACATTAATTAGAATTGGAGTCAATAAGAAGAGGTGTTTCTAAATATTTCTTCCCAGGTGCTTAACTTCTAGCAGGTGCCATTCCCTCTATGGCTTCAGTTTTCTTGTTGTAAACATGGGAAGGGGACAAAGCTGATTATAAATTAAGTACCTACAATGCACCAAGGATGTAAATTACACCATCACATTTAATTCTTGTGATAACTTTGTAGATGAGGAAAACAAACAAAAATACTCAAAAAGGAAGATTATTGTGCCCAAAGTTACATTGTAATTAAGTATCAGAAACCTTCCTCAAATGTGTGTCCAAGTGACTTCAAAACCTGTGTAGTGTATAAGACCCCACATAATAGCTATCTTGACAACTGTCCAAAGAGAGAGGTGCATTTCAAACCTTCTAAGTCCAAAACAGAACTCTAGATTTTTCCCTACAACACCTGTCCCAGAATTTCCCAGCTCTTAATTGGTACCACCATACCCCCACTTAATCTCAAATTCTGGAATACATTGTTGCCTCTTCTTGTCCCTCATCATCTCCATCCATCTGTTCAACCTGTCAGCTGCTTCTCTGGACTTGAGCTTCATGACACTGTTCACCTTGCTGTCTTCTATACCCCGCCCTGGACAAAGCCATTCTCTACCTCACCCAAACCTTTCCCTCCTATTGCTCTTCCTCCTCTCACACTGACATTGCTCCTTCAACCTTTGACAATGATTGAAGATAGATAGATGATGATGATAGATGATAGCTAGATAGCTAGCTAGATAGATATTGTAATTATAACAATCCACATCATTTCCCTGCTTGGAATCCATCACTGGATTCCCACTGTACTTCCAATGAGCTAAAATCATTATTATGGCCCTCATAGTTCTACATGGTCCAGACTGCCTTTCCTCCAACTATCTTGCTCAGATCCTCTTCTCACTCCATTTCTTTTTCTTAAACAGTTCAAGGTCACTTTTTTATAACCTTTATGCAAACCTTTCTCTCTTCTTGGAATAATCTTCCTTTATAGTCTTCACAGTTTTATTTCCTTTCATCATTGAAGTTTCACTATAAAGGTCTCTTCTTCAGAGAGGTATCTGGTGGCCATGAATCAGTCCTTCACATAATCATAATTCCCATAGTTTTCTTGTTTATGTACTTTTTCTTTTAATTTATGTATTCAACTATCTCTGGCTTTCCTCACTAGAATGTGAATAAGGATTTTATCTTTTTAATTTTTAATTTGAAAAGCACTTAGAACAGTGCATATGCAGTTTGGCTTCATTTGGTAATGTTATACGTGTGCATCTCCTATAATATAGTAATTTCACACCGAGGGCCCTATCTTAAAGTAACTTGTGTATATGCACACTAGGGTACATTTATAAGAATATTTAAGCAGCATTGTTCATAATGGCAAAAATTTGCTAATAACTAAATTGTCCATGGATAAATAAATTTGGTATAGCCATTGAATGGAATATTACATAGCAATGAAAATAAACTATGGTGTAGCAACCACATGGATGAATCACAATAATAATGTTGAGGGGAAAAATAAATCATAAAACAATACATCCCATATAGATCTATTTATATAAAGTACAAAAGGATGAAAATGAAGCAATTCACATTTTAGGGATGCATAAATACAGGGTTTCATCCCAAAATGTTTACACACTTTAACAGCTGATAGCTCAATTGATGTATCTTTCTTTTCAGATTTAACCCATTGGAATGAATAATTATTCAAAGTGTGTATACATTTTTGGGGGACACTCTGTATTTGATAAATACTTTTTCATAGCAATTGTATCAACTTGTTAACCTACAAACTATCACAGAGTTCATATTGAGCTATGTTTTGCCAAAACTTTGCAATGCAGCTACCTTTAGTTTTGTCATCATAAATGTGAAATTATAGCCCGGTGCACAAAATTCATGTACCAGGTAGGGGGGGGTTGACCCTCAGCCCAGCCTGCACCCTCTCCAATCTGGGACCCCTCGAGGGATGTCTGACTGCCCGTTTAGGGGATCGGGCCTAAACGGGCAATTGGACATCCCTCTCACAATCCAGGACTGCTGGCTCCCAACTGCTCGCCTGCTTGCCATCCTGATTGCCCCTAACCGCTTCTGCCTGCCAGCCTGATCACCCCCTCACCACTCCCCTGCCAGCCTGATTGATGCCTAGCTGCTCCCCTGCCAGCCCGTTTGCCCCTAACTGCCTTCCCCTGCAGGCCTAGTCACCCCTAAATGCCCTCCCCTGCAGGCCTGGTCACCCCTAACTGCCCTCCCCTGCAGGCCTGGTATCCCCTAACTGCTCTCCCATGCAGGCCTGGGTCCCCCCCAACTGCCCTTCCCTGCAGACCCAGTCACCCCCAACTTCCCTCCTCTGCCAGCCGGGTCACCCCTAACTGCCCTCCCCTGCAGGCTTGATCGCCCCCCAACTGCCCTCCCTTGCAGGCCTGGTCCCTCCCACTGTCCTCTCCTGCTGGCCATCTTGTGGTGGCCATCTTGTGTCCACATGGGGCAGGATCTTTGACCACATGGGGGCAGCCATCTTGTGTGTTGGAGTGATGGTCAATCTGCATATTACTCTTTTATTAGATAGGATAGAGGTCTGGTGCATGGGTGGGGGCCAGCTGGTTTGCCCTGAAGGGTGTCCTGGATCAGGGTGGGGGTTCCCTTGGGGTGTGGGGCATCCTGGGCGAGGGGCCTGCAGTGGTTTGCAGGCTGGCCACGCCCCCTGCCGACCCAAGCAGAGGCCCTGAGATCTGGGATTTATTTATCTTCTACAATTGAAACTTTGTAGCCTGGAGTGGAGCCAAGTCTTCTGCTTGCTCTGTGGCGGCAGCCATTTCTGTTGGGATTTATGTATCTTCTATAATTGAAACTTTGAAGCCTTAAGTGGAGGCCAAAGCAGGCCAGTGCTGCAGAAGCTTGGCTTCCTCCATCGCTGCAGGCAACCCTAGCCTCCTGCTCTCTCCAGCTCTGTGGCTGCCGCCATTTCTGTTGGAATTTATTTATCTTCTATCATTGAAACTTTGTAGCATTGAGTGGAGGCCTGGGCCGGCAAGGGCAGGCAGAAAGCTTGGCTTCCTCCATTTCTGGGGAAACCTAAGCCTCCGTCCTGCTCTCTGTGGCTGCAGCCAACTTGGTTGGGTTTATTTGCATATTCCCTCCTGATTGGCTGGTGGGCGTGGCTTGTGGGTATAGCGGAGGTACAGTCAATTTGCATATTACTCTTTTATTAGATAGGATTTGAGCATTACTTTGAATTTCTGATTGCTAATGAGAATGACAATATTTTGTGTACTGCTTTATGACTGTTTCCTATTATGGGAAATATACTTTTGTGCTTTTTTATTATCTACAGTGATTTTGCTAACTTTTTATTGATTTCACGGAGCAGTCATATATTTTGTGTATTAATGCTTTATGAGACATGTGTTACAACTAACTTCTTTCCATTTTGATTTGTCTTTTCAATCTTTATATTTTGATCAAAAACTTTTTAATTTAATGTATTTATATTTGTCAATCTTTTTTAAGTTGAATGTTTGATTCCTTGAGCATCTGTGTGTCCATTATCATATCCAATGACTGCTGACCTTCAATGTTGATGCTAAGGAGCCAGTTATCCTACTGTCAGTTTTCCAAGGTTTTACTTAATGTCTTCTCATTCCAGTTAGTGGTTCTAGAGTCTCAGTCGGGTGTCTCTGAGAGTGAACTTACCTTCATTTATCTTGGTTGAGTTTATTGGGCTTCAGTGTCTAAAATTTACATTTTCAACAATTCTTGAATGTCTTTAGTCATTGTCTTACTGAAAATTGTCTTGTTTCTGTTATCTGTTTCTGATGCTGTCTAGGCTGTTCTATACCTAGATACTTTGTTCTCTCATATCTTCTCTTTGTTGAATACTGGTAATGTTTTTACACATTATCTTCCAGTTCATTAGCTCTTTCTTTAGTTCTTAGTAATTATTTTTGTTTAGTACATAGTTATTTATAAATTTTAACAAACTAAAAACTTTTAGTTTTGATTACTAAAAGTTCTATTTAAATGCTTTTAAGGTCTCCTTTGCCATGTTTATAGTCTCTTGTTCCTTACTTATGTTTTCAAACATCTGCTTTATTTCTTACTTCATAAAATATGTTTGGAAATTCTGTATTTTGTAATTCTAAACCTGAAATCTTTGCAGGTATGGTCATCCTATTTGTCATGTTCACTGTTTCTCATGTACTTTGTTAGGATGGTGTTTCTATACCTTTTTAATTATTTTTATGAAGAGAGAGAGAGAGAGAAGGAGGACACCCTGGAGTGTCTGTATTCCTTGGTCCCTTAGCTTCTTTGAGACCATCTGTGTTACTTCACTGAGATTTGGAGTTTAAGTCAGCTATCTGGGAGACATCAGCAATAGACCATTTGAATTAAAAGACTGAGGTTTAACATGACATAGACAGTTAAATATCTGACCAGAACCCATGGGAAATATTGATTGTGAATTCTTAAGATGGAATTTTTTCCTTTTCCCAGCCAAGGTCAAGATAGGCAATCCACTTCAGTGGGGGCTTTATTTAACACTAATCTTTCTACTGAGGGTTTAGGCTTTTAAGATCTCATCTTTATGAAGGCTTCCTATTAGAATTCCCACCTTGGGCAGGCCTTGGACTTTATTTCCTGTCTCCCTGGCAGACATCAAAATGCAGGCTCAAGGTCACCTGATCAAAGCTGACCTTGGCACTTTCTCACTTTCAGGGTTGCCACCTTTATCTTATTTTGGTTTTGAGATTATTTAACTCATGAAGCTCAGCACCCTTTTTCCCACTTCAATCAACACAACTCCTTTTTAAATATTTTTTTAAATGAATTGCCTAAAATGTTTTTGCATTAAAATAATCTGCAGTTAAGAAAAAATGAGGTGGAATGAAAACAAAGAAGGAAATAAAGAAAAAGCACCCATATATTATACTATATATTTACATTTACCTCCTGAATTTTTAAAGTAACCCTATAATACAAATATGTTAATCACTAATAAAAAAAACTTATGGGCATTATTTTGTCAATGACTAGATAATCTTCTACCCTAGGATGTAGGCATGTTGTATTTTGCATTTAGTTGTCTGGTATTTGAGTTGTTTCCGCTCTTCTAATATTGTAAATGTTGCAATGATTATATTTTTTCCAGGGAACATACATTTCTAATTATTAACAACTAGAGGCCCAATGCATGAAATTCGTGCAAGAGTAAGCCTTCTTTCCCCCAGCTGCCGGCACCAGCTTCCCTCTGGCACCCAGGACCTGGGCTTCCCTTGCAGCCCCACTTCGTCTAGAACAGGGGTCCTCAAACCTTTTAAACAGGGGGCCAGTTCACTGTCCCTCAGACCATTGGATGGCCGGACTATAGTTTAAAAAAAACAACTATGAACAAATTCCTATGCGCACTGCGGGCCCGGGATGAGTCGGCTGCTAAGCAGGACAGGCAATGGCACCCGGCGGGCCAGATAAATGTCCTCGGCGGGCTGCATGTGGCCCACGGGCCGTAGTTTGAGGATCCCTGGGACTCTAGAAGGTCATCCGGAAAAATGTCCAGAAGGACATCCGGTCTAATTAGCATGTTATGCTTTTATTATTATACTGGTAGATTCTTAATAATCTATGAAACTTATTGCAATTTTGTAATTGTACCTACTGTGTGCTTTATTACCGATATACATTAAATATGTAAATTCAGTGAAAGAATGTTAAAAAATTAAGTGCCTGTGAATGGATAATCAAATTGATAAAGACCATTATACACACATAATCATATATTATTAAAATACTAGTAGTCCTGCGCATGAATCTGTGCACCAGTAGCTCTCTGTGGGGCCTGGCCGCTCCGCGCCCACTGCCAGAGGCTCTCCGCGGCCCAGAGGCCCATCCACGGCTGGGCGTGGAACACTTGCCTCATCGCTGGGGTGATGAGGCAAGTGTTCCCCACTCCACCCGCCCCCGGCCACTCCGTGCCCGCTGCCCAGAAGCCCTCCGTGGCGCGGGTGGAATGCTTGCCTTGTCGCCGCAACGATGAAGCAAGCATTCTGCCAGGCTGCTCACACTGCCCGCTCTCAGCAGCCAACCCCCTGGGACAGGGGGACTCCAGAGGGGCTGAGAGGACTGGGCACTGCCATCTTGTGGTTATGAGCGCTTCCCTTTTTGTGATGGAGTGACAGTTAATTTGCATATTATCCTTTTATTAGATAGGATGTGTTAATACATGCATATTAAGTATGTGACTAATAGCATAATGACATCAGTGTGGAGGAAGTGTGAGTGGCAGCTCTGTGTGTATGAGAGTGTGAGTGTGTGTGAGTACATGTGAGTGCATCTGAATGTGTGTGATTGCATGTAGGTAGATGCACTTAACCACCATGTTTGGGAGCAAATGTAGGTGTGAGTGACTGTATGCATGTGTGTCCATATGTGTGTCAAAATGAGAGAGTGTTTAAGCCAAAGGTTTCTCAAAGCTGAGGTTATGGAACCAGTCAGAGGAATAAATATATAACCAACTATGAAAAATGAGTATTATTTTCTCTCCTACATGTGAGGAAATGAAAAATCATTTGGGAAGAATTTTTAAACTACAGCTTCTCCCTATACCCTATTCTTAGAAATTCTGATAACAACTGGTTTGCAGCTCTTTGGGCGATCTGTGAGCTCTGTCAGGTTTGTGCTATGCTGAATATTTCCAGATGTCTGGATATTAATCAAGATGAACTTAGAAACTGGTGAGTGAGAGGCTTTGTATTCAAACTCAGTTCCGGTCTGGAGCAGTATTGGAAACTACAACCATAGCCAGACTGTAGATTCTGCTCTTTCTCTGGATACCTAGTCATAATCAGAAAACATGGGCTTTAAACAACATCCTGCTGCATTGACAAAGAATTGCAAACAGTAGCCTGATAGACTTCCCAGGTTTTGTGCAACAATAAAAAATATATAGGAAAGGGGACTTAGCTCCCAGACCTCCCAAACACATGTCCTCCATCACCCCACCCCCAGAGAAAAAGTTATTTTCATTTAAAAGGTATTTTGACATTGATTAGCTGAGACTAAAGCCCCACATAACTCAACTTCTTAAAAATGAAGTCAGAGCTAACGGCTCTTCCTGGATTCAGCCAAAGAACTGGTGAGCAGCATCTAAAGGAACATCTGTCTTTTCATATGTATGAACAGTTCTTAATAGAAATCCTATAGGATTCTTGAGATTCATTATGAAAGAAAATCTGTATGATCATTCTGAAGACCATCTGTTTTGGGTTTAGGATCCTCACCTAGCTGGGCTTCCTGGAGCGCTGGGTCCAAAAACAAACAAACAAACATGCTGTGAAAACTTATACACTGTTGAGTCCCCCCCACACCCCACCTCACCTCAGATTAATAATGCAGATGCCTTTCTTTTTCCTCAATAGAAATGTGGTTCAGAAAGAGCTGAAGTTTTTCCACTCCATTTGGATGATTTTCGTCTCTTTGAAGTAATGCTACCTTAGAGCCAGGAACAATTTTGGAGATCTAAAGCTCTGGCTATCAACAGTGGGAAACTTATTTTTATCAGCTCTTTTTTCCCCCTCATTTGATATATTATTGGGCTCTTAAAATATCGGTTGAATACCATGCAAAGGAATATTTGTCAAGCTGTCAGCACCTTGTGATTAATATGAATGTGGCTGAGAAAAATAAAACCCAGAAAACACAGTTGATATTATTTGGGTTTTGAAACCACTGGGGCATCAAAGTCTTTCTTGATGTTGCTGTGAAATGTTAGCAAAGCAATTACATTTTCCACTGTCTCTTCTAAGAGAGCCATCATGAGGAAAACTCGGCAACTTTGTGAGATACAGAGATGCCACTGGAGAAAGTTATTATTGAAAACTCAGAAAGCAATATCATAATAGAATTGAAGCGACCTCTTCATCTATGTAAAAAAGGCATCAGATGAAGAAAACGAGGGAAAATCTATTTTCCCCCTACATTCTAGTTAAGAGGTCATTTCCAATTGATTTATCAGTGCTACAAGCCCACCCTTCTCCTGCCAAATGCCTGTAAGCATTGAAACAACATTTTCTAGTTGAGAAAGGGACATGACATTTTCCCACTCTCCCATCTATTTTTAAAATATCTTATTGATTTCAGAGAGGAAAGGAGAGGGAGAGAGAGAGACAGAAACATCAGTGATGAGAGAGAGTTGATCAGCTGTCTCCTGCATGCCCTCCACTGGGGATAGAGCCCGAAACCTGGACTTATGCCCTGACTGGGAATCAAACTATGACCTCCTGGTTCATAGGTTGACACTCAACCATCTGGGCATCCCATGTATTCTTTCCTATGTCCTCTCTCATTCTCTATTTTCTGTTACTGAGCCAGTACCCCTTATTCCTTCAAGATATAAACTTAAAGCTAGAATACTGAAGTAGGCAGATATCCTTCCTGTAATCATGAGCCTGAGATTTGGATAGGAAGGTAAGAAGAACAAATTCTGCTCTCTACTGCTTATTAACTGTGTGATATCATGTGAGTCGATCATCTAGGCAGAATGTCAGCTCCCAAATGAGGATGTAGGGTCTATAGCATAATCCTGGTCCCCAAATGAAACACAAGTGCATCACAGATATGGGTTACATATATCATAGAACACGATTTGTAAGAACCAAGATTTGTATGCTGTATTTTTTCTTCTGTATTACTGTTCTCTCTGAAATGAGATTTTTAAGCCCCTCCAAGCAAAACACCAAGTTTATGTTTTTCCTACCTTTTGCTAGAGCCCAGTTTTGATCTAGGAACATAGCAGTGGCCTGTTAGCATTGATGCTTGTTGAGGTGACTTGATTCAATAGTTGAAATAGTTACACTCACTCTTTCTTCATTGGCTCCTCTTGAAGCATTTCCATTTCATTTTCAACAGTGACCATACATACTCCCTGAAAAATTCAGTCAAGTAAGGCCAGATACAGCCACATCCTCTCTTCTACTTCTGCTTTAGGCATTAATAAACACTAAAAAGGACATTTGATCTCATTGTCAATTCTAAACAACCCCTGAATGTACTGGAAGATGCTCTTCAAATGCTAATATGATGCTTATCCTACAAGACCATTTTTAGACCAAGCACTCCAGATTCTTATGCCTACATGGTCCGCTGGTTGAGGTACCCTGATTTTGGAAACTTAAGATTCATGTGCCAAGCACACCTCTGATGCTGCCACTTCCAGAAGGAAACAAAGGAGTAAAGCTGAGCTGGGAGGCATCCATGTTCTGATGGAAACAAATGACATTGAGATGAGACATGTGGATGACTAGGGAATCATGTAAAATGTCTAGAAAATACAACATATTTTGTATGTGCAATCAAACCTAAAGGTAATGAGAAGGAGTCCTGAGATACTTGTGCAACTCTATAACTAACAAGGGGTGGGCAATCTTGGATGATTCCTTTGCTTTTGGATTATCACTGGGTAGGACAAGGATTTGGATAGGAAAGTAAGAAACACAGGAGATGCAATGATTTCAGGGGCCCTGCCAGCTGTGCCATTCTACTCCAGTAAAGTGTGGATTTTACAGCAGACTGCATATCATCTTCTTTCTGGCTGTGTAGACACACCATTAATCCTCAGGTGCATGGCTCTATTGGTAGGAGGAAAGGATCATCAAATCAGAAAAAAAAATCTAAGAATGTTAGAAGCTAGAAAAGAAAGAAAAGCTTATTTATCTGTTATAGTTCATTTCACATGTAGAGGGAGTTAAGATGGGAAAAGTATACCTCAGAAGGTAATTACATATTGTCTGCAATCAATAGAACACACTGGGGAGGGAAAAGCTACTTGTATTACACTCAGAATTAGAGGCTTCACATTGCTGCTTGAATTGTCTTTGGTCACAGCAGCTGCAGCAATGCTGAATGAAGCCCTAGCTTACTCCAAAGTTCCAACTCCAGCTCTGTCTTTTCTGCCAATCTCTACACTCCGACAGCTGGAAGCATTGGGTCCCAACCACCATTTAGGTCCTATTCAAACATTGCGATCAGTCACACAGTGTGTTGGGACTCATTTGTCACTATTACTATTTATATATTGAAGGGTTAATTTGAAATATACAAATCAGTGAGGTTGTTCATAACTCCACCTGCTTGCATTGTGAAATGATTGTAGGGTGAGAGAGGGTGTGATGGAATTAGATTTAGTGGACTAATAGCTGTGTTTAGCACAGTATTCTCACAGGACTGTGACACACATGTGTGGGAGCTAGCATGTGTCACAATGAGAAGAGCATGCCAATCACTGGGCTGATGGACAGGTGCCTCCACTGCTACAGGTTCAGGAAAGACATCTGCTCTACTTGTGGTCCTCAAGTGTCACATTACCATGTTCCAGATGCCCAAGATGGAACCCTCAGAGTCATCTTCACTTTCTCCATTGCATAGGTCAGTGCTCTTGTGATTGTAGGTGATAGGAACATAGTTCCAAAAAAACTTTGTAACAGAGCAAATATATACCGATCTGGGGACCTGAATTACAGCTTCTGAATCAGCTGGGTTGAGGATTCTAACAATATCATCAGTGTTTGCTTCTCTTTTACCCCTCTCTTGACTCTGATCTTCCCTGGGCCAGCTTCATTCTGACTATTGCTGTCCGTTTGGAGAATATGGCAAATGGTGGCTCTGGGGTTAAGTCATTCTTATGTTTTCCATAAGAAAAGACAGATTCCCATTCCAGTGTTTTCAGAAATCCTATGGCAGTCTACACTAGCTGTATATGAGCACATGTCTACCACTCAACCTCAACAAAATGGCATGCTCTATTCACCAACCTAGGTTCCATCCCTTTCCTCAGTTTGTCCATGTGAATTGTCATGCAATTTTACCAGTGCATGAGAGAAAGTTGGTGAGCATCAGGAAAGTGACAGATAATGGTACATCCATATTTATTCTACATGGTAGATAATGAACTAACAGGCCTTATAGATTTTACATCTTAAATATCCATTGGTCATTTTCTTCAAATTTCATTGCTATTGCCTGAGTTGAGGTTCTTATAATCTCTTATTAGTCAGTTACCATAGCTTGGTAACTGGTTTCCTGTATCTTTTCAATATCTGGTCCATAACCTCGGCACTTTTCTTGACAACCCCCTACCAATTCCTTTTCATGTGCATTATCTTTGAGACAGGCTAACCTATTAATCATTCTCCAAGCTTATTAATTTTGATGTTTCATATCTTTGCACAGACTATTGAGAACCTTTCCTCCTTGTCTACCTGTGGAAACCACTGTTTATATGTCAACAAAAATGGATGAGAGATGATTTCCCTTCCCACATGCTCTTCTAGAAATGTTGCAACTATGTCACCAAGAGAGAAGCCTACATCCCCTCCATTTTAATCTGGGTGGCTTTGTGATTCATTTATAACCTACAGGATGGGCAGGAGAGATTTCTGAGACTTCTGAGTATAGCTGATAAAAGATGTGAAGCTTCTGCATTGTTAGTGGGACTTGCCTTTGGGGCTCTGAACTGCCATATGAGGAAGCTCAGCTACATAGAAAGGCCATGTGTAGGTGTTCCAGCTGTCTGCCCACATCAACTGCATGCCATCAAGAGAACCTGGCTCTTGATTACTCCAGGCCCCAGCCATCAAGTTATTCCAGTCTTCAAATCTTGCCAGCTGAGGCCCTCAATATTGGGAAACTGGGACAAACCTTCCTCTATGAGATGATCAGATTCCTAAGGCACAGAACCAGTAAATGAACGAACTTCTCTTATCCAACCTTCCGATGCTCCTTCTCACTAAACAATCTACTTTTGGTTTCTCTCCTTTGCAATGATTTCCATCCATCTATCTTGTTGCTCACACTCTTCTTTCACACTTGAACCTGGCTAAATATTTCTCATCATTCAGAATTAAGGGGATACTTTTTTCCAGAGAATCTTTACTAAGGGAATTAGGAAACATCTTAATCTGAGTCTATTAGTGCACTGAGCAATTTAATAAGGCTATCTATTAATTTTCTGATCCCAGCAACTTTCTAGGGAACTACCCAGGGAACCAGGGGCCAAATATTTTTAGTTCTTATGCAGCTATGATATGCCCTATATACTGAGACTCATGTTAATATTCATTCAGTTGAGAAAAACTATCATATTCCCATTTCTTTCAAGTACAATATCTTATTTAATGCCTCATAATCATTCTGAAAGATAGATTATTAGAGCCATTGAAGAATCTCAGAGGACCTTGTGATAACCAAAATTATGTCTTTCCTTCTGATAATACAAAATCCTTCAGAAACACACAGAGCAAAAGCCGAATGAAATCATTACTTTGGCTTTAAGTGGAAAAAAACCTGGTTGGGATGGGCTGTTCACTTTTCAGTTCTGTTTTATTTGTTTTTGTCAACTATTGACTGAGACTTTCACTCAATATGCAAACTTATCTGATTGTCTTCACCAAATTTATCACTTGCTAATATATTATCTGACAACTGTATGGACATAAGTTACCTAATGCATTTTTAAAAAGTCAACTAAGATTTTCACTAGCTTGCATGTTAGAAATTGAACCCTCCTTCCATAACACCCACGTATCTAGATTTTTCTGAAAAGCTGAAAAATTAAATTTCATACCCATTTTGACTGAACCATTGCCATCATCCACAACTCCTTCTAGTTACTATCTATTAAGGGCTAATCCTTTGTCAGGCACTGAGCTAAACATTGTGCAAGTGTTTCCTCATTTGGTTCTCATGGGAGAGAACCTGATTTATAGCCATTTTACAGAGAATAAAACCAATTTCTAGAGCAAGTCAATAAATCACCCAAGGATAGAGCCACTGGGTATCTATGTTAGAGTTTTAATAAAGATCTCTCAGACCAGAAGTTATCCACAAAACTAGTAAGCTCCTCAAAATAAGCTCTCAAGTTTAATTACTCCATTAAAATTCCATATATTTTAGAACAGGAGGGGCTAGGACCCAGCACACAGAGAGGACTCAACAGATGCTCAGTGAATACAGGAAAGTACCTCCTGTCTAACAGCATTTCTCACCACCTTGTGAGTTGTACCTAATTTTCTAAGGAGAGTCCTAGACTCTGGTGGTGTAAGCAGCTTATTTAGCATCACGGTCTTGCTAGGTGGCTGAACAGGGATTAAAACAGATCTCCATCTAAATCCCCTGCACTTTTGAAAAGCAACTACCTACTCTCCCCAGGTATTGGGAGAACAAATGATGTGGAAAATTTGCTATGGAAGCCTCCTCAAAAAAGCATAATTGACTATATAAATATAAAGCATGACGTTTACTACAATATTGCCTGCTTTTCCCAAAAGGCTTTTGCTCTACCTAATCAAAGTGATTATCCAGCTGCTGTTTGTGGCAGAGTGAAAGGAGGCAGGCCACCCAAAGTGGTGGAGAATTGTCTCCAAGACAAACTCTTAGATTGAATTTTGGGACAAGGTTAGCGGGCACTACTGCAGCTGCCATATTTCAACCCAAGACATCGCTCTCTCATGGACAGAGAGCTTTGCTCTTAAGCAGTGGTATGACTTCAGGCAAGTGACAGGTACTCCATGAGACTGAATTTTCTCATTTCTAACAGGAGAGCAATGATATGCCTCTCACAGGCTTATTAGGTGATAACTAACAAGGCTAAGAGCAGGGCTGGCAGTCAGGCTGCTAGGGGTGGAGCCCAATTCTCCCACTCATGAACTCCTGCTCTGGGCATATTACTAACCCTTCCTGCCCTTCATCTCAAGTGGGGATAATAACAGTGTTAAAGAACAGTGCCAATAATAACTATTAGAAGAGTTAATGGATGGAGAGCTCTAAGAACCATGTCAGCACAGCTCAGCTCTGATCTAGGTGCTCAAGTACTGTTGGGTCTGGAGGATTTAAAATGACCTTACATATAGGTGACACCTAGCACAGTGTGTGACACTACCCCTAGACGCAGTGGCTTTCCAAGTCCACATTCTGCATATGTTGTCATGAGCCCTGTTTATTTCATCTTCACAACCATCCTCTGAGGCTGGGGCTGGGCATCCTCCTCTGTTGGGCTTACCTGTCACCTCTGCCAGATGTCAGGGGACTCCCACCTCAGTCGGACCTTTACTATGTCTGGCGGCCTGCTGTCTCCCTTAGGCTCCCAAGGGGCATGACAAGCAGAGCTTAACTGCACACCTGAGCTCAACCTGGGCCTCCCTCACCCTTGTATCCTGCGGCTGTCTCATCCTGGGTGCAGGGGCAGCCTGTGCAGACATTATAAAGATCCCTTTAGCTAAGGGTCTTGCATTCATTCCAAAATGGGTCCCTCTGAACGCTGATCTACAGACAGACCTGGCAGTGTGTTGGGTATTTTGTTTTTGTGTTTTTGTTGTTGTTATTGTTGTTGTTGTTATTTTTAATGTCACAGTTAAGTGAGATGGATAAATACTGCAGAGTTCTTTTTCTTCTTCAAGATACACAATTCATACTAATATTTTACCTTCTAAAATATCTGGCAGAAATCTTGCAATATTTTTCAAACTTAAATGACTCATGATTCCCACGCTTTTTTGTTGCAATAGCACTTATGTAACTTACTTTATTTTTATTATTGAGACTATTACAGATGTCCCCATTTTCCCCGCCTCTGCCCACCTCTACCCACCCCCACCCCCACCCCATTTCTGGCCATCAACACACATTTGTCTGTCTATGTGTTGTGTATATCTGTTGTTGTTTTTTTGTTGTTGTTGTTAATCTCTTCACCTTTTTTCATCCAATCCTTCCAATCCCCCTCCCTTCTGACAGCTGTCAGTCTATTCCATGTATCCATGCCTCCGCTTCTATTTTGTTCATTATATTCCACATAGAAGTGAGATCATATGGGCTTGCCTTTTTCTGATTGGCTTATTTCACTTAGCATAATACTCTCCAGTTCCATAGCACACACAAAAAAGCACATTTTTCATATGTATGAAAGTGTATAGGTACCATATATGTAAATATATATGAAATGTATATGGAATTGGAAAAAGAATAAAAATTTGAGATGGCTGACCCCACTCTAAGATCATCAATATGTTTATGGAAGAAGTGATAGGGGTAGCACCAGCTAAGGTAGGGCTTTGCATGTGGGTATAATTTTTTTTAATGGCTGTTTCATGACATTGGATTGTCCTATCTCAAGACTCTCCCACTTAATGGGGGGAAAAACAAGACTCATGTAATACTTTAAACAATAAAGAATTTAAAAAAAGTTTGCTCTTTGTTTTAAAACATTATTTCCCAAGTTTACAGTGTCACATTAATGTCCTCTTTTCTTCAAACATGATGTTTCTGCAGGATCTGACTTGAAATCAGGTCTCACAGATTTCCCCAGGGGTGCCTGAGAAGAAAAGATGGCCATGTTTTACCAGCCTGCCACTTCTGCACAGTTTCTTCAGATGAAGGGCCCACAGGAATTGTTCCTGTCAGGTGAAGGTCACAGCCATGTTCTCGCTATCATTGATTCATGCAGTGACTTTCAGGACTGCAGTTACTCTCACCTCTTCCTCCTCCATGGTCCCTTCCAGTAGACATACACGATACTGAGTAAAGGGTCTGGCCAGAGTTCTCATCACCAGGAGTAGCATCAGGGTAGAAAATGCAGGATGAAGAGTTGGGATTATTCTCTTCCAGATTCTTCTTTCTTGGACCATCACAGAGAATATTGGATTGTTCTCACTTCCCCATGGAACCCCTTTTGAGAAATGCCACCCTGGAGACCAACCAAGCTCAGCCTTCTGCAAGCAACTAATGATGCATCTTTTCTCTGACACCCACCACAGCATTCAGAACCTTCCAAATGGACAGCTCATGCAGCCCAGCTCTGCACTGTGGACTCAGGAGAATAGGACCAAGCACACCTCACAAAAACAAAACAAAACAGAACAAAACAAAACAAGCAAACAAAGAACAAAACAACAATAAAAGATCCTTTTGCTCCTCCCACCAATATTGCATTATCTTTAGGGGACCCATTTCCATGTCTTTGGCTCTCCAATTACTATTGTATGTATGTCAGTTAATGAACGTCAGTCATTTTAACCAATTTCAGCAAATTTCTACAGCAAGTAAGACTTCCTCCAGAAGAAGGAGACCTTGGATTTTCCTCATTTGTTCATTCATTTATTTATTAAAAATGTGCTATTATGTCAGGAACTGATGAATAGTCTATGAGGTTAAAATGTAAAAAAAAAAAAAAAGAGGAAGGAGTAAAGTGGGAAGGTTTGGGTAGATAAATTGAGATCAAGTTATCATGAAAAAATGAAGAGATTAATAATAACTCTAAAAGATAAAACCACAGTAGAAATTGCCCATAAATGTATGGAAAGTGTTGTGAACTGAATATTTGTGTCTCCCCAAAGTTCAGAAGCTGAAGCCCTAATCCTCAATGCAATGATATTCAGAGACAGGGCCTTTGGGAGGTGATGATTATATCATAAGAATGGAACCCTCATGAATGGTTGAGTGCCCTTAGAAGAAAGGGACATGACTCAACTGGACCTATTGTAGGGGTGGGAGGTGTTGCTACTAGCCTCTAGTGGATAAAGTCTGATAAACATCCTAATGCATAGGGCAGCCCTCCACAACAAATTACCATCTAGCCCAAAAGGTCAACCATGCTGAGACTTAGAATCTCTGCTTAGCTCTCTCCACTGTGTAACTCATATTTTATTAACTTAATCACATTTCAGAAAAGGAAACCAACATTAGGGAAATCTTAATCAAAGGAAAAGATGTGGCCTAAGATTACATTGTCAGGCAATGATAATACAGTATTAAGATTTCTATTTCACACTCTATGTCTGAAATTAAAAATTATCTTTTCATTAGGCAGCATATTTCACTGATTTTAAAAGTGTATGGGGGAGAGGCTCTGAATAAGACAAGTCTGCACTCAAATTCTAGCTCTGACACTTACTAGGTATAAGACTCTATGAAAGTCCCTCAACCTCACTAGGAATCTATTTCCTCACCTATAATATCAGATTCATAATATCTACCTCAGAGAGTTGTTTTAAGGATTATGAAAACTAGAGGCCCAGTGCACGAAATTCGTGCATGGGGGGGGTGTCCCTCAGCCCAGCCTGCACCCTCTCCAATCTGGGACCCCTCGAGGGATGTCCCACTGGGATTGGGCCTAAACGGGCAGTCGGACATCCCTCTCATAATCCAGGACTGCTGGCTCCCAACTGCTCCCCTACTTGCCTTCCTGATTGCCCCTAACTACTTCTGCCTGCCAGCCTGATCACCCCCTCACCACTCCCCTGCCAGCCTGATTGATGCCTAACTGCTCCTCTGCCAGCCTGTTTGCCCCTAACTGCCCTCCCCTGCAGGCCTAGTACCTCCCAACTGCCCTTCCCTGCAGACCCAGTCACCCCCAACTTCCCTCCTTTGCCAGCTGGGTCAGCCATAACTGCCCTCCCCTGCAGGCTTGATCACCCCCAACTGCCCTCCCTTGCAGGCCTGGTCCCTCCCAACTGCC
Source organism: Plecotus auritus (assembly GCF_963455305.1). Taxonomy (NCBI): domain Eukaryota; kingdom Metazoa; phylum Chordata; class Mammalia; order Chiroptera; family Vespertilionidae; genus Plecotus; species Plecotus auritus. Next base: position 243,725,159 of record NC_137770.1, on the reverse strand, counting down.
CTCCCCTACTGGCCATCTTGTGGTGGCCATCTTGTGTCCACATGGGGGCAGGATCTTTGACCACATGGGGGCAGCCATCTTGTGTGTTGGTCAATCTGCATATTACTCTTTTATTAGATAGGATAGAGGCCTGGTGCATGGGTGGGGGCCAGCTGGTTTGCCCTGAAGGGTGTCCCAGATCAGGGTGGGGGTTCCCTTGGGGTGTGGGGCATCCTGGGCAAGGGGCCTGTGGTGGTTTGCAGGCAGGCCACGGCCCCCCAGCGACCCAAGCAGAGGCCCTGGGATCTGGGATTTATTTATCTTTTACAATTGAAACTTTGTAGCCTGGAGTGGAGCCAAGCCTTCTGCTCGCTCTGTGGCAGCAGCCATTTCTGTTGGGATTTATGTATCTTCTATAATTGAAACTTTGTAGCCTTAAGCGGAGGCCAAAGCAGGCCAGTGCTGCAGAAGCTTAGCTTCCTCCATCGCTGCAGGCAACTCTAGCCTCCTGCTCTCTCCAACTCCATGGCTGCCGCCATTTCTGTTGGAATTTATTTATCTTCTATCATTGAAACTTTGTAGCATTGAGTGGAGGCCTGGGCCGGCAAGGGCAGGCGGAAAGCTTGGCTTCCTCCACTGCCAGGGAAACCCAAGCCTCCCTCCTGCTCTCTGTGGCTGCAGCCTTCTTGGTTGGGTTTATTTGCATATTCCTTCCTGATTGGCTGGTGGGCGTGGCAGGTGGGCATGGCTGGTGGGTGTAGCGGAGGTACGGTCAATTTGCATATTATTCTTTTATTAGATAGGATGTATTTAAAATACTGAGCATGTATGTCTTAAATATAATAAATAGTAAATATTGTGTTTTAAAAAAGAAAAGGACACGAGAGAGAGGGTATATCTCCACCATATAAAGACACACTGAGAAATCAGCCATCTGCAAATCAGGAAGTGGGCCCTCACCAGACACCAAATCTGCCAGCATCTTGACCTTGGACTTCTAGCCTCCAGAACAGTGAGAAATAAATGTTGTTTAAGCCACCCAACCTATACTATGTTGTTTTAGCAGCCAGAGTGACTATGACAACAGGGGTCATGTAGTCCTGGGTGTCTTTTGCTATACTTGCAGCCCTGTGAATGCAGGTCCAGAGCAAGGAAAGATTGAACTCAGAATGAATTCATATTTGGAGTATTTTCTAAATTTAATTCTATCAATGTATTTCATTCATTTTGCATTATTACACCCAAAATAATTTCATATTCATTACTCTGTATTTGGTTATCAAAAGTGCTGTGGACAAGGCTGATGCTATTAACACCCAAGGTCATGCCATCTCAGTGGCACAGTCAGAACTGAGTCAAAATGCTCATCTCATCTTTATACCATGATCATCCTCAATCTAAGTTGCTTATCTAGAATCGAATCCCAATCACGGACATGGCACTACACTCCTATTGGTGTATGTAAAAACAAACATATAAATAGATTGAATTACTTGAATAAGGAAGCACTTATTCAAGTAACTTGAATTGTTTGGAATGCTACCTTTTTCTCCTCTATGGAGACACATCAATGACAATCTACTAACTTTCCCATCAGAGCAGGCCTCCTTATTTTGTTTCACCCCAAAGCACAAAACTGATTTTCTATTATAATTTACTTTTTAACAGAGTGGGGAAATCCTCCTATGAAACGCTCTGGAAAACAGGAATCGAAACTTCGATTAGTGGCAGGTTGATTTTATTTTGCAGTGTTGTAAATGAATCTCTCTACGTTCAGAAAGTCCTGTCCCCACAGGATCTTATCTTTTGGGTACTTCAAAGAACAGCTCTTAAGTCTGGAGAAGCTGTAAAGATTCAGCATTAAACACTGAAAAGCAATAACTTCGGCTACATGCAATTATAAGTGGGTTTGGGGGTCACACTGGCTCTTTTCATAGTTTTATTTAGAATCAAAGAGTTTCAAAATACTAAGTACTTAGCATTTCACTTTGTCCTAAGTATGTATCTGCAGAAAGAATGCACCTCTCTTATTTCCCTGCCCCAACCCTCTCCTCATTTGGCTTACTCTTACTCATTCATTAAGTCATTGATTAATTTTTCCTCCTTAGAAAAAAATTACTTTGTACATTTTCCACCTCTCAACACTCAGCGGATATTATATGCTGAACCCTCCCTTCATCCCCTGGTGTCCCTGTAGCTTCTGCACATACATCCTGTTAGCATACATCACCACGATTGCTAACTGTTCACTTAACTCTCTCCCAATAGATGGTGCAGTCCGTGAGAACAGAAGTGAAGGCATTGAAACCTCTGTTATTTCCAGTGATTGACAGAATACTCCGTAGCTAGTAAAGTTAGAACATATTTATTGATGGATGATGAATGAATGAGGGAATATCTCCTTTAATCTCAAGAACTACCATTCAAGAAATATAACAGAGCTTAATGCTTTGAGATCTGAAAGCTAAGGATAAGATAGCTGAGCTCATACAGTGATTATACAAAAAATAAATTGCAGGGATAAAATTAAAATTCAAGCTTTTCTTATTTCAAATCTATCTCTACCTACTAGCTGCAAATTAAACTTTGGGGAAAAAATACAGTTAAGATTGTAGATTCTTATACAATTACTAAAACCAGCAAATGTAGCTTGAAAGATACTCTATTTTTTTTTTTTTTTAATGGCACAAGGTTTGACAACCAAGAAAACTCTGAAAGAGGTGTCTCAGGAACAGTACTTTATTGAAATGAAGAAGCAATCTGAAAACTACATAAGAGCTAAAGAAAACAACCCAGCAGGATTCAGAGGACTATGACCCAGTGTTTAAAAGAATGGGAAAGGATTGTAGATAGCAAAGCCAAAGCACTTCTGGGAATAAGCCAGGTGATTTCAAAGCAGCTTTGGTTTTGGGAATGAGTTATGGTCAATTGGGCCCTGATTTTGGCAGAGAAACTCTCTGATCCATAGGACCGGGACTCCCATCCCAAGTCCAACAGACCACTCACCTGTCACATTTGCCAGGTGAGCTCTCCTGGAATATTTGTTTATTCTGCTTCTAAGACATTGAGTAATTAAATGAGATCCAGCTACCTTACAACTGACTTTTCACCAGCTATTTTGAAGAATAGAATGACATCATACTTTAAAAAACAGAAATAAAATTAGCCCATATAATAATGGTGACTATTTGTATTGTGTCACTTCCCCAATATAGCCTTGAGACTGTAACTGTTTGTTTTATTTAGTATATAAAAGAATGCATGGCCTTCATTTGTCTCCTCTGTCAGTAACTTGAGTGTACTAGGACGATGAGGGTTGTGATGTTGGCACATTTGGAGTTGAATACCAGCTCTGCTGTGTGAGGTTGGGCATGTCTCTTAGTTTCTCAGTTCTTAGCATGAAGTATGGGAATCTGTTTGCCCAGGTGACAAACAGGATGAATGAGGCCACATATGATGACAATGCCTAAAGGTATTCTATGCAGGAAGGCCACAGAGCTGTTGTTAGCTTTCTGATCTCAACACCGTATTTACCAGTTGTGTGACTTTGGGCCACTTACAGATCAATCTAACTCTCATTGATTCTCATCTATGAGACAGGAAAAGAAAAATACTGTCACCTACAGTTGTTGTGAAAAGTAAACAATTTAATATATGCAAAATTCTTAGAATGACTAACATCACCAGTGCTCTCAAAGTAGTATTTTGTTTCTTTCTTCATCTTTGACAGTTTTTTCAACCAGAAAAATAGGGATTAAAATGTCTATTATAAAAGGTAATTTTAAGAATTCGAGTTCCTGCCCTGGCCAGGTAGTTCAGTTCGTTGGAGTGTCATCATGATACACCAAGGTTAGGGGTTTGATCCCCAGTGAAGGCACATACACGAATCAATCAGTGAATGCATAAATAGGTGGAACAACAAATCTATGCCTCTCTCTCTCTCTCTGATCAATAAATAAATATAAAATATTTTAAAGTTTGTATTTATATTGAATAAAAGAATGAGTTCCTTACTAATCATGTTCTAAACTGTACAGAAGTGTTAGTTGTTGCTATCAGGCCACAGCACCTGGTTCTGTGGTATGAAATGCTAATTCTCGCCCTGTCTTGTGCTTTTCTTAAAGAGCGAATAGATAGCAGCACTCACATCCAGTAACCTTAGGGTTAGTGTTTCTTCCCAACTGCTTGACAGGACAGTGCACATGGACTTAAGCAACCTGAGTGAAGGCCCACACCTCTCATCCCTGCTCGCTGGGGTGTGAGGTGCTACCTGCATTCAGAGGTAGACACGTCTCAGAAATCGACTAGAGAATGTCTGAAAAGCTGACAGCTTTCCTGGGCTCCCAGACCCTTTCTGAGAAACCTGATGATTGCAGCAGAAATGAAATGGAGGTGAGTAATAAATGCAGGGAAGCGGCTGGTAGTTCCGTGGTCATAGAGAGTAAGTGGTTTTCCTTTATGTCGTACTTATTTATATATGTTTTGAGGAAAATAACAATTAAATGGTAGAGGAAACTGCATTAGTTTGGAGTCAGAAAACCCGGGCTGTAGGTCTGCATCTACCAATTGTATTTGTGTCATGGGGGCAACTCATGTGACATTCCTGGATCCCCATCACCTCCCTTAATATGTAAAATGGGGAAAATGGCTACCCTTCCAAAGTGAATGTTGTATATAATAATTATATTAAATCATTAACATTATTTACTAACTAGAGGCCCAGTGCACGAAATTCTTGCACAGATGGGGTCCATAGGCCTGGCCAGCAATCAGGGCTGATCAGATTGCCCATCTCTCCGCCTCCTCCTTCCCTTGTTGCCTGCACACCACCACCATGCTGTTCCCCACCTCCGCACGTCCCCTCCTCCCCCCCCACTCTCCTTCCCTCGCCATCCACATCTGCCACCACCCACTCCTGGTTCCCTGTCCCAGCCCAGGGCTGGTCCTGATCGCCTGAACAGGGGGAAGGGGCTGGTTCTGATCATCTGCTGGCCAGGGGGAGAGGCCAACTGCCACCATGGCGGGTGGGCGGTGGGCTGATCAGGGCCTGCCAGCCAGGGGGACGAACAGGCGGAGGGACCCAGGAGGTTGGCCACCAGCCCCAAGGAGGGAGCTGGCCCTAAGCCCTCCTGGGAAAGGGGCCGTGTCTACTGTCACTCATCCCGGGTTCCCCGTCCCAGCTCAGGGGCTTGGCCCCAATTAGGCAATCGGGGCCTGCTGTCATGGGGGAGGGACCAGGAGGTTGGCCTGCAGGCCCCATCAATGATCAGGGACTGTGGGCTGGGGGAAGCTCCTGCATTGAGCATCTGCCCCCTGGTGGTCAGTGTGCATCATAGCGACCAGTCGTTCTGGCCGTTCCATCATAAAGGTCGCTTAGGCTTTTATGTACATAGATTATTTATTGTTAATCATTATTCTATTTAATATAATTATATGATATATTTGCTCATATCATATATTACATTTCTACTATTAATATCAATATTTATATAATTATATGTTTATTATCTATTTAAGATAATTATATAATATCTGTGTGACTCATTTGACTCTGTGTTCCCCTGAGTATACTAGTAAGCTGCATGAAGGCAAGTTCTGAGTCTGATTTGTTTGCTCACTCTGAAATGAATCAATTAACTAATTTAGGGTAAACTAATTTCAAGTTTTTAGCAGCTTTCCATGTATACCAGTAATGAGCTACTTACAATGATATCACCCCTTCAGCAAAGTGGGTCTGGTAGGACCAGTGCTTGCCAAGCTTCATAAGCAGCTCATTGTTAAACCTCCTTAAAACTCATACATATCAATTTAAAAATATCATTTTCCACTTTAGCATTTTCAGATTTATTTCAATTAATTCCCCTCACAATCCTCAGCCATAAGCAAAATTATTACCTCTGTGTGTTAGTCTACTCTGGCTTCCATAACAAAATTCCATATAGACTGTGTGCCTAAAACAACAGAAATTCACTTTCCCAAGTTCTGGAGGCTGGAAGTCAGTGATCAGGGTGCCATAATGGTTGGGTTCTGGTGAGAGCTCTCTTCCTGACCTGTAAACAACCACCTTCTTGCTGTATCCTTATATCATGGAGAAAGAGAGAGCTCTCTGATGCTCTTCCTATAGAAGCTCTAATTCCATCATGAGTCCCACCCTCACAACTTTTCTAGTCCTAATTACTTCCCAAAGACCCCACCTCCAAATACCATCATACTGGACTGGGACACTGGGGTTTAGGGTTTTAGCACATGGATTTGTAAGGGTACATTGAAACAGAACTTCTTATCTCCCCACTGAGGTGTCTCAGGCTCAGAGAGAGAAACTAACTTGTCCAGGTGGGTTGACCAAGTGCAACCAAAAGGGGGTGAAACTATAACTTAACTGAATCCTTTCAATTCCAAATTCTACAATCTTGTCAGGGAAGCCAGTTCTCTATATCCCTCCCTCCAAAGATTCTATTATCCCCAATCCTACTTTTATTATTTCTTCCCGGTCTTCTTCCAATGAAATTAGATCAGTTTTCCTCAACTGGAGGTAATCTTTCCCCACAGGGAACACTTGGCAATATCTGGAGTCATCTTTGCTTGTCACAACTCAGGGTAAGTGCTAAACTCCAGGGCTGCTGCTGAACAGCCCCCAATACACAAGACAGCTCCCCACCACAAAGAATCATCTAGTCCCAAATATCAAGAGTGCCAAAGTAGAGAACCCTGACCTACATGAAACCATCACTGCACATCTTGGTTTCAGGAGCTGGGCTTTCTAACTTGGCAGGTGGAGGTAACAGGATTTCTAACCATCTTCTGTGTCCTGGATTCTCAGTCACTGTCCAGTATTAGAAAAGCCCCAGGTCTTAGCTCTGATTTCAACTTAATTAGAATTGGTGTTGTACAACTTAATCCAATGTTGAAAATATCTATTCTTCAAAGTCCTGTCTATAAAGTGAGATGTTAAGGCAGCTGTCTCTAAACTCTGTATGCCTAGGATGAAAAGAGAGAGAAAGAGAGGGAGGGAGGGAGGGGAAAGAGAGAGAGAGAGAGAGAGAGAGAGAGAGAGAGAGAGAATATGAGTAGGAGGGAGTAAAATAAAAATAGGAGAAAAGAAGAAAATGTGAAAAGTGAAAGAATATAGATTTGGGAGCCAAGAGTTCTAATTCTTTTCCCACCAGTTACCATAAATATGGTGGACAAGTTAAAGTAGTAGTAACATTAGTTATTAAGAGTAATACCAGTTAATAATACTATATAATTATCTACATTCATAATACTTAAAATTTTATTTCTATATTTATAGAATTATGAATTTATTATTCTATTTAATATAATTATGATATACTATAGAATAAAAGCAACAGTTAATGACAATAATATTAGCTAATATTTAATGAGCATCTATGTGTAAGAATCTTTATTTTAGTGATGAGTCAGCTGAGGCTTAGAAATGTTAACTAATTCGTCATGATCACATCTCCAGTAAAGTTCGACAATACTGGGATTCAAATTCATGCCTGTTTACTCGGGAGCTCTCATTCTCTGCTCCCATTTGTGCTGAATATTTCACAGATGATGTTTGATAAAGAGTGGATTTGATCAAGGGTCCAGTTGGAAGGTATTGATTGATACCAGGAAATTGTCAGCAAGTGGAATGTGTGAAGGGTCAAGGCAACCAGGTCAAGAGGAGTTGCTGACACATGCAAGGGCACCCGGGCTATTATTATGTGGCACTGACTGCCTGGTCAGGGACTGGGGGAAGGTGACCTGTGTGGAGAAAGGGAGCATGTAGGACCAGAAACTTTCAAAAGGACTTGATTAAATGTCCTAGTGGATTAAACAGCCCCTGCTGACAGGCCCACAGCAGTGAGAAACTCCAATGCTGTGTACTGTAAATGCTCGATCAGTCTTTCTCCAGGGAACATTCTGTGTGACCAGCTCTTTACAGGACATCCAAGGTTATTTCCTACACCCCTCTGACACTTCTCTCTCATCTTCAGAAAACGCACTCTGAGTTGGGCTCCCGGGTCTCTGGTTAATTAAACATCTAAGGGGTGACACTCCTAATAGGGCAGCACATTTCCTTTAAACCACGAGACCATTGTTCTCTCCCCACCAGGTACAGCTGGCCTAGAAAGAGCCTGCATTGTACAGAATGCTGGGCCTATTTATTAAGCAACCTATTTTCTGCTCCAGGTCAGCCGACAATGGATGCGCTGGCCCAGAAACAGCGGTGATGTCTGAGTGGTGAAGGGAGTTAAGTCATCAGTGAAGCCATTATGACAAAAGGAAAAGGCAGCTTTGTAAAATGGGTGGAATTCAAGGGCCGGGGTGCTCACACACTGAGGAGTGCCATTGTCCTATTTATTGAATCCTAATGGGGTCATGGGTCTTGACTATCCTCCAGGAGGCCAGTCTACACTTGGCTTCCCAGCTCACACTTAGCACTCAGCATTGTCAGCTCTTAAAAAGTTGTAATGTCATGACCTTGGTAGTGCTGAGGGGTGAACTGTGAAGACTTGGAATTCTCCTGGACCCACCTCACTAATCCTTCTCCCTCTTCTGGTCCTTGATTCAAGGCTGCATCTGTCTCTAGTGAACTTCCTCCTAAATTCTTTGGTCATCCCACCTAACCATCCACTTTCCTTCTCTGCTGTCATCACTGGCTTGCCTTATCTCCACCCGCATCCTCTTCCAATATTGACCACTCTGGTTCCTTCCCTGGGAAACAATTTCCTGCTTGGATGTAATTAAGACAGATTGATAATGACAAAATAATTTTGAGTATTTTTCTTAGTGTACTATGTAGAAAGCAATCATAACTTTTCACATATTAAGTTGTGTTCAATCTTTTCACTGATGAAAAACCCTATCAGGTATAAACCCACAAGGCATTTGCTTGGCCTGAGTCTGAAGACTTCCAGGGACAGAAAAAAATACAGAGGAAATGTTTTTTAATCAAGAACTTCATACTGCACTAGGGGTATTTCTTACACTGTGTGATCTTTGGTGGGCCAGGGAAGGAAAGGCAGAGGATAAAGGTTGTGTTATAAAGCCAGATATCACTGTGGGCAATGAAGCTTATATCTTTTGAGGAACTTTGAGTGAACCAGTGTAAAACAGGTGTTTCTGAGTTACCCAAACAAGGATGGGGGAGCTGGAGCATGTATGCACCAACTCCTTGTTCATGGGTTACATGTGGGCATTCTTCCCTGGTCCAACTGACTGCCCCTGGGGAGAAAGCACTTGGGTGAGGACATGAAGGTACTGGCATTGGAAGCTGGGTTGGCATGCACTGAAATGGTCAAGGCAAGGGGATATGGGCTGGCCACAGTGGCATTGGCCACAAATCCTCAATATAAATTATCTGGAAGAATCAACTTTTACTAAATTCTTCATGTAAAACAGACCTGTGTCAGTGCTTTATATGTTGTCTCTTGCAATTTAATCTTTACAATAGTTCTTGAAAAGTGCCATCAATATTCTATTTTATTCTCAGAACCCCAGAGCCCTTAACATTCATTGATGCAATCACACAGTGAAGTTAGGGCAGGCCTTGGGTTCATCTGCAGGGACCCAAAGCCCCTGATTTTTCTACATTTCAAGGAATCCAAGCACTAACCTTTCTTCCACTCTAATAGAAATTTTTTCAAATCCACAGATTGAAAAGTGACAGAAGAAATAGAAAACAAGAGGAAAGGTGGACAGCCCAGTGTGAGGCTGGAAAGAAGGTCTAGAATGTGGCACTTCAACTAGCTCATCTTTTCCTTACAGGGGAGAAAATACCCCTTTAATGAGAGCTATCGTTGCACAAAATTACACGATGCTCTAGAGTCTAGACACTAGCTAGGACATAGAGAGATGGCTGCATGGACATTCATTTATAGAGGAAAAGAGAAGTGGTTTATTCCTACTCATTGCCATCAGGATCAGCTGAAGGATGAATGAAGAAGAGGAAGGTTGTATTTTTAGAAGGGGAGCTGGGAACAGGACAAAGAACTGCAGTATGACTCTTAGCTCAGTCCAGGAGCAAATTAACCAAAGGTCCCAGAGAAGAGGAGGCTGAAAGAGTGAAGCGAAATCCATTGACAGGAGCTTCAGAGCTATGCACCATCAAAAATGCCAGCTCTGTCTTCAGCAGCATGATAAATGTGCTGACATTTGATCAATGAGGGAGGAAGTGATAGGTCCTTCCTCGAAGGAGGATGGGAATCCCAAGCCCTAACTTATTTCCCACCCCTTAAACTCCAAGGGTATGAGTTCCAGTAAAAAAACAAAGAGCCTAGGAAGAAATACAGTGATGGGCGAGTTGTGTCAAATGCATGGGGGTTAGTGCAAAGGGCTTCCTCTAATGATTAAGTCGTTGCACTTTCCAAGGAACATTCACACAGAGCATGGGGATCCTTATTAGAACTGCAGAAGGGAACTTTATTCTCTCTCTCTCTCTCTCTCTCTCTCTCTCACTCTCTCTTTCTCTCTCTCTCTGTATGAGGGATAGGGTTTGGGGGAGGGAGGAGAGACTTACAGAGTTCAAGCAACATGCCCAAAGCCACACACCCAGTACAGCCTCTCTCCCTGGTTCTCCCAAACTTGACCGACTTTTGAGCCCTAATTCTTTCTTCTATAAAGTGAGGGGATTGAAAAAATCCATTATTCATCCTTTTATTTATTTTTGGATGTTTTACTACCAAAGAAAACATTGGATTTTTTTTCAGCTTTATTGAGATCTACTTGACAACTGAAAATTGTATATATTGAAGGTGTACAGTGTGATTCTTTGGATATATGAATACATTGTAAAATGATTACCACATCAAGTTAATGAACACATCCATCACCTCATATGTCTACCTTCTGTGTGTTTGTGTGTGTGTGTGGTGAGAACACTTAACATCTACTTTCTTGGGAAATTTCAGGTATACAATACAATATTATAACTATAGTCACTATGTTGGACTCTAGGTTTCAAAAACTTAGTCATCCTGCATAACTAAAAGTTTGTACCCCTTGACCAACTTCTCATTTTCTCCACACCCTAGCTCTGGGCAACCATTATTCTATTCTCTGCTTTTATATGTTTGACTTTTTTAGATTCCACATATAAGTGAGATCATACAGTAATTGTCTTTCTGTGTCTGGCTTATTTCATTAGTACATAAGGAACTCGAACAATTCAATAACCCAGAAAACAATAATATGATTAAGATATACAAACAACCTCAGTAAACAATTCTATAAAGAAGACATACAGATGGCCAACAGGTACATAAAAAGGTGCTCAACATCACCAATCATCAGAGAAAAGCAAATCTAAGCCACAGAGAGAGGTCACTGTACAGAACTTGATTGCATTTGCCAGGTTAACTCAAGGCTATACTGAATGAAATGAAAATGGAACCTAGGAACCTGATCTACTAAATTCTTACCCCAAAGTTGGACCTTCCATGACAATCTCTGTTCTCCAAGAAAAAAGTTGGAAATACTATCTTCTACTAGATTTCCAAATGTTCTACCAATTATAAAATATCATAGTTTAGCCCTTCCTGCTATTAAGTATTTCACAAATACATTTTTTAGTTTGTACAACAGGAAATCGTTATAGAAAGCGAGTCATTCAAGGAGCTGGAATCCCGATGTTTCCTACTGGTACATAATCATCAGTCTCCTGGGGAATTGACTGTTTATTCATGCTCAAAACCACCCAGTGGTTAAAATCTCCCTCATCACTCACCACAGTGAACGAATTTTAAGTACTCAAAGAATAAAAGCTAATTGGAAAAATGCAAGGAATGGAGTTACTGAATCAATACTGGGTTTCTTTCAACTGAATTGGAGAATCTAAGCAATTGCTAAAAAAAATCTTTGAGTCCCTTGAAAATTCATTCAGCATAGACATGGATAAAAAAAGAAAAGAAGGAAGGAAGGAGGGAAGAAAGGAAGGAAAAAAGGGAGGATCATTTAAACAAATATGGGTTGTATTTTAGTAGAGTGATCAACTCATTTTGGTGGCCCAACTGGGATAGTGGAATGTAAAAAGAAGAATTTGAAGGGCAAAAAAAGGGAAGAAAATTTCTCCATAAAAAAATCTGTATTGAACTGGACACATTAACAATGTTTCCATTTATCATTTCTTTTGAAAAATTACAAAGAGGAACTGATTTTTGTTGAAATGATCCATGAATTATCAGGAAATAAAAGAATGTGAGTTTTTGTGTGCTATAAATCTATGTCAAGAAAATGTATGTGAGCTCATGTTATAGATTAACATCTCTTGTATGCTAATTGACTTACTCTCTTATGGGCCCCAAGAACAGGAGGATTATTCTATGTAATATGAAGGCGTGGGTGATTATCTCCAAAGTGTTCCCAGGCGCCCAGTAAGGGCAGTATTAGCTGTGCAGTATGAGCCCATCACAGGGCAGAGCCTCTGTGCACGCCTGTCTCCCAGGTCTATGGCGCTGGGAAGAATCATTCCCCCAGCAGACTCATTTTGCTCTCCTTTTATTTCTCCTTCATTATTGTGATGATAATAATAACATGAACAGTTCTGAAATGTGGCCCTGGAGACACTGAGGTGGACTGAAATTATGTGCAAGATTTTGTGCATTCTACCTGCATAGAGCAGACCTTCCCAGTCTCGCATTGAAAACTCACCAGAAGAAACACAATCTCGGTGGGAAAAGTTGGCAAAGTGAGGTATGTTTTTACTAAAGTTCCATGAAGACACAAATAGGAGGTTATAACAAATAAATGCCAGTAAAACTTCCTACAAAAGATCCCAAAGCATCCACAACTTTCTAATCCCTCCTCTGTGTTTCTCCCCAAGTACTGTGGCCCCGTCTTTGTCTCACTGTGTCTCCGTCTATCTCTCTCTGCCTCTGGCTCTGTCTCACAAACATGTCTCTCCTTCAAAACTCATCCTACCACCCTGAGTTTTACCCAAACATCAAGGGAAGTGTAAGAATAAGGGGGAAAATTTTGAAATTTAACCATTTGCATTCAAGTCCCATATACACAGATCCCCTACTTGTGGGATCTTGGGCAGTTATTCAAAGCTCTGTGCTGTGCATTGGTACTGCCATCTATGAAACAGGAATAATATAGATACCTTTATCACTGGTTATGAACATTAAATGATTTAATGCAGGTGAAGTACATAGACCAGTGCCTGGTGTATAGCAAACAGCCAACAACTACAAGCCACCATGATGCTACTCAATTGATAAAGCATGCTTCCTAATTACACTTTATCATTAATAGATAATATATATCAATTTACTATATTCACTATATATTTTTTCTAAAACAAGAAAAAATTGCCAATTTTTGAAGATGCTGTGAATTAAATGAAGTAATTTCTGATGAATATTAATATTTAGAACATAACTCTCTTGCTAATTGAGTAATGCCCTTTGTTGACTATCTAGAAAATTCAGAAAAATAAAAAGCCACTCAATCTCAAACCAAATATCAGGGTGCTTATCTACCTCAATCTGGGGATCTAAATAGGAAAGAGAAATGGGTGTGTGTATTTACAGTGAGAAGCAAATGCAGTGCATTATTTACCCAAATAAAGGAAGAGTATGGAATCCAACGTGGGGTGATAAGTCACCCTGAATATTAGCACCTGGGGGCTGGAGGGCACGAGGCTGGAGTCACCTGGAGGAGCCTGCCCCTTGGGAGCTGGAGGTTGTAGACACTGGCAGATGTGCCAACTAAGTTGGGAGGGGAGGTGGTGAGGAGCAAGAATATTCGGGCCTCTTCTTGTGTCCCACCATCCAGTTTGAGGACAATGAGCCCTCTGGTCAAGCTCCCTGGTGAATCATATGAAAAAAACTGCTAAAATAGTAAAATAAATTGAAGTTGAAAGGTCAGGGAGATTACTTTTATTCTTTTTTTTTATTAAATATATTTTATTGATTTTTTACAGAGAGGAAGGGAGAGGGATAGAGAGTTAGAAACATCGATGAGAGAGAAACATCGATCAGCCGCCTCCTGCACACCTTCTACTGGGGATGTGCCCGCAACCAAGGTACATGCCCTTGACCGGAATCGAACCTGGGACCCTTCAGTCCACAGGCTGACGCTCTATCCACTGAGCCAAACCGGTTTCGGCTACTTTATTCTTAATATAATTAATCATAATGCTTTATCGTTTTAAAGTATATATTTATATCAATTTGAAAAATATTAAAATTCAATTAAAATGGTTTAAAACAGGACCATCCTTATAGGATTTTGTGAGAATTAATACAATAAAACATGCACAGTGCTTAGCATAATATAGACATTCAATGAATGATAGTCATTTTCAATGCTGTTCTTTACACAAACATCATTATAAAAACATTAATGCAGCTCTAAATATAATGAGAAAAATTCTACCTTCCAAACACATTATGTAGTGTTCATTTGTCTTTGTTCTCTTCCAATTTTCATTGCTACACGCACATAACTTTGCACAGCAAGAGTAATAATGTACACATATGTTTGTATTTTTGAACATCATGTTAACTAAACTTTTCATGTTTTAGTAGCTATTTAGTCAGTGCTTCATATCTCCACTTGGTCATTATGCTACAACGTACTAACAATTGGGTTATTGTTGGATGTTTCTGTATATTTTTCTGGACATTATAAATGATGCTGCAATAAAAATCTTTAAATACACAGTTTTTTTGGCTTTTAGATAATTTTCTTCATTCAAATGATCAGATGTGGGACTGCTACTTCAAGTTGTATGACTACATATATTTTTCTGTAATGTACTTTCCAAAACACGTGTGACCACCTGCATCATCAACAATCTTAGTCAGCTCAGACTGCTACAAAAGAAATGCCACAGGCTGGGTGACTTCAACAACAATTTCTTCTTCACAGTTCAGGAGCCTGGAAATGGGAGACCGGGGTGTGGGATGGCTGGGTTCTGGTGAGGGCGTTTTCCTGATTTACAGAGGGCCATCTTCCTGCTGTCTCCCACACGGAGATGTAGCCGCAGGACCAGTCAGAATGGTCCTGTCCTGTTCACAAGATACTGAGCGCTTTTCAGAGACAGCTGACCAAGGCCAAAAGTCATGCAGCAGAAGCAAGTGCAGAGCAGAGAACTTTGACCTCCAGCTGCAGCCAGAACTGAAGTCTCGCACCCCCTCCAAAACACAAGGACCCGCCTAAACTTGAACACCCGAACACTTTCAGATCTTCCAAGAAGATCTGTGGGGATGCCCCTTACTACAAATGGCCAAGCTCTAAGACCCTCCAATGAAACCACCTTTCCACCTGCTTCCCCTAAACCCTCAAAAAGCCACCCCTGACCTTGGATTGGGGAGTTTGGATTTTTCCAGTGCAAGCTGTACAATGAACACCATTTTCTTTCACTGTGTCCTGGTGTCAGCACAACTGTCTATCCGCAACACCGAGTGGACATATCCTTGTCTCTGTTACAGTGAGAGTGAGAAAGATCTTCCCTGTCTTGTCTCTTCTCAAAGGGCACAAATTCCTTTCATGAGGACTCCCCCCTTGTGAACTAATCCTCCCAAAAACCCCACCTCCTGATACTAATTAGAACTTCAACATAATTTTGGGGACTCAAAT
Source organism: Plecotus auritus (assembly GCF_963455305.1). NCBI lineage: Eukaryota > Metazoa > Chordata > Mammalia > Chiroptera > Vespertilionidae > Plecotus > Plecotus auritus. The sequence continues at coordinate 243,709,601 of NC_137770.1, read as the reverse complement.
ATTTTGTTCTTAGAAGGGAGGTTCTGAGTAACTTGAAAGAAATACCAATCTTTCTGCATTTTTTCTCTCCTTTTTTTTCAGCGACCCACTTTGGCTTAAAGATGGGTCTTTTGTTCTGTCTTCATATCTGCTAGGTCTCCATTTCATGCTTCCCCCTGATTGTGTTGTCATTCCACGATTTCTTCTTTCTGGAATGTCACCTCTATCTCTCTATCTTTCTATTTGTTTAATGTCACCTCTTCTATAAAGTCTTCCCTGATCAGCACCCCCTGATCAGTTTCTGCAGATTCACCCTTCAGCCCCCATGACATTTTTCAGGTAAACCTTTTATATATCTTTCTATGATACTTGTCTTTTAAATTAAACTTATTGTGAGGCCATGGTTACAAGTGTACAATTCTATAACATATATCATCTGCATATTGCATTGTGTTTACTACCCGAAGTCAGCCATTCTTCCATCACGTCACCATATATTCTACCCCTTTGGTTCTGTTTTGATTACTATGTCTCTGTCTATTTTCCCAGCTAGACTAAGAGTTCTTTGGAGGCACAGAATTGTGCCTAAATCTTGTTATGCTATCCTTGTGACTCACAATAAATAAGTATTGATTTATTGATTAAAAATAAATAACATCGTTTTATTCATTTTGCTGACCTATTTTAAAAGCATGACTATATGGAGAATGTATGTGTGTGTGTGTGTTTATGGGTGACTTTTTTTGTAAGGAAAGGAGCTGGAAAGAGAATTTTCTAGGACATTGTATTTCAGTTCAGTTCATTTCCATGGAGGATGACAAAAAGTCAATTTCAATTCAACATGGATCAATGCGCTGCACATCTAATTTTAGTCGTCCCAGAGTTTTACACCTTGCGCTCCAAACTGTGAATTCTAGTTTCCTGGCATCCCTGCTCCAGTTAGAGCCCGAGAAGTGGTGCATCTGTTTTGGGTTAGTTCGTGCCTCTGTGGCGTGAGAGGTGTTTCAACCATTCTCTCTATCTTGGGCTGATTCTCCAGGATTGAGAAGCAGGAAGCCAATTCCTCACCGGGAACCTCAGCTTGACTTCATTCTGTCCCCTCTGTTTCTGATGTCTTAACAACTGTACTCTCCCATCTCCTCCAGGGCATTTTCCGGTTTCAGAGGGAAATCGATACCTCAGGCGTCCTCCAGGGAAGCAAGATGGGATAATGAGAAGAAGTTGGCCCAGAGAAAAAGAAATCTAAAATGAAGAGATCTGGCCCCAAGGGAGTCTCCATGCAAATGGAAACAACGTGCAGGGGAACACTCAGCTCCCTTGGATTCTTGGCTTAACCTGAGAACAGTGTACCAGCTCAAGGACTCCCTGGACATTTTCTGGAAGCGCGGGCCCCTCATAAATAAAATAAGGGTGTTCCTTTTAGATTCCTAGGTGCCTTTCCAATGTGAAATCCTGCCATTTCAAGATTTGCATCTTAGATGCATGTTTATAAAAAAAGTTTAAGTTCAAAGTTTGAGACCAAGGCAGTGGGTGGATTAGAAAGAACGCAGGCTAGAGAACTCCAAAGATTGGGGTGTGAATGGTGACTCGGCTCTGCTCCCCACAGGTTATGGAACCTTTAGGAGGCCTTGTGAACTCTCGGGAATAGCCAGTAACATGTCCTGCTCGGAAGGTCACGCAGGGTGTACTTAAAAGGGGGAGAACGCCCTGGGAAAGCAGTGCTGTTACCCACGCCCACCCGGGATTCTTGGCCTCGACTGTCCGCTCCTCTCCATTGGCCTGGAGAGTGGGCCTCCCATGTCAGGGTGTTTTCACAGCATCTTGTGTGGCAGCCAGGACAGCTGGGCCCTTAATAAATACTCTGGTAGAGGCTGCTGCGCCTGTGCCAACCGCCCAAACGGGCCACAGACAAGCTCGGGGCCTCTGCAGCACTTGGCACCATTTGGAAAACCCACCCCTTCCATTTCAGGACTCGGGACATTTTTATAGCAGTTTCTGGAAGAATGGCACTATTGGGGGGGGGGGGGGAATGAAATATGCAGCATCTCATTTCTCAAAATGCCACTTGGCCGTCACACCCTGTAATCCCTGCGGTGTGGGCCGGGCAGGCAGCTGTGACTCTGTCACCGTGAAGCTGAAAGCTGGAGAGGCTGCCTAATGTTGTTTTCATTCTTCTCTTTATCAACCAGCATAGGAATCAGATTAAGATGAACCCTGGCCAAATCATGTTTTTCAATCATATAAATACATTGTTTGTAAATAAATTAAAGAGGTCTTGCCTGTCCCCAATTGAACTGGCCTTATTCTGAGGCCACTGGCCGGTGGGGCTCCCCCATCCCCCCACCCCCCCACACACATGAGCCCAGTGCACCTGGGAGCTTTGAGACACATAGAGATAAAGTGACCCAAGTCATAAGAAAACAGTCTGGCCCTGGCCAGGTGCTCAGTTGGTTAGAGTGTCCTTCCAGTACACCAAAGTTGCGAGTTCGATCCCAGGTTTGAGCACATACAAGAATCAACCAATGAATGTATAAACAAGTGGAACAACCAATCAATGTTTCCCTCTCTCCCTTCCTTCCTCTCTCTCTCTAAAATCAATGGATTAAAAAAAAATTAAGAAAGCAAATTGCTACCATTTCCTTAATATAGAAGGTCTGAACAATATTTATTTATTTCATAATGTACAATAGTGGGAAAGTACTTTTCACATTTTAAAATCAGCTGGGGGCTCAGATTGTGTTTTTGGCACTTCCTGACTGTGGCCCCTTAAGAAAGCCATAACATCCTGGAAACATCATCTCTAAAATGCTGGGTGTCTGGTAGATGCTCAACAATCTCCGGTTTTCTTCCTTCCTTAGTGAAAGGAATGAACTTTCAACAAGAGATGGTTGAGTCCACGTGGTATTATGTGAGAACATGGAGAATGGGGAATGGCTTAAGATACTAAATAGCAAGCAAAGACCCTGTAATAATAAAGGAAGTGTGTGTGTGTGTGTGTGTGTGTGTGTGTATGTTTGTGTGTGTGTGTGTGTACACACACACACATGTACATGTCAGGGATTGGGGATGAGGGGGAGAGAACGTAGATGGAGTTCAGACCTGCAGATTAATGTAATGAGGATTATAAATGAAATAAATGAGGAATAACTCAATGATGGAAAATATTTGTAGGCCTCAAAAATACAGCCATGATTTGTGGACATATAGAGATGACTATTCCACATGGATTTTTAAGGAATTAGTTATTTGTAGGTCAGGGTTGTGTGGAGAGGAAACATACTTTTAAATTCAACAATGCCTTTGGAAAGTTTTGTAGAGTACAGTTTTAGAAAAATATTAGTTATATACAGCAAGCAGAAAAATCAACAGGATTTGTACATTTGTTCAACAATAGTAAAAGAAAATAAAGCAAATTTCAATATGTTTACTTGGTGCCAGATACTGTTATGAGAACTGTACTGTCTCATTTAATTCTCTCCACAGTCATGTGAGGTAGGTCGGTACTAACATGATGAAAGTGAGGCCCATAGCAGGTTAGTCACTTACCTAAAGACATGTTGCAGACCAGGGCCAGAGCCAGAATTTGGACCCAAGCTTTCCAAGTCCATGACCTGTGTATCTCTCCACTGTACCCACGGCCTCTCCATTCTGTGCCTGAGTATTGCTCAATGGACCATGTTGCAACAAGGAAGTAGCTAGGAATTGAATTGTGCCCCCTGAGATTAAAATGTGTGTGTGTGTGTGTGTGTGTGTGTGTGTGTGTGTTTTGTTTTTTTGAAATATGCTTTTATTGATTTCAGAGAGAGGAAGAGAGAGGGAGAGAGAGACAGAAATATCATTGATGAGAGAGAATCATTGAACTGTTGCCTCCTGCATGCCTCCTACTGGGGATGGGGCCCACAACCCAGGCATGTGCCCTGACCAGAATTGAACTGTGACCTCCTGGTTCATGTTTCTATGCTCAATCACTGAGCCACATCAGCGGGGCCAGATTAAACTGTTGAAGCCCTAATCCCCAGGACCTCATAATGTGACCTTATTTAGTGTCTATCTTTGTGTGTCTTTCAGTTTTCTTCTTGTGGTTGATTTCACGATTCATAGCATGATGGTCAGAGACGATTTCAATCTTCTTAAATTTATTGAGACTTGTTTTGTGTTCTAACATGTGATCTATCCTAGAAAATGTTCCATGAGAATGTGACCTTATATGGAGACAGGGTCTTCCTAGAGGTAATTAGGTTAAAATGAGATCATCAGGGTGAGCCCTGATCCAATATGACTGGTGTGCTTATAAGATGGAGAAATGTGGAGACTAACACGGGTACAAGGAGAAGGCCATGCAAAGGTGAAGGGAGAAATTGATGCCCTACAAGCCAAGGAACACCCAGATTGCCAGCCACATACCAGGAGCTGGGGAGGGGTGTGGAACAGACCCTCTCTGACAGCCTCAAAAGGAACCAAAGAAAACACCCCATTGAGATGCATTTCTTTTATATTCCTTCTGTGGCATAGAACTATACCTCTGAGAGCATTTTTGCAAAAAGAGGTGAGAGGTGGCAGGTGCAAAAACAACTACTTTTGTGAAAAAAAAGGAGAAAAGAAAATGAAATTTCAAGTCAATGGGAGTGTATTTCACAGAAATACATATTTCTACTTTTCTTTTGTTGCTGTTGTTTACCTAATCATGCTGCCACTGTGATTTAATACAGAATTAGAAGGAAAAGCAACGCCATTCTTGGCAGTCACCTGGCCACTAGAATTGAACTTTGAATAAACCCCTGAATGCCTGGGCTGGAAGTATGTGCAGCTGTCCCAGGGTTCATCAAAAGCACCGCCATCCTCCTTCTGCTTATCTATAAATTATACATATATTGTACCTGCGTGCCATTGAATTTCTGCAGGTTAGCGCTCCTGGAAATACTTTTGACACTTGAATAAACGACTTTTGATCAGCTCAGAATTCTTGGCTGGCAATGAAGGGGACTGGGAAAAGATGAAGAGATGCTTCTCTGATTATGCGAAGCAAAGGAAAGAGAGGGGTGCTATCTCTCTAATTATTAACAGAGCAGGGCAGGAGGACTGATCACAAAGGGACAGCCAGAGAATGCAGTGAATGTGGGCTTTTCAGCCACTTCTGAAGGGAAGGAATTGCACAGGGCCTTTGTTGCAAACCAAGCTTGTCCCTCAGCAGAATGTAAAGTAGGCGAGGCGAGAAGACCAAGATGGTGAACAGGAGCCAGACATTGTTCTCAGAGCACTGAGCAATAATACGAACCACGTTAAACTGGGGAATTGTGATAAAAGTAGAAAAAAAAAAACATTCTGTGCCAAAAATATGCTTTTAGATTGATTTAGTGATGTTTGTAATGATAGCGATAACATTGTAATTAATCTGGCTATTAATAATAGGAAAGGAGCAAAGAGAAGGACAAATGGTATAGGCATGTCATTTAGGCAGCTTTGCCAGGAAGCTGCAACTTTACACTCTCCAGGGGTCCAACAAAGGGGAGATACACACATGCCCAGTAAAGTTGGGGTGCCCTCTTGCCTGTCAGTCACACCTGGGAACAGGTCATTTGCCAGAACGGGCATGGCCACTGCGAGTGAACAGAAATTTGGGATATTTAATCCCCTAAACAAAGGAGCTCGTGGTCTTGTTGCTGTTGTGGTCTTGTGCTCGCCTGGTTACTTATGTACTTTGGACTCTAGTTTCAGGGGAGGGTGCTATTTTGGCTCTCCTGCATTTGCCCACATGGCCCATGGCCCCACACACAATGGACTAATGGACCGCAACTAGCCGGATGCTGGACTGGACCTGTCTGCAACATGGAATGGAAACTGTGGACACTGGCTTTGCTTCCAGCTTTTCTGAATCCCCAGCTACACTTCTATATCTCCAATGGGACTTTGAAGGCCCAAGGATGTAATTCCATACAAGAAAATAACTCATCCTCATGTGGGAATCTCAGAAATTTTTTTTCTCGAGATAACTTAAGAATCTCAACCCCAGCACCCAGTGGGGAAGAGGACAACCCAATTTCTAAACAATAGCACCTAGTATCAAGCAAGCTGTTACTGGATTGACTGTTCTGCAGGAGAATGATGAAAAGTATGGCATCATTCAATGGTGTGTAATGGAGAGAGGCTCTCAGGGAGATGCTGGGCCCAAAGCCCTCATTCAGACAGCCATGCGTTCCAGTCACAGTTCTGCAGGTGACTAACTAGGGAGTCACTAGTTTGTCTTTTAATCTCTATACACCTTGTTTCTTCCTCTGTGATATGAGGATCATACATTCTTTTTATGTGGATCTCAGTGCATGGGGTAACATTTTAATTCCTAGGTATAAAGTAGATCTTCAATAAATATTTATTCCTTCTTTCCTTTTCCATTGTAAATTCTGTGAGTTTTGAGTCATCATTATCAATAAGGGTTTGTTGTGGATTGTTTGGTTAACTCTAGAGAGATGTGCATGTTTATCAGCAGTATCTGTGACCCCAAATTTAATCCTATTTGTTAGGAGTCAGATGGCCTTGGTTTGACTCTCAGTTCCAATATTTGGGCAAATTATGCTGTGACTTGGACACACTACTTAAACTCTGCACACCTCCATTTTCTGTGTAATGGGGGTAATAAGTATTAGGAGTATTAAATGGTGCTATATTTGTAAAATTCTGAGAATCAGAAACTAGCAAAAAGTGAGTTTTATACAGTATTTGCCAAATAAATGTGTTTTACAGTTTAAATAAGATGCATCAATGTCAATGCAACATTGACAAAACAAATGTTTACCTACCTCCCCCTACCATGTATGATGCCTCATGTTACTAGTTCTTTCCCCTTTGGAAACGGAGAGCCCACTAGATGGGTGACCCCTAAGGTCTTTTGTATTACTGAAGTCCGATGTGGTCTAAAAATACACAGAGTTTGTGCTCTAAACCATAATGACATACCTAGTTCCCTAGCGGGGAAAAAGGTCAAATCTACATGTCATTGGAATCCAACACACAACAAAACAGCCTTCCAGGGTTTTGTGAGAAGTAACATGGATTTTCTGAAGAAGAGAGATTTGCTTCAATTTAGAAGAATTAAGAATATATTCTCTCAGAAGAAGGATGAGTGGGTAAAGGCACATCCATTTTCAGAGCCGACCTATTTGATGCAAACTAACATTACTCTGGGCTGCTAGGACAGCCACAGAGGGCTTCTCAGAGGAGGTGATACATACTTGGGATGACAATAGAGAAAGAAAAGGTCATGACTGTCAGCATTTAAGAGATACTGGGTGTGAATGAGACATCTCTCTTTGACACCAGCCTCAGCCTTTTCAATGACCTTGAGAAGGTCACTTTCACACTGGTGAACCTCCTTCCCACCTTGAAAGAAGTCTTCCACCACCTGCCCTCACAGGCTTGCAGAAAGAGCTGCTGGCGGGTCTCAGTGAGACAGCATAGGTGGAAACGCCTGGCGTGTCCACACTCTGCCTCCCAGCCACCACTTCCAGACTGGGCTCTCATCTGACTCTTTATATGATCAATAAACAAGAAGAAATTGCCCATTATCCTACATGTACCAGGAGAGCAAAGAATGCTTTATTACATTTACCTGCTTCTCTTCTCATTATGTTTTTCTTCTGCAATGGCCACTGAGCAGTGTAACTACCGGTGGTTATGGGACAGACAATAAAGCTTATTAGCGTAATAGCCCTTGAGGAGCAGCAGGAGAGGCAGGTCCGGCAGTAAGTGCTCCCACAGAATCCCTGCGTTTTCATTGCAAAATTAGGCCATTGAAGGAGGGAGGGGGCCTGATTTTGTTTTGATTGACACCGTATTTTTAGCTCTAAGCCCAGAAGAAATTTGATAGAGGAATGATTGATTTCAATGTGCCACAGGGCTAAAAGAAAGATGTTTGGCACTTTTGAGGGGGGAAAAAAACAATCAAGATGCTATTTCTAAATATCATTGTCCTGCATGAGACCCAGACTTGTCTGTTGGTGCCACAGGAATCACACGAGTGATGGGATTTCGGACCTGCCAGGAAGAAGACATTCATATTTCCAAAGCCACTCTTGCATGCCAGGCAAGCCAGACCCTGGGACTGGGGAGATAAAAATAATCACAGCAATTATGTGGATTGTGGTAATTGCTCTAGCAGAGGGAGTGCAGAGGAAGGAGATGCCTAAGAGAAGAATTTCCAGCCCCAGGTTCCAGGCTAAAAATTCATCAGAAGTTCCACGGGTGAGCTTCAGATGGTGGATGTGGCAATAGCTGGTAAGAATATTATTCTGCAAACTTGGGTTTTGGGAAAATTGATGATTGCTATTTTTTTTTCCTGAAATCAAACAAAATTTGATACCAAGCACCTTCCTTGCTGGGCTGATGGGAAATTTAATGGTAGTCATATGGTCAACTCTTCAATGGGCAATATGAAATATATAGCTAAGTCTTCCAGGGAACTAGATGCTGGGAAAGGGTCATTGTGCCCTTGAATCTTTGGTCCATGAAGGTCACTACAAGATATGCACATTGTCCAAGGCCTGGACATCTTTTCAAAGTTATGTCTCTGTAGCTCTGTGCCAAGCCTGGGCACTGGGGGGTCTTTCCTGAGGCTGGGAGCCTGCTGCTCAGTGCCCAGCTCCCCTAGTGTGAATGGTCACCATGGCCCTCTGAAGTCTCCATTTTCCTCCAAGGTCTGCTTCTCAAGGGACCATAGACCTCTGTTCACCTTCAGGTTTGTACATCTTTTTCACCTGCAGAATCAACCTTTTCTGCAATTTACATATTGCATAGGTCATGTTGTGCACACGTTCAAAGCTTCTCTAGGGTTCATGTCTATGTAGGCACTTGTTGGGTCCATCCTATCCACATCTCCATTGTTACCTGATGCTACTGCAATGCTCTCAAAGGCAGCAGCAGGGACCCAGCATTCTTCAAACAGTGAGTGATTCTTGGTATTCTCCAACATCTTTGACAATAGTGGGAAAGATCAGAATCTGATATGTATGTGAAGTGGTTTCTTAGTGAGCATGTGCTTTTATTCCCTATTCACAGAAAGGTTATACATCTTGTTCATATGCTTACTTAGTCACTGTTAAGGTGTCTTTTCCATATATTGTCTATTTGTATTTTGTACCTATTTTCCCTTCATTTAAAAAAAAGCATTTTCTTATGAATTTATAAGAGTTTTACTTTATTGCAGAAAACTAATCATTTGATAGTTATATGTGTCGTCAATTTCTTCTCTCAGTCTAAATTAAACTATCTTGATTTTAAAGTAGGCAAATTATTGTTTGCATTTTTTCTGTTTTTATTTTTAATAAATCTTTCCTATCCCAAGGTCTTAAAGAGTTTCTCCTGCAGTTTCTTCTAAAAATATATTATTGGTCCTTTAAAAATATGTCTGGTATTGATTTTTATTTATCCTTTCACTGCCAGCTCAATCTATTGACATCTGCATCACATGTATCATTATCATCAGGTATAGGGCTCTTTTAGGGATCTCTATTAATTCCATTCATTTGTCTTAAAGTGTCAATTGTTTTAAATACTGTGATTTGGAAATCTGATATCTCATAGGCCACTTCTTCCCATCTTGTTCTTTCCTTCCAATTTTTTTGGCCCTATATTTTTACATATAAATAATAGTGATATTTGATAACCTCCATTAAAAATTATTGACATTATATTGATTAATAATAATTAATTTGGTAGAATTGACATTTTTGTAATATTGAATCTTATATCTATGAATTTTTATATCTCTTCACTTAGTAATATATTCTTTAATGTCATTCAATAATGTATTATAATTTTATCTATGATGGAATTGCACTTTTATTATATTTCTTGTTGAGGATCTTGTATAATTTGTTGTGATAGTGAATGGGTCTTTTCATTACAACCCCTAATTCATTATTACAAGGTATAGAAATGCCATTGATTTTTATAAGCAAATCTTGTTTATAACAACCTAGGTTGATCATTTTATTAGTATTAACAGTTTGTAGCTTTACCCGCATTTTCTTTGTATATAATCCTGTCATTTCTAATTTTTATCATTCATATTATTTTTCTATTTTCTACATTAGCTAGGTATTCCATTTCTAAATATAAGTGATGCCTTCTAGAATTCTTAGTCCATTAATTTAAATGCCTCTAAATGACATCATTATGCAGAATCTTTGCTAAAAGTTTTAATGTCAATTTAAATAATTCTTTTATTTTCTTAGTATTTAAAAACTTTTATTTTTCAAATGTGGGAACTGAAGTTATTTTTCAAATATTTATCTGCATCTATTTCTCTTGTTACCTATTGATGTAATACAATACATTAACTGATTTTCTGATGTTAAACCATCCTTGAATTTCTGAGTTAAACTCAACTTGGTCAGGTTGTATTCATCTGTTTTAGCTGGATTTGACATGTCATAATTTTTAAGGTTTTCATATTCATTAGGTAGATCATTTTATAATTTTCTGTTTTGAAATGTGTTTGTGTGATTTAACAATTCAGATTGTACTCACCTAACAGAATGAGCTGGGGATTGCTGGCAAGACTTGTATGTAACACCTTGTTATCCTTTTATTTGGGGACTAAGGGAGGGGTGTAGATTCTGGTTATAAATTCAATTTGTAGAATCTCAACTGAATTAGTCAGATTTTCTATTTCTTTTCCAGTCCATTTCAGGGTTTCTCTAGTTTTAATGTAGTTGACATTTGGGGTTGGGTAATTCTTTGTTTTTGAGGACTTTCCAGTACTTTATGGGATGTTTAGCAGCATCCCTGGGCTCTACACACTAAACTCCAGTAGCAGGTCCCAATACCTACCCCCAGTTGTTACAGCTAAAAATGTCTCCAGACATTGTCAAATGTTCCCTGGGGGGCAAAACTTCCCCTGTTTGAAAACCATGGGCATGATCTGTACAATTGAAATATTTATCTGATAGAGTTGATATGGGAATTCAAAGAATTAAAACATATAAATTGCTTAGATACTTGTCTGATACAAAGACAATGCTCAATAAATATTGGTAGTTTCTATTGCCATTAGTGTTTTAAGATTGAGTTATTAAGGCTTGGTCTTTGGATGAGAAGAATGTTTATCCCCAACCCCCAAACACTTTTTGAAATAACTTGATTGGCAAATTATTGGCACTTTTTTTTTTTTTGCCTGGCAGATGGTAGAAATGGGAATCCAGTTAGTGTTTTGTCAGCGTTTCTTCATATTTATATGGATGGAGCATAGAAAAGTCTCAATTTGAAGGGATCGGGGCTATAAACATGCAGAGGAGAGCCAATTTATCCTGGGAAGGATTCTCCCAAATGGAGACTCTTAACATGAGAAAATGGGCACTTTTAGACATTTAAATGGTGCGGCGGAACCCCTAGAGTGTGACTTATTTTCTTGAAAGGACAAAAGGCGAGCGTTAATGTCACATAAATCCTGGCCTGCTAACGCCGTGCCAACTGCATCGCTCCCTGTGTCCTCATTGTGCTGTATTTTTGGAATTTCATAGATCTCCATGAAAAATCGTCTCTTTCCAACATGAAGTTAGTTTACAAAAACTGTGATATGGGCAGGACCTCACAGAAGGGAGTTACTATTCCCGGGAGAACAAATGGTAGAGGAGAAACAGTATGATCCCTGAGCCAGGCTTCAACTTCCTGCCCTGTCACTTCTCTCTGGAATCCTGGGAAAGTACTGAAACTTTGTGAGCCTCTATTTCCTCAGCTGTACAAAGGGGTCAGAATTACAATGCATTTACTTCTGAAAATTCTGCCTATATGAGAGGTGATGGGAACAGGATACTGCTCTGTCTAAGAAGGTAGAATGGCTCGTTGTGAGGGCCTTTCCTGTGGCTCGTGTCTTTCACGTTGTCTGGTGGTGATTAGGAAGAGGTTCTGAAAACCAGTGGCCTGGATGCTGTCTGGCTTTGCTGCCTCCTGGCTGTGTGGCCCTGGCCAGCTTCACCTGTCTGTGCATCAGGGTCAGCTCTGTGAAGGGTCTTTTAGCTCCTCTATTCCATTCCATTGTGAAGATTCAACAATTATACTGGGCCAGTTACATAGCTCCTAGAATAGCGCCTAACACATGTAAGTACTCAACAAATTGGCTCTATCATTATGATTATTATTTTTGTTATTGTTCTCAGTTGTGTCTGCCTCCATCATCACAATCCTACATGTGAAGTAGGGCATGTATCCTTAATAATAACAAATTGTGTTTGCTCTTTGAAATCATTTCACACATGTTAAGGGCCTTTGCTCTGCTTTCAAAGTTTAGGGACTTGTGTTCCTCAGGGGAAGTGTCCCTTGTGTGGCATCCCTTTGGGGAATAAACAGCATACCTCATCAGCCTTGGAGATTCAAAGAACAGAGAAGGATTCTGCATTCCCATTTCCATAAGATTCCATCAGAGAGACAGGAGTAGCTTGCCGGTTTCCCTTCTCTCCTCTCTGTCCTTCCCCGCAAGGGGTTGGGAAGGCTGCAGAAGAAGGAGCCTGCAGACCCATACACTGTCATCCCAGGAAGATTGATGGGCTTCCTTTCTTGTTCCCAAAGTTCAGGCTGTCTCCCTCCTCGATGAGCTAAGCAGCCTCCATGAGCTTCCAGGGCTTGGGAACAATGCTGCGTATCACAGAAGAGCCTTAGGGAGGGGCCTTTGTGGAAAATGGAGATCTACAGGCCTGGGTGTGGAATTCAGTGTGGGAGCCCCACTGATCCCATGAAGAAGGCTGCTTGCTCCTCCAGCCTCATGCTGGAGGCTGGCAGAGCATGTAGCTCCAGGGGCCCGGCAGAGTCCTGAGCAGGAGCCCTCTCCAACGTCAAGGGCTTTGGTCAGAGTTGCACAGGTCTTTTTGAGGTAATCCCTTTAGAAGAATTACATATTTATCTTGCTAAGGGAGAGTGTGTGGCTGATATAGGAAGCATGGATTTGCCTTGGATATTTCTAAGTGCAAAGCACCATGTCATAAAAATGGACCTGCATATCTAACAAGACAATACACATAAAGCCTTTTCTTTCTCCTTATCATTATAGACGATGACTAAAGTCACCATAATAGCAATCCCTAAATGCACATTATTTAGACATTTCCTAGGAACACAAATGAGCACATGTGTGATGATGAAAACAGCATGTGCATGTATGATAGGGTGAAAACAGCATAGAAATCTACAGTGGTGACACCAGTCGAGGACGTAGCTTCAGAATCCCTGGGTCAAGCAACCATTCCACCATAAGTGTTTCCTTACTGCAGTGCCCCCTTGCATAAATCAGGGGTGACATCTGGGTAATGCCCTGAGACCCAAGTAAGGGAATGGGTATGAGATGCTTAAAAACATATTGACCCTCACATAGACTAATTGCTCGAATTATTCTAGATGACTATTTGCTGGTAGCTCAGTATTTGCATCTGAAACTAGCAAGGAAGCAGGTAATCTGCTTCTCAACTGTGGGCCTCCGATCTGACATTCCTCCTCATGAGATTTACATCCTGGTCCTTAGCACCAAAAAATGGCTCTGTGGGCATCATGAAATGGGCATATTTCCTGTAAAGCATATCACAGATTCAAGTTCACTTGGCTGTTGTAAGTTTTATACACTTCGGAATTTTCAACAATTTACTCATTGGGAAATTCACCGCAGGCCTCCTCTTCACTCCTCACACCTTGGCTTGATATCTCTGCATTTATTTTTGTTTATTCAGGTGGTAGAAGCAAATCTTTAATAAGCTTGGTAAACAGATTTTTCCCGAATTAAAATCCTTGTTCATTAAGAGGAAAATTTCTAAAGAGACCTGAGGCATTTTACCCAACCAAATTCTTTTTAATCCTAACACATTTCTGAACTCGGTTAAATTCAATTAGAATCTTCACATTTAGAGTATTGCCAAGCTCCTAATTTTGTGATTTGTCTTCTAATGTGCCCCTGGAGAAGAGTCCAGTTCTTCTTTCTACATCTCCAGTGGTGTAATTTTCCACTCCCAGGCTGTCACCTTGTCCCAGGGATGATCTGAGCCCGTATACTGATAAGGATGTGTGCTCTTAGCCACCCAATCCCCATCTCTCCACCTATTTTCTTGGTCCTTTTCTGGTCTACTTGTGTGAGTTCAGGTCCTCTGAGAAGTAGCTCCAAGAAAGGACCAAGAGATTTATCAGTGGAAACACTGTGAAGGGTAAAGGAAAAGAGGTAGGAGTTGTCAGGAAGAGCCTTCAGACTGTGATGTAGGTTTGACACCTGAGAAGGAAGGCAGAGAAGGAAGGAGACTGGGTAAGAGGAGTCTCAGACTTTAGCACCAGTCTATGAAAGTTTCAACTGAGTCAACGAGGAGTCTTTCAGCCAAGGAAGCATCCAACATTCCACATGCAGCACTAGTGTCCTCCTTGGCTGTGAGTAGCTCCGGGGGGGAGGGGGGGGGGCATGGCATCAGAACAAACATGGGGATGGGTCCACAGGTGCACCCACTGGGGCTGAAATTTAACATTTTCCCCAAAGCACATGATCTGAGCAGCACATTTTCATGTTAACCTCATCTATTCCTTGGGTTGGCCATTCTATCTCTCACCTAAAATGTGGTGTGAAGATTCTCTCTCCAGAATTGCACAGGAAGCCAATGAGGATGATCAGAAGCTAGGCTGCCATGCTTCTTTCACTATAGAGCTCTGGTCCTATCACTGTATCTCAAGGTGATTATCATCCCATACCCTCCAGAGCAGCACCTGCCCCAAATGGCCTGACTCTTCATAGAATAATTATGCAAGCAGGTTGTGTTTGCCTTTTTCATGCATGGAAAGAGAGAGTAATGGGGCGGGGGGAGACTTGGGGAGGGAATGCAAAGGGATTAAATGTATTCATGTAGACCAAGGTGGCCATGGGATATTGATTTTGAAATGGTGGGAGCTCATCTCAAAACCTGTAGATAAGAAAGACATTTTGTTCAGGAAAGGAAAAGTAACATGTATTGAATACCTGCAATGTGCCAGGGGTGAGGCTGGATGGTTTTGCATGTACTTTTATCTTACTCTCACAATAAGTCTAAGAGGAGAGGCTTTCTCTGAACTTGCCTTATCTTCCTAAAGACTAATCCTTCAAAAGGGCTCAGTGATCATAAATCCTCTTCCTGGGAGATCCATCAACCAGGAAGATGGACTCTGGTCACAGGAGAGAGACCAGAAGCAGACATTACACCCAGACGTACCATCACAAACTCTCAGACCCCCATCCATTCTTGTAAGGACCCACTCACCATTCTTGAAAATCAAGATCTCTCTTCTAAGTGACCCACAACCCTCCTCACCTTCCCCTTTTAAGATGGTACATAAACTCTCAAATCTCACCACTTTTTCAGTAATTGTTTTTTCCTGTGATACCTCCATGCACATAATATTAAAATTGAATAAATTTGTAATATCTTCTCCTCAATGTGCCTGTTGTCAGTTTATTTCATAGACCCAGCTACTGAACCTAGGAGGATAGATAAAAAGTCTTTCCTTCCCTACACAACTCTCTGAGTACACTGACACCTTACACCTGCACTTTGCACTTCTCTCCAGATCCACACACAAAAGCAGGAGGGGCTGTTGGACAGTCACCAATACCAGTGAATTGAGGACAGATGTAGGCCTTGATTTTTCAACTCCACTCCCTGGGGCACCAGGTAGGAAAATCACCTGGGAGTCTTCAGATGGAATTCGATGTGGGCACTGCTGCTTGTTTGTGAGACAAATGCCTGGTTCTCAGTCAAGTCCAGAGGGAGAAGCAGAGGGTCATTTCCATGAGGGGAGGACCACGCACATCTTGTTCTCATGGCATCGCCTAGGCCCAAATCCTGAGATACAGGAGATGCGGAATACATCTTTGCTAAATAAATGAGCATATGTATGTGTGATTATCACACAGCATGGTAAGTATTATAACAGAGATGCCAAGAGCAATCAAAGCTTAGAAGAGGCAGCAATTTACTTCCCAGGGGAAGTGCAAGGAAGAACTGCTGAAATAAAGGAAATGTTGAGCTGGATCTTGAAGAATGAATATGTGCTAATGAGATGAGAATCGTATCCTAGAATCTCAGTATGAATGTGCACATCTTGGAAAGTGAGGGGAGTCAAGGTCCAGGGGTGACCTACATCTTCTCCATGTGAATATATGCAGGTATAATCTGTTCTGAGTAGCATGATGAGCTCTCGTGCTGTCCCACTCTGTCCCACCCGGGACGTGAATCATCCCTTTGTCCATTTGACCATTCTGTATGTACAGTGCAATAAGATGTTTTGAGAGAGAGAAAATAAATTCACATACATTTTATTTCAGGATATTGTTATAATTGCTCTGTTTCATTATCGTTGTTGTTAATGTCTTCCTGTGTTAACTTATAAATTAAACTTCACCATAGATATGCATGTATAGGAAAAAATCATTGTATATATAGGTTTGGTACTATCTGTGGTCTTAGGCATCCGCTGGGGTCTTGGAATGTACTCCCTGTGGATAAGGGGGGATGACTGTATAACTTTGGAGTCAAATTAACTGGAGTTGATTTTTGTCTTCCTGTTGTTTTGACTTGGTCAGTTATTTAAATTCTCTAAATCTTGGATCCTCGTTTGGAAGAGAATAACACACTCAACTCATGAGCTTGTTGGAAGATTGCAATGACATAACTTAAGCACTTATACCATCCTACCTCCTTGTAGACATGGTTTCTTTCCTCCCTTCACTCCTTACATTTGCTTTTCTGGTTCTGCCTCTGAAGCATTTTCTCCCCAAATCAACACATTTGAAGAAAAGGTGGTCCCTCAGACACAAGCCATGTTACTTTGTGCACAGAAGTCCCCAGATGCAGCCCCCTGCAGAGTGAACAGTGTCTGAGTTTAAAAAGAGCGTTCTGTGACAGGTGAGGTAGCTTTCAGAGATCCGGTGGCTGCAAGGTGGCAAGTTGCCAGCTTCCTGTCTCCTGCACCTTGTCTCCTGCCCATATCTCTCCATTCAGATTCCCTCACACCTGCAATTAGCGACTGGTGGCCGTGTAAAGCTCCTTGCCCCACTGAGCCTTCTACCTGTCTCTCATCAGAGATCTGAATGCTCTTTGGCACAGTTACAATTGGAATTCTTCCATTTTATCACGTTGCAGGCTGACAGTGAGGCTGAGAAACCAGGAAACACCAACCACCATATTCTTTGTTATCTCGGGAACCAGCTTGAAGCATATGACAGACTCCTCAGCAGTACTGTACCTTCCTAACGTGAGCACCAAATGACTTTAGCTTTGCTCGTGTGTGTGTGCGCGCGTGTGTGTGCGCGTGCGCACGCACATGAGTGCATGCGTGGTATTTGTTTCTTATTTCACTTTACTATTCAAATAAATTACTGCATCCATCCTTATGAACATGCCCACCTTGATGAAAGTGTTAGTCTCATATACTGTATTTTTTTTTTTTTATTACTAAGTCAATTCCAGGTATGCTGCATTCTGGTATCTGAAATTAAAGTGCACATTTGGGTCATACTTGTATTACTCAGTGTACCCTCAATTCTCAACATCAGCAGTATGGTAGTATATAAACAGCCCTTTATCTATCCCTGAGATGATCATCTACGTGTACACACAGCCTCAATGACTAACCTCAATGCCCCCTGAGCTGCTCTCCCATCAGTACCACCAAATGCCGGGCTGGAAAGTTGACCTTCAGAGGGCGTTGCTGTGTTTCCAGACAGAATCGGGCTGAGCAACACGAGCTCTGGCTCTAGATGGCCTAGATTTACCTTGATTGCCACAGGCTATGTGACAATGACCAAGTTATTGAATCTTTCTCTGCCTCCCTTTCATCAGTTATTATATGACGGCAAACTTGTATCTACTTCAAAAGGCTGTTCAGAGACTTTAACAGAACAAGACCCTCCAACAACATTGCCCAGTTCAATCACTCCCTACCTGTCAACAGTTACCATGATTTTCTTGAGAAAACTGAGGTCCAGCAAGGGAGAGATTTTTTTTCCCCCAGGTCACACTCCAAGTTAGAGGATGAACCTAAGCTAAGAAGTAGGTTTCCAAATAATGGCTCTTTAAATCCCTCTGCACTGTGGCTGTGACACTTCTCTCACAGACTGAAATATCCTCTGCCCTTATGAGATTCACAAAAGAATCCTTCATTCTGAAAATAAATCCACTCAAGCGTGTGCGGTCTCTGACCTGGGAGAGAACAAGTCCAATGGTGGAGAAAGACAAATAAATACAGTTTCTACACTGCATCGTCAGCATGGTTAGTGTTGTCAGAAAATATAGCCGTGGAAATTGCATGTGGGCTGCAGTGGTTCGTTCCAGTGCGTAGGTTCATGTGAAACATGCACTGAGAAAGACATGGAGGGCTGACACCTAAGTGTGTCGGAATGTGCTAGAAGGAAGCCGATGTGATCAGGGGAGGGCGCTGTGAGTCTATTCATCATGCATGCCTGCAGGTACATATGCAACAAATATTTATTGAGCTTTACACTTATCTTTTTGGTCCTAGCTATTTTCATCTTTTATCTGGGTTTTTACAATGGCTCCTGAACAGGTATACAGTTTACTTCTACCTTATAACCTCATGTCCTCACCATGTGACACCTGCACACCAACCCCCATAGGATCAAAAGACTCTACACTAGCTAGTTGCTGCTTTTCTTAGACGTCTCTCCCCCCAGTGCCCACTTCTTGCTGAGATGCAGCCAGATGTCTTTTAGCTCTCACTAGAAATTCCAATTCTTTAGGACACCTGGTCTCCAAGCAAGGTTATAACAGCGCCATTATTATAAGCTCTGGTGGCACCGTGAGCTTTACAAATTACAAGCATGTTTTCAGGTTCCAGCTACAACTTTGTTTGTGTGATTATTTTTATGCTGCTTTCATTTGTCATTGCTTCCCAAATGCCCAGCACCTTGAAAGGAACATAGCAGGTACTTCATGAAGTTTTAATGGTGGGATGAGCTCTGTACCAGGTAAGGATAGTGGCCATAATAGCAGCTACATACAGGAAAATTGATCAAATGAAATACATGTATTAAGGATAATGTGAGACAGGTTTTTTTCCTAGTAGAGAAGGGAACTGCAAACAAGCAAAGAAAGAAAGCTAAATTCAACACTGTGGTGTTGTATTGGGATTGGAGTATTGTATTGAACTTATGCTTTTAAATATAAGCAGAAAAAATGAATGTCAATGTGTATGTATATATACATAAATAAATTCCTTAGTTCCATCCACTATGACGGCCTGGGATCATTAGCTCTGTACCTGGGAGGATAACTACTACCCTGGATCTTGGCTCTAATTATCATTTCCAAAGAAAGCAGCCAATGCAGTTGGGAAATATCTGATTCCATGGTGGGAACAAGGAAAGTACAAGAGGAATCTAAGAATATAGGGGCATGTCAAAAGAGAGAGAAAACAGGTTGATGGGAAACTCATTGCCAAATCTGGAAAAAAGTCAACATTCAAAATAACAATGATAGTAAAGGATTATAACTCATTGAATAAACTAGGGAACCATGAGTACCTACTGACTAAAATGTATACATAATATATAAATAAAAACTAGTTTAATGGAAAATGCAACAGTCTCAGAATAACTTCCCACAATATTATATAGTAACTTCAAGAAGAACATAGCACTGATTCTATGATATTATCGCCAAAAGATGCATAATCCAAAGCATGAATGAATATAAAACGAAGCCAAGTTGAAGGACATTCTAAAAATTATACTTAGTGGGTATTTCATTTGCTCTTGTGAATTTAACTATCATCAGTTCTGTGATTTTTTATTCATTTTTTTGCTAGCAATAAAAGCTGAATATTCCAAACTTACCACACAGCAGTTCATTGGATTAAAGATTTTTTTTTCATAATTGTTTGCACTCTGGGCCAAGATTAAAATGTTTCTGAACAAGAAAAATTCACCCTCGACCATTAACTTACCACTTTGAATGCATTTATAATTTAAATTTTGCAGTAGCCTTGAAAATGTTGGGTAATGAATTCAACACAAAATTACTAGGTGAAACAGTGATGTGCCAAACTTAGGCTGTGTTAAAGTCATTTCAATGACAATTAATGTTGTTTAAATCACAGGTAATGTTGACCTGCTTCATAACTTCCTCTGGTACCAGAAATTAAAGTGGAGAAGCAACATCTCCACTCCCACACAAATCTGCAACAGAACTCTAACTACAATTCCAACAGTAGCAAGTGTAAAGAAAATTTTCATATTTAAAACTTGTTTAAATATTCACTTGAGGAGCTTCCCCATAACCTTCCTGAGAGTGATTAATATTAATGTAGTGACATGTTAAAAGGCAGACACAGAAAAGAACCTGATACAATTCTATGCGTGCCTTCCCAAGACTGACTGCACTCACAGGTATGCTTGTAGATTGAAGTCAATATTTGACAGTACCAAACTATTAAAAAAACACAACTTTTTTTAAAGATAAAATGTGTAAAACCTGATTACAGATCAGCAGTAACAGATGGACATTTATAATTGGGTTGGTGACCAGGAACATAAACTTTGAATCCCCATTAAGTGGACTATCATGCCTCCCTCACCCCCAAATCCCTTTATCCTCATTGGTAGATGTGTATGTAGTACAACACAACTTGTCCTCAACTATATTGTATTTTG
Source organism: Plecotus auritus (assembly GCF_963455305.1). NCBI lineage: Eukaryota > Metazoa > Chordata > Mammalia > Chiroptera > Vespertilionidae > Plecotus > Plecotus auritus. The sequence continues at coordinate 243,688,969 of NC_137770.1, read as the reverse complement.
AACTTCATCAATAAAAAAATGTTGGTAATTTGCCTTTTCTTTTGTTACATAAGACCCTAATAATATCCTCAACTAAAAAATCTTAACCCACAACGCCTAAGGCTCGCAAAACCTAAAATCTATTACTGTTGAATCAGTGTTAAATTTCTTGGTTGTAACAAGTGATATTGAAGCACACAAAAGAAGTGATTTGTTCCTACAAGCTAAATGGTAAACTATTTAGGGATAAAGTGTCATGATGGTCTGCAATTTAGTTTTAGATGGTTCAGCAAAGAAAAAACAAATGTGACAAAAATGTGAGCAGTTTGTGAACCTACATGAGGGGGTGATGTGTGTTCTACTCTTTCAAACTCTCCACAATGGTAAAATTTGCCAAATACAATGAGGGAAGAAAAGAGGGCTTCTCTGACCCCGTGATCTAAGTAACTCTGTTAGTCATTAAACAATTTCCCCATTTTATTTTATGTGACTTACTGTAACAATTTTTAATTTAATTAATTTATTTGCTTATTGTCTATTCCTTTGGGATCATATAAGGTTGATGAGAATAGGAACCTTGCCTGCTTCATTCTTTGCTTCATCCCAAGTAGCTGGAAAAACACTGGCATATTATAGACATGCAACAACTTCGTTAAATAAATGAAAAAAAATGTATATATATAATGAGAAAATTAGACAACAAATGAGCAAAGGAATGAATGAATTGCTCACAGACACTTGGAAACTAAAAGACCTTCTGTCTTGCATACCCTCCAATCCCAAAACGAGCAGGAATATTGTGGATAGCCCTACGTGCTAGCCTCTGTTTCTGCCTTTCTATTCCTCCGGCTCTCCTCATACATTCACACTGGCTCCTGACACCAGGCACCAACTCATCTGAGCCATTTTGGGTTGATGCTTATGTGTAATTAGGATTTCTGCTGTGTAAACTATAATTTCTCCTACAGTTGGCCTCCTGCCCTTCCTATAAGAACCAATACTTCTCAGTATCAAGCCCATAGGATTATTCCCAGTCATGGGTCACCCTGCCCCAATCCCAATATCCGTCCTCTACTGTGTCAATCTTTCTAACAACGATGCCGGTCTCATTGGATAAGCACCCAGTCCCTTGGGGAAACTGTGTGTATGTCACCGTTGATCCCCACTCCCTCTATTAAGGACTTATGGAAATAAAAAGACTCCTAGAGCTTCTGTTTTAAGCATTGCACTTGTGTAAAACACCATTATTGATTTGTGCCAGCGCAGTAATTAGTGAATTAATCTCTTAGCAGCCTGGAGGGCACACAGATGGACAGAGCACAGATGCCAACCTGAAATGCCTGAGCACTGCAAAGTCAGATCCCCTCTCCCAGGATCCTGGTCTTTTACTGGAAAAGTTGTTCATCATGGCATTGCTATGCACCGAGTCCAAGGACAGACTTGGGAGCCCCACTGCCTACCTTCAGACCCAGGTTCCTATTCACCGGCTATGAGACCTCGAACCACTTCTGATTTCTCACCCATGAAGCAGGATTGCTGGGAGTATGTAATAAGGCTTTCCATAGAAATGGCTAAGAACATTGCCTGGCACATAAATGTTTGCTAGTGTATTATCTGTATATTTATTACTCAAAGTCCTCCCCGTGAGCTACAGGGCCTTGCACTGTCCTGCTCCAGCTGCCTCCTGGGTTGACTGGCAACCACACTGCCACTTGCCATTCCTGGACCACGCCCACACACGGGAGCATCCCTCTCAGAGCCTTGCTCTACAGAACTTTCTGGTTGCTTCATTTAGGGCTGGGCTCAAATATTATTTCAAGTGTCTACCCTGAATATCTTATGGCAACCCATTCCATCTATCCTGGGAAACCACGTCCTCATCTTTATCCCCCTTCCCTGCTTCATATTTTTCTTCATAGCATTCATTTCCTGTTATTACTAGTATTGTTTATTACTTAACATCTGTTCCCCAACAGAAAGTGATTGAGGCAGAAACTCTGTTTTACACCATCCCCCCAATTATGTCTCAGCAGCCAGTACAATGCCAGGCACATAGCAGTTGCTCAATAAAGGGAAAATTGACATATGTTTTGACGAATGTTAAATTGATTGATAACCAGGTATAAGGACACGTGGTGTACTGTAGTATTTTTCAGTCTCTTCTCAGCCATGCACCATTGTGATAAATTTGACCATCATAGGGACCTCAAGAGATTCTGCTTAAACTTCTCCTGGGACAGGAGTCATACAGAAGCGCCCTCCGCACCCCAATAAGCTCTGACCCAAGGGATTCAGGGCCTATCTCCTGACGGCCCTACAGGATGAGCAGATTGAGCCCAGTTTTGCTTCCTTCTGTTTGTGTTGAAGCAATTTTGTTGATAACAGTTAAGAAAACACCATAGCATGTTGCAATAGGCAATATGTCTTTCCCCCTCTGCACGTCCTTCACCAGAAAGTCTAAAATATCCCTTCCCTCCTGACCCACCCACCACAGTAAGTTTCTCATAAACTTCCTGAGTCTTTGGGGTTCAAGTCTATGATGAGGACACTGGAGCCACTGGAAGGATTATAATAAGGATTAGCGACACTATTCATAAGGTGCTTGGTACAGAACAAGCTTCAATAAAGGGCTCCTGGCTGCCTCTTTCACCACATGCCCTGGAAACTCTTTGTGGCACTAACATGGTCTGGAAAGACAGCATTTCTCTCCTAAGCAAATGTTTCAGCAGCAAAGAAAAAAAAGTGCAACAAAAGCTTCCCTGATAACTTCTGATGTTGCTTGGCCAGGTTGCCTTCATTCATGACTACGTAGGACCTGGTCAATGGGTGTATTTTGCCACCTGCCAAGGCCCCATCTCTGTAGTCTGCAAAGGAAACCAGAGGCTGTAAGTGGTTAGAGTTTGCCTTGTACCCAGGTACTCCTGCAATATTGAGCCTGCTCATAATTGAATGTTGTGCTACCCAGGCTTGAATTATCAAAGAGTAAAAGGAATGCAGGGCCCAGGCGAAACAGCAGCAAATTATAGGAGGCACCTTCCTGGGTTGATTCCTTTTGTGTTTAATTGTATGTTAATGAGAAGTTCTGCCAGACAGTTACCCACAGAAATAAACAGCAAAGGAACAGCAAGAAGGAAAGGCAGCGTGTGAGTATCCATGGCAGTCTTGCAGGGCAATTTACCAAATTAAAAGACGTAAAAACAAACCACATGGGTACCTTCAGGGGGCATCGTTGGCACGGGTGCCTAGAAGTGTGAGCACACAGAAATACTACAAATCTTAAGAATTTGAGAACTAGGCACCACTATAGGTTCCCAGCCCAGCTGACGGGATGCAGGAAGGATGTTCAGCTTGTGCTGGGGGCAGTGGGGCTGACCGTCTTGGTCTCATTGCAGTCAATCGACGGCTGAAGGGGAAGAACAGACCCTAACATTCCTGTTATTAAGATCCATTGGCTCACTGTTTCCTAATGATTAATATTTAAACCCATTAGCACGGAGACATTTACACCTGGTTCACTCTGACTACCAGCACCATTCATCCGCACTCAGTGCTGGGGCCCTTCAGGACTCACTTATTCTCAGAACAGCTGTGCTCCAGCTTAGTCTTGGGCTGTTTGCTGTATCCCAGATGCCCTCTCACCTGCTGACCCCTTTACTCTGCATCTAAAATGCCCACTGGAGAGTCAGGACTGATGCCACCCCCTCTTGCAGAGAAGCTTCTTCAGACCAGTCCCCACCTCTCCTCTGAATCCCACCCCCTAGGGTGCTTCAGCCAGGGGATCCCTTATAATCCATCCTCTATTATAATTTACAATCCATCTTCTACTGTAACGTATCCTCTGCTAGTATGGGGGCTCCCAGAGAACCCAGGTCATGCCATCTGTTCTCAGTACAGAGCCCAGCTCCCAGAGGGCACCTAGCAGGTGCTCGGTCAACAGCTCTCTGGAAAGAATGCCAGACGTGCCCTGCACTGCTGCAGCACAGCGATAGACCAGAAGAGACCGGGCGAACCTACCTCCCCCAATCCAATCCTACCTCCTGCATTCTTAGCTCAGCAGGAAAAGACGAGAGAAACATCAGAACTTTGACTCACCCACTGCCAGGTCTGTCTTCAACAGGATGGGTGCCTCTCGCGGTAATTCAGCCCATCACCACCCTCACACCTGGCCGTAGGGCTCTTTCACCTCAGATTCTTCCCCACCTGTGGCCCCTTGATCCTGCTAATTGCTAGGATGTCCTTTCCCAACTCCTCTTGTTGAGTTCCTCACGCGGTTAGGTTCTGCTCAAAAGCCCCCACTTTAAGTGAAGTGGTTGACCCTGGATGAGGACTTTTCTCAAGTGGCTTTTTAAGGAGGGTCTCAACGAAGAAAATATGAAGGGAACAGAGGAGGCAGGAAAGGGAAGAGGAGGAAGCCAGACAAGACCGAGAGCTCAGGGGGAGCCTCCCAGAGGACTGGCGTCCACCTTGTCACAGAGAAGGACTCCTCATTGTGAGTTGTGTCTCTGAGTTGTTCTTACCCGAGCGAGGGGATTGTGCTGCCCTGCACGCCCTGCACCTGTTGTTGCCAGGGGCCCCCAGGAAGTGCCCGTTCCAGGCACCTCCTGTTCCCTGAGGGCAGGCCCTTGTGTGCAAAGCCAAAGAAGAGTTGAGGGACTTTGTGGGCACAATAAATAAACAACCAAACAAACCAGTTAACAGACAAATACATGAACATAAAAGGAATTCAAAGGCATCTAGGAGGGGCACCCACATTGTCCGCCACAGGCTTACAGGCTCCTGTGACCCTTCCGGACGTCTGACCACTGATGAGAGCCAGGTGTGGTGTGGCTGGTGAGGAACAACCCCCAGTGACCAACAGAGCACTTGGCACACAAGTGTTCCAGCTTGGCCGTCAATGCCACCACCTCTGACCTCCTTAATGACTGTCCCATCCATTATCTCTTGAACTTCCCCATCTCTGCGGCCTTTTTCTTCCCAGAATATGAATATGTGCATATGTCTAAATGTGCAATATATTTAAAACTAAAGAACATAAAGAAAAAAGGAAGGGAGAGAGGAAGACAGAGACAGAACTCGTGCTAAGTTGATGGAAAGACTGACCCACGTTTCTCAGCTTTCTCATCCCCTGTGTCCTTCTCAGCTTCCTGCAATGAAGGCTGTTCCAACATCCAAGGAAGGGCTCTGCCTCCTGTAGGGTCCCCTACTGCTAAGGCTGAAGGAAGCTTTTGTGCTCTGCTACAGGGGCAGGTGTTTGCCGCCTCAGTCCCTTCCTGAAGCTGCCCTGTGCCATGTGTCCCGACACCACACTCCCCTGTTGAACTTCACTCTGCACTGTGGCCATGATAAGCTTCAGGGCTGAGCCAAAAAGAAGCCGGGTTGTGCTTCTTCAGGGAGCACAACCTGGGAGAAGGACGGTGCTCCATGAAGGTCCTGGTCCTTGATTTCTGGAAACAACCCATTCCTCTATCAGCACATCCTCTTTGCAGCCCCTCTCCTGCCCTTGGCAGCCCATACATTGAATGCATTTGGATTGGATCTTTGCACACTTCTCAAGGATTTGAAAGATGTACATGCCTCATTGTCATTACCACACCGGGCACGCTGGGCCTAGACCTATGCTGTGCAGCCATAAGGCTTGCAATGCATGGTCTTCGGGAGAATCCAGGTGAAATGAGCACCTCACTAAAGAATGAAAAGCACTGTGAGATGGAGAACATGGAGACAGAAGTCAGACAGGCAGCATAGCCCAGTGGCAAAACTAAGAACTCCAGGACCAGACAAACTAAGTATCATTTTCATTCCTTTTATAAGCTGTGTGACCTAGGGTGAATTACCAAACTCCTCCATGCCTCAGTTTCCCCTTCTGTAAAATGGAGATAATGAAAGCACCTACTATATAGGGTGCATGTGGTGACATGTTATAATGTGTAGAACTTTTAGAATATGTATATTTTCTGTCAGTAGTAAGCACTGTATAAATTATTCTACTTACATTGTTTAAAGATAAGTGATCACCATCAATGTCATTTATAAAGGTACAGCCTTATTCAATATCTGTCTTATACTGTTGACAAATTCTCTGCGCCTGCCATGTTTCATTTGTTCCCATAAACACCTTGCCAGCTACGCATATTGTTAACTAAGAAGGTGACTAAGAGGCTATGGCAGGACTCAAACTCAGGGCTCCGAATCTAGCCTCGAAGCTCTCTCCCACCCCTGACCCCACTCTCCCCCTGACACTGAGGTGGCAGCAATGTTGGAGCAGCATCCAGCTGCACATTCTGGATCTGAGACTGTGGGAGCGCCTCTACAGAGGGCAGTTCCATGTGGTGACCAAACAATTCCACTCAGCTGTGTGACTTCGGATTACCAAAATCAAACAGTGCTGGCTAATCATTCCACATGCACAGGCCTCGACTGGCACTTCTTGTGTCTGAGACGGGGTGGTTTTCTTTCCCACCACCGGCTCAATGTTGCACATTGAGAGGCTGCAGCCCCTGCACAGGCTTCGGAAGGATGGCCATGCCCATCAGTAGAAACTGGACTTGATCCAGGTGTCCCATCGGTCTGGAGAATGGCTTCATTTATTCCTCTGGTTTAGACCTAACATTAAATGTAAAGTTCAGATTGTTTACAACAGGTCTGGGGACGGAGCCAAGACGGCAGCTATAAAGTAGAACATTTCCCAGGGGCGGCTGGATGCTAAGAAAGGATACTGGCTCACCACATTCCAATCCACCTGTTGGAACCTATCCCCGCCCTTCCTTTCCCCCAAAACCCTCTTTGCACCCACGGCTTCAGCCAAATAATCTACTCACTTGTTCAAATCAAACATTTGCACAGTGGCTGATAAGAATATTATTATACAATTTCAGGTCTACAATAAGGTCGTATTTATTTGCTTTTTCTTTCAATTATAGTAAATCTTGCTTCTAAGCCTCTGTTCACTGACTGGACTGGTGGGAACATTTTTCTCACAGGGGTTGGTGCTAGGATACAGCAGGAGCTATGCTTGGCTCTCACTCCCCTGCCTCTGGTATCTGGTGTTCCTCCTTACTTCTCCTTGTAGAAATGACAAGTTCATTCCCTCTATATTTTCCCATCCTATTCCTGAAGGTCTGATTGTCTTAAAGAACTATTGTCTCATCTCCAGCACCTGCAACAGTGCTTGTCATCCAGGGGGCAATAAATAAGTGAGCAAAAATGATGGTACAGAGATGATACATTAGTGCTATTTCACCTGTCTGTCAGTGGTGGGGAATGGTGCCACAGAGAGTCAGTCTAGGCACCATTCCCTGGGGCTAACTCCCAGATGCAGGGAAATAGAACCAACAGTAGAAGGAGGCATTGTGATCTTGGAGGCCCGCGGAGGGAACCAGGTCCACTCTGTAAAGGGGTTCTTGTGAGGTAATGTAGAGAACAGAATGGAGGTGCTGGGCCAAGGAAGACTTGTGAGGAAAGTATTTCACTAGGTCTGTGAAGAGGTGATGAGAATCTGCACTCAAGTCCTAACAGTAGGTAAGAAGAGGGGGTGGCTGAATTTGGGTTGTATTTCAGAGAGAGTTGGGGCTATGGGGTTGCAATTATATGTCAGCGGTAAAATCCTCTGCGATTTACACAGAAACCCGATTGATGGGGTGGAAAGATGGGGAACATTTATTCCATCACCCTAGGATTCAGTGTCAGTCCTTCAGTGATCCTGTGTCGCTGGCTGTGCCCTTCTCAATGCCTCATAGTCCCCTCTCTCCCAGAAGTGAGATAGGATGGCTAGAGGGGGCTGGAGCTGAATATCGCCCGATCTCCTGGAGAGAAACTCATGAAAGTGTGCCTCCTCCCCAAGGATGTTGTCTCTGAAGCTGGGGCATGCCCAATCTCCAGCAGTTCCTCAGTTACAGCTAAAGTGTTCCCACCAGGACAGAGCACAGCTTCTGCTCCTGGTATTGGCTGCACTATCCAGTTTTGGGGGGAGGGGAGTGGTTTTTCCTACGAGCTTGATTATCTGTTGGATCTAAGAAGATGTTGATTTTCAGTTGGCTGAACCTCTTTCATTGTCATGGGGACAGAAGTTAAGATTTCCAAGTTCTCTACATGTCAGACCAGAAACCGGAAGCCTCTCTTTATGTTTCTTTGTTCTGTGTTGGCTCCCCCACTAGGATGGAGGCCCCATGAAAGCAAGGACTTTGCTCGGACTCTATCCCCAGGGCTTGTAGAGTGTGCTACACACAGTAGGAGCTTAATGTGTGTTGAATGAATTCATTAATTCTCACTCTTAAAAGATTACAAGGCTTATGTGTGTGAGTGTGCAAGTGTGTGTGTGTGTGACTGTGTGTGACTGTGTGTATGTGTGTGTGAATGTGTGTGCCCCACACGTATGCTGGAATGGAAGGACTGACAGTGCACTTCAGGCCAAGCTGGTTTGGTTGCTCCTTATTTGTCTGGGTAACTGCTATTTTTTATAATATTATTTTTAAGTAAATCAGTATGTATCCTATGTAATAAAAGCATAGTATCCAAATTGTCCCCTCAACTGGGGAAGGGAGGGAGGGAGGCCCCAGCCAGCAGCCAGCAGCCGCTAGGGACCCTACCAGTGCACACATTTCATGCACTGGGCCTCTAGTATATATATATATATATTTCAGGTGTACAACATGTTTTTATATACATACATAATGTGAGATGATTCCTACAGTGCAATGTCTAACCTTTGCCTCCTTAGATGGTTATGAAAAGGGATCATCCAAAGAAGGAACCTTAAAAATGACTAATATATCATTGATTTCCAATAAATGCCAGTCTCCTCACCAGGATCTTTTCCCAGTTAATGCTAATGCCTGGCAAACTGGCCTCTGGCTGATTCCTGCTGGAGCTGTGAACAGTGATTTCATTACTTCACAACACATTTTCTCAGTTAGGGGAAGAAAGGGAAATGGTTGAATTTACAACTACAAATAAGCGCATTGGACAGTTTACATTTACTTTCTGTTTCTGATTTCAATCGGGGTAACTATGTCCAGGCCAGTAAGATGAATGTCCTCATATTGCTACCTAATCTGGCTTTAGCGGTCTATGGTAAAGGTAATTCGGGTTGCAAATAAGGAGCCTATTCAGCAGAGTATTTGGGAATTTGAACTCACCCTGTTTCCTTCATTATTTCACCCTCTGCATGATTTGAAAAACAGCAAACAATTGGGAAATGGTGTCAACATTCTGTGATTAACAGCTCCTTCCGCAGGGGGCTGGCAAGGAATGAGGTGGCTGCTGATAGGGACAGCAGACGATTGTCTAAGCAATCAGAACCCTGGCCAAGGGGCTCCTGAGGGGACCCCGAGAGCCTGTGAAACCAGCTCTCCAGAAGGAGGTTCTGGCACCAACAGGACCTGAGCCGAAGAATCAAAAGATGTGGATTCTACCCTAATAACAGGAGCCAACTTAGAAACCTTGACAGGTAACGAGACACGCACATCCGCCTAAGTGAACAGATGGCCTCCTTCATAGGACAACAGCGCGATTGTCACTAAACAGACCCTCGGATTGTGTGAGAAGTGGGTATGCTCCAGCCTGGGCACCCTGGGAAGACAGGAGAGGCAAGGGGACAGGAAGGTTGTTTGCAGAACTGGATAGCTGCGGAGATAATGAGGCTGTCCTGGGTCTAGGGTTTCTAAGAAGTGGCGCCATTGTGTATTCATTACTGAAATGAAAAGCACCCTCACACCTGGCAGACATACAGGGCTCTGGGGCTTTCCAGAAAGAGTATCAGAAAAATTTATGCATGTTTTGTTCCTAACATATGAAGTATTCAAACTCTTTCTGGGTATTGACACACGGAAGGATATATTTTCCCATTAAATGACTAAACATATCATTGAATCTGTTTTAGTTTAATCCTCCCAGAGTTGGATTTCATCCTAACAGAATGCTGTGTACGCAATGTATGAAGTTTTTAGAAAACAGTACTGAACAGACAGTTCACCTGACCTTGGGTAAAACAGTGCTGAACACACTGAAACTCCCATTCCGCAGGGTTCCAGACTCTGCAGCACCCCAGGCGTGGCATCTTCACCTTTGTTTGGTCTTCCTCATGCCCCTGTCCTCAGGCATGCATTGCATTCAATCCTGCAATCTCAGGAGTAGGAAACAAACCTGGACCATCTTAATCGATGTATTGATGACAGAGTGTGGTAGCGGGGCCTCCCCAGTGTCCGTGTAGAGAGTTTTTTCTCCTAAGCAAATACCATCCCTGCCTCCATCCTTTCCTCTCCCAACTCTCCTGGGTGAAGGAAAGGGGGAGTGGACTAAATTCCCTAACTGGGAAATTGGGGGCGATGGGGGGCGGGGAGAATCTTCTGGCCATGCTAGACTCCAACCTGTTCTTTCTCTTAAGAGCCAGCTGCCCACAGAAGCATATGGCCCCCCTGCTCTTCGTGGTGCAAGCCTGACCTGGCCCCGCTGCCCTCTGTGCTGCTGGGATAAGATGGGCAAACCTGCCACTCATCCCGGGGCTCAGTCAGCAGGTGAGATTGACTCACCCTCGAAGATACGTTCTTCAGTTTGGTGTCCATAGTTCATAAAGGGATCGTTTTGTCTCCATTTTTAAATTATTATTTCTCAAACTGTTGAGAGCTCAGGCAAAAAAAAAAAGAAAGTGATTTATTGGGGACCTTTTCAGAAAGGCCCCCAACAATAACCTTCAGTATAATAAATGAATGTCCTCTGAAGGAGAGCTCGAGGGGAGGGGCTCATGTTTGCAGAGACCGTGCTTCCTCCCAGACACTTGGCATCCAGACTATCTCCACTTGTCCTCACCCTGGTCTAACCCGGCAGGTTAGGAAAGGCCAGAGATGAACTCACTGGCTTGGAGGACTGATCCCAATTAGCAAGGAGAAGTGGCAGTAAAGAGGGCCAGGTCTAGCACTAGGAGGAATTCCCAGGGGCCCTTCTGCATACTCCCATGCCCAGTGGTAAAAGTTCGTGGGAAACTGCAGTGGAAAACTACTAAAAAAGAGGCAGGACCATGGAGGATCCCGACCCTTCAGGAATGAAGGTTTGGGTTGCTCTGCAAGTTCAAAAATGCTGACTAGCTAAAGTCCTGGCTGAGGTCAAGGAAAATTCAGAATGGATAATAAAAGAAAAGAGTTATGAATACTAACCACGATTTTGTGGCCAGTTACAGAAATAAGGGGTTGAGAAGTTAAGCATAGGTTGTTCTTTGCTGGTGTGTGTACATGAGAATGTGTCTACAAGTTTAAGGGTATATATGCACACATATACATACCTAACCTGATTTTTCTTCTCTCTCCTCTTTTACTTTATCATTTTATATACATTTTATTTGAGGTTAAGTTTGTTATTTTATTTAACCAACCTTATTGGAGGTTAACACAATGGACTCTTCAGGTAACAAAATATTCAGATAAGACCATGACCAAACTTGCAAAATAATTCACATAGTCCCCACAAGGGGAACTGGGACTTCCCCCCGCCCCCCCCCCCCCCCCCCGACATGGGTACAAGGACTATTAGGACTTTCTGTCTCCTCATTTTGGGGAGAAGATGGGAAAGTCTTTATTTGTAAAAAAAAAAAAAAAAAAAAAAAAAAGAATAGCACCTTCTTAGCAGCGTTATAACACCCTTGCTGTTGCCATAAAAGTGTAAACACGTGTATGTGTGTATGTGTGTGTTGTGGATGCTGAGCCAGCCCCAGGGCTGAATGAGCCAATGATTAAGATCTTGCCTTTCAGCTTCAAACCTGTCCTGCTGGCCTGAGACTTCCTGGTCTGGACAGTGGGGCTGGGATGGTAGCCACATTTTATCTGCCCTCCGCAGCCTGTGGGGCTCTGCCAACTGGAAGAACTAAGGCAAATGGGAAGACAAAAGAAGGAGAGATTTGCTCCTTCACTGGGTTTCTGTTCAGTCAAGTGCCACCCTATGAGTTTGCTCTCGTATCAACAGTTGGTTCTGATTTTCTACTTTGTAGTTTTCCAAACACAAGTAAAAGCTGCTTCTTTGTGTCCTCCCCATCATCATCCTCTCCTGCACACAGATGGGCAGGCCCTCCCATGAGCCCCGGGGATGCCAGCACCAGACAGTGCCCCTTCCTGAGGGACCAGGGCTGCCCCTCTGCTGGAGCCCTACCACAGGATGCACGTTGAACCAGCCTCTGCCCTTGGTCCACCTCCAATATGTATTCTTCCCTCTGTGCCATCCACTTGCTCAATACCTAGCTCACAATTCTTTTCTTTTTAAATATGTTTTTATTTATTTCACGGACAGGAAGGAAAGGAGAGAAAGACAGAAACATCAATAATGAGAGAGAATCATTGATTGGTTGCCTCTTGCATGCCCCCTCCTGGGGACCAAGCCTGCAACTCAGGGCAAGTGCCCTGACTGAGAATCGAACCTTGACTCCTGGTTCATGGGTCGATGCTCAACCACTGAACTACACTGGCTGGGCACTAACAATTCTTTATACTAATTTCTCTCTGTTGGAGTCACCAGTGTGGTTTCTGTCTCCTCCTTGACCCCTGACTGACACTGCTAGACTTCTTTATCCTAATTTTATGATAAGGAAATGGAAGTTCACAGGCCCCAAATTCCAGCGTCCTCAGAAGATTCTGGATTTGAACTTAGATCTTCATGTGTCCAAGGACCAGCCTTTCCTCAGCTTTGCTCTCCAGGACCCACCGAAGGACAAGGCAGTTCTTTCCATTGGGCCATACAACCCTTCAAAGTTCAGCCTTGCATTTTTTGTGGTGCCCATGAGGGGCAGGTACTCAACAATGTTGATAAGAGGGAAAGAAGGAAGAAAGAAATGAAAGGAGGAAGAGAGAGAGAAATAAAAGTGCTTACAAAGAGAAAATAATAATAGAATGTAAAAATTGTAATGGTATGAGAATGCACGGAATGTATAGACTTATCAACTCAGAAAAGGAATAACAGAGTTTGTTCCTAACATAAAGCTTCATAAATTCTGGAAAATTATCAATGGCCCCTGTATCTTCAATATGGCTGCTCTCCCATTCTCCTACAGTAAGGGGACCTTTTATTATCTTCTCCACACGTCATCCTTTCAAATTCTTCTCATCATTTTGTCCTTAGTGCATGCTGAATATTTTTTTCAGACTGATGTCAATTCATTAATTCTTCAGCTCTGTTGAATCAGCAGTTTAAGCCATGGATTGAGGTTTTTTGTTCTTTTTTATTTTTTAAATTTCAGTGGCTATATTTTTTATTTTGATTTGTATTTGTTTATTCTATTACATCACTCTAGTGCTTTCTTAATTTTAGTTATTTTAGCAATATTTGTGGTCTATAGGTTCCTCACTTGCTCCACTGTTTGAAGTTTGGGGATCCAAATTCAGCTGGGGCCCTGCTAGATTTGCACTTGGGTTCCTTGAGCTGAATGTACTGGCTTTGGGAACTTTGGTTTTTCTTCTCTGCTCCTTCCCTAGTGCCTAGGTCAGTGCCTGACTTACAACTGGTCTTAGTAAATATTTATTAAATGACTAACTATTGGACTGCTTCTTTGCAGGTTTTGTAATTTTGGTCTGTGAGCTCATGCTCAGCTGAATTCACATGTGGATATCTTGAGTGATCTCCTCAAAGAAGGGTTTTGTGTTTGCTTTAGTCAAGTCCCTAGGATACCAGTTAAGGACCACATTTTAGTTTCATTTATTAGCTTAAAGGGATAGGATGAGTTTAACACTCAAATTTGCATGAGAGTTGTGGTAACAAAATCTCAGGAGAGTTCCCCTCCCTCCATGTAGTGTCCAGGCAAAAATAGACAAGCTTTTTAAATAGCGGTCTCCCATATTGAGAGATCTCTCTCTCTCTCTCTCTCTCTCTCTCTCTCTCTCTCTCTCTCTCTCTCTCTCTGTCTCTCTCTTACAGTATTGGATTCCCTAGGTTTTAATTCCTTATCCATTTTTAGTCCCTGGTTTAATTTCTTAAGAACTCAACTATGTGTTCAAAAGCTGCTTGTTATGATGTATCCAGTATATGTGAGTGGTATATAATCAGAGGATGTAAACTTATCTATATGTTAGGTTGCTAGACATAACTTGCTTAATATATAACTAATATATTATTAATATATAAGTAATCTGTTAGATTGCTTAACATTTCTTAACTAATTGCTTACCTATTGCTTAACTAATCTGTTAACTCGCTTAACATATAACTAATCTGGTATAGTGTTTAGACATATAACTTTGCTTAAGTTTTTATTGAAAATTATTAATGTGCTTAAAGTTTATTTTTATAGATTTATATATAGTAGGCTTATAAAGAGGAGGAAATGGTCCTGCCCTCATACTTCCCTTCCCTCAAGCACTGTCTCCAAAGGCCAATAATTTCATCTATTTAGCCATTTCTTCTGGCATTTATCTCCATGTTTCTAAGCATAACCGTTCCTGCTAAAATGTCAAATGTATTACCACAAAGCCGAAAAAGAAGAGATTTATGAGAAAACCAGGATTAAGGGCAGACCACTCAGAACCTGTGGATGTCAAAATGCAGACCATCAACAAAAATAATAACAAGCTTAATAAAAAGAGTCACACAGCTAAATCTCTAGTGGTATTTGTACCCAGCTGAGCATTCCTAGACCTTCTGAGGCCTCCTACTCCGAGGCACAGACATTCTCCCCAAAGCATTGACGCTCAAGGGCACCTGTTTCATCAAAAAAAGAGACCAGTTTCTTCAAAATAAAATCCTTTCTCCAAGTGTAGAATTCACCATCAATCTTTTCTTTTCCTAACACAGAGACCTGCAGCTTCTTCACCAATACCTCCATAGTGTCCCCTATCCCTTGAGTTAATGAAAACTGTAATGATTCTTTTTTTAATTTTATTTTATTGTTTAAATATTACAAATAGTAGTACATATGTCTCCTTTTTTTCTCCATTGACCTCCGCCCGGCCTCCCCTAAAGCCACTAAAATGTCACTGTTTGCTCCAAAGGAAGGCATATCTGTAAAACTTTCCAGCTTTATGTTTCTTATAATCTTTACATGATGTGAATGCCCTTCTGCTACATTTTGAGAAACTTGCCTTTGATAGTTTTAAAATAGCTACTGAAAGAAATCATCCACGAACTAACAAGATCTCTGCATACACGCACAACAAATACCTAGAACCCGGTTCCCCTTGGAGACAGGTGCTGTAGCAGAACAAACGTTCCATGATTTGATTGTTGACCTTTGACACTATCTCTTGGTGTCCTACCTTGAGAGATGAAAGGTTATGGCCAGTCCCAACTTCAGACATAAATCTCCACTATCTCTCTCACCTTATCCACCCACTGCAATTTCAGCAACTGTTTTTGGATAAGCCAGTATGCAGCATTTACTGTGTTTTGCCTATGTAAATTTTACCCATAATTGCTCTATATAGTGCTTTTGTTACATTTCTTCTCAAATACAGCTAACTTTTCCAGGATTTAAAAAATGATTTGTTTCTCGATTTGGTTTATTGTTATTGTTCTTGTTTAAATATGAACTATGAATGAGACACCTGACATCATGTGAAAAGAAAAACACTATGTATGTTTTTTTAATCCTCACCCAAGGATATATTTTTAAAATTTATATATATATATATATATATATATATATATATATATATATATATATAGAGAGAGAGAGAGAGAGAGAGAGAGAGAGAGAGAGAGAGAGAGATCCATGTGAGAGAGAAACATAGATCAATTGCCTCCCTTATGTACCCTGACCACCCCACCTGGGATGGAACCTGCAACCTGGGTATGTGCCCTGAGCAGGAATTAAACCCATAACCTTTCGGTGTATGGGGTGATGCTTCAAACAGCTGAGCCACACTGGCCAGGGCTCTGTCTTTTTTCTCTATTTCTACTCTGCTACTCACAGCACCACACTCTTCTAACACCAGCAATTTTCTAAATCTCCAATCACCAGCTGGATGTCCTATAATTCAACTCAGTTCTGAGGCTATTGGGGAGTTAACATCAGGCCAATCATATCCCACAGGTTCAGAGCTCAGTCCCACGAGACAGCCCTCTCCCCAGCTTCAGACACCAACTCCAACTCCAGGTGCTTAGGACCAGCTGGTCGTGAATCAGATGTTTCCATGACCCCTTCCTCAGGTTCAATAACTGGCTAGAGTGGCTCGCAGAACTCAGGGAAAGAGATTAATTACTATTTACAAATTTATCCTGAAGAGTTTCAGTCCAGGAAGCACCAAATGGAAGAGAGGCACATCAGCAGGAAATGTGGAAAGGAGCACAGTGCTTCCATGCCCCCTGCAGACCCACTCCCCTCCCAGGACCTCCAAGTGTCTGGCCCTAGAAGCTGTCTGACCCATCGCACAGGAGGCTTTACTACACAGACACAACTGATGAAACCATTGTTCATTGGCGAGTATTTCTACCTTCAGTCCCTCTTTCCTATCCGACGGCAGGAGGAGGGGCTGAAAGGTCCAGTCCTCTGGTCACTTGGTTGGTTTCTTTGGAAACAAGCTCCCATCTAGTGGTTCAGGCTTGTTTTAAAGGAATTCAGGACGTGCAATTTTTAGCCAGATCTTTCATAGAAACCTCCTGCTAACTCTATAATTGTTTCTATCTTGTGATGTTTCCTGATTAGACGGATAGTTAACCATACCACCTAAAAGTGTGGGTATCGGACATAAAATTTCTTTTTGTGATACATCATCAGGTGTTGAGGACAAGGCTACGAAGAAGAAATTCATTATTTCTGCAGCCCATACCACTGGCCTTTTTTTTCAAACCTTCAGGAAGGGTATTATATTCATCTTCTCGGTAAATTATGGGAAACTCTTCAAGAGTAGTGAGTCATAAATGGAATAACAGAAGTAGCATAAACTTCATTGACACGTGTTTTTTTGTTTTTTCAAGAAATACCTGTATGGGTGCCCCCTTCTGAAAATTCTCCCATGGATTGTTTTCGTGAAATGTAGCCTTTCATGGTAAATGACCCATCAGCCCCACAGCACATACATGCATGCACTTTCTCAGGATTTTGCTAGCAGTCATATCTCCAGAGACTGTCAAAATAAAAAGCAATTAACAGGGCAGAGTGTGTCACCAGCATATTAAGTACGAGGTTACCAAATGAAAAATGGATTCCGTAATTTTCCATTCTTTCTAAATTCCAATATGTTTTTTGTCTTAATCCCAGCAGCTGCATAGAGGAAGTGCGATCATGGCATAGCACCATCTCTGGGTGTCTCAGGACCCCCGGTACATCCTCAGCAGGGAGTGGTCCCCTTGCCGTAGTTTAAAATCCTCATCTTATTTTTGACCCAGAGTAAGTATTCAAGCCCCCTTGTGTGCATTTTATGGCACATTTTAAGCATTTATTATCTGCTTCTTGATGGCTATTTACCTTTAGCAACTGGAGACTCACTTCTGCTTTCTTTCAGAGAGTTCCTTCTTCACTGGTCACCTGCCTGTTGGCCCTGGCATCTCCTGAGTGGTCACCTGCCTATTGGCCCTGGCATCTCCTAAGTGGTTACCTGCCTATTGGCCCTGGCATCTCCTAAGTGGTCACCTGTCTATTGGCCCTGGCATCTCCTGAGTGGTCACCTGCCTATTGGCCCTGGCATCTTGAGCTCCTCTTAGTGCCAAGGCAGAAAGCTGCATTGCCTTAGGTATGTTCTTTGAAGTGAACAAATAGTCTGTGTATTGATTTCCTGACGCTGCATAACAAAATACTACAGACTGGTGGCTTAAACAATAAAAAATTATGTTCTCATGGTTCTGGAGGATAGAAGTCTGAGATTAAGTTATTGGCAGGGCCGGTTTCTTCTGAAGCCTCTCTCATTGGCTTATGGCTATTATTTATCTTCAATTTTACTACGTGTATTTGACTTTTTAAATAACATTCATTAAGGTTTCATGGGGAAAATGTTACAAGGAACAAAGTGAGAAGTACTGGCATCCTGTCCGGACTTGCTGAAGATCACTTGGAGTCGTGTTATGCTCATTATGATTCTCTGCTGGGGAATTAGGTTCGCAAAAGTTCTATAGCAACCCAAGTCAAATGACGGCATTTTAACAGGAAAAGTGGCTGTGGGCACACCATCAAATGAGATCTCTTAAAGAAGGCTACAACAGCAAGTGTGCATTTTGAGCCTGGCCTCACCTTGGCCTTAACTCTTTCTAATCCCATTTGCCAGCATATCATGAATCTGACTACTTTTTACTACTGTCCTTGCTCTCCTCATGGTCCAGGTCTTCCTAACTGGTGTCTCTGTTTCCATCCTTTACTCCTTTAGTCAGTTTTCATCAGAGCAACCAGGGTGCTCCAGCTAAAAGCAATCAGGCTTTATGGCTCCATTAGTCACCCACTCCATGGGTTCATTTCTTGCCTGAAATAGAAGCCCAAGTCTTTATGATGGATTTGTTAATCCTATGCACCCTGCTCCAACTGACCTCTCTGCTCTCACTCCCTACCACCATTTCACCTGCTCCACCACCCCAGCTAGCAGGCTCCTGTTTGCACACTCTAACCTCAGGCCTTTGCATATGCTTTCTCTTGTGGACCTTGAGAAAGGAGACACCTACCATGAAGGGCTCCTGGTAGCAAACTAGGTTCAAATTAATACACACACACACACACACACACACACACGGCCATTTCTACACAGGGCCTCTTTCACAAGCTACACCATTGTTTGATACTCTCAGGCTTCAGAGAGAAGCCTGCACTGAACTGCCTGCCTCCACTGTGCTCCTGCCATCTGAGCCAACCCTTATAAAGGGGCTCCTGGAATTGTATTTCAACCAATAGGACTATAGTTTCCCTCATCCAATCAGAGCTGTACAGTTATATTCCCCCATCAGCATCTTTACCAACCAATCAGAGAAGCTCCATTTTAACCAACCAGGAAAGTACCTTTGGACCAATGAAACGGCAAAACTTTGGAGTTCTTGTTTGCATGAGTCAGTCGTGGGCAAACTACGGCCCGCGGGCCGGATCCGGCTGTTCTATCAGGTTCTCTTGCTCTCCCCTCTGCTCCTTTACTTTGAATTTATATTAGTTCACACAAACACTCCATCCATGCTTTTGTTCCGGCCCTCCGGTCCAGTTTAAGAACCCATTGTGGCCCTCGAGTCAAAAAGTTTGCCCACCCCTGGATCAATCAGGGGCCAGGGGCGGGGCCTTATCTCCATAGAAGTCAGTTCGACCTCTGGCTCTGGGAGTGCACTTTTTCTTTCCACAGAAGACTAAAGACTGTGTTTCCCTGGCTGGGGCTGAAATGCTGAAGATGTCTCACTGGAGCAGAGCAGGGCAGGGCAGAGGCAACAGGAGCAGGCGGAGCAGACCAGAGCAAAGCAGCGCTGTCCACCTGGAGAGGTGCCTCACCCGAGGCCGTCTCACAGCTTGCTGGTCCATGGCTGTGCTGCTTTAGGAGTGAGCTGTAACACCATTGAGCTGTTCCCCAGCCCTGCTCCCTCACAGCCCTGTGTATCGCAATTGAGCTGTTTACATTGAATAAAGTTTCTGTCTTCACTGCCCCCCAAATTGGGAATTCCTGATGGCATTAAATTGGTGCCAACAACCATTGGTTGACACTCTCCAGCAAAAACATTGCTCCCCAGACACCTGTCCAGCCGGTTTCCTCACTTCCTGCAGGCTTTTTCTTGAATGTATTCCAGCAGGCTTTTTCTTGAATGTATCCTTTGCAGTGGTGCCATCTATAATACCGATTTAACATCACAATGCTCCAGCATACCTGATCTCATTTTCCTAAACTATTTTTCTCAATAGAAGCTTCATGAAGTTATGCTTGTGTGGTTCATTGCTGTCTCCCTATTACCTAGAATAATAACCAGCACACTATTAGTCAATAAATCTTTTTTTTTTTTGAGTAAACACATTAATTTGGTTTGGATTATAAACCTTCTTTCCATTCTATTACACTCTTTGTCTCACTATTAAACTCATTCATCAATCATTCATTTGCAAAAAGTGAATATCTATTATGTTTCAAATATCTAATTCCATAGCAGTAAGTGAAAAACAATCCTGAATGGAGTTTACTTGTCAAGTAAATTAAAATATATTTGGGTTTTTTTTTTTTGTAAATTATTTTTCTACCCTAACAACATCAATAATTTTTCTTTAAAATAAAATTACAGCTCTCATTGATAAGGTATAACCTCCTTGTCATGAAATTTGCTGGGGACTTTATATACCTTCTTTAATTTAATGCTCTCAAATCTATGAAACATGTAATATTATAATCCCCATTCAATAGATGGAAAGGAGAGGCAGAAACATATTTTCCCATAGTTTCTCTTTTTTGAATATTAATCTTTTTATTTATCTTTATTGTTGGAAGTATTACAGATGTGCCCTTTGTTTGTGTTTTTTTTCCCATTGACCCCTTCTACCCAGGACCCGCCCCTCCCAGGCCTTCATCACTCTGTTGTCTGTGTCCATCGGTTATGCATATCTCCATAGTTTCTCATAACCCAGATTTAAATTCAGATAATCTGTGTCCAAAAGTCAAAACAGTTCCATTGTGCCTTTATTCTGGATATTTTTGAAAAATATATTAATGATAACAGCCCCCAAGCATTCAATCAAAAATATCTCTTTGTGCCCCTATTATTTTCCTAGACAAATAAAAGAGAAAATGTCATTGACCTCATGGGCGTTGTAGCATAGTGACAGAGTCAGAGAAAATAAAAATAAATAATTAACTAAACAAACAAGTGAATGTACATACAACTCCCCCCGACACACACAGAAAAACAGAGTGATATGATAAAGAGTGATCCAGTGCTAACTTTAGAATGGGTGGTCTAGAAGTGTCTCTGAGAAGGTAGCATTTAATTTGATACTCAAAGACCAAAGCAACCATGCATGCTGTTCCCAGAAAGGACTTTGCAAGCACAAGGAATAGTTGTTTCAAAGTCCTAATATTGGAAATATAATCGACCCTCTCAAAAGGCAGGGCGAGACTAGTATAGCTGGAAGAGGGTCTCTAAGGCAATGAGTGATACGAAATAATGGTGGAAAGATAGTCAGGAACTACGACATAGGCCTTTGTAAGGGTGAACAAGAAGTTTGGATTTAATTCTAAAGGTCTATGATGGACTTTAGAGAAGCAGAAACAGAGAGACAACTGGCATAATCCGCTAGGGGGATCAAAGTAGCTTGCTCCCAAATGAAAGCAGTGAGATGGGGACAGTATATATGCAATATGGTTGGGAAGTCCAGCTATAGGATTTGCTGAAAGAATGAAAGTTGGACAAAGGAAAAGAAGAGGACTCAGAGACACTCCTAAGTTTGAGGTCTGGACTCCCTGGTGGCTGGTGGTGTATTTTCCATGAATAAGCAAAGGTTTGGGAAAGAGTAGGGAAACATCTACCCTGAGTTCAGCTTGGGGTTGGTAGGTGTGGAACACCTACTAGCCAGCTGTGTTCAATGTATTCTGTTTGACCTTCCCAATGACTCTTCCTTATTTTTCATCAGGCTCTGCCTCCTGAGAGGTTGATCGTAGCTCTTTGGGCCTCCTTTCCCAGTTGCTTTTGGGTAACAGAAGCTCCAGAATATCCGACAATAGAAGGCAAGTAAAAGCAGGATCTGCATTGTTCTGGCTCCTTGCCTGTGTGGCCTGCAATGGTTGACAGCATCTCTCTTCTCCAGCTCCTGGTGGGTGGTCCTCTCCCCAGTGACTCTCTCCTGTTTTTTTTTTTTTTTTTTTCTCTTGTCCTTTCAGGCTAAGGATATAAGTACTCCCCTAATTGCCAGCTCCAGGATACTCTGCCTTGTCCTTTCTTCTTGCTATATCTGAACTCTGCCTACACCTTTGTAAGTAGTCCTTTTATTGAAAACTAGTGACCCAGTGCACAAAATTCATGCACAGGGGTGGGGGGTGTCCCTCAGCCCAGCCTGCACCCTTTCCAATCTGGGACCCCTCAAAGGATGTCCTACTGCCTATTTACAGGGATTGGGACTAAACCGGCAGTCTGACAACCCTCTTGCAATCCAGGACTGCTGGCTCCTAACCACTCACCTGCCTGCCTGCCTGCCTGAAAGCCCCTAACCACTCTGCCTGCTGGCCTGCTTGCCCCCAAGTGCCCCCCTGCCAGCCTGATCATCCCCAACTACCCCCTGTGCCAGTGTGCTCATCCCCAACTGCGCCCCCCTGCTGGCCTGCTCGCCCCCAAATGCCCCCCTGCTGGCCTGCTCACTCCAAACTGCCCCCCCCCCATTGTCCTGATCACCTCAAACTGACCCCCACTGATGGCCTGCTCGCCCCCAACTGGCTCCCCTGCTGGTCTGCTTACCCCCAACGGCCCCACCCCCCACCAGCCTGATCACCCACAATTGCCGTCCCATCCTGGCCTGATCACCCACAACTGCCCTCCCCTCTTGGCCTCTAACCACCTCTACTTTGGCCCCGCCACCACGGCTTTGTCCAGAAGAACGTTCGGAAGGTCTCCTGGAAGGTCTCCCAGTCTAATTAGCATATTACCCTTTTATTAGTATAGATAGAGGCCTGGTGCACGGGTGAAGGCCGGCTGGTTTGCCCTGTAGGGTGTCCCGGATCAGGGTGGGGGTTCCCTTGGGGCATGGGGCAGCCTGGGCAAGGGGCCTGTGGTGGTTTGCAGGCTGGCCACACCCCCAAGGGGTGAGGGTCCCCAGTGGGGGTGTGTGGCCAGCCTGGGTGAGGGGCTCAGGGCTGTTTTCAAGCTGACCACACCCCCTTCAGGGTGGGGTTCCCCGCTGGGGTGCCTGGCCAGCCTGAGTGAGGGGCTGATGGCTGTTTGCAGGCTAGCCAAGCCCCACAGTGGGGACCCTCACCCCATGGGGGTGTGGCCAGCCTGGGTGAGGGGCTGAGGGCTGTTTTCAGGCTGGCCATGGCCCCCAGTGATCCAGGCTCCCAGACCCTCCTTTTTTTTTTTCTTTTTTTTTTTCAGCCCCTCCTTGAGTGGAGGCCAGGGCTGGCTGGAAGCAAGTATTCAGGATTTATTTATCTTCTATAATTGAAACTTTGTAGCCTTGAGCGGAGGCCAGGGCCAGCCAGGGCAGGTGGGAAGCTTGGCTTCCTCCATCGCCTGGGGCAACCCAAGCCTCCTGCTCACTCCAGCTCTGTGGCTGCCTCCATCTTGGTTGGGTTAATTTGCATACTCGCTCCTGATTGGCTGAGGGTGTGGCTTGTGGCCATAGCGGAAGTATGGTCAATTTGCATGTTTCTCTTTTATTAGTGTAGATATGTTAAATTACCTGGATTCTATTTTTTTTTTGATTGGCATGTGCCATCTCTTTGCTGCCAGGCTCTTGAAATACAAGAGTGAACTGGCAAATCCCATAGACGCTCTGATAGAGGAATGGGGAGCTACAGCAAGGGGCAAAGGCTGGAGTTCATGATCTGAGGGTCTTTTGTTGATAAAAAACACTGAAGGTCATGGAACTGGGTTATCTCATCCAGGGAAAGTTTTCCTGAATCTTTAAGAGCCACTTTGCTACAGCTCAGTGCTTTCTGACCAGCCAGACAGTAAGTACACTGGCTGGTTCCCTCTTCTGCCTCAGCCCAGCTCCTCTAACAAAGGCTGTGACAAGCTATTAGCATCCTTCCCATTCCCAATTGCCATTTCCAGTCAAGTTTTACTAAAGCCATTATCTCTCTAATTTGCTCCCTGGGATGCTCACTCACACATGACTAGTGCCAGCAAGTGGGGTAGGGCCCTGCTTTCTGTTTTAAAATGTATTTTTCTTCTTGAGCATGATGGTTGTATTGACAACTATTCCGTGGGGGGATGAAGAGTCTTCATCAAACTCATCTGGGGTTCCGATAGAGCTCCACCCTTGAGGTCAGCTCCCCAGCAAAGTGAGATGATGGATCTGGTTTCAACAGACTGAGTATTCAGATTCAGGTATGAGCTGGCAGGCAGGCAATTAATGTTTTACACAGAGGTATTTGGGGTATTAATAACACGGAGAACATAAAAGGCAAGAAGAAATCCTCAGCGTTCCATTGAAAAGTGAACAGCTGAGAGCTGATTGCCAAAGGGCCAAAGCAGCTTCTGGGGGCTCCAGATTAATTACCGGCGATCTATCTCCCTAATTACCACAGGAAGTGGTAGCTGCTATTATTTAATTGGCGCTCTTATTATTTAAGTCCTTTTCTGTTCTGAAAAGCAATTAATGGATGTAGGAGAGGTAGGCTTGTATTTTTAAGAGCTTCCTCAAGACTTCCCAGAAACTCAGTCCTACATAATTTTCAAGGTCTGATTTATGCCTCTGCCTAGCCTCCTCCGGGGTGGATGCCTGGATTCTTGCTAGCTGCTTCCTCTCCTCTGAGTTTGTGGTGAATGTCTCCTTAGAACCGTAGCATCTAGCACAGGACTTTCTGCCTTTTGCCTGGCCTCCTTGGAACCCATAGTTTCAAACTATGCTTGGTTTTTAAACAGGGGAATCTAAATGTAGGGTTCCACAGATAATCCCTGCATGCATCCTTCTTCAACAGCTACATAAAACTCTTTATTGTGGTTTTTATCACCCCCAAATTAACTTCCATTTTGAGATTTACCAAATCCAGAATGTTGAAAGGTCAGGAACTGGCAGAAATCTTGGAGGTTGACTATGCCCCATCCCTCACTTTTCTGATGAGACAATGGAAACAATGAAGGAGAAAAGTGCCCAGAGGTCCTGAGCTCTGTAGCAGAGCCTGGCTTCCAGACTCATGTTCTCCTCATCCCCGTTATTTCTTCTACCCAAGGACCACGTGTTCATTGATATAATAATGCTTTAAAAAGCTTTCATCTGCACACAACTCTCAGATTCTGATGCAGTGGTTCCCAGTGAGGACTGAGATTCTGCATTTATGCAAAGTCCCAGGTGATGCTGACACTGCTGGTCCACAGACCACTCTGTGAATAGCAGGGATTTAGAAAAGGCTCAGTGAGGTTTGTCATGATTCCTACAGGGGCTGCCAATTGCATCAGTTCATTTTCAGTACTTCTTCCAGAATTCCTTCCTCCATCTTTTGACATTAACACCTGTTTTTCATTAGGCCAGTCTCTCCTCCTCCACCACACAGTCAGTCCAACAGCACCTGGTCTGTCCAATTCTTTCCTATGTGGCAGGTCCAGGTGTGGGCTTGTGATCCAGAAATGGACTTGTGATCCAGGACTGGTCTTGTGATTTAGGACTCTGCTTGTGATTCATGTGTGGGGCTGCGGCCCAGGTGTGGGATTGTGCTTCAAGCAAATCAGTATGGTCTATGCCCCTGACCCACTGCTATCCTGGTTCTATTAACAACGGGATATGACAAGGCCATGTAAATCAGAGACATGACAAAGCTTGCTAGCATTGTTAATGAAGAGGCATTCTCTCTTTGTTGGGCACACTGAGCAAGAGACCCAGAAGCCACAGTGTTCTTTACAGTGGTCTGCTGGAGAGGAATCCACTGTGTAGGAACACAGGTCTAGAGAGCGAGGACCTGTCTGCATCCAGATGACAGCACTGAATACCTGTTCCAGGTGTATGTGAAGCTGAGTCAACTCCCTGGACGTTTTCTATTTCACGAGCCCATAAAAATCCTCCGTTTTGCTTAAGATGCGCTTCTGTCACTTGTAACCACAAGAGTCTTGATTAATACAGTTCCTATCAGGAAGCATTAGGAAAGGATTACTTATAAGAAGTCAGAGCTAGAGAAATGAAAATCGATTAATAAGCTGCCCAGCAGTGTCTGGTTGCCTAGAAGTTGGAGATTCCCACAGCTCCCAGAAGACCTCACTGAACCTCAGCTACTTGCACAAGCTCAAAACCAAAGGCTTCCACCTCCCTCACCCACTGAACTTCCTGCCTCTCTAGTCTGAAAGTGGGGATCCTAGGGGACAGCTCCTCCACCCACGTGCCCTTCATAGAAGGGCCATTGCTTTACACCCCATTGCATTCTATCACAGCCTCTTTCTAGCACAGGACCATGGCGTAGGAACCCTTGAGTGCAATGCCTGCCCTGTCTCTTGCACTCTGCATGACCTGGAGGGTCAGCGTTACATCTCAGAACTTCTCTGCCATTATCTGCAAGATATCTGCCATTATCTGCCATTATCTAGCCTTGCCAAGCTTCTGTGTGGACCAAGTAAGATGCGCTGTACACAGTCTCCGCCTCCTCTTCCAATGTCATGATCTGGATTTTTTACTTCCTCCTCATATTCCCTTTCTGATCTGACATTCTTAGTGGAAACTTTCTTTTTCTTCTTTGGAGGTCTCTTCCTGGCTCCAGAATCTCTGATGTAGACAAAGGAGAGACTATACACTTTTCCATCCCTCTCCACCGACCAAAATATTAGGATCCCACTCTCACCGTGCTCAGAGGTGATTAAGCAAACTCAAAATCAATATTGCAGGTCAAGTGAAGGAAGGCAGATCAGAAGGCTGTAAAAATGTGTGTCTCTAAGGGAGCTAGGCTGATATTAGCTAGCACTCCCTCCTGGGACTTCGCTAGAGCCTCTACCTGGAGCATGGGGGTCTACTAGCTGCAGGGGCCACTCCCTATGCATGCACACTGTTCACCCTTTGACAAAAAGATGTCCAGAGAATATTGAAAAATAATGAACACTTCTTTGGAAAACAGAGGGAGCTCACCAATAATCTTCAGCTAAGATGCATAGGGGTGCTGGGGCCACTGTCTGTTCTTCAACCCCCTTCACTGTCTGACCAGCCTCCAAACACTGTGCCAAAGGGCACTGAGGGGTAGGAGCTGGACAAATGTGTCCCAAGGGAAGTTTTCTTGCTCAGCCACTCCCATTGCTTTTAGTTAAATCAAATTTATTGGGGTAACGCTGGTTAATAACATTATATAAATTTCAAGAATACAACTCTATAACATAACAACTGTATACTCCATTGTGTTCTTGCTATTCGAAGTCTGGTTTCCTTCCATCACCTTGTATTTGACCCCCTTTATTCTCTTTGTCCTCCCTCTTACCCCCTACCCCTCTGGTGACTACCATTCTATTGTCTGTATCTGTGAGTTCTTTGTTTGTTTGTTTTGTTTGTTCATGTGTTGCGTTTTGCTTAATATCCCACATATGAGTGAAACAAATAGAAGCAGAGAATGGAATAGTGATTACCAGTGGCTGGGTGGGCGGGGGTGGGAGTTATTATTTAGTCAGTGCAGTTTCAATTATGCAAGATGTATACATTCTAGAGATCTGTTTTTAAACATAGCACATATATTTAACAGTGCTATACTGTGCACTTAAAATTTTAAGTGGGTAGATGTCATTTTAAGTATTCTTAACACACACACACACACACACACAACCACACACACAAGCAAAAGCGCTAGGGAAGTTTTGGAGAGGGTGGATATAACTATTACCTTGATAATATGGTGATGGTTTCATGGGTGTGTATGTCCAAATAAATCAATGCCTATACATTAAATATCTTCAATTCCTGGTATCTCAATTGTACCCCGATAAAGAATAATAAACGGCTTTCCCAATTGATCTCTGTTTTATTCTTGCTTCTCTCTAACCCACGTTTTCACATGGCAGCCAGCGCACTGTTGCAAAATGTAAATTAGATCCTGTGGCTTCCCCGCTTAAAACCCTCAAATGCTTTCCCCTTACCTGGTGTCAGATTCTAACTGTTCTGCAGGCCAGACTCAGTGACTTCCTTCTAGCCCTTGAACATGGCAGCCTTGTTCACACCACAGATGTTGCATCTGCTATGTAAAGTGCCCCTCCTGATACTACTACTTGTTTTAATATGATGTCACTGTCCACCCTACACAACTCAGAAACCCCCACTATTACCTGTCACTTGTCTCTCTTGTGCTTTTTATCCTGGGTAGTGTTTGTCAATCTTGGAAATGATTGTGTTTATTCACTCATTTATTTTCATTCTCCCTCTTTTTTCCTCCTGTTGTGCTTGTCCTATAATAGATACTCAATAAATAATGCCTATGAATGAGTGAGTTAGCTGTGTGGCCTTGCTTAAACCATTTACTTTCTCAGGACTTAGTGTCCACAATTATAAATTGAAGGCATTAGACAAGGAGAATCCTTGATATATAAAATCTCTATGCTATGGCCTGAATATGTCATTTGGGATTTGGGAGAGAGGAAAATGTGGTTCCAGAATGTGACTTGGGATTGGTATTTGAGGTACTAAAGATCTTATTGATGATATAAAACTAAGAGAAAATGTTATAATATAGGAGATAACTCTAATTAAGTATATAATTATAGACTGTCAGTGAATTCTGATTATAGAGAAGGCAAATGACATTCTAAACAGATGATTATCTAGAAGACATCATGAAAAAATGAATGTTTGAGCTGCACATGAAGGTTGAGCTAGATATGGACAGAGGTCCCACACACTCTTGCTTGATTTTGAGCCAATTCCCATTCATCTCTGGACAGGATATCACGGTAAAGCACGGAGTCTGGCCAGATAGCATTTGGTCCATAGCTCTACTACACAGCAGCTTTGTGACCTGTGTAATCAGCTGACCTCTTTGAACCCGTGTCCTCATCTGCAAAATGGGGTTAATGGTATCAATTACATAGACTCAGGAAAACTTGATTGAGTTTTATTACCAAGGCCAGTGGGTGTATGGAACAATGACTCACTCCTATTAGGCCCTCATGAAATAGCAAAGAGAATACAAAAGCAGTAACAATACATGTTTCAAATTTATTAGGCCATAATAAAATATTAAAGAAATGGAAGCCGAGTGAGAAAACACAGGACTCAATGTTTCAATCGCCATTCCTTGACTGCCTATCCGCGGTGGGTATGGCATTGGTCCCTGGGCTACCTTAGAGGAATATAGCCATAAGGGAAACGACACACAGCCTTTCGTCTCCCCTAGATTTAATATGTAGGGAGAAGTGCAAAAGGAGAGGCACTAATCATGTTCAAGATTCTCAACAATAAGTTATAAGACCTTCAGAAATGTCCAAGCGTGGTGCTATTGCTATGGCCAATGCTGTTTTTCTCATAAACTATGATTAAAAACCTAACACATTTGTGCCTCAGAAGTTTTCTCCAGAAAGGACTAGATTTGGTGCCATACTATATTCTAACAAAGGACCATTGCTATTTCAGAATTCTTTTTCACTTAATCTCTTCCACCCACAATAGATGTTTTTCTTTTCTTAAAGATTTTTCAAGAGGAAAAGTTTCATTAAAGTGACAGGTCAGCGCAACCAGGAATAGGGGTTAGTCAATGAGGCTGGGCCATGCAAGTGTAGGATCTGACCCTGCCTGCTTTTTTTTAAAAAAATGTATTTCGTTCAGCATGGACTTTTTGCCTTAATTTTGATTTATTAAAGTTTTATTAAAAATGTTAAAATAAAATATGAAGATATTTGTCTTATTACTCTGTTTCTTGGCATTAATTAAATTTTGTTGCCATGGTGAGTGCTTCTCTTGCCTCACCCTTGCCTGGGGTATGCAAATGTGAAAAGACCAAGTGAAGCTGGGCTCCTTAAGATGGTTAGTAGCTAGTTGGACTCCTACCAATAAGACTAACAGCCAGTCTCTACTGAACAGACATTGCACCAGGCACATTTCATCTGATGCCTCATTTCATCCCTATGGTAATTCCTTGAGGAAACAATACACCTCCACTTAGGAGATGAGGCACATAGTAGGCTTTCAAAATATGTGTTGAATGAATAACAATAATAATAGCACCTCATTTTTCTTGAATGCCTACTCTGTGTCAGGGATGATACTAAATTATATATTCATCAACTCATGACAACTTTAAGATCATACACAAGAAAACTGATGTACCTGTTTAAGGTAATATAATCTACACTAATAAAAGAGAAACATGGAAATTACCGTCACTCTGCTACCAGCCAATCAGAGTGAGTATGCAAATTAACCTGAAAACATGGCCGCAGCCCCCCCCTCCCCCCAGCTCTGGGCCTGTGGGGGTCGGAAAAGTCAGGCACTAGCGTCTGAGGCTGACTGCAGCCCGGGAGACGAAGAAGCCGCCTGCCCCGTGATCCCAGGCCGCAGACAGCAGCAGAAGCCTCATGTCCATCTGCCCCACGTCCTGGGGGAGATGGAAAAACTGGACTCGAGCGCCTGAGGCTGACTGCAGCCCTGGAGATGAAGAAGCCGCCTGCCCCTGATCCCAGGCCGCAGACAGCAGCAGAAGCATCACATCCGCCTGCCCCACGTCCTGGGGGAGATGGAGAAACGGGGCCCCAACGCCTGAGGCTGGGTGCAGCCTGGGAGACGAAGAAGCTGCCTGCACCATGATCCCAGGCTGCAGCCAGCTAGAGAAGTCGCCCACACTGCATCCCAGGGAAGACAGAGAATCTGCCCACCTGTGGTCCAGGTTTCAGCACCTGCGGCTGGCTACAGCCTGGTAGACGAAGAAGCCGCCCACCCTGCAGTCCTGGGCACCAGTACCTGTGGCTGACTGTGGCCTGGAAGACGGAGAAGTCACCCACCCCGCAGTCCCGGGTGTTAGCACTTGTGGCTGCAGCCCAAGAGAAGCCACCTGCCCACCATCCCCTGTGGCTGCAACCAGCCTGGCGCCTATGGCTGACCAGAGGGAGGGAAGCCCAGATCCCGGGTGCCTGTCGTCAGCTGGAGGAGGGAATCCTGGGTCCCAGATGCGGGGCGGAGGCAGAGGTGGTTAGGGGCAATCAAGCCAGCAGGGGAGCAGTTAGGGACAATCAGGCTGGCAGGCAGAAGAAGTTAGGGGCAATCAGGCAGGCAGGCAAGTGGTTAGGAGCCAGCAGTTCTGGATTGTGAGAGGGATGTCCCACTGCTGGTTATCCCCTGAGGGGTCCCAGATTGGAGAGGGTGCAGGCCGGGCTGAGGGACACCCTACCCCTGCTTGCACCCCCCCCCCCCCCGTGCACAAATTTTGTGCACCAGGCCATTAGTAAAGAAATAAAGAAATTAGAACTTGGACCCCAGTTGAGTTTCCAGGTAAACTATAGGAGGTCCAATTAAACTTGGATTTCAAATAAACAATGAGTTACTTTGAGTATAAGTATACATCCTTCTACTCAATTATTTACTGTTTATGTAAAATTCAAAATTAACTGAGCACCCAGGATTTTGTTTTCTTTTTGCTTCTTTGTCTTTTCTCCTTGTTATGACTTTATTTTTAGTGGGGGTTTAGGTTCACAGCAAAATTGGAGGAAAAGAACAGAAATTTCCCACATGCCCCGTCTCCCAACATGCACAGCCTTCCCCACCATCAGCATGCCCACCAGATTGTTGCAACTGATGAATCGCCGTGGACACATCACTGTCACCGGAGTCCCTAGTTTACATGAGGGCTCACTCTTGGTGTCACGCATTCTGTGGATTTGGACAAATGTGTGATGACACGCAGCCACCATTATAATATTACACAGAGTATTTTCCCTGGGTTCTCTGTGCTCCACCTGTTCATCACTCCTCCCAACCCATAGTTTTGCCTTTGCCACAATATTATATAGCTGGGATCATGCAGTAGGTAGCCTTTTTAGATTGGCTTCTTTCACCTAGAAATTCACATTTAAGGTTCTTCCACAGCTGAACAACTCATTGCTTTATAGTGCGGAACAATACCCTATTGTGTGGCTCTATCACAGCTTATCCATTTACCTACTGAAGGACATCTTAGTTAACTATAAGTTTGGGCAAATATGAGTGTAACTTCTTTGAAGATCTGCGTGCAGGTTTTTGTGTAGATAGAAGTTTTTAAAACCTCCATGTAAACACCAAACTGTCTTCCAAAGTGGCTGTGCCATTGTGCACTCCCAGCAGCAGCGAATCAAAGCTCCTACTTAGTCTGCTCACCATGCACCAACCAAATTTATATCACAGTAAACCAACACATTTCTGGGTGTCCCTGACACAAAGGGTCACTTAAAAGTAGCTCAAATTATGACTTATAGATAACCTGAGTGCCACGAGCCTTCTGCAGACCCTCATCCTCATCCATTTAATGGGGGAGCTGAGGCAAGAATGTCCAGGCCTTTCCAAGCCAGTGTTGCTCAGTGGTTGAGCATTGACCTATGAACCAGGAGGTCCTGGTTAGATTCGTGTTCAGGGCACAAGCCCGGATTGCAGGCTTGATTCCCTGTAGGGGGGCATGCAGGAGGCAGCCAATCAATGATTCTCATGATTGACGTTTCTCCCTCTCCTTTCCTCTCTGAAATATAAAAATATAAAAGTATATTAAAAATAATGTCAAATTCTGCCATGATACCATGATGTCTTGTGTCTTGAGTGGGAAGTGGCACCCAGTCCTACCCCGTGCCACTTCCTCCAGGAAACCTTTCCCTGCCAATTGCCCAGGCTGATTCCATGCACCACATCCACTCGCTCTGCAGTTATAACTGCCCTCCCCACACCGCTCTGAAATCATCTCTCCTGGAGGCTATAAGTTCCCTGAGGTGGTGGCTCTTGCTTGTTTACTGCCTGGCATGTGGCAGTTACTACCAAATGTCTGCTGAGTGAATCAGAGCATGACTACAGGGATACTCAGAGGAGGCCCCCAAGAAGAAGAAGAGCGCCTGGGAAGGTTGATGGGCACTTAGGACCCGCTGGTGTCTCTGCACATCTGGTCCTGGTGTAGGCATCTGACTGAGCTACTTGGAGGAAGCAGCTTAAAGGCACAATTCCTCCCTGGCCCGCATCACTGACTCCACATGGCCCATCTTCCAAGACCCATAAGGATTCCCCTGCGCACATCTCCCCTCACACTGAGTTAGAAACAGACATGGCAGTAGCAATCACAAAATAGCAAACCATCTCCCCACAGCTGGCCATGCAGGGAGACTCCTTCAGGGCAGGTCTCAGAGAGCACATCTGCCTCAGCCTGTCTCCTTAGCTCATAAACAGAGTGTGTGTGTGGGGGGGGGGAAACGGTATGAGTTCCCCTGGGACTGGCCAGTCTCTGAGGTGGCTTTGCGATTTCAGGATAAATCCTGTGCTCAGAGATCGAAAAGCCCAAATGGTCAGACCTCCATCTAAAACAGTCTAGAAGCCCCTTCCTTTCCTAGTAGCATCCAGTGCCTGCTGAGTTTCTGAAAGAGCAGATACTTTTTTTTTCTTTTGTTTGAGATGGAGGGGCAGAGAGAGAGAGTATACTTTTAATAACTAACCCTTTCATTCTCATAGCAATCGTTTGAAGCAAGTATGATCATTATAATCCCCATCTTACAGACGAGAAAGCTGAGGCACAGAGAGGTTAAGTAACATGTCCAAGGTCACCCAGTTAGTGAGATGGGAGCCCAGCCAGGCAGACAACAGCACCACACTGTTTCAAGGACATTCCCAAGCAGCTTCTTTATTGATGTTTTCAATACGTGATACCCACAACATCCTGGTGAGTTACTTATTAGGAGCCCACTTTTTGTGATGAGAACATTGAGAGTCAATGAAGTTAAAGAAATTATTCAAGACAATAAAATGAGTTAGTGACAGAGTAAGAATTCAAACCCAGAAATAAGCCTGTAATCATTTTGGCAACCCCACCCCTCCTCTGCATGGTGTGTGTGTGTGTGTGTGTGTGTGTGTGTGTGTGTGTGTGTCATTTCCCCCATTTGTGAACAGAGCTATATTTATATTGAATGATCATGAATAATTCCTCAAAATCTAATAGTCTCTGATTCAATTATGAGTGTGTATTCATTGATGCCCACTTTTGTAATGTCCTGGGAAGAAACCAATAGGATGAATAGGGGTCCTGGCTCCCAGAAAAGTAACTCATGTCAATATAATGTGAATGGCATAGCTATCACATGACTCTAATGAGGTTGAACCCCAGAATCCAGGGACAGGATCAAGGCAGGACAACTACAGTGGATCATTCACTCAGCTACTTAAGAAATGTCTCTTAGGGTCAAGCACTTTGCTAGGCACTAGGGGTAAAAATGACAAAATACACTAAAACCCTGTCTTCATAAAACTCACTATATAGTGGAAGGCAAACAAGGAAATAGATAAGGATCCATTGTCAAGAACATTGTTGGGGTGGGATTCCATGCATAGGAACCATATGAAGGCTTCCCTGAAAAGGTCAAACTAGGCCACTTCAATTCCTCAAAGATGAGTAACCAGACCAGAGGTGGAAATGGAGGGAGAGGAACAGTCAACCAGCTCTCCATGATGTTTCCATGGGAACATCATGGCCCAAGCCCTGGGGAGAAGTTATGAGAGCCAAGGGTAAACATATAAGCACAGCCTGGGTCATGTAGGACTTGGTATGCGCCCAGCTGCACCACGGAGCTGGACTTTTGTTTTTGTTCTAGGGTGAGAATGATTGGCTGAGAAATAAAAGTAAAGATAATTGCCAGCACACATGTGGCACTTCTGTGACCTGGGGAAGTTACTTACCCTCTAATGACTCAGTTTCTCCATCTGTAGGTGGTATAGTAATAAGACCCATCTCTCAGGATTCAAGGTGGTAATTCCTGGAGAGTTTAGCAGAGTGCATGAGCTTGCAGTCCCCAGAGCTGTTCTTTTGATTATATTTGGAGAACCATTATTACCCTATTAAAATGGTGTGATCACCCACATTTTGCAGTTGAAAAATCTGAGAGCATCTGGAGACTGGAACGATATTGCACAATTGGAAGATGTTAAGTCACAGGGAAATTGATAGGGATCCCCTATGTAGCTTCCCCAATGCCCTGTATCTACAGAGATGACTTGCAGGTGTGTCACGGGTAGAAATGGAGGGCATAGTCATAGCTCTTTCTGGACCCCAAGATTGCCTGAAGAGGTGCCAGGAAAGGGAACAGCCTATTGGGAATGGGGAAGCTGCAGGTTAGGGATCAAGCTGTGAGAGGGGCTGCGCGTGCAGATAGGAACAGAAAGAAGCAAGTTCCAAGCATGTCTGAAAAGAAGCCATCAGATTCTGAGAGTCAGATATCTAAATAGTAATGCATGGCCCCGAGGACAACTCACCCAGTGCCCAGAAATTACATGGAATAGGCCATTAGGTCCTTGAGCATTTCTTGATCTCATGCTATGGCTTCATACAACTCCAGCAGTAGACTTCTGTTACGCTCTGGGCAGGTACCATGAATGAAATATAGATGAGTCATGTTAGCAATGATGATGGCGGTGATGCAAACTTTATCAATCACTTCCCGTGGGCCAGCCACCTTCCTACGTGCTATACAAGTGTGAATCCTCTTAGTCACTGACCTTGAAGATCTCACCAATGTCAGGGACTGAACAAGGACCTATGCAGAAAGAAGACCTGGATCAGAGGGTCTCAGAGCCTTAGCTCTAACATTCCCTGACATCCAGCCTACTGTACCAGGACCCCACACCTGCATGTGCATAGGGCCTCTGTTCATATACCTACCTGTCCTAGCAAGTATTCAATACACATTGCTTTACAGTGAGCTGGAGCTAATTTTGAGGAGCTGCATCTAACAGAATCTACCTGAAGCCTTCCATTCCAACCCAAGCCAGTGCCTTAGCACATGGATCACAACTGTGGCCCGTTTGAACTTGATTGTAGAAGAGAGGCCAATATCTTCAAAGACAGAAATTACAAAATACTATAAAGGAGGCAGCTTACACAGCAGAGATTTATTTTCTCACAGTTCTGGAAGCTGAAAGGCCAAGATCAAGGTGTTGGCACACATCCTTGGCTTGCAGATGTGTGCTTTCTCCTTGTGTCCTCACATGTTCCTTTCTCTGTATGGACACATCCTTGGCCTGTCTTTGTGTATCCAAATATCAGTTCTTATAAGGACACGGGTTGTGTCAAATTAGGGTCCACTCTAACAGCCCTATTTGCTTTGATCACAACTTTGAAGTCCCCATCTCTAAGTACAGTTACATTCTGAGGTCCTGGGGGTTAGGGCTTTAACATATGAATGGGGGGGCACAAACTAATCCCACAGCATTGGTTATGGAACCGTCCTGGGCCTCAGTTTCCTTATCTGTAAAATGGAGAGCATACATTAAAGTTTGTAAAGTGATTAAGACAGCATCCAATACCTAGCAGATATAATGTAGATGTTTGCCAAGTAAAGAAAGTGAGAACATATATGAATGAATCATCAGGCCTGACTTAGTTGTTAGAAGAACTACGCATGGGTTCCAGTCTTCAAACCTGGACCTTATATAAATACATGCAACCATAATAGCTGTTGAACAAATTAATGACTACGTTGAATCAGAGGGGAAAGTGACTCAGAACAGAAGGAGAGGTCAGGCTCACAGACTTTGAAGGAAGATCTGAGATTTTCTCTCATCTTAAGAGGAAATTGCTTTCCAGGGGGTAGTGATGTGCCCAGAGCATCACAGCTGATAGAAGGCAGGACTTCGGCGAGATGTCTCGAGTCCTGCCTCTCAGGCCACTGCCGTTCTTGCCTGGCACCAAACACCTTCCAGGGAGCTGAGATTCTTAAACCACATGAGTCCTCCCTTTGTCCCAAATCCCCACGAATACCAGATGCGTCTAGGCCTGCACAAGTGATTTTCAGCAATAATATTACTTTTTAAAATGTTGGCTTTGCATCTTTCACTTGAGAGGCCCAGATTAATTATATATATTAAAAAATTGGATAAAATTCTGGTCCCTGGAGACAGGATGTATGCTGCATAATGAGAATGGGTGAATCACAGTAGATGGGGAATCGCACAAGTCCATGCATAAAAAGATGAACTGCAAGGGCAGAGAAGTGACAGAATTGAACACAGAAGCCTGGGCTGGAAGAAGAGGTGTCTTGGAGTAATTGCCAGCTTTGGGACTCACTCTGACATCTGCTTTGATGCTGTTGCTACAAATATCTTGGAATTTATTCACCTTGCTATATTAATCAGAGGGCCAATGAATCATGCATGGATATTATTATTTAAAGGTATTTATTATACTTTGTTCTTAAAGCAAAATGATCCTATTCCAAAGATGCCGGAATGTAAAATCAACATACACACTTTATAATATGTCTGCTCAATTAAAAGTAATAATAACATATAATTTTCTATTAAAAATACTTGATTATGGTAAATTTAAAAAGTGCATTCAGAGCAAATTCTCCCACTTTTCCCTGTGTATATTTTATAGTCTTTGAGAACAATACTTTATTTAATGCTCCATGATATCAGTATAGCATAATTATTCAATTTTCCCTATTATAAATTTTGGTAGTTTTCAATTTTGAAGGGTAAGTATAAGTGAGCTTAGTTTCATGCTCTGAATTAATTGTGTGTGTTTTTTT
The DNA here is from genome assembly GCF_963455305.1 of Plecotus auritus. NCBI lineage: Eukaryota > Metazoa > Chordata > Mammalia > Chiroptera > Vespertilionidae > Plecotus > Plecotus auritus. Next base: position 243,651,808 of record NC_137770.1, on the reverse strand, counting down.
CTTAAAAAAGCGGGGACTAAGATTGTGAAAATCAGATATTTTATGAGTTGCACATACTATGATTTCATTTGTTGACAGCCATTTTGTTGAAGTATATCATTAGCTAAATTACCTGAAAAAAATCTTTAATAAATTTTTAAATGTTAGCATTTGAAACCAGCTATCAGTACACTTTGAAATCATACCAAAACTCAAACAGTAATAAAACCGAAGGGGAAAAGGAAGAAGCATGAATTTGAGGCATGCCAAGTCAGGTGCGACCCAAGGTGATCAGACATGGGGTGTGTGGGTTTCAACCCTTGACTGCACTCTCTGGGCCTTGATTTTCCATCTGTAAACTGGGGATCACATGGCCTTCCCCCCACTGTGGTCAGAGCTGTCAATCATAGATTGGATGTAAAGCACACAGCCCAGAAGCTTGACCCAAGTTCATCCTTCCTCTTACCCAGTTAATGCAAACTCTAAGCACCCCTTCTCCAGGAATACATAGGCAATTACAGCTCAAAGTGCTATTTATTAACCTTCATTTTCTTACATAATTATATAAAGTCTCTTTTTTAATTTGCATACATGAACACAATGTAAAATAGCTAATTGCATTTTTTTACTCATTGTATTTTAATTCACTACCTCAGAGATTCTGGCTGAGCCAATCCCAAGAAAGTGCTATTACTGAACAATTATCACCTCCAACATGTCAAGGTCCATAGTGGTTCCAGCCAGTGCGGCCACTCACAGTGCCCTTAATATGATGGATGTGGCCCTGTCTCTGGGTCCTCCAGGCTCATGGCACTCCCCAGGCTTGCTGGTGATAGTCTCAGCTCTCTCGGGGTTCAGCTCAACCCTTAGCATCTCAGTGAAGTTTCAGGCCTGCTAGAAATCATCACATTTTCCTATATGCTGGAACTGCTCCACACACCGTCACTGTTCCCAACATCAAACTCATTTTAGGAAACTAATTCATTCTTGTCCATGTCCTTCCCTCACCTGCATGCTTTGAAGACAGACAGGTTGTGTATCCATTGTTCTTCCACCAGCACCAGGTGCATTGCCCTGGATGGAATCAATGTGTGTGGACGCTTCTGGATGAATGAAACCAACAAGTGCTTGGTTTAAATAGTTGAGTTTGCGATGGAGAAGCATAAGACTCTTTTGGGAACCAAATTAGACCTTGTTGTTTTGCATATTAGATCATAACAGGTCAAAAACATTGCTAAGTCATCCAAGACTTTATTTATACTTTCTATAAGATAAGTGATAATATCCTTTTACAGTGGCATTGTTTGGATACCTCTGTCAGGGAAGGGTGTTAATGGAGTTTATAAGAGGCCCCCATCTGCCCACCCATGGCACTGCCATTAAGCAATTTTCAAAAATCAACATTGCCCCGGAATGTCCTTACAACAGGACCCAGAAGCTGGGATACTGCATGCTTCCTCCCCTCAAAAAAAAGGAAGCCGGAGTGGATGTTACATTCTTTGTTAATTTTTAATACAACTGAGTTGTATTTGGGGCTTCCATAATGCCCCCGCTAGATTTATTAGGTCTGAATTAATCACCAAGCCTTCCCCCACAATCCCCTAATTAATTCTACAGGAGACCCTGCTTTGATCAATTTGCAAACTTCATTGTATTGAGTTAATTAAGAAATTGAAGGCATGGGTTTTGTCATTACTACAGGCAGCGCCAATTGACCCTGGGTGATGTTTGACGCGCTGCTGTGAACCTAGGAAAATGAGATCCTGACCCCTCCGCGGATGGAAAACTGTGGATGATCTGGAGACAGAGTTGAAGCTGGCCGAGGAAAACAAGCGTGATGTGACTTTTGACATGACTTTGAAAAACTGAAAAGTGTCATTTCTAAGCAAGAGGAGGGACTCAACATTGGCTGTGCATTTTTAACTGTGTGAAGTCTGTAATCTAAAACAGTGAAGCGTAGGCACTTTGTAATGAACATGAATTGCACTGAAATCTTATTCTGGCCCTGGTTTTGATAAGTTGTTAGAGCACTGGCCCATGGACCAACTGGTTGCGGGTTTGATTCCCAGTCAGGGCAAGTATCTTGGTTGCAGGTTCATCCCTGGCCTGGTTGATGTGTCTCTCTCAAATCCATGTTTCTCTCTCTCCCCCCCCCCTTTTGCCCCTCCCTTCCTTTCTTTCTAAAAGTCAGTGGGAAAAATATTCTCACTCCTCTGGTGAAGATTTAAAAAAACCTAATTATTCTATGACACTAGCTGTGTGACCTCAACTAAGTTACTAAGCCTCTCCTGAAGAGGTTCTTGGATGGCAAATGTCTATAAGTTTGTCATAAGGTTTGGGGGAATATGAAATAATTTAGCACAGTCTTGGTCCATGGTTAGGGATAAAAACATTGGCAGTTATCATCATCATCATTAGTGGATACTTTCCCAGTAATTGTCTCTTTAATGATCAAAAAATTCTTAAAATATATAGGGAAATTTCCTCTTGTGCAGATGAAGAAACTAAGTCTAGAGCATAGGGAACATTCCTAATATCACCCAGCTAACAAGAAGCGAACACAGAATTCAAACTGGGGCCTCTCTGACCGACCTCCATTCTGTTACCTGGCTAGTTTTTCCTCAAGGTGGATGGTAAATGGGATAATTTTAACCTTCTGTATATGAAAATTGATATCACTCTCTTACCCTTGACATACAAGGTTTTCTGTTTAGATAGAAACATATTTATGGAGATATTTTAGTTGATTTGAAGACGGATGGTCTAAGTAAGCCACTGTATGGGTAACATGTGTATTAGTTTCCTATTGCTGTGTAACAAATTATCACAAAATTTAGCAGTTTACATCAAGCAGTATTTATTATCTCACAGTTTCTGTAGGTCAGGAATCCGGACTTTTCTAATGACTATGGGGTCTCACAGGGCTGGAATCTAGGTGCCCACTGAGAGGGGCTGGTCTCCTCCCAAGGCTCCCCTGGGGCAGGCTCAGCTTCCAGGCTCGCTCATGAAGGCTGTTGGCAGGTCTCAGGTTTGCACTGTTAGATTTCAGTTTTCTTACATTTGCACACTTTACAACATCATGCACATTCTCTTCAGTAGCAGTTAGTCATTTAAGAAGAAGAGAGTCGCCAATAAGTGAGGACCATTAGGGGACAACTTAGAAACTGCTTACTATATATTGTTTATAAGAAAAATTATGATACTTTTATGCAAATGAGTAAAGTTTGGGAAAGCATTTATTAAACATACCTTCTCCAAAAAGGAACTTCAGCTCAGAAAATAAGGTCTGCTGTCAGTCTCGCCTCGGGTGTTCACCTGCCTGTATAATAGATTCTTCAAGTTGCATTTCTAGCCATGGCCTCCTGTTCCCCCTTCCTCCTGGCTTGGCAGGTGCGTCAGAGAAGCAAACACACAGCCTCATCCCAGGAGAATTCTACTTCCATAAACAATCTTATATCCTTTACCTCTGAGTCTATTCATACGAAGCCTTCTGTTTAGAATGACTTTTCCCCACCATGCCAGCCCATCCAATCTTTTCTGATTAACCTCACATTTTATGTTACCCCATATTCCCCCAAAGGCCTAGTTCAAAGGCTGCTGTTTCCATAAGGCCATTCTCCGGTCAGAAGGGAATTCCTTCTCTGAAACAATTTCTTTGGCTCTCTATAATACCATTTATTCCACTTGGCTTTGAAAGAGAGAACAAGAGACAGAAAAGGCTAACATTTGCAGAGTTGGCATAGGTGGGGCCAAACATATGAGATGAACTAACCATTATCTGCCTTTTGTCATGAGATGGTGAAGAGTAATGAGTACAGTAGCCAATCTCCAAGAGGCTCTCCAATGAGGCTTTCCTGATGAGACTCACACTCTTTTGTAGTCCCCTCCCACACCGAATCAACCCTGACCTACAGCACAGGTCACAATGTGTGACTTCTGGGGCTAGGTGCTAAAGGAGATGACCACTTCTGCCTGAGTCTTTTGAATTGCTCCTTCTGGGGAAAGCAGCCACCTTGTTCTGAGGATATATCTAAGCAACTCTTTGGAAAGGCCTGTGCGGGGGAAAAAAGAAGCCTCCCTTCAAGAGCCAGCACCAACTTGCCAGCTATGTGAGAAAGTCACCTTGGAAGTGAAACGCAGCTCAGTCAAGCCTTGCTGTAGCTCTAGCCAACATCTGACAGCCTTAGGAAAAATGTAAACCAGGACCTGCAGCCAAGCTGACCCTCAATTCCTAACACAGAAATGCGGAGAGAAATACCTATTTACTGTTGTAAGCCACCATATTTTTGGGGACGATCTGTTATGCAGCAAAAGGGACCTAATGCACAGAGTTGAAGAAAATTGCCCAAGGTCACACCGTGGGTCATGTCAGAGCTGGAGTTCTCCCTCGGCATCAATAGGGAGGAACAATCTCCTGCCTCCTCTTACTTCTCCAGTCACTCATTAAGCCCAGCCACATTCCACATTCAATCTTGTCCAAGGATAGCTCCAACCTCTGTATGACATTCTACCTCCTCTTTGAACTGTGATGAAGGGAGAAGGGGTACATTGGAATGTGTGGTATGGCACCACGGTGTAAGTCTCTGTGACACCACATGAGCATCACAGAGACTTGAAATTTTGGGGAAGAACCATGAAAACCTTCTATTAAACATTCTCATTGTACATGCAACTCAGGTCCAGAGAATGACATGACTTTCCTAAATTTACACAGTTGCTTAATAATAAGAATGCAGTATAAAAACCAGGTCTCCTATCCAAGTGCATTTATTTTTGGTCAAATACAAATGTTTACAAACCTGTAACCCACCAAGGACCCCTTTGATTTCCACCCTTTCCCTCCCTTTATTTTCATGTTTTAAAATACTTGAATTAAATTGAAGTTTGCATGTATTCAGTAGGAACAGTCTACATTATCTTATCATGGATCAATTTAAGGTTTTCATTGGGTGAATGTGTTATCAGACAGGGACAAGGACTGAGGTGGGTCTGCCCTGGAACAGTCTAGAAATGGGTTCTTCAGAGGTGTGGTGGGAAAAGAATTTCAAGGACACTCATGTAGGAGGAGTTTTAAGTGATAGTGGTAAGGTTTATTACAGAGAAAAGCAATGATGCACTCTCGGAGAGATGGAGAACGGACAGGCTAAAAGGTAACAGCTGCATGGACTCTGGAAAGGAAGTTACAGAGGCAGAGTCCTCTGTCGCTGCTCACTGCTCACTGCTCCGCTGGTTGCAAGTCTCATGGGGACCCTTAGAATTTTGGAGAAAAGAAGGCAAAAAAGTATGTGCCTCAGAGAAGGGAAGGCATGGGCATGCTCTAAGGAAGGCACACTCTTTGCTCTTTGTCTTGCTTCCACATATTTCTTGAGTTTGGGAAAAGACAAGCTTTCTTGCAGACTATCCAATCCATGTCCTGGATTTTCTTAGCCTGTGCTCTTTCCCTAGCTAATATTTTCCCCTGACTTTCCCAGGCTAGTACTTCCCCTTTTAATGGTTACCATTTTAGCTTCTACAGCACATGCCTCACAGTTCTGTTTGGTCACTTGGATTCTACTGTGCATGCACTTAGTAAAAGGAATTTCTCCCCACTGTTTCTCCCTCCTCTGTTAATCTGGTGGAACTGTGCCAGTTATTCCCGGGATGACTGTTTTATTTGTCCCTTCCTCTTTTGTTAATACCTAACTACCTACTCTAACAGGTGCACATGATGGATACAGTTGATGGGAGTCCAAACTGCTGTCTTTGGAGCTCCAATGTACTCAAGCTCAAGACTAAGAAGGTCAACCTTAGACCAATGATTGTTGCATCCTATTGGGTTTCCTACAGCATTTGATACTGTGACCCTGTTTTGGTTGCTTGAAATTTTCTTTGTCCTTAGTTACCTGGATGTCTTTCTCCCTACTTCTCCCATTTTTATTCATTTATTTATTTATTTGATATTTTTTCTTAGTCCCCTGGCCTACATTCACTTCCTGTCAGCCACTTAATTGTTAGTGTAACCCAGGGTGTTGCCCTTGACCCTTTTGTTTTTCTTACTCATGCATAAACAAGTTTCCTTTCTTATCTTCACTGAGAGCACTTAGCTTTTCATCAAAACAAGAGATAAGGGTCACTTTCTCTGGAGAGTGTTTTCTGCAGCTTCCCCCAGAGTAAATCTTTCCCCCTCTGTGCTAGTTCTTTATCATTTAGTTCCTTCTACCGAGGCCTTTATCACAGTCAGAAATTATCTCTCAACAGTATGTCTCTTCCACTAAAATTTGAGCTGCTCCAGGTTAGGGTCTTATTTATCTTGGTCTCAACAATGCCCAGCCAGGAGCCTAAAATCAAGCAAGGACTCAATAAGCACATGATGAATGGACCTGAACCAATATTGGGAACATCATGTAAATGCATTGTGCTGTGCCTGTAAACAACTATGGCTTTTGTCTTCCCAGTTCAGGTCTATTTGCTGAAATAAGATCTCAAGGAGAACTAACACTTGCGTCCTAAGTGGAATCCATTAAGACCATGGCAGACATTGAATTAGGCCTAAAGCTTAGTGGAGATGAAGAAATTCCACCTGAGGGGTGGGCACTGGGGAAATCAAGGTTTGATTTCTGCACTGGAAGGAGGGAGGAGAGGAAGAGAATTTAAAGCCCCTCAAAGACTCCTAAATACAGTCCAGGAAATGCCTTTACTAAAAATTGGTGGCGTATAACATATTGATCAGTATCTACTCCCACCAATAGTATGAGATCTCTAGCCCTGGACTATGCCAGTATTCTCCAAGTATATTCTACAGAACCTCAATGCTAAAACGGGTTTCTTAGGGGGTAGGGTAGGGAATGTGTTACTCTAGATAAATAAATTTAGGAAACACAACACATAATATTCTCTTTTATTGTTTCACAAATCACATTTGCATGTGAAAGTCTTAGAGGAGTCTTTCAGTAAAGAAGCCTATTTGAGTTTAACTAAATAGTTTTAAAATCTTATTGGATTAAAGCATAGCCCTATGGAGCTCACATGTGGTGAAAAACACTATGGGAAGTGCTAGTCTCCCTCTAGGTGTCTGCCTGACCTTGACACTCATGGCATGTTTAGAATGGATACTTTGAGATACCTATGCAGCCCAGAGCCCCTTTACTTTAACAGACTGGCCACCTGGGTGAATGCAGCCACCCTGTTAGTCTGCACAGCCACACCTGTCCCGCTGGCAATGCTTAGTTAAAAAGTACTGTCAGATGCTTACCTCACTGGAATCAGCACGCAGAAGTGTTAGGACCAACTCAGATGATACACTGGTGATCACTTTCCTCCACTGAAGCAGAGAAAAGTGATGCTCAGAGAGAAAGAAGAAAAGATTCATTAGACCCTCAGAAAGAAGCAAGGATGAGAGAGCTTGTGGTCTCAGAGAGATTGGGGAAGGGACTTCATTACCCTGGCATTCCAACCCCTGGAAGCCACCCTGAGCTTCGTACCCCAGGATATTATAAAATGTCCCTGTATATTCCCACTGAACCCCTCTTTTAGCTCGAGTCTGTATGAGCTTTTTTTTTTTTAATTTCCTTCAGCCAAAGAGGCTTAACCAATATGTGGGATCAAAAATAGAAACTTCTAAGTTGAACAGGTGTTTATCAAACACCTATATGTGTTAAGCCCTGTGTTATGTGTGATGGGGATTGAGAAAGTGTAATACAGGTATTGTCCTAGAAAGGCTCACTAATGGGACATACAGTGATAAGTGCAGATTTCATTGGAAACTGGCAATTGCTTGATAACTGTGTGTTAGTGAACATTTACCTAATGCATGATGGCTAAGGCAAAAAAAAAAAGAAAAAGTGTTCCCTCATATAGGCAGCTCTTATGATAGATCTTGCTGCTTCCTTTTTCCAGGTGTAGAAGTGCTGTAAGGGTGCTCCTCACAGGAGGGACTGTACTTGCTGGGAGTTCCCATGTGAAGCAGTGATGAGTTTGGGGAGAGAAAAATAAACTGGAACTTGTAGATCAAGTAGACTAGTGCTGGGAGATGAACCCAGAGAAGTAATCAGTGAGCAGGGGAGAGAGAGCCCTTCTGCAGAGCAACTAAGATGTGAGGATGGCATCATGTCAAAGACAAAGCAAGTTCCAAACAGGAGCATAACACGGTCATATCTGCATGTGAGAAAGATATTTTGGGTCATTGTGTGTAAGAGGAATTTGGAGCAGACAAGAAAGAAGGCAGAGATTGTTAAGAGGTGATGGCAGACAGTGGGGGAAAAAACAAAAAGCATGGAAATTAATCATATATTAATAGTTTAGAATTAATTAAGAATAAAGTGTTAGTGGCCAAGAAGTCCTTAGAGAGTTAATAGGTAGTTAGCCATTTCTTCCCAATTCTCATTTCTCCAAAGTTCTTGCTTCCCTATAAAATATGTATTTCCCAACAACCCTTCACCTTCAGCTCCAACATGGTGTATCGGGCTAACGCAAGTCTAAATAAACATCCACTGTATGGAGATACCAGGTCTCTGTGTTCCTCAGATGACACCACCCCCAATGGTGTGGGGAAGTGGGAGTCAGGAGATGGGCTGTCGTCGGGGTTCTTGCAGGATGCACACTCCTCCCGCCCCACAGCCTCTAGGGAGGGAGGCTTCTCCCAACTGCAGAGAGTGTGTTGGAGTCGATCATTTGTTTCAAATATTTCCCATGGTGGTCCTTCTTACCAAAGGAAAATGTTCTTGAAAGCCCTACGTTTAAAACCAGGTGACAGTGGACGGGCTTTGGCTGAGGCAGAAGAGAGAAAGCCCCAAACCCTCCTGGGTCCTACAGTGGGCTCTGAGATGCTTGCTCAGTAACTCAGAAGTTCTGGGAAACAATGTCAAAACCAGAGCATCTCAGAGGTCCTTTTTAGCCTTTTCTATGTTTCACTATCTGCCTGAGCTGACCTCTGGCCTCCAGGGCATATTATTTGTCCCCCTGGTCTCACATGAGAAGGAAAGACATCCTAATTGCAGCTACCTTTTCCCAACATAGGTCTTGAATATGTCACAACGAGTTCCCTATGAAGTAATTCGATTGAAGGAAGACCAGTGTCTTGGTATGGAAACAATACCTCACTGGAAACTGAACTCTGAGCTGCTAGTTACCATGGGTTTGACCTTAGGCCAAATTAGCAACTTTTCAACCTCAGTCAGCCTTGCCAAGTTTTCTATGAAAGTTCAAACCACATGGGAGTTTGTGAAAGAGATTTATTCTACAAATATCGATATTTTTTATTTTTAAAAAACCTGTCAGTGTTCACACATTCTATGATAGGATCAGACACCACGATGAAATTTTTATTAATAAACAAGCAAACATCCACATTACATATTAAATTAACATCACGGCAAAATGGTCAATGTCCCACCATATGGTGAGGCAATGCTGCCATGGCGTAATTGTATGAAAATTGCTGCAGAGATAGCACTGAGTGGATAACACTGGCCCAGGAACGGTTTTCTCATTTTGCTGGAAGTGCTTTCCTATTCTCACCACTGCACTTTCTGTTGCACTTGATAAGGGCAAATTGGCACCGAGGGCTGGAGCCCAGCTGCGTGCAGCCTCAAGGTCCTGCCTCCGACCGACTAGAAGAGTTGGACAAATTGTTTTCCCTTCCTTCAGAGACACTTATCGAGGCCCAACAAGGAGAGTAATTCAGGCCACTCGCTAGGCAGACAAGTCTCTCCAAATAGGCAGCACCAAGCCCCTCCTCCACCCCCAGCATAATGACATTGTGAGACATTGCAACCCGGGAAAAGAAGAAAAATGAACTTTCTGAAACAGATTGCGTAATAAGGAATACCCAACCCAGTCATTTAGGGAAGTCTTTGAAAGAGCTACTCAGCTGTGGCCTTGTAACCTCCTCATGCTCGAGGGCAGATCAGCTCACTGCACAGTATTCTGCCTGCTCTGTGGCTGCCCTTCCTCCCTCTTACACTCAGCACCTCTCAGGTAACCTTTGTCAGAATTATGATTCCATTCATCTTTTCCAGATCTCCAAATTTCAGGATTGGAAATAACCTTAAAACGCAACAAATTCTGAGTCCCACCCGTAATCAGGATAACACATGTTCCATTGGGATTCAGGCTGTTTTTTCACTTCATCTCTTGAGTATGCACATCCCCATTCCTATGACCACACTTAGACTTCTAGGCCCTCACTGCTTTCTTCCCATCTTTGCCTCCTCCAGTCATAGGCAGTGGGTGCCACAGGAACATTATCTCCAGGTAGCCCGATGCCCATGTTTTGTAGCAGAAAGAACTGAGGCACAGAGAGCATAGTAATTTTTTTAAGTTTCTATAGCTAGAAAGCAGATGATCTAGACCAGGGGTGGAGAACATCTGGCCCACAGCCCGTATAAGACCCCAAAATCATTTGGTCTGGCCCTGCCAAGGCAACCGCAGGCAGGACTCAAAATTCAATAAATAGGAGCTTTATTCATAGCACCATAAATTTATATTAAGTGAACTATATTAAGTGGATGGTGTTATAAATATGCAAATAGCCCTTGGCAGAGAAAAGGTTCCCCACCTCTGATATAGACAATAAAGACAACAATAACAAACATGGATACTGGGCTTTGATCTATTTTTGGGGGTCAATCTATCTGGCTGTATTTCATTTTCCATATAAAATGATCTATTAAAACTTGTGCCAGAGAAAGGGTCAGGAGAGATCCCCATTTTTCCCAAGTGACTTGAGATGCAACTTCCTCTTCCTGCTTCCCTTTCTTCTGCTTCGAATTGGGAATGAAGGAATGCATGCAGTACTTATATAAACACCTGTGGTAAACCTGGTCTAGAAAGCTTGTTGTTAGACTTAACGGTAGGTACCACTGGCTCCATTTTACAGGTGAACTAACTGAAGAACAAAGCTATTAGGTGATCTGCCGACGTTCTTCAGTCAAAAGAGAGTAGAGCAGGGCAAGGACAAAAACCAAGTCTATTTAAAGCTACAGTGCCCTGAGTAACAACAGACAAGGCATGGCCAGCAGAGGCCCACTGGCGGCAAGGCTTATACATTGTGGGAACTTTTCCCTGGGCACTTTGTTTTTTTAGGTAGCCACACCAAACCAAGCAAAGGTAATCTGCTATTCTAAAGAAAGCCTTTGTTCACTGACCCTCAGAGTCAAAATCGGTCTTGAAAGATCATATTTTCAGTTGTCACTGTCCACTTGGCCCTCCCCTGGAACAGAATGTCCCTACAGACAAAGCTGAGCAGCTATTGTCATACTCCCTAAGATCCCCTTGGCCATTTTTGTGTCTACCAGCTTCTGGTGTGCCTCCCCTCCAGGCAATTGGGGGGCTGCCCTCAGGCCACCAGAGTCCTCTCTGCCTGCAGGGGCAAAAGCACAGTGAGCCAAAGGTATCTGGGAATATATCCTACCGCCCTCCCAGGGCTTAACCAATGATGAATACAGGAGTACTAGTATGAATACTCAGGCTCCCTCACCCAGTCAGCAACTCTGGTCCATGACCTCTGTGTCCAAGGCTCCGCTTTGGAACTGAAGCAGACCCACCCTCCAAGGTTGGTATCCCATACTTAAATTCTACACCTTGGTCTCATTTCCTTTCTCAACCTACTTTTCATGTCTGTGTTTCATTTTTATGCACATTATGCTTCTGGGAAACTGACTTAAGACACAAGAGCAGCCTGCCCATTGTTCGACACATGGTTGTTTCTCCTTACATTTAGTAAATTGTTTTTTCTTAGTTCACTAAAACCTGGACTCCCCCTCACTCCCATCTAACAGAACTATTCTGCCATCCAAATTGACAGTGCACACGCCTAATCCCCTTCCACTTGACTGGTCTTAAGATGGTTGAAGGCACTAACTGTGCCTTTTCGTCTTCTTTTCTCCAAATTACAGAGGACATAAATGAGAACTTTGGTGTTGGCTCAGCACTTGAATGATGAAAAGTTAAAAATAAAGATTTTCCACTGCTACTTCTTCAACTGTTATCTGGGAAAGAGAAGGAGAAAAAAAAATAGTCCTGCACTTTAACAGAGGACTTAGAATCCATGTCTGTCCCCTTCCCATGTCAGAAAAATAGCACTGCCTACCAATAATTAGGTGCTATTTATTGAGCTCTTACTATATATATTCTGAAGAATGCATGATCAGTTTACACATGTTATCTCATTGCATCTTCTAAAACCCTATTAGAATTTACTATTGTTATTTCTGGTTTAAAGATAAGAAAGCAGAAGTACAGAGAGGTTATGACACATACCCTATGTTCAAGGAAGCAACCGAGTTGGGATTTGAATCCAGGCAGTTTGACACCAGAGCCCATAGTCTGAATCATCACACATAATTGTGAATACCCTTTTCAAACAGGAACTCATATACACACATTGTTGTAATGCATTGAACTATCCCATTGAATAGAGTTTGAGAGTACAGACTAGAGGCACCCCTAAATTTCACACAAGATCTTTATTTTAGATTGAAAAATGGCCACATTTCAGCTTTTCCCTTCAAGAGACAAAATGCCTTAGCCAGTGACACATTAACAAACAAAACCAAGCAGCAGTTCAAAGGTGCTTGCATATTGGAGCATGTTCTCTCCTGCTGACCATGGAACCCTGGGAGTGGCATGAGAAGAAGCCTTTGCCACCTTATTAGAAGCTAGAAGATTGCATAGAAGAGACATAAGCCATCCCAGCTGAGTTCCCCTTAGATTGAACATCCTACAACATCTGAGTTAGGTCATCCTAGACCAAGGTTTTTCAACCTCACCACTACCAACATTTTGGATCAGATAATTTTTGTTGTTGTAAGACATTGTAGGATGTTTAGCAGAATCCCTGGTCTTTATTGAATAAAACCCCACAGTTATGGCAACCCAAAATTCATCAAGACATTGCCAAATGTCCTCTGGTGATGGAGGGTGTAAGTCATGTCCAGTTTGAGAACCACTGTTCTAGACTATCAAATCCCAATGATGCATTCCAGAGTGGTCACTCAGCTGGCTCACAGAAATAAATGATTGCCTTAAGCCATCAGGTTTTGAGACTGTTACTTGTCCAATGCTAACTAATACAGTCTTTGCAACAGAGACAATATGTGCTCACCATGCCCTTTCCTCTCCCTGGATTGCACAGAAAGACTACATTTCCATTCCTCTTTGTATTTAGGTGAAGACCAATTAATTGAGTGCCTGCCAATTAGAATGTGAAGACAAGTGATGTGTAATTCTGTCTCCAGCAATTAAAAGGGATATATGTAATACTTCCAACAATAAAGATTTTTTAAAAAGTGGTATATGCTCTCTACAGTCCCTTTCTCCAATCAGCTTGCCTGGAAGGAGAAAAACAACTCTGATGCTGGCAGAGTTGAAAGGTAGAAGCCTGCATGCCTGAGTCATCATTGGAGGGGAACTGCTCAGGAGAGCTGCTCAACCCTCTTTGGCTGTCACATGGTTGAGAAACAAAGCTTTTCCATCTTAAGCCACAGATATTTGGGGTTTACCTGTTATCACAGCAAAGCCTACCCTCGTTCTTCATTCCTGACACATAGCATATGTTGGAAATGGGCTAAATGTATTTATTTTTTTCTTTGGGAGAAGGAATCAGAAAGTTTGAATTAGATCTGCCAGTGAATGAACAGATTTCCATCAGTATCTATAGTTTAACATGTCAATGACCAGAGTACCTATCTCAGCTCTTGGCTTAATTCATTCAGTTAATTTTTATTAAGTGGCTACTGATTGTGGATGACCATACCTAGAATAGAGCCGCATAGATGAATAAGGCCTGGTCTGCCTCTGAGGAGACCACAGCCCAATGGGAAAGGTAGCTACGTTAAAAGAAAACTCAGAAAACAAGGCAATCACTACCATGATGAACTTATAAACCACGTTCTAGGAGAATTTCAAAGAATCCATGAATAACTTCCTGGGGAAAACAGGAAAGGCTTCACAGGAGAAGTTATATTATGCATGGATATATAGAAATAAAATAAGAATTTTAGTAGGCAAAAAAGTAAAACATACAAAGGAAATAATAGAAGTAATAGAAGAACACCCGAGCAGGAGAATGAGCAGCTGCTCAATAAATGGGAATGTGAAACGTCTCTTGGCTTGGAAAATAATGGAGAAAAACAGGTGATTGATTTAGAAACCTATGTCCTGCTCACTTACTGCTGTTTTACAAACTAGTCCCAAAGTTAATGGCTTACAAAAACAACTGTTTTGCTTTTTCTCATGATTTTGTGGGTGAGGAGTTTGGACAGGCTTGGTTGGACAATTCTCCTGCTTCACATGGTGTTAATGGAGGCCTTTCAGAGACATTTGGCTGGTGAATGGGCTACTGTGTGTGTAAAGTCCAAAATGACTTTACTCATATATCTGGTCTGCACCTAGTCTTAACGGGCATGGCTGGGATCAGCTGACACTGCTAACTTGAGGGCCAACATATGGAATCTCTGGTAGAGCAGATGGTCTTAGAGTAGGCAAACTCTTCAGATGGCTGGTTAGGGCTCCCAGAGAGAGTCTTCCAAGAGGCAGAAAATAGAAAATGCCAGTCTCTTAAGCCTGGAAGCAGACACAGACTTGCTTTGCCATATTTTATGGTCACAGTAATCACAGAGCCTGACCAGACTGGAGAGAGGCTGTCACAGCCCCACTCCCAATGGGAGGAGTGTCAAACAATATTCAGGCAAGAGCCCGGGTCTTAGTTTCTCAGTCAAGGTGAAAGATGGTTCTTCCCTGATCAAGTCTATGAGCAGGAACATTAATATCAGTTTCTTCTTGACCCTCAGGGATAAACTCCCACTAAAGCCCCCTGAGAGATGGAGCATGTTTTAAAAATCCTTGTGGCACACCAGTTTAAAACCACTGCATCAGATGACAAGGTATTGTGTTTAATTTTAGGCTAAACACATTACTCCCGAAGGTGCCAGAGGCAGTGGTAAGGTCATGCTAAGCGTTGTGCTTTAGAAGGGAGTGTTATTGGAACACAAACACACTCATTCATTTGTGTATTGTCTATGACTGCTTTCCCACTAACTGGCAACACAGATCCTATGACCCACAAAATAAATAATATTTATTCTATGACCCCTTACAGAGAAAATTTGTCAACCTCTGCCTCAAAGATTAATTTGACAGCAATGGTCTTCTAACCTCTGACCTGTCCTCGGAGCAGGAGGGGCCAGAAGATGAGTTGTGGGCTACAGCAGCATCCATCTGAGTGATGTCCTAAACATGATCATGGCAGGAAGCAGTAGGAGATGTGTGGAGAGGGAATTGACACAATCTGCATCTACTTAATAAAGGCAGTGTGCTTACTTAAGTGTATGCACTCTTGTGGGAGAGGAGGCTGAGGGGAGTGGAGGACATGGAGAAGGAGCTGGCAAAAAGACCGTTTTACCTCTGTGTAACAGAATACTATCAGCAAACATGGCAGGAGGGAGAGGGGCATCGGTGGAATTTTGGAGGGAGGGTAGTGAATTTGTTTTTCTTGCCCTGTAATTGACATCATTGTTTGGACATTGGCTAACATAACAGGTGCTATAGCCATGAGCTCCTTTTGAAACTATATTCTATCCAACTAGAATAATTGTGTGTGTGGTGGGGGGGTGGGGGGGGCTGTCAGCTTCACAATTTCCAAATGTTTAGTTCATTCCCCCCGTTTAACATGCACCTGGTCCTCAGAGGGATTCTGCACTTACCTCTCAGAACAGCTAGCATTTCATGGCTGGATCATGCTGGATTCTGCCTTGGATTTTTTCTTATGTTGCTCCCTTTGCCTGTATGTCTCTGAGAAACCTCTTCTAATACCCAACTTTCCTGGTTAATTTCTACTGATCACTTGGGTTTAAAAACCACTTCCTCCATGAAGCTTTCCTTGAATTCATGGGCTGAATTAGGTGCCACTGGATAATGCCCTGACAATGCATCATCTTTCCTATGTTGTTCTGTATGACTCAGCTGTTATTACTCTTTGCTGCTTCCCTGAGCTTCTTCCCCTAGGTGATGAGCTATTAGGGGGCTGGGACCCTGTAAATATATTTTTGTACCCTCCACATATAATACAATGCTTATTAGCTGCTAAAATAAATTTTAAAATATGATGAATAATAAAAGCAAACTTCTTTATTTTGTTATATTTTTATTGATTTCAGAAAGGAAGGGAAAGGGAGAGAGAGATAGAAAGATCAATGATGAGTCCTAACTGGTTTGGCTCAGTGGATAGAGCATCGGCCTGCAGACTGAAGGGTCCCAGGTTCAATTCCTGTCAAGGGCATGTACTTTGGTTCTGGGCACATCCCCAGTAGGGGGTGTGCAGGAGGCAGCTGATCAATGTTTCTCTCTCATTGATGTTTCTAACTCTCTATCCCTCTCTCTTCCTCTCAGAAAAAAAAATCAATAAAATATATTTAAAAATAAAAAAGAAAAGAAACATCAATGATCGATGTTTCTGGGGATCAAGCCCACAACCCAGGCATGTGCCCTTGACTGGAATTGAACCCAGGACCCTTCAGTCCGAAGTCCGATGCTCTATCCACTGAACCAAACCAGGTAGGGAAAAGCAAAGTTTTATTGAGAACTTATAGCACCAAGAACTACACTAAAGGTTTTACATAAATTAGCTCAATCTTCAAATCAGCCTCCTCCAATAGATAGACCCATGTTAGAGATGAGGGACCAAGGCTCAGAAAAGTTGAGAACCCTAATTTTACCCAAGGTAACATAGCTGTTAAATGACACAGCCAGGCTTTAAATCCGACTCCAGACCCCCACATAATTCTTTATTAAATTAACCTGTCCTTGAATGGATACATGGACATGTGAAGGGAGGAGAGAAGGAAGGGAGGAAGAAAAGAAGGGTGAATTATTTGTTTTATAATAGAACAATTTTATAGTGTATTATCACCAATAATAGTGCTTCTATCAACAAGGAGGAAAGCAATTGGTACTTGGGACATTACTGAAAATGCTTTACATATCAACTCATTTACTCTGGCAACAACCCTCTGTGTAGTGCATTAAATTATTATCATATTATACCCAGAGTTTGACCACTACACACCTCCCCAGCCATCACCTCACCTTCAGCCAAGCCACCATCATCTCTTGCTTAATATGGCTGCAACTTCCCTGCTTCTGAGCTCCCAACCCTACAGCCTATTCTCCACCTATGAGCCAGAGGGATACTTGGAAATATAAGGTACTTCCTGTCAGTCATTCTTTCAAACCTCCCAGCGGTTCCTCATTTTACTCAGAGTAAAAGCCAGTTATCCCAGGCCTGCCAGGCCCTGACAATCTCATTCCCATCTCTGAATCCACTTTAACTCCTCTTCCCCTTGCTCACTCAGCTTTAGTCCCACTATCCTCTCCTGCTGCCCTCAAAGCTGCCAGGTATGTTCTGTGCATTTGCCATCCCCTTTGCATGGATGCTGTTCCCACAAATATCTACATACTTACTACCACACCTCTCAGGTCTTTGCTCAGATGCCACCCTCTCGTTGAGGCCTTCCCAGGCACTGTCTATAAAACCACATGACTCCTTTTCCTACCCCTATACCTGTCTACCCAGACAGCCCTGTAATGTGCTGTGTAGTTTATTTAGGACTTCATTTCGTTTTCCTCATTCCTCCAAATCCCAGAAGGCCGAGTTCAGAATTGTCGCTGTATTTTCAGCACCTCCAGTAAAGTAGGCATTCACTAAATGGTGGTAGGAAGCATGCACAAATAAACCCTCATTGTATAGATGAGGACACTGAGAATCAATTAAACAGCTTGCTCAGTGTCACCCTGATGACCAGGTATTTAAAGGCCACCAGTCGTGTGGCCCAGATCTGAGTGTGTGGCCTCTCCTAACTGCCTTCTGATGAAACAATGGCTTTGTGGATCATGGCTTTAAATATGACCGACCCAGGACTGACCTCTGATCAAGACACTGTGTGACCTTGGACAAGCTCAATTTCTCCATCCATAAAATGGTCACAATGGTCAACTTTACAGAGATTACATGACTTTTAAGAAAACATATGCACAACTATTTGCACAGTCTATGATGCACCATAGGTCTGTGATAAGTAAATGTGGAAGGTTTGGCATTATTGTCATGATTATTATTATGACTATGATGGACAGGTAGCACCCCGCACCACCCTGGGTTGAAGCTGAGGGTCTCAGGAGCACCAGTGGCACGGCTCCCCTGTGCCGCTGCAGAGGTAGATTCACTTCCCCCAAACTGTGGCCTGGGAGACCAGGGATGCTAATTCTTCTCATTTTCTGTTGGTGCCTGGTGTTTAGAATGGAAGACCCACAGGAATGCAGACAATAGGGGTGACCATGTTTTGACTCTGACTTCAGGGGCCTTGAGAGAGGCTGCCTGATTTCCCTGAAAAGAATTTCTCATTCTGATCATTTTTCCAGGGGTGAGCATGAAGCCTTGTGGCACCTCTTACTGTCTTGCCTTGAATTTCTCATTGGTAGTGGTAACAAAGGCTGTGGAATGTGGAAGAAATTTTAATGTTATCATGCAGCTAAATTTCTCAAAAAATAAAATTGGGTGCCAAATCCTCCTAGACTCTCAAGTCATTTTCTATATTCTATGAAGTCTTCTTATTGGGGTAGGAGGATTGTAGTGTTAAAGAAAATTCCAGGGAAATAAGATTTTTAAGTGGTGAGGGGACAAGAAATAATGAAGTAAAATCAACAAATGAGCCCTGTTCTAATAAAAGAGTCTCCCTGAGGAACTGCTGGACCATCCCAGGTCTCAGGAGCAAGAGGAGGCTCATTTACATAGACGTGATGAAGTCAGACCCCATTCTGCCCAAGACCAAGTGCTCTCTGATAACGGGGCTTGTTCCTGGGTTAATGATGCTCTTGTAGAATCATGCGCATGAGTTAGAACACAAATGAACAAACACATACAGGACTATTCATCTGGAAAATAATTATTTTGGATTCTGCACAAGCTGCGGTTATTTACTCTTTTGTTAGTTGGTGGAGGGTGGAGAGTCAGTAATGGGAGGGTTGGCATCCATCTTCCCTAGAGGCAGAAAATGTGGCAGCTTCCTGAAGATCTGGCCACACCCAGACTCCTCCATCCTCCCCTCAAACAGTTAGAGGAGCCAGACACACTTGCTGGTCTGAAGAGCTCCTGTCCCCCCTGATGGGGCCTGGAGAAAAGCCTGTGGTGCATAGCGCCCCAGCCCCTTGGCACATGTGGGCATCATGCCACAGATCCCTGTATAGTAGTCACCTCTTATCCATGCGGGATAATTTCCAAGGCCCCAAATTGATAGTACTGAACCTTTTACGTGCTATTTTTTTTCTATACATACATACCTGTAAACTTACAGAAGCATTGTATGACTTCTCTTTGGCATATCCACATTTCAGGCATCACTACTCTTGTGCTCTGGAGTCATTCTCAAGTAAAATAGGGGGGACTTGAACACAAGCACGGCAATACCACAGTAGTGGATCTGATAACCTAGGGGGCTCCCAAGGGCTCTGACATAGCGTAGGAGACATTGGACAGAGGGATGATTTGTATCCCAGATGGGATGAATCAGAAAAGTAAGAGATTTCATCACGCTATTCAGAACAGCATGCAATTTAAAATTTAGGGGGAGTATGTATTTGAAATGGCAATGAGCTCAGGTTTTCCAGACCATGATAAGAGGAGCTATGAGAGTGCAGGAGCCACATCATGAAGCCACTTTTCACAGGAGGAGTCTGGCTTTATCCTGATGGCAAAAAGGAGCCACCAGTCAAGGGAGTGACTGGATCAGATCTGAGCTTTATTTTTATTTTTATTTTTATTTTTTTAATATATTTTATTGATTTTTTACAGAGAGGAAGGGAGAAGGATAGAGAGTTAGAAACATCGATGAGAGAGAAACATCGATCAGCTGCCTCCTGCACACCCCCTACTGAGGATGTGCCTGCAACCAAGGTACATGCCCTTGACCGGAATCGAACCCAGGACCTTTCAGTCTGCAGGCTGATGCTCTATCCACTGAGCCAAACCGGTCAGAGCAGATCTGAGCTTTAGAATGATGTTCTGCTGGCTTGAGTGGGGAGAGTGGAAGGGAGGAGACAAGACTGTGAGTGGGAGGACTTTCATGCCTCGCTTCACTGTCCCCAAATGGTCTCTCCACCGCCCATCACCTCCTTGGCTACTCCCTGCACAACCTGGCTGGAGCTGGGTTGGATATGGGAGTTGTCAGAACTCTAAGGGCAGGAGAATGCTCAGCCACTAGTCAGACTTCTAAGCCAGGGTTTTTTTGATTCCAGAACTTGGCCAAGCTCACCTCAGAGATGCCAGGACTTTAATAACTCCAGCTTCCCAGGGCAGGGGCCGATGCCTCAATGCAAATCAACTCTGCAGCTGGCGCATTGTGGACTAAAATCAGATGGTATTACCTCAGTTCAGTTGCTTCTCCTCTCCCAGCCTTGGTTTCCCCCTCTATAAAGTGTAAGAGTTAAGCCGGGATACCTAAAAGGCCGCTGCTAAGATTTGCAGAGTTTTGTACATATAAAAATGATTGATGGGATAGCTAATGCTTCTCAGTATGCTGTGCCGTGGCTAATAAAAAGAGTAATGATACCAAGAACAAACAATCATTTGCATTTCTGAGCACCTACTATGTGCTAAGCACTCTGTTTATTGCGCTACATATGTTATGCTCCTCAGAGAAGCTTTTCCTGACCACCTGGGTTGCCACATTCATCTAATTTATCACATATCACTACTGAATTCATGCATGCATTCTGCTTACTTGTAACTTTTTTTGCCAGGCCTTTGTATTATTTACTGTCATAGCTCTAGAATAAAGTGCAATTCCTGACACATAATAGGTTCTCAATAAATGTGTGTTGATGAATTAATTCTGAGCAAGATATTATCATTGTTGGATATGGGGACAGACTCAGAAGGCAAAGTCATCCAAGGTTACATATACGGGAACTTGGAGTGGAGGAGCTGGATTCAAACCAGGTCTGGATTCCAAACCTCATGGAATAGCCCGTCCATTGCACTGTTTTTCCTACTCAAGTCAATTTACTCTCATGTTTCCTAAATTCGATCTCCTAATTCTCAAGAGAAAAAAAAGGAGACATTTGGGGCTGGGAATCTGTGTTTGTTTCAGGAAATATGAAAATGACAGCATGAATATGATAACAAGGAGAGGCATTGGTAAAGCCGGGAAGCTCATTATCACCTTCCTTTGGCAGCTCAGCACAAGCTCTTGTCAATTCTCACTTAACACTTCTTTCATTTCCTCCTTTCAACTGGATTCTGCAGGAAGTGTCTATTGTTGCAAGAGGGAATCATCGACTCCATTTCCCTCTCCTTGAAGATGGAAGAAAGCACTCTGACCCAAAGAACTCCCCGAAGCGATTAGTATCATTTCGCGCAGGGATTATAGAGGGCTGGACTGCAAACTTCTGAAGGCTGGAGAGACCCCTTGAACATCTGATTCTCTATTTCAAAAGAACTAAAAGAGACGGTAACTTAATTATCACTAATACTGTACAATTGAGCTCTGGTTTGGAGATCTGGGAGGAAAACACCATTCTCTACTTTGTAGAACTGCAACTTTATACATAATTCTTTAACCATGTTCCCCGAACTCCATTGTCCCCATTTTGGGATTGTACGAGAGAATTGGGCTATGCGCACAGAATGGTACCCTGGGCCAGAGTGATCACTTGATGGCTAGCCATCCTCTGGGTTTGACGCAGTTTGAGGACACGTGGTCAGCCCAGCTCAGAAGCAAGGCTGGAGCAGCCAAGTATTCAGACAGCTGAGGACCTGATGCTTGCAGATGCACGATCTCTGTGCTCTTTGCTGCGAGTGAGCTGTTTGATTAACAGGCAGCAGATGCGGTAGATTAATTGGAGGTAAAATGATAGCTGGACTCAGTCAATTGTTAAATCATTCAACAGGCACAGTCATGGGCAGCGTTTGCATGGATGCTCAGTGGTCCCATGCTTCTGGTATTCGCTACACATGTAGTCTCCACCCCTTGAGTGTATGCTGGACCTGACACAGTGACTCACCTGTCCCTAACAGAACAGGGCAAGAGTCTTTCTTCCTAGATGTGGTCATAAAGAAGTGTGACCTTCATTTCACTCGCTCTTGCTCTCATTCTCACTCTTCTTACTCTTAGAAAGCAAGCTGCCTGTGGAGAAGTCCAAACTGCAGCCAAGTAAACGTAGCCAGTATTCAATAATCGGCAGGTAACAGGCCTTCAGCCCAACACTCCACAAAGTACTAAATCTTGCCAAGAGCCAAGCGAGTGAGCTTGGAAGAGGTTTATCCCACTGCCAGGACTTAAGATGACTCAGACTGCCCTACCCAGCATGGGGACCACGGCCTGAGAGTGACCCTAAACCAAAGACCAGCTAAGCTGTGTGTGGATTCTGGACCCACAGAAAATGTGCGATAATAAAATGTTGTCTAAAGCCATTCAGTTTGGGGGTAATTTGCTATGCAGCAAAAGATAACTAATACAGGTCCTTTCTACCCGAAGGAATCACCCTAAGAACATTTGAGGTCAATGAGAGCTCAGTAAACTGAAAGAACGGTAGACATATATTCAGCAAAACCTGGATTAAAAAAACTTAATCAGAAAATATCCCACTAACCATAGATAGCCAAAGGAATAAAATACTTAGAAGACATTTCAACAAAAAATATGCAGGGCTATTTGTGGAAAAATACAAAATATTATTGAAAACTTTAAAATAATATTTGAGGCATCAGCATAGAGCATATTTCTGGATGAGTAAAGACTGTAAACTATTATTTATTTCAAGTAGCTTCAAAATAGAAGTAATTTCTATCAAAATCATGACGGAATGTGTGCTTAACTAGGAAAGATTAATCCAAATTTATCCTGTAAGGAAAAGGTATGTAAAAATAGCAGAAAATTGTTTTGAAAGGTAAGTCCATTGTGGAGAAATAATCTTATTAGTTACTAAAATGCTATAACTCTACAAATATCCAAAGGGTGTGTTTCTAACGGAGGCCTAAACAAACAGATGAACAAAACATACATACCAGAAATATAACTCCTAAATCTTAACCATTTTGTATTTAGTAAATAAATTTATCAGGCTATTCAGATTAGAGCACATATAAATTAAAACAAAGTCATGAACAAAGATACCTACAGTATATAAAAGACCATGTAAATTTATTGCTGAGAGAGCACATTTGTAACAAACATAGAAAATGTAAATTTATTGCTGAGAGATCGTATTTGCGGCAAACATGGCTAGAGGGTTGTTATCAATAATGAACAGATAGCACAAACGAATCAATAAAAAATGTACCTGACATCTATAGAGAAATGAGAAGATAGTATCTTTCCCATAGGGGAAATGTATTTGTTTAAAAAGCAATGTTAAGTTCCAACTCACCAGTCAGCCAAGTTATGCAAAATGTAAATGATCACAATGATCTCTCATTGCTTAAGTAGTATCAAATTTGCAAAGATTTTTTTTTCTTTTTGCAGGTCAGTATGGAATGCTTTCAAGCACACTGAAAGATGAAAAAATCCCATGCATTGCTAATTTTTGAGTAGATTGTGGTAAGCCCTTGGGAGAGCAATCCAGCAATGTGCATCAGAAGCTTTATAAATATCCATAATATTTGATGTGTAGTTTCATTTATGCAACATATCCTTAAAAAGAGAGTAGATATGAACATATTCATCATAGCATTATTTGCAATTACAAACATTTTGAAAGATTTTAAATGTCAACAAAGAGGGTTGATTACACATATCCTTTATTTTTAGCCATAAAGATGATATTTAAATATGAATGCTATGCCATGAAAATTTTATCATAAATGACAACTAAAATAAAGTAGAACATGCAACTGACTATTGATATTAGACATGCATATATCAAGATATATTATAGATGCTATGTTTTGAAGTGTAGCTGTAAAGCATATAAAACAGCAATACTAAGAGATTTGCAGGTCCCCAGAGTGGGCTAAGGCATTCAAATCCTCACAACCCTATTGGACAAGTGCTGTTAATACCTTGGACTCCACCGTATAGACATCAGAACATATACTCAAGGTCAGACAGCTGCTAGGTATGAATGAAGTATGAAACTTGTCTTCCTCAAATGAAAGTCCATACTCTTAACCTATGCCTTTGGACCTATGACTTTGGAAGAAATGAAATAAAATATACATCCAGCTCTAACCGGTTTGGCTCAGAGGATAGAGCATCGGCCTGTGGACTCAAGGGTCCCAGGTTCGATTCTGGTCAAGGGCATGTACCTTGGTTGCTGGCACATTCCCAGTAGGGGGTGTGCAGGAGGCAGCTGATTGATGTTTCTCTCTCATTGAAGTTTCTAACTCTCTCTCCCTCTCCCTTTCTCTCTGTAAAAAAATCAATAAAATATATTTAAAAACAAATAAAATATATATCCAAATAATAATAATAATTCTGTATTTTTAGGAGACAGGATTAGGTATGATTTATTATTATTATTGTTAATATCATCACTATTATTATTAGCATCTTAATCATCCTCTTCATCATTTTATCTTCTTGTATTTTCTCAGTTAATTTAATGCCCATACATTCATTATTAATTATTTTTGCATTTTTGGAAAATAAGCAAAATTAAGGGAAAAGTAGTTACTTTTTTGGAATGGTTTCTTTTCTAGACATATGAGGAGATGTACAGAAAGTGTTGTTCTTGCTCTAACAAGCTCATTGGAGAGATGAGGTTTGCATGTGACTCTGGGGTCCAAGGTGAGGCAATCCCTTACACAGACTCATCCCGTGCCTCACTTTTCTTGCCTGCTTCACAAATGAGAGGGTTGAACTAGATGACTGTTAGGCTACCTTCTAACGTTGACACCATTTGAATACCTTCCCAGGATTCAAATAGTGTCGTGTAAATGCTAATACTTATTTTCCCTAATAGAATTCACGTTGTGCCCCAATATTCACATGTCTATTTCTCTATAATAAATGTATGCACTTTAAGAAAGTGTGTTGGGGTTTCCTGTCAAAGGTATTTTCTGTGAATTAAAACCCCAGTCACAGAAAGGGATGGGCCTCAGATTCATCTCTCCTCCACCTTAAGTGCCTGTCGGGAAGCTGCCTGCAGGACCCACTGTCCCATCCTCACTGGGTGGCTGCTGCCAGGATGGATTATAGGATAGATTGTAGGATGGATTATAGGGACTTCTAGGATGCAGCAGCTTCCTAGTCCTTCAACACATAGCACTGTGCTCCTACTAAGGACCACACATTATGTGCAGGGGCTGGAGGACTTTTCCAAACGTCAGACATTTGTATGGGCTTCCTGCCTCTGAAACTCCCTCAGTGTTTTGCTGACACATCTCCTTGGGAGTTGGATGGGCAGTGCTTCAAATCCCAATTCCGCCACTTTATCACCTGTGTGGTTTATGTTCCTCAGCACCTCTGACCACCACGGAGCAATATGTAAGAATCTTTATGAAAACTCACAGACAATAATTAAACTACTAGGTTGCATGTCTCCTGTACTTACTTATGTTGTCTGGTGCCACCTGAGCTTTGCAGAAACAAACCCACATGAATGGCCCCAAAGGAACTATCTCTTTTGGCATTTGATGGGATCATTTCCACTAAATTATTACTGTGAGTTCAAGGAATTTCCCTTCCTCTTTCTACATTTACTCTAAATGGGGCTTTCAATAAAATAGAAGTCCTAATGCAATCACTCATGCTCCGTTATGCCTGTTTCTGGAGAGAGCATGCAGAAAATACCAAATGGCAGAATAATGGACCCGGGGCAAGTTCACAAGGCAAGGCCTGTACTCTGCTTTGATCATGCTCAGGTGGAGATGCTTGTGGGAAAATCCAAGTGCGGAGGCTGAGCAGACAGACTGGAACTCTAGAGGCTGACCTGGAGTTATCGGGACATGGATGGATACTTTTGAACCTGTCAATGTAGGAGATCAGCTGCAGGAAAATATGCAAAGACAAAAGTATCCAGACAAGAGTCTTGAGAAACTCAACCGTTCAACTGTGAGATGGAGGAGGGAGGTGCACAGAACACAAGTGTAGAGAGAACAATGAAAGAGTAAAAAAAATAAATATGCCTCAGTCTCCAAAGAAAGACAGTATTTCAAGGGAATTTGGTTAATTGCATCAACTATTGAGAAATCAAGTAAAATAAAGACAGAAAGCTGTTCCTTAAATGTTGCCACAGAGGTGTTATCAGAGCCTGTGGTAGAAAACAACTGATCTTTTTCCCACACTGCACTCCTCTGTCTGGGGCCCTGTTCCTTCACCCTCACCCCTTTGTGCAGAACCTCCTTTTCTCCATCTGGGTGGTTCTTCTAGGAGATGTCCCCTGGCACAACTTCATCCATTTCCTGGCCACAGTTGCTTGAGTCAATGATGAGTCCCTGGCCCCAAACATGGCATAGGAATACTTAGCTGGCAACTGGATATTAAACCAATATTCGACCAAAGCTTGGTTTCTATCCTAAATTGAGAAGAAGCAAACGAAGATCGTGTTGACTATGGCCATATCCTCTATCTGGACCATAGGAAAGAGAAAATCTATCTTTATCAAGAAGAATGCATAGTGGTATGTGAGTGTATGTCCATCTTTTCCCATAGTTCTAGCTTCATTCTTGTCTTAGTTTCCATAAACGTGTGTCATTACAATCAATATTGCTTTTTGCCTAAGTTACTTCAAATTTGGTTTTGTTATTTGTAAAAAATAGTATGTTTAACAAGTAAATGATTGTATGCTCTGATAGTTAACACGTGTTATAAAAATGTGTTGCACTATTTAATCTCTTTATATCCTCAAAATAAACTTTTCATTAACTCCATATCATAGATGGGGAAACTGAGGCACATGGGGGTCGGGCACCTTGCCTAAAGTCATACAGCCAGTGGGCAGTAAAGCTAGAAATTAACACATATACTCTGGATGCACATTGCAAATGTAATGACTTCAAACAATATATATTTTTAGTTCCTGATTCTACAGCTTGGCAAGTTGGGCTGAATTCCACCAGATGATTCTGCTCGGCTGAGCTGGCCTCACTTATCTACCAGCGGTCAGCAGCCAGATGGTGGTTTTCTGGGTCTGAATGGTGTAAGATCGCCAACTGTCATGTATGATGTCATCCAGAGTGATAAGGCAACTGGACTAGATGCTTTGTATCATCTAATAGGCTTGTCCAAGCTTGAGACATTCAGGAGCCTAAGAAAGGAAAGCGGGTAAGCCCTAACGTGCAAGCACTTTTCAAGTCTTGTCTCATGGGTGCTACAATTTTCTGACCAAAGCAAGCCATGTAGCCAAGCCCAGAGTCAGAGTCACGGTTGAAGGGGTGTGTGCATCTGGTAAGCGTGAACAAGTCAGGACCATTATTGAGATCAATCTACCCCAAGAGGCATAGTGACTGAATAGAGAAGAATATGATGGAATAACTGTTTGAGATGATTATATATAGTTTTCAGGTCCATTGTAGCTTTCAGTTTAAATAGAAGGCAGATTTGCTAGAAGTTCAACAATTCAAAAAGTATCATTTGGGGGCATTTCAAATAAAATGGTGGTGGCTGATGCCACCCTTCGTTTTCTTGGATTCCAACCAGATATTTTCAGTGAAGAATTACAACACTGAAAGGCCTCCCCTTCTGAAGTCCGGGCAGCCCCCTGCCAGCAGTGTGCTCTCCTCAGCTCCCTAATGACTGTCATGCTGACAGAAGTTAAATATCTATGAAGAATGTGCTTTTTATCACACAATCTAATTATTTTCTGTAAAAAAAAAATGTATTGAATTTATTGGGGTGACATTAGTTAATAGAATGATATAGGTTTCAGGTGTACATCTCTATAACACGTCATCTATGTATTGTATTGTGTGTTCACCACCCCAAGTCAAGTCTCTGTCCATCACACTTATCCCCCTTTTACCCTCTACCTCCCCTCACCCACGTCCCCTCTGACAATCACCACACTATGTATCTATGAGGGGTTTTTCTTTGCTTAATCCCTTCACCATTTTTACCCAGCCTCCCCCCTGCCCCAATATCCCTCCCCTCTGACAGTTATCAGTCTGTTCTCTGTATCTATGAGTCTGTTTCTATTTTGTTTATTAATTTTGTTCCTTAGATTCCACATATAAGTGAAATCATATGGTACTTGTCTCTTTCTGACTGACTTATTTCACTTAGCATAATACTGCCCAGGTCTATCCATGCTATAGCCAAAGGTAAGATTTCCTTCTAATTTTTAAACTCAGATTCTGTAATCTCATGGAGATTTTAATAACCCAGGTTTTTTCTGCTCTCCCTTAGGTTTTTTTGACAGGGATAAAAGATCTTTCCGTTCTTATTTATTTTGTAAAGAATGACATATTGGTGGGCCTGACTACTGCACAAAGGGTATTGCCAAGAACTGGGAGTGGAAGAAATCGACAAGAACCTATTTTTAATCCAGTCAAAGAATCACTGGCTCATGCAGCACAAATTGGTTGGTTTGCACAGAATAAGCAGTACTAGACAAAGAATGTGTGTAGTTCAGTTATGACATGAGGCCTACCTTTTCTCAGCATTGTGGCCTTTGACAAATTAACCTATCTGAGACTTATTTCCTTCATCACTATAATTAAGATAATTTTTATACATGCTTCCATGTACTAGCTTCGTATTGCTGCTGAAAGAAATTACCATAAACTTAGTAGCTTAAAACAACACAGATTTATTATGTTAAAATTCAGGAGGTCAGTGTAAAATGGTTTGGAAAGGTAGTTCTTTCTGGATGCCCTAGAGGAGAATCCATTTTCTAGCCTTTTCCAGCTTCTAGGGGCTGCCTGCATCCCTTGGCTCTGGCCACACATCACTCCCCCTTCCACTTCCAACATCACTTCTCTGACTCGGTCTGTCCTGCTCTCTCTTGTGAGGACCTTTGTGATTATACTGGGTAATCCAGAAAGCATTCACATCTCCAAGTCCCTTTTGCCATGTAAGGCAACCTATTCATAAATTTGGGGGAGTAAGATGTGGACATCCTTAGGGGACATTTTTGTGTCTACCATGTTCCATATGGTTGTTATAAAGATGGTATCACCCTTGTAAAACACTGAACACAGGGCTTGGCACAGAGTAAAAGGTAAATAAACACTGCTGCTACTGCTCCAGCTGTTGCTTTTGCCTTGCCCTACTGTTACTCATTGAGTCCTCCTGCATCTGCAGGGAACTGTCCCAGCTCCCTCGCATGGCCTGGAAGGTGCTCAGAGACTCCTCCTGACTCTTGATGTTTGAGCTTCATGTTCCTTTCACCCAAATCTGGTTATGGCCCATTTTATTCCCTTTCTTATCATCAGGCCTTCATGCTTTTGTTCAAACTATCTTCTACCTTCAGAATACTCTTCCCATCTTTATTAGATGTTATAATTCTTATTTATTTTATAAAAGTCAATTCAGGCATTACATTCTTCAGAAACTCATCCTGAAGCCTACAGGTGACTCATTCCCTCTTCTCTAGCTGGTGCTTCCTCTGAGCTCTACAGATCTGAGCTCTTTCTCCCCTTCCCCTTGTCATGGGACTCCCCACACTGACCTGTGATTGTCTCATAGGTATCTAGCTCTTCCTTGGACTGCACTTTCCTGAGGGCCCAGCATCTTTGCATTCCAAGTGCATTTCAAAGTTTGGTGCACAGTTATCCCTCAAATAACACAAGTTTGTTACTATAAACACCCTCAAGGCAGTGGACAAGCTGTGTCACTCTCCAAGCTGTAGCTCTAGACCAGTGGTCGGCAAACTGCGGCTCGTGAGCCGCATGCGGCTCTTTGGCCCCTTGAGTGTGGCTCTTCCACAAAATACCACGGGCTGGGTGAGTCTATTTTGAAGAAGTGGTGTTAGAAGAAGTTTAAGTTTAAAAAATTTGGCTCTCGAAAGAAATTTCAATCGTTGTACTGTTGATATTTGGCTCTGTTGACAAATGAGTTTGCCGACCACTGCTCTAGACCATCAAATGACAGCAATGCTTTTAGCTAATGTCAGAGACTGCATCAGGGTCCTATACAGATTCACTGAGCTTCTTAATATTGAGACAAAAACCCAAAAGATGAAAACCAGGCGATATAGGACATATGGACCCCAAGGATGTTGGCTGAGAGGCAAACTCACCTTCAGAATCACTGGGAAAATGAGGAGGGTGAATAGTTTCAAACACAATTTAAGCCAGTATATGAATTCACAAGATGAGGCTGAGTACTCAACAGTAAGCCCTGCTTCACACATAGGCAATCTTTGCCTCCAGGTGCCTATTGCCCCATTGAGGAAAATAAATATACACACATTAAGGTGGCAGGGAATCGTGCTGTGGTGGATGCAAAACAGTTACAACTTTAAAATGGGAGCTGCTGTAGAGTGAAAACGTGGGTCCCTGTGCCTGCCAGACAATGAACTGCATGAGGACAGGGCTGTCCCTGACTGTCTGCATTTCCCACATCACTGAGCACAGGCCCTGTGACCCCTTAGTAGAGAAAAGAAAATCACATTCTGCATGTCTGCCTACTTCTAGACTTGGGATGCTAACACAATTAATTCTCAGAGCAACCCAATGAAGGGACTTTCATGGTGATTATTATAATCATGATAGTGATGATGACAATGATAATGATGATGATGATGGTCTCCATTTTATAGATGAAAAAAAAACAGGTCCAGAGATTCCTGGAGCTCACACCTTTGAATCACAGGCTCCCATGAAAACTTCATTCCATTATAAACAGAAGTCTGTTAAATCATGGATCACCTCCTAAAGCCAAGTCCCAGACATCTCACAATCTGAACTTCCATAGCTGGGTCCCAGGGCTTTTCCAGGAGTTCATGCCAGCCGGAGAACAGATGAAGATGCCTAGGGGGAGAGGGAGGAAGTGTGCAACACCACTTGTTTCTCTGATAGTCCTGTGACACCAACATTTAATTTCTCACTGAGGGTATTTCCCATTGTGTCGCAGATTTCCCACAGAAATCGCTCATTCTTCTATGCAAGGGGTCCTCAAACTTTTTAAACAGGGGGCCAGTTCACTGTCCCTCAGACCGTTGGAGGGCCAGACTATAGTTTAAAAAACTATGAACAAATTCCTATGCGCACTGCGGGCCTGGGACGAGTCGGCTGCTAAGCAGGACAGGCAGCGGCACCCGGCAGGCCGGATAAATGTCCTCGGCGGGCCGCATGTGGCCCGCGGGCCGTAGTTTGAGGACGCCTGTTTAGGGAGAGAGCAGAATGGGGCTCCGCAATTACAGTTGGTGGCTCTGCCAAGAGTGGACAGCATCTGATGTTTATTATTCACTCAGTCATCCATCCTCCCCACCCCACCCTGCAGGACAGGAAGCCAGTCCTCTTCTTGCCCTGCTTGCCATGAGAACACAGCCCCCTGTCCTCATCTGTGTGTGTTCCTGGGCAAGTCATCTTCCTTCTCTGAGCTTATTATTTCTCGTCTGTGAAATAAGGACATGATGGTTTTGAGGATTAAATAGAATGGCTGGTTAAATGCCAGGTAGAAAGCTCACTCTACCATGGTGGCATCTTGTAGATTTGGATGATTTTGTGATAGGCATTGGTCAATAGTGACACGAAGGGAAAATCATGGGCTTGGGGCCAGTTCTGCACAAGGTCAAGTACCAGGTCTGTCACTTCCCAGATGGATGACATGGTCACCTGAGACTTCTCATTTGTCCCAAGGGAGCTATAGCATGGCCACTTCTCAACCTGGGCACCCTCCACTTTCCACTGTGAGAAATAATGGCTCTTCCACCTGCAGGCTCAGCTCTCAGCTGGGTTAGTATTCAGGGTCCAGCTCTGGGTCTGCTGGAACTGGGTCTGCTGGACCTGGGTCTGCTCTAACCTGCAGCCCACCAGGTACCGAGGTTACTGTATCCCCGCTAGCGATTGGACCCATGTCAATTACAGTAGCCCCTCCCCCAGAGACTGCAGCACTGTCCTGCTTTTACCATCTGAGGATGATTATTGATTGGCTAATGGGTATCAGTCACCGGGGCACGAAATTGGACCAAACATACCACTTGCCTTCAAGAAGATCTGATTTTAGGGGAGGAAAATAGAAAGGAGAAGTAGAAACAATTCATTGAGTATTCACTGCAGGCCAGAGACATGGCTAGCACCTGACTCACAGCCAGTTCTGATGCAAGGATCATTTTTATAGCACCGTTGAGTTGCAACGCAATGGATACATTAGGAAACAATTTGAGCTCGATGCAAATTTTGTCCTTGCTCAGCTGAGTTTTGTCCACAAGAAAACCTAGATAAACAAAGAACAGCGCATCCACACGAACAGAGCCAAGTAGGAAAACACAAAATGCGCACACAAGACCTCACAGGTCTCCTAGGGCCCAGACTGCCCCATGTGGCAGGAGCCGCACTCCCCGCCCACACCGAGGTTACAACTCTCCATCCAATTTTTTGTCACTCCTTCCACCACTTTGCAATCGCTCACAAGCTACAAACTTCAGGTCCTTTGCAGGGTCAAGGGCCATATTTAGTGAACTACTTTATTTCTTAGCCACTTACTTACATGTAAAACTGCGCCAGCTTTATGAAGTTCCTATCTTTTTCCCTAAAATATGTCAGTGATGAAGTTTTCGAGCACTGTGCCAATAACTGCATCTTCCCCTCGAGCCTGGTCCTGCATAGTGGAATGATTTTTAGCCACTCAGATGTCACATTATAGCAGAATTGGCTGTACATAATCTCATTTCATTTAGCTTAATAGCCTGGAAGTGTATTATGTCTGTATTTACAATGTGGCTGTTATTTTCACTAATTTACAGATGTGGGAACTGGGGCTCTGGTTGGCCTAGGTCAGTGGTCGGCAAACTGCGGCTCGCGAGCCACATGCGGCTCTTTGGCCCCTTGAGTGTGGCTCTTCCACAAAATACCACGGCCTGGGCGAGTCTATTTTGAAGAAGTGGCATTAGAAGTTTAAAAAATTTGGCTCTCGAAAGAAATTTCAATCGTTGTCCTGTTGACATTTGGCTCTGTTGACTAATGAGCTTGCCGACCACTGCCCTAGGTCACCATCTACTGCATGGTAGAGCTGAAATTAACCTCAGCCAGTCTGATTCCCAAGTGTAGCTCTCAGCCATGCTGACTCCAGAACTGAAGACATCGGCCTCCTTATGACTCTGGAGATCCATGGAGTCAGAACCAGCCTTTTACAGGGCACGCAAGGCTTCCCGAGCTTGAATGCTGTCCAGGGGAGATTAGAGCATGACATGACCACTGCTTCTGCTTAAAAGTGTAGGGCATGTTGGAGAATGGAACCCAGGTCTTCCCCCTGGAAGAATGGAGATTTGGTTAGTGCCTTCCCCCAAGGGGCTCACTGCCATTCAGACACTGCCAGGTGCTTGGATGCTGAATGAAGCCAGCGTCTTCCCTGTTTGACTCAGGAGGGGAGAGGTGAGGAGCCAGGCTCCAGGACAGAGTTGGCACCATGCAGGGATGCTAAGAAAGGGAATATTCACAAGGGAAGGATGTGGGTAAGGCCAAAGGCTGCTGGCATCTCCTGTGAGGTAAATACCAACATGCAGAGGCCATGGGTGAAGGTGGAGGTGGGGTGTTAGAGATAAAAGAAACAGAAGTAGGTAGACCAGGAAACCCTTTGGAGGAGTTTCATTAACATGCAGAGAAGTGTAATAGATGGGGGTAAGAGATTATGGGATCTGTTGTTAAAATAAAGGGAAGTGAGCCTGTGTAAATGCTAAAAAGAGGAAGAAGATCGGAATCAGCAGAGAGAAATGGTGGTGGCTGGCAGAGCAAGATAATGCCACATGAAGATGAAGACAGTTCAGGGCCATGCAATAGGCACCAGAGAATGCTGGGGATTGCCAGCACAGCACCGGGAAATCAGAGTGGGGCGCGGAGCAGATCCTTTCTCACAGTCCTGGGAAGAAAGCAGCCCCACGGACACCTGGGCCTTGGACTTCTGGTCCCCAGAACTCTGAGACAATGAGTGTCTTGTTTAAGTGATTCAGTTCATTGTACTTGTTCTTGCAAAGGAATTCAGCAGGAAGGATTCAACCCTAGCTCTATCTTAAAGCACAGAGCTCACCACCACCTGCCAGTGGCTAAGAATGGAGAAGGACACACACACACACACACACACACACACACACACACACACTTCCACACCCTTTAAGTTACCACGAAATTTCAGAAACTAAAGTTCACGTGCAACTCTCAAAGGACTACAAGTCAGGCTAGCGTGTAGGACGTGTTAAGTTTTATTTTTATTCACAGTTACAACCAGTTTGACAATCTATTTTCCAATCAGTTAGGGAAGAGATTAAAAGGAAGGGAAAAGAACATGTGCCAGGTACTATGCTTATGATTTACGGTTGCAATAGACCATTTGTACCTGGCAGACTACTCTATTTCTCCTGTTTATTTCAACATGCACAAGCTTCCCCTATCATAACCTGCCTCTGAGAAAAACACTAGAATTCCAAAAGGAGTAGAAGCCCAAGGCGGTCAGAGGTCAGGTCTCATTTACCTGAGTATACCTGTGAGTCCCACTGCACTTTAGTGCTGCAGACAGTCCCTATGATGACCCCCCCACCAAAGGCAGGAACAGTAACATTAAAATAATATTCCAAGAATCCTGTCTTAGATCACAAGAAAAGGTGCTTTATTGCTACAAAAGAAACCATAAAAATTTTACAATTCTAAATGTCAAAACTTAAATGAGCCACGTTTTACCAATTCCAAAATATCTAGTCACTCTAGAAAATATGACTGACTGGGATTCCGGAAAGGAAGCACTGTGTGCACTCACCGTGTTCACTCCTACAATATTACTTAAGCATAGCTACCTGGATAACAGTGTAAGAAAACCTAAGTTATAGTGATATAAACAGTATTCTCAGGAAAGTCTCATGCTTTGAGCTCTCCAAGATGCCAGAAAGGGCAGGTCCTCCAGTCCACCAGGCTATTTGGAAATAAAATATAATTGCTGTAATTATCTTTGACAAATGTTTCTTACAGTATGTGATGAGTTATCAGGAACCAATGGTGGCCCGGCCAGCGTGGCTCAGTGGTTGAGCATCGACCTATGAATCAGGAGGTCATGGTTCTAGTCCCAGTCAGGACACATGCCCAGGTTGCAGGCTTGGTGTCCTGTGTGGGGCATGCAAGAGGCAGCCAATCAATAATTCTCTTTCATCATTGATGTTTCTATCTCTCTCTTCTTCTTCCTTCCTCTCTGAAATCAATAAAAAATACTTCTTTAAAAAAAAAAGAACCAATGGTAAATGCAAATTAAACAGCAAAGACCATGTTGATCACGTGTCCTAGAGCTGTTTCTTGACATTGTTTGTAATATTCGGAATGACCTTTTCTCTACCCCTATGAGCACACATGTCATTCTGATGAAGGACATAGGCAGGGCCTGTAGGCCTTTCCATGAGTTTCTTGAAGATTCCTTGCTCCAACCTGTGCTCTTTGCAAGTGAAATCCACATAAAATCCATTCCAAAAGGGTTTATTAACTGCCTGCCCCAGGGCAAGCAGCATTCTGGGAGTGGCTGACAGTTGGAGACAAGACAATGCTCACGGTGAGATGAACCTGGTGTTTGGGGAGTCAAGGACGAGGCTGGATTAGGGCAAGTAGGGGCAGATTGAGACAAGGTGCAGGAGCTTGCTGCATTCATTTATGCTGGGGCCATTGTAAAAACATACCTCAAACGGGGCAGCTTAAACAGCATAAATCTTTGGGGTCCTACTCAGGTCTGGAGTCTAGAACTCTAAAACCAAGGTGTCGACAGGGTTGACTGCCTCTGAGGACAGTGAAGGAAGGACCTATGGCAGGCCTCTTCCCCAGGCTGGTAGGCAGCCTCTTCTGCCTCAGTGTTGTCACATGGTCTTTCCATCATGCTTGTCTGAATCTGAATTTTCCCTTTTGTTCCAGTCATACTGGGTTAGGCTCCCCTAGTGGCCTCATTTGAACTCGGTTTCCTCCGTAATGATCCTATCCCTAAATGAAGTCCCATTCGAAAGTACCAGGGCTCAGGATTTTAGCATATGGATTTGGGAGAACACAATTCAACCAATAGCACATAGTAAGGAGTACAGAAGTTGGTCTAGACCAGTGGTCGGCAAACTGCGGCTTGCGAGCCACATGCGGCTCGCGAGCTGCGGTTTGCCGCTCTGTTGACTAATGAGTTTGCCGACCACTGCCTTAGGGAAAAACACTTAAAAAACATTTTAATAATGTACTAATGTCTTTAACCTGAAGTCAAAACTTTTGGGTAAGGTTAATGCCTTACAGCAGGGGTTGGCAAACTCATTAGTCAACAGAGCGGCAAACCACGGCTCGCGAGCTGTATGTGGCTCGTGAGCCACAATTTGCCGACCACTGGGCTAGACCTAGCAGGGGTACACTGAGTCGCAAGTGCAGGATACTGGTCTGTCGCTCAGACTGAGGACTGAAGGGTAGACAGGAGCATATACAGGAAGATGAGAGAACAAGCTGTGGAGTCATCTTATATGAAACATGTTTAAGGCAAGGATAAGGGTGCTCTGTTTAGAAGCATTTATGATAATTATTTTTAGTGCACACGCAGGGAAGACCATGTGAAGGCACAGGCAGAAGACAGCCATCTATAAGTCAAGGAGAGAGGCATCCAAACAAATGAGCCCTGCTGGCACTGTGATCTCAGACTTCTAGCCTCCAGAACAGTGAGGGAATAAATTACTATTGTTTAAGCCACTCGGTCTGTGGTGCTTTCTTACGACGACCTAACAAACTAATTTGGCCTCTTCTCCTTTTCTCTCTTCACATCATTCCCCCTCTTTTTTGTATCTATCTCTGTGTCAAAATTTTCCCTTTTTATGTGGTCACCAGTCATATAAGACCAAGCTCTGCCCTAATGGCCTCACTTTAACCTGATTACCTCTGTACAGATCTGATCTCCAAATAAGGTCACATTCTGAAGTACTGGGCATTAGGACTTCACACATATATTGAGGTGTCACACTTCAACCAATAACAGTTGTTACTTCAGCCTCAGGCACCTGTTAAAGTATTCTTTGTTCCAAACAACTCAAATGGGCCAATAAAAATCAAAGGAGGGAGGACTTTCTTTTAATTGAATATGAGGAATTGAGGAGAGTGGACATGGATACTCTGAATGCCCGTGATCCACAGCCACCTTTGCTTTCCTTATGTGCTCACTTTGTTTCTATTCTAAAAAACCAACCCAACTATTTCTAGCTGGTATTAAGGAAGAAGGCCGCTGGGTTCCCCTTAACTTTAACTTCCAGTGGTTCCAGTGGGATAAATCCATGTTCATATCAGTGCTTTGCTGTGGGCCTCTCACAAACATCTTGCCAAGAATGGTATCTCAGGAAGCAGGTTTGTGCAGCAAGTGTGTGAACTATGCAGACGCCTGCAGGAGAGATTCATGTTTTGAGCCTGGCTACCATCCATCAGGCACGCCTGCTCCCATTGTTCAAGTCGCTGTGTGTGAAAGCTGGCAGCCAGGCTATGCAACCAGAGCCGGGGTCAGGTTTTTGGTCTCTGAGCAATGTGTGGCCTGTTCAAGCCAATTAAAGTGAGTTCATGAGTCCTGTCCCCGCCAGGATCCCATGAAAATAAAATATGGGCATTGACATTAAGGAAATGTTAAAAACAAACTAAAAAAACCCCAAAAATCAAAACCAGCAAAACAAAAAATATGTGTCCTTTCCCTACTGTGCAATTTACATGAAAGTCTTTGCTGAGGCCTCCGGGTATCATGAAGGCAGTGAAAAAGAAGAAACCCCCTTCCTTCCCTCTGCAGTCAGTGCTCCCATATGAATAGTCTGCAGTGAGGAAAGATCAGCATAATAAGCCATTTACGCATTCATTTTTAACACCCGGGAAGCTGATTAATTTGTCACTGGATGAGTGTACTCACTGGTTAATGAATTGTATAACCTGGTTAAATTCTGTACCTGTCCAATGAGGTTTTATTGTATGCGCGTTCACTTGGCACAGACATTCATTGAGTAAATTTCACTTTATGAATATTTATTCAGCAGTTCCACTTTTCCACATTTCAATGTATTTCATGCGCAGAGGTGAATTCTGATGTTTTGTGGAAACCCATAGGAACCTCGGGGATGATGCCCACTCTTCCCTGGCAAAGCAAAGTGCCCCCCAGAACCAGGGCCTGTAAAACACAGGCACAAAACCAAACCGCAGGCTAGTGAATGAATTGGCAAGCTGAGTGCTACAGGGATGAAAGAATGAGCATCTGCAGATGGGCACAAAGGTGGGGCTCTTAAAAGGCAGATCCAACATAATGTTGTTTGTTTATGAACTTTTAAAAAATCCTTACCCAATGTGTGAGAGAGACCCATTGATGGATTGCCTCCTGCACGTACCCCAACCTGTGCCAAGGTAATGCCTTGAATCAGGAATCGAACCCATAACCCTTTGGTGTGTGGGCTGATGCTCTAACCACTAAGACAAACCAGTCAGGTCAAACTTTTCTATATATCACTCAGTTTACATGCATTTTGATAGAAATCATTGAGAGTCAACATTGCCCACAGATTTTATTAAACACTGCACATGAATTAGCTCGTGCAATCTTCACACTGCTAGTGGTGGTGCGATAGTCCTTTTACAAACATACGTTGCAGATGAAATAAATTTCTAAATTCACTAAGCAGTGGGGAGGTCCAGGATGGACCCAGTGTTCAGGTCATCATACTTTGTAAAAGAATGGGGACAAGCTTGGGGCAGAATCCCTGGGTTTTGACTCAGCAACATAGGCCACCTGGAAGAAGAGAAAAAAATAATAATAATGAGAGATTATTATGTATCCGGCACTTTTTATGTAATACTGAGGTTTTCCCTCAAAATAAGCTCTTAGAAGAGGGAGCATCATTCTCCTTTTACAGATGAGGAAACTGAGGCACAGATACATGAAATAATTTGCCAAAATTCAAAGAGCTAAGGAGTGACAGAGTCAGCATCCCAGGATTACTGCCACTCAGCTAGAATCCTGTTGGGATTGAGGGCTGAGGTCCTGACATTCCTGCCCTAAGCAGAAGTGGTTCAGATGCAGGGACAAGTCTTGTTCAGAAAAGATACCCTGGACTTCCTTCAGGAGCTGGGATGTCAGAAAGAAAGTCAAGGGTTGACACTTATGGATTCTTCTCAGGAGTCTGAAATAAGTATCTTTTTAGTTTATCTTTTAATTTATTTTTTGGAGGAAGACGGTGTGGGAAAAAAGTCTAAAATAGCATATCACTGTCTGTAGAAAAGCCATTAGCACAAACATATGGTTCATGAAAACCACCAATTATATCACTAGCACAGTCCCAGGGTGCTCCACCCCAGCCGAGAGCCCACCTCATTGGGCCAATGCTGAGGGGCCACCCCAGCTTAGTGACATGAAGGACTCAAGGAGCATCACAGGCATAGGCTTGTCAACATCAGAGCTCATCTTTCCAAGAGACACATTAAGAAGTGAGCTAGACTCATCCATGTTATTGCAAAAGGTAAGATTTCCTTCTTTTTCTATGGCCAAGTGATATTGCATTGTGTAAATGTACCACAGTTTTTTTATCCACTCATCTACTAATGGCCACTTGAGCTGCTTCCAGAACTTGACTTGGAGAATATTATGCTAGGTAAAATAAGCCAGTCAGAGAAAGAAAAATAGCATATGATTTCACTTATATGTGGAATCTACTGAACAAAATAAACTAACAAACAAAATAGAACAGGCTCATAGAGAACAGACTGATAGCTATCAAAGGGGAGGGGGTGGAGGGCTGTGTGAAAAAGGTGAAGAGATTAACCAAAAAAACAACACTCAAAGATACAGATAATAGTATGGTGATTACCAGAGGGAAATGGGTTGGGGGGAGGTAGATGAGGGAAAAGGGGGATAAATGGTGATGGAAAGAGACTTGAGTTGGGGTGGTGAATACACAATACAATATACAGATGATGTGGTATAGAACTCTACACCTGAAACCTATATAATTTTATTAACTAATGTCACCCAATAAATTCAATTAAAAACATAAAAAAGGAAGTGAGCTAGATAACAAAAATTAAAATATCTTGAGAAATGATGACATATTCAACAAAATCCCTATTAAAACAGTAATTCAATAAGGTGCATTGTTCTTCAGAGAATAGTTTAATTCTCCTTAAACTCAGAGGAACAAGAACCAGCACCTGCTACTGCATTTCGAAATGCAGCTCATCAAGGAGGGACAGCCCAGTGGGACTTCCCAGGTTCACTGGCATGTTCCAGCAAAGACCATTAAAGACCAGATAAGCAAGGACAGAAGCAGTCAAAGGATATTATGTGCGACCTAAAATTTAATTTCTCCACAATACCTGTATTTGATCGAGAGAATAATCCTTTTTACTTAAAACAACACCAACAAACAAAAGGAACAAAAACCTAAAGCAGGTTCTACTAATGATACCCATCACGAATGGAACTTTCAAGTTCCCACAGGCCATCCCAGGCCTCCTTGAATGAAACAGTGAAAAGTCCCTACCAGAAGTTCTTGGAAAACCCGAGGAGTATTACCATTCTGGGCAGAGAAGAGTTGGCGTGGGTGATCCGCTGATGAAAATACCAGGCTTGCACATGCTCAATATCCATCCCGACCATTTGTAGAGGTGCTTCTTTCTGCATGTCTGCAAGGGGGCCCTTTACATCATCCTTTCATTTAATTCTCATTCTCCAGTTGTGAAAAACAGACACAGAGAGGGTAAGGAAATTGTCTAAGGCAGTGGTCGGCAAACTCATTAGTCAACAGAGCCACATATCAACAGTACAACGATTGAAATTTCTTTTGAGAGCCAAATTTGTTAAACTTAAACTTCTTCTAACGCCACTTCTTCAAAATAGACTTGCCCAGGCCATGGTATTTTGTGGAAGAGCCACACTCAAGGGGCCAAAGAGCCGCATGTGGCTCGCGAGCCGCAGTTTGCCGACCACGGGTCAAAGGTAACACAGCTCCTCAGCAGTAGAAATCCTCAGCTGTGTTACTCTGAAGGTCATTCTATTACCAGGATAGCACACACTTCTTGTTTTCAATTAAAAAGTGACTTTAAAAATTGTTTTCTAACTTTTACAGATGGGTTCCAATAAAGGACGGTTAGAAATCGTTGAGAGCAGAGTGCACTTTGTTGAAGACCAGATTGTCATGAGAAAACGAACCTCCTTGACTCATTTTCTTTTTGGGAAAAGCAACTTCTGAAATAGGCTGTGACAGTAACTCTGGTTCTAGCTGGAACTTGGTGATCAAGTTCATGAGAAATTCTGGAAATGAGTCAAGCAAGCTAGGAACTCATACTATTTTCCCTTGTTCACAGGACTATGTGGGGAAATGTCAAATCCAGGCAACGTTTTTAAATGGAATGCCCCAATTCTGTCCATCAGAAATCTCATGACAGAGGAGGATAAGAAGAGGCCATGATGGCAGGCGGGAATGTTTTATGCATTCTTGGGCAACAGATCTATGAATAACCTCCACAAATAAATCAAAAGATGGGTCCAAATAGGGGTGAGAAGTACTATTTATAAAAGGCTTTACATATAAGCTGATGTCCTAGGTCCTTACATGTTAACTCGGAGCTCTGAGTGACCCATGAGTTAGGAATGGATATTCTCATTGCTCTATGTAATTAAACAAAACCTTAGGGCAGTCACTGTGTCTGAAGTTTCACAGCTGCGTAATGTTGAAACCCATTTCCACTCACATCTGTCTAATATGGCTCAGGACAGTGAGTGCTGAGAGGGAGGAGGCATCTGAGTCCTGTGCCCTCATGAGAAATAAAATTGGCTCAGTAGATAGAGTAGTGGCCTGCTGACTGAAGGGTCCAGGGTTCAATTCCCTTACCTGGCTTGTGAGCTCAATCTCCAGTGTGGGGCATGCAGGAAGCAGATAATCAATGATTCTCTCTCATCAATGCTGTTTCTATCTCTCTTTCACTTCTCTTCCTCTCTAAAATCAATAAAATCCTATATAATAAAAGCCTAATATGCAAAGCGACCAAACAGCAGAACGAACTGTCACTATGATGCACACTGACTACCAGGGGGCAGACCCTTATTGCAGGAGCTGCCCCCAGCCCACAGGCCCCAG
Source organism: Plecotus auritus (assembly GCF_963455305.1). NCBI lineage: Eukaryota > Metazoa > Chordata > Mammalia > Chiroptera > Vespertilionidae > Plecotus > Plecotus auritus. Next base: position 243,609,679 of record NC_137770.1, on the reverse strand, counting down.
GCCAGCCAAGGAAGGTGCCAGTGGGGGGACCCCTGATCACCCCACTGTTTGCCCCACAGATCGGCCCTGATCACTGGCCAGGCCTAGGGACCCTACCCATGCACAAATTTCATGCATCGGGCCTCTAGTCTACACTAATAAAAGAGAAACATGCAAATTGACTGTACCTCCACTATGCCCACAAGCCACGCCCACCAGCCAATCAGGTATAAGTATGCAAATTAACCCAACCAAGATGGCTGTGGCCACAGAGTGAGCAGGAGGCTTAGGTTTCCCCAACAATGGAGGAAGCCAAGCTTCCCATAGCCCTGGCCTGCCCTGGCCTCTGGTCAAGGCTACAAAGTTTCAATTATAGAAGATAAATAAATCCCAGATACCAGGGGCTCCGCTTGGGTCACCAGGGGGTGTGGCCAGCCTATAAACCACCACAGGCCCCTCGCCCAGGCCACCCCATGCCCCAAGGGAACCCCTACCCTGATCCAGGACACCCTTCAGGGCAAACCAGCTGGCCCCCACCCATGCACCAGGCCTCTATCCTATCTAAGAAAAGAGTAATATGCAAATTGACCATCACTCCAACACACAAGATGGCTGCCCCCACATGGTCAAAGATGGCCGCCCCCATGTAGACACAAGATGGCCACCACAAGATGGCCAGCAGGGGAGGGCAGTTGGGAGGGACCAGGCCTGCAAAGGAGGGCAGTTGTGGGTGATCAGGTCAGAAGGGGAGGGCAGTTGGGAGGGACCAGGCCTGCAAGGGAGGGCAATTGGGGGCAATCAAGCCTGCAGGGGAGGGCAGTTAGGGGTGACCAGGTCAGCAGAGGAAGGAAGTTGGGGGTGACTGGGCCTGCAGGGAAGGGCAGTTGGGGGGGGACCCAGGCCTGTAGGGGAGGGCAGTTAGGGGTGACCAGGCCTGCAGGGGAGGGCAGTTAGGGACAATCAGGCTGGCAGGGGAGTGGTTAGGGGGTGATCAGGCTAGCAGGCAGAAGCAGTTAGGGGCAATCAGGAAGGCAAGCAGGTGAGCAGTTGGGAGCCAGCAGTCCTGGATTGTGAGAGGGATGTCCTATTGCCAGTTTAGACCCGATCCCACTGGGATCGGGCCTAAACGGGCAGTTGGACATCCCTCGAGGGGTCCCAGATTGGAGAGGGTGCAGGCTGGGCGGAGGGACACACCCCCCCACCCTGTACACAAATTTCGTGCACCAGGCCTCTAGTATATATATAAAAGAAAGTACCAGAGACATTTTGCTGGAGTCAATTCTCAGGATATCAGATGTCTGACTCTAGGTCAGGCAAGAAGGATTCTAAGCATCGTGCTTTCCTTAAGTGAGGATAGCTGTCCCAAAGCCCTGTTCCTAGGCAAGTTAGGCTGGTCAGTAATGCGCAGGCTGTGTAGTTTAATGAATAAGTAGGCTATTATAAATACTGTGACAGTGAGTATCTTCGGAAGTGAAAACTTACCATGTTGCCCTTTTGAAAAATTTCCTTCCTTAGATTTTACTCTCAGAATTAAACCTAGATGCTAAACATTTAAACAATCACCCATTATCTGGTACCATGAAAATGTGCAAGAATTTCCGTATAACCACATGTTGGCCAGCAAGATGTTGTCATCCATGTCAACCCTGCTCATGTTTCAGTCCCAGCCTCTCTGGCATTGTTTGTGGTCCTGTTTACTGCCATATCAATTACATAAATGATTGCTGAACCAGAGACTTACAATATCAACCGACAGAGAGTGTATTGTTCCTGACTTTATGCCAGAGGAACTGATGCTTGTAAAATATGAAGCTAGATCTCTCATTCTCTATATTTTATAATAATTCATCTTTTATTTTATATGTATGAAAACCTAGCATATATATCTTAATAGACAATTTCGTTGCTTTCAGTATCACTTTTATGGTATAATTACTCAATATCACTTTAATACAATCTTTGTTCATAAGCCCTTGCTTCAGGTCTTCAGGTTTGTCATTTCCTTACAAGAGATTTATTGCAACAGAATTAGTCAGGGAAAGGCTCTAGTCATTGTTAAGGACCTTGATACATCTTGTTCAATTGCTTTCTAGAGTGTTTTTACCATTTGAACTTAAAGTTGTATGATCATGTCCTATTGATTGATCTTATTGGTGTTAAACAACACATGCATACAGATTATACATATAAATATTTAATAATTTGATAGGTGAAGCAGTCACTCATTTTTATTACAGTGCACTTAAAATATTTCTAGAGTGTCTGAGCAGTTATCTATATTTTTGCTTATCAATTATTTTACCTTTCGGTAGTATACCCTTTACTCTCCTACTCCTAGATTTATGGGCCTGGAAGAAAAGTCTCCTCACCTTACTCAGACATTTCTTAAAGTTGACCACAGTGCCCCTCAGTTTCTCACTTTCCAAAATGTGGAGAACAAAGGTCATGGGGGCCGCGAGGGAGGATGCCCAGCTTGCATCTGGTCTGTGGGTCAAGCCTGTCTGCTAGAATTCCGGTTCTAGCCCCTCTGGCTTTGTGTCTGGTTTTTCTCATACTTGATTGGTTACAGAAATGGTTACTGGCCCAAAGATTCCAGTTGTAAAGCGCATTCCACTTTGCCAGCATGCAAATGGGTATGATGCTTGCAAAATAGTCAAGCAAAACCCAATATCTATCATTCAGGGTTCCTAAAAGTGCCTATGCCAAGGGGATATATATTCTGAAAGGCATATGCATCTAGAGACAACGTGAGATGCAGAAAAGAGAGATTTTCCTGTTATAAATTTCTTTTCCAAGCCACTTAGTTACCTTCCCTCACTTCCTTTTCCTTAGCATCTAGGACTATTGAGAAAGACAGTCTATGTGAAGTGACTTTCACAGTGTTTAGCACCTGCTCCATGCTTAGGGAAGGGTAACCTAGCCCAAGCCTTGCCACTGAATGACTGTGTGACCGCAAGTAAGTAACTCAAACTCTCTGAGATTTACTTGCCTGACATGTTGAAGTTAGGTGCCTGATGGGATGATGTTGGCGAGCTCTGTGACTGAGTGGAGTTAAAAATATACAATCCACAACCCAGGAATGCGAAACAGACTAGAGGGGAGAGGAGCTATGGGACCCGCATCATTTGTTCATCTGGCAGAGAGCTGGAGAGGATGCTTGAGAGAGACAGGAGACACCGAACCCTCTGTATGGGCTCCCATCCCAGTTCTTCAGCCACAGAACTAACCACAGAGCCACAGACAAATTTCCTTTGGAAAAAACACACTACAATTCTCTGCCAGGCTGCTTTCTGTACCCATATTAAAAAAAAAAAAAAAAAAAAAAAAAAAAAAAAAAAAAAAAAAAAAAAAAAAAAAAGAGTCAAGAGTGCCTGGCTGGTGTGGCTCAGTGGTTGAGCATCAACCTATGAACCAGGAGGTCACAGTTCAATACACAGAGAGGGCACATGCCTGGGTTTCAGGCTTGATCCCCAGTGTGGGGTGTGCAGAAGGCAGCCGATCAGTGATTCTTTCTCATCATTGATGTTTCTATCTCTCTCTCCCTCTCCCTTCCTCTTTGAAATCAATTAAGAAAAAAAAAGTCAGGAGTGTGTGCTGAGCACAGCTGGGCTGCAGAGATAGTCCCAAGGACAGGGTTTAGAAGACAGAAGAGCGATAGCCATGGCCCTGACTAGGGACTCACATGAGCTGTCTGTCCTATCACATCTTCCCAGCCCAGGCCTCACACTCACTCCTCTCTCTGGTAAGAAGCATCTTCCCCACCCTTCACAGATATGGCCCCTTCTCATCACGCAGACCTTGGCTCACCAGGTGAGAATCAGGGGAAGTCAAATTCCATAGGTGGTGTATCAGCTGGGCTCTGAGAGTTACACTGGCCACTGCGGAGTAGAAAAGGGAGGAACATGTTTTGAGCAAGTCATAGAGGCATAAAAAATTATGACCTGTTTGGGAATCCAGGCTACTGTGTCCGGCACTTCCGTGGCTTGAACTGTGGCCCACAATGTAGAAGAGTAGGAAAGGAGGGCAGGGAAGTAAAGTCGGCCCCAGCTTGCCAAATCCAAAACCCAAAAGGCAAAATTGCCTTCCATCAGTGGGGCAGCCATCCAAGCATGAATGGGGTGATTCCCCTGTGAAGATCACAGCCAGTGCAGCAAACCTAAACTCGGTGCACACACTGTCCAGCTACCACTGCGGAGCGGGGCCCCAGCGTCATTCACCTGCCTTCCATATGGGAGTTCCTGTCTTTTATTAACTGCTGTTTATCTTAACCTAAAAAGCCATCCATGTTTATTAATGACTGTCTGTAGCGCATCGCAAGTGTGACATTTCAAAACTTGAGGTTGTTTTGAATTACAAGATTGCCAAAGACACAAAATTTCCTCTGCATTTGACACCCTTTCAAGTCTACCAGCCCCTTCCCCAGCTTCCGAGCAAGAGCTCAAGGGTTTTCAAACTCCAAGGGTTCTTCACAGGAAGAGAACCAAGCATGAAATATTCCAAATGCTAGTTGTTCTTTTGCATACGATGAATGCGGCAAGGCCTTCAACAGGAAAGACCCGTTAGCTCTCGTGGAGGGAGAGCCAAGTACAGAAGGTGGTAGGATTGTGCGGGTGTGAAAAGGCTGCACCGGGGCCAGAGCAGAGCAAACTGGAAGACAGAGTCGGTGCCTTGTGATGGGGAGAACACTGGCCACAACATGAGATGGTCCTTTGCTCAAACACCAGCCTCAGTTTGCCCTCCTCTCAGGAATCATTGGCACAGTTCTAGGAGACAGAGTGCACCAAAGACATTAAGTCTGTGTCTAAACAAAGTCACATGTACAATTAATAAAAAATGATAGTGCCATTGAACCCCCCAGCCTGATGGCAAGGCCTCAGTTTCTCTCACCCTCTCAGTTCCAATTCTTTCCTGGGTCCCCAAAAGGCATATATCGTGTGCCCACAATTATAAGCTTGTTCACTACCTGTCAATTGTTAATCTGGTTAAGTTTAGGTTGCCTCATACAACTTAAGGTTTCTGCCATAGTTACACCCCAGAATCTCAAAGACTTCGTAACCCCAAATTTGTCTCCAGCTCACACAAAGTCCACAGAGAGACGGGTGACTTTGGCACAGGTGTCCCCCACTTGTTCACACTGTCTGTGTGGCTGCTTCCCCTGGAATTCCATCAAACCCCTCCCGAAACCTGCGCCCTCGGCTCCCCACTTCCATGCCTTCTCTCCTCTATGCAATCTCAGAAAACAAACTTTTAAACGCTATCTCTGCTTCTACAATGATAAGGCACAGTTTTCAAAACATCCTAAATCAATGTTGTCTCTAGCAGTCCCTTGCCAGGCCCCAGCTCAAGACCCTGGCAACCTGACGTGGCCACACCCCACACACATATCACTGCTCAGTGTCACGTGTGGAGTGGAAAATGGGTCTGCATTGCTGAACCCCTCTGCCTAACCTGTCAGAATGCAGGGGCGGACTGTCCAAGACCTGAGAAGTAAATAGATGGCTCTCGGGACAGAGGAAACATGTCCACAAAGGAATCCTCAGTTTTCTCCTCTGATAACATCACCAAATGGTTACAGCTCAGAAGAGATTATTTTTCTAGCTTCTGCCCAGAACAACTTCAGACATTTAAGGTATTCATTTCAGTTAGAACAGCCAGTTACTTAAAATCTTGGCACATGAAAAAAGAGAAGAAAAAGGAAGGAAAAGGGAAAAGACAGAGGAAAACTGAAGAAGGGAGGGAGGGAGAGGAGAAAAACATGGAGAGGCAAAAAGACAAAACTTTTCCATTTTTTTTTTTTACTTAGGAAAAGTTAAAATTCATTAGAACTTGCCAGGAACTTAAAGATCATCTAGTTCTGTGACCTTCGTCAGAGAAGGGAATCTGAGGCTCAGAGAGGGGAAGATATTTGTTTAAAGCCACAGAGCCAGCGAATAGATGGACTGAAATGCAGTAGATTCACAAGCCTGTGTTGTCTAAACAACAGCTTCCATGAGAGAAAGATCTTGCTGGGCTTTATGGCTCCCAGTGTTAAACCAGAGAATCCAGCTGCCCACCTGTATAAATTGACTGCATTTCTCTGAAAAGAGAATAGTGTTTGTTTAAACATCTGGCCACCTTCCAGAGAACTGGGGCTCTGGAAAGGGTTTGGGGGGGAGGGTGGCAGTGAATGGGAGAGGGGTGGGAGAGGATCTTGACTCTCCACTGAGGAATGCATAGGAATATTTTACAAGAAACTGTTGAGAAATCCCTCCAGGATGGTCAAAAACAGCAAGTGCCCACTTGTTGGCCAAGGATAACACAGAGGTGAGTAAAAAGCCAATTAAATGCCCTACTTTGTTCCTCTCTTCTTCCCCCCAACCTTTTTCTCTTTCTTTCATAAGCCCTAAGGTGATTTATTTTTTCAGGGTAAACCCCGAGGTGATTAGAAATCCAAGCACCTATTTTACATGGAGTGTGTGGTGGAGCCCACAGTGCAGAGACTTTGTGTGTAACTGAGATCTTTACCAACCCTTTCTTATGTCTTCTGGTCACTAATTGGTAAGTGTGTGCTGTTCTGAACAGATACAGTAGATAGAGCATGGAGCCGCTGGACTGGGATTCAGACTCTGTCCTCTCTGGCTGTGTGTCCCTGAGGAAGGTATTTGATGTCTCTGAGTCTCACTTTCCACAGGTGGCCACAGGGAATCCTGAGGATGAAATATGAGATACATTCCATCACCATTTCTCTATCAGTAAGAGATCTTCAAGGCTTGTCCTCCTTTTCTCCCTGGTGTCAATTTCCAGCACCAAATAAAAAGATGATCTATCCATTCACTCGCTAAATTTTGATAGGATGGGCCAGGAACTGTTCTCGGCTCTGGAGATTCAGGAATGAACTGAAGACAGAACTCTCATGGAAATGGGATTCTAGCGGGGAAGAGCAATAAGTCAACACCAGAAAAAAAGCTTCATGACAGAAAGAAATCTGTCCTTTGATTTAATGCTTCAATACCAGTCCCATGAACAGTGGCTGGCACATAGTAGTTGCTCAGTTAATACCCAAAGAATAATTAAACAATTTACATTTGGCACAATGAAATTGGAATAAGGGCGAACATTTAAAGAAAAACATTTAATCTACAAATAAATATATATCATCGATGATAATCAGTTGTTTGAAGAAAAATATAGTAGAGTAAAAAAAATAGAAAATTATACAACATTATGGGCTATGAGAAGCCACTGCTAGAGTGATGGTATTTGAGTTGATCTCTAAGTTAAAGTGAGGTAACAATCATAGTGAATATTTACTAACCATGTAATTAAGCAAGTCCAGTTCTTACAGTTTCCCACGTGTTCAATTATTCAACTCTCAAATTGCCCAGTGAAGAGGTATCATTATCACCGTCTTTTTAAAAAAATATTTCTATTAATTTCAGAGATAGGAAAGAGAGATAGAAACATCAATGCTGAGAAAGATTCATTGATCGTCTGCCTTCTGCATGCCCTGATCTATTGGGGATCAAGCTTGCAACCTAGGCATGTGCCCTGACCAGGAATCGAACTATGACCTCCTGATTCATGGGTCAACACTCAATCACTGAGCCATACTATGGGCTTCTCCAGGACTGAGCCACTTGTCCCTACTTTATATACATCAGATGCCTTGTGCAATTTATTGAAAGAACGTCCAAGAGTACCTATTCTAGGATTTTGGGATACGGGCCAGAAGACACAAACTATGAAAAGGGAAGACAGGACAGAATGATTTGGGTAGGAAAGAAATTGAGAGAAGACAAGGCCGACCATACTGGCCCCATCTCTCAGAAACTTTGTACTTACTGACCAGTATTCTTCACTGCTCTCTCCCTCTCTGGCCCCTGATAACCTCTGACTTACTCTTTGTCTCTGTGATTTTCCCATTCTAAATATGCCATGTAATTGGAATCATATAATATCCACCCTTTTGTGTCAGGTTTATTTCAGTTAGCATAAGGTTTTAAAGAGCATCCATGTGGTGGCATGCATCAGAACAACATTTCTTTTCATGTGAAGAACACTTCATTGCATGGATGGATGGTATTTGTCTCCTCAGTCATCTATTGGAGGACACTGGCCATGCTTCTACCTTTTGAAGATTGTCAATGAGAATAAGTTTGAATTTTAATAAATAGATGGGCAGGGCTAAAATATCTCATGAATTTGAAAACTTGTTTACGTTTCTTTTTCCAAAGTTGCCATAACCCCCATGGTGGGGAAGGGAATCTATGTAGGACATATATTGGGGGAGGGGAGAAACTGAATTTTAAAGGCATAATTTTGTAAAAAATGAGAGAAATGACAGCTGATTGAAAAATAGTCCTGTTATGTCCTTATAAAACAGTAGCTTTCTTTACCAAAACGGGTACATTTTCAAATGATTAGTGAAAATGTTTTTCTGTTCAAATTACCTCTGTTCTGTATTTGTCATGTACAGAGAAGAAAGGAACAAAGAGACCACTCAACCTTTCCTCCTCCTCTTCTTCTTCTTCTTCTTCTTCTTCTTCTTCTTCTTCTTCTTCTTCTTCTTCTTCTTCTTCTCCTTCTTCATTTGAATATTTCAGAAAAACATAAAGATCTTTATCACCTAGACAATTGTCTCAAAAATTGTGTTTGTTGGTGGCTTGGATTTATATGAAAGTTTCTTTAGAGGTACACACAAAAAAAATCTCACTGATTTTGAATGTGTTGGCCTTGACATTCACAATGGACAGTGATAGCTGAAGAACTGTTATAATACCTACTAGTGGCCTGGTGCACAAAATTCGTGCACATTAAAAGGGGATTAATTAGAGGAAATAATTTAATATTGCTATTTGCCCTTTCTCTATAATAGAAGTGTCAGAGATGAAAGAAAATTAGTAAAATGTATATGAAAGCTTTCCTCCTGTCAGAGTCTGGGGCACACCACGGGACCCAGAGTCAAGTCCCCACCCACCCACGTGCGCCTCAAAATCGCATGAGACCCAGACCTGGCCAGCCCCCACCCCCATTGGGCTAGATCCAGACCTGGCCAGTTCCACCCTTGTCAAGCCCCACTGGGCAGGGGATGTAGCCTCAGGTCCCCTGGCCCAGTGCCAGGACGGGAGGCATGGCCTGAGGTCCCCCAGACAGACTGGGGTGGGGGCATGCCTTGAGGTCTCCCATCAAGCCCCGCCAGGTGGGGGACATGGCCTGAGGTCCCCCATCAAGCCCCACTGGCAGGGGGGTGCAGCCTCAGGTCCCCCGTCAAACCCTGCTGGGCAGGGGGTGCAGCCTGAATTTCCCCGACCCAGCACTGGGGGTGCACCTTGAGGTCCCCCGTCAAGCCCCGCTGGGTGGGGAGCATGGCCTGAGGTCCCCTGTCAAGCCCAGCCAGGCAGAGGGGTGCAGCCTCAGGTCCCCTGGCCCAGTGTTGGGGTGGAGGGTGCAGCCTGAGGTCCCCCAGCCTGGTGCTGGGTCAGGGGAAGCAGCTTGAGGTCCCCTAGCCCAGCACCAGGACGGGAAGCACACCGTGAGGCCCCCCATCAAGCCCCGCTGGGTGGGGGGCATGGCCTGAGGTCCCCTATCAAGCCCTGCTGGGTGGGGGATGTAGCCTGAGGTCCCCTGTCAAGTCCCATGGGAGCAGGGGAGGGCGTAGCCTCAGGTCCCTGCTGATTGCTCATTAAGGCTCCTTAAGGGAACTTGGCCTCAGCTGTGGGTGCAGCCATCTTTGTGACAGAGTGATGGTCAATTAGCATATTCCCTCTTTATTAGATAGGATAGTGAATTCCTATCCACAGACCCTCCAGATGTGTCCACAGAAAGTGCATTAAAAGAACAATGAGTGCACATGTACTGGTATTGCAGGACTGTGTGCCTGGCTGTGCTCAGAGCCTTTATGATGCACAATAACTCCTTAAATATTGTCTTATTCCCATTTAATATATGAGCCAACTGACTCTCTGAAATGGTTAATCAAGTGTGTCCAGTGTTACCCATGTTTTAAGTGATAATGTCAAGATTCAAAGCCCAGCTTTCTCACTGGGAAGCAGATAAACAGATAAATAGAGAAAAAAAATGCAAATTACAGTTGAATTGGATACTTGAAGTGTAAATTAGAATAGGTGCAGCCTTTAATTGTGTGGAAAATGTAAATTGCTACTAAAGATAGAACTTCCAAATTACGGGAAGTGGAAATGGAATCTGCCATGCTTCCTTTTTTGAGCGCTGTATTCAGCTTTTAACATGCAGTGTGAACAGTCTCAGCAACACTCTTTCATGTTTGACAAATTATCTAAGAGGTTTGTAGGTCTGCCAGGGTTTGTGCCTGCACAAGACAAAGTCTGCCAAGCTGACCTCAGTCTACAGTTTGTTCCAAGTGTACCTTTTTCTCAGATGGTTTGGTTGGGCTATAACAAAATACAGAGAAAGCATCACATTGTCCGTGGTTGTATTCCACTTATGGGACAAAAAGTGTTGGCAAAATCACTTACTGCCACATCTTATCAAATGATTGGACTGAATATAGTCAAATGCCTTAGGTCAAAATAGTTGAAATTACATAGCAGGCCCAAGGACTTATAATAATGAAAGCTTACATTAGTATAATGGACTCATGAGAGTGTACACCTGTATTAATCTCCTTTTCAAGTATGATCAAAGGTCCATTCAGCAGCTGTTCTGTCCATTTTATTTGTAAAGGAACAATCAAGTGGAGCACCTAGTCTCTAAAGAGGGCCCAACAGTGAGCCACTCCTCCTGTGGTGGTTCAGCTCCTCGTGTGGTCCTTTCCTACACTGAATCTGGGCTGGCCCCACTGAAGCAATAGAATGTGGCAGTGGTCTCACTTGCAACTTCTGCTTTGGTCTTTTGGGGCATTCACCCTGGAGAAAGCCAGCTGCTATATCCAAAGTCCCACTAATGACACCAAGTCTGCCATGCTGTGAGGAAGCCCAAGTGGCCACATGGAGAGAGAAAGAGAGGATGATGCCTAGGCAGCCCCCAGGTGTTTCAGTCACCCCACCTGAGGCATCAAACATGTAATCAGAGGAGCCATCTTGGATCCCCAACCCACTCCAACCTTCAGACAACTTCAGTACTAGCTACCATTTGGCTACAAACAGGTGAGCGGCCAAACAAGACCTGCCCAGCTGTCTTAAGCTCCCCACAGAAAACAATGAAAGATACTAGATGGTTACATTAAATCACCAAATTTTGGGATGGTTTCTTACACAGCCACAACTAACTGGAAACCAAGTCTACCTAGCTTTTATCATTTTCCCCACTGCACCAAAAACACTGGTAAATGAGGAATATGACTTCAATCAACACTATCAACTGGTGTCTTCTGCAAGTAAAGAACTGTGAAGCCACTGGTTTCTACTTGAAGAGCAAACCGTCTGGTGGGGAGTTAGACAGTAATTAGACAACAAAAAATGCAATGTAGAAAGTATTAGGAAGTAAATTCAGAATTTTCATCTCTGAAATTCAGGGAGAATAAGACACTTTTGCAAGTTGACTATCTTAGATCAGATGCCCTAGAAGCAAAGCCTGAGATGCAGATTTCTATATTCTCGGGCAAGTCATTTGCTGGGAAGGGGATTACAGAAGATAGGGGCAAGGGAGTAGGGACACAGGATAAAGGAGAGTTCAGGCCTTAGCCTGATCCATAAGGATCTCTGGAACATGGGTTGATGGGTTATATAACAGAGATTGTCCTGCCCAGAGACTAGGATGCTGGGCTGCTACCCCACAGCCCAACCCTTCATCTCACATCAATTATTAGTCACAGGCAACCCCAAGGAAAATGGAGAACATGGTGGGCATAACTTCTTAGGCACCTCCAGGTAAGGCAACTTCTGCCGACTAAAGGAAATTCCCCAGAAAACAGTGCAGGGTGAGCTATTAGCTGCAAACTCTCCTGGTGGTGAGGTGGGAATACTTCCCTGGTAAATGGGATCTGGATGGGACACTCCTAGTGATGGTTGCAGTCCCATAGTGGAAGTGGATGGGGTAACAAAGGTAGTAGGTGCCTGCTCTCTGGTTTAAAACCAGTTTGAGTTTGTCTGCCAAAGTCCGAAAAACTCTTAGGCACTAAGCCACATACCCAACAAATTTATAGTTTCTACCTACTGGAACGTATTTAATTTCCCCCCAAACACAGTTAAATAAATACCAGCCCATTAAGATTGACAAGAAAATTGAGATTCTGAGAATGTGAACCTTAAGGCCACATGGTCTATAATAAATCAGTAGAGTCAGGACTCACCCCCAGGTCTCCTGGCTTAACTGCTTTTTCTCTCAAGTTACCTAACTGGGAAATTGGGGGGAAATGGATCTTGATATGAGAGTGAGGAACCAAGACCATTTCCTACATCAAAAACTTCAGTAAAGCAAATCAATCAAAGAGTCTGTAGCATGGTCCTGTTTGTTGGCTATTTGAAGAGATGTGTTGCTTTGTTCCCTAGCTCAAGTCCAGGCTTCCTCCATGAACTTCTTTCAGTAAGGAACATGTTTTGTCAGGCACCAGTTATAGCCAGTCCCAGCCAGTCTTTTGCTTGAAGATGTTGTGATCTGGTATAAACCTTTCTGTGCATCTCCACATCCTGGATGTCCATCATTTCCCTTATAGGCTTTGCCTAATAGGCAGATGTTCATGCAATACTTCTTCTTCCCCTTATCTACCACTGAGTAGACTTTATTGCAGCAGGGAAAGGATGCTGGAGATTAAATTCCAGTTCTAACAATCAGTGGCTCCTCCATCATGGGCAAAACCTTTAATCTCAGAGTTTGAGTTTCTGCCTCTAAAATTAGTACCATGCCATTTCCTATTTAGAACTGTCATGAGGATTAGAAGCAATATATTTAAAATACCAAGCACATAGCTGGTGTGCAATAAATGATAGTTATTTTTATGTGACAGACACACCTGCACAGGAGACAGAATGCATGGGTGCTTGCTAAGTAAGCTACCACCATTCAGAAAGCAGATGTCAAGGCCACAAATGTCTGATGGATAGTGAGTTCTCAGTGCGTTTAACCTATTTGCATGCCAGGTAGACAGGTCTCTTGCCTGCATGTCCCCTAGCTCCTTCCCCTTTCCCATCACCACTGTCTTGATTCCTCTGTCCTTGTCCAGAATGTCCTGCTCTGATTCCATCCACCACCCTCCATGCTCTGACTCACTAGCACATCTTTCAAGAAGCTTCTGCATGGAAAGAGCAGGGTCCCTGTGGCTCATCAGTTCTAAGTGGTCTGGGTCATAGCTCTGCCAGGCAACCTTTGGGAAGATTGTTCCTCTGTCACTACTCCTAAATAATGGCATTACAAGTGACATCTCTGCGATTTCTCACCCGCTGCTTATGATCCTCAATGCCACCATTCCCCATCTCTGGGATAACTATTCCTCTGGCATGAGTAGCAGTCCCGTCTTTCTTTGAAAGCAATAAGGGAGGTCCATTTCTTATACCTCACTTTCCTCCTCTCTATAATGGGACTAGTTATTCCTAAATTAAATGAGGAAGTACTGGCCAGTTCACAATGTCATTCCCCCTACCTTCATGATTCGCACACGCGCGCGCGCGCGTGTGTGTGTGTGTGTGTGTGTGTGTGTTTAATTTAAACCCAAGACAGTGAATAAGTATCAGTTCCTGTTGCTGCATTTTCCTTTATTTTTTAAGGGCTTAATAACATATTAAGTGCAGAGTGGGGGCTCCAAATAGAAATACAATTTTAATGAACATTTGAACTCTTGGTCATGATTTCTGATTCCTCTGTAAGCAGTAGACACCCTGGGCATTGGCCTCCTCTTCCTACTCCTCCCTTTAGTCTCCTGGGACAGATGGAGCAAGCACCCTGCACTCAGAGGCGCAGCATCATTTTTGCTGAATGAGGAGATGTTCAGGCTGTGAGCTGATAACAACTTAACAGGATTTCAGCTCTGTCTGAATCCTGGAGAGAGGGTGGGCAGGAGCTGTCTTGACTCAGAAGCTTCAAGTGCCATGAATATTCTAAGTATAATAGCTGAGGCTCCATTCAGCTGCTCTCAGCCACCTCTCCCAAAGGACCCCACCTGGAGGCCGTAGGTTGCCCTGGGCCTGACTGGTTCGGACAGGAACCTCACTCTGTCCAGTTGGCATCTCTCTCTTTGTTAATAGAATTGGTATGAGGTGTGTTTGGGAAGGGACCAGGTTCCTGAGTCATGGCATTTGGCAGGCACAGGTCAAGTGCAGGGCATCCTCTGAATTGGACAGTGTTCAGATGAGATCGAAGTGCCTGGCTCTGAATCCTTGTACCTTCCAAACAGACATAGCCAGTAGGACTCCAACCCCTTTCCCATGGTCCACCTCCATGAAAACATCCTTAGTTAAGGCCAATTATTGAATTTATACACAATGACCATTTTACACTGGACCACCCCTACCTACCATCAGCTGTGCCAGCCCCATGATCCTGGTGCATGGTCCTTCCTTCCTCCATTCCTACCCAACACCTCTTGTCCCAACACTCCATGCCTCAAGCATACCATCCCTATGAGCACACAGGCATTCATAGGTATTTTGCAAAAGCCATCCTCTTGGGAGTCGGAAAACTCACACTAGGGTCTCCATGGTCGCCAAATTTCTGGGCAGCCTTGGAAACTCAATTTAACCTTTCTGTGCCTCTTGTTTCTTCAACTCTTAAATGGGGGTGAGGAAAGCAAGATCCAGTGATGTGCTGCAGAGAAAAGTGCTGTGCAGACTGCAGTGCAAAGAGGGGTCCTGCTACAAGGATTTCTGACACGCCCTCTGGGGAGCTGGGGTCATTGACAACCTCAATGGGTTCTGAAGAAGAGGGAGGGCCTTCCTCAGATAGCCAGGCAGGGCCTGGGGCAGGGCATGGGCCACTCGAAGGTCAGGCCCGGCTGCAGATGCTGATACAGAACCAAGGTGACTCACTTCCCTGGTAGCACTCCTGAGAACGCAGGCTCATTCTTGCCCCTTCCCTGTGACTCACTCACACCTCCCAGGATGGAAGACCTTTGGCACCAGGGAAGGAATCTGCCAATCAAATAGAGAACTTTCCTCAATCTGGGCCTTTTAGGCTGAGTTCAGAAAGAATTGTGTAGTAAGAAATGAAATGTGTGCTTTAGCTATGCAGGGACTCCAAGACTGGCTGACTTACCATCCGTGTGAACTTGGGCACGGTCTTTATCTTCTTCGTGCCTGTTTCCTCCTCTTTGAACCTGCCATAATGATTCCTACACTTTCCGAGGTGGCTTGGGGCAACATTTCAATGAGGTTCTGTTTGTGGAAAATGATCAATCATGTCCATTTCACTCTTTTACCTTAGTTTAAACTATGTCAGGAAATGGCTTTATTTTGCCTGATTGTATTTTTTTGTTTTACCATAATGAATATGCTTTGCTTTCATGAGAAAAAACTCACACAATATATTTAATCCTGTAACAGGCCGACTGAAGGAAACAGCAGAGAAAACCGAGGCTCCTCCCGTGAACCAGCTGTTCGGGGGCAGAAGTCAAACTGAAATGGGGTCTCACATCTGGGCGCAGGTGGGCAGGGCTCCTTCTGCCCCACCCTCCAGTTTGTGCTTTTCTTCCTTTCTTTTTTTTTTAATTTTAACCCTTGAAGTTTACATTTCTCCCACCTTCAGGTCTCCAAGTTAAGAGGTGGTTACTAAATACGCACATATCTATGTCTCAAAGCATTTGGCATATGTGTCTACAAATGCATTGTGAGCTTTCAAGAGATAGATAAACAGACACCAACCTAAGCAAAAGGCTTCCCCTTTAAGCAGCTTTTCCTAGAATCTTCAAGTTGGGGGACACACATAGATTTTGCAACTCCTCTTTCCTATTCTGAATGGCTCTGCAGAGACCCATGGCCACCTGGGGCAGTATACAGAGTCCCAAGGTCATTCTGAAGGCCAATGCTTTACAGCACTTTATTGCAGGTTTCACCCACCTTTATTGTAGGTTACACCCTTTGCTGAGACCAGTATACATACAAGTACCCCCTGAGTCACAGGCGTATCACAGGGAGCTTCTTACTAGTTATTAATATTGCTTTGTCCACCTTGAGTTTACATGGAATTAAAATCCACACTCAGGTATGTGCTGAAGTCAGGAGTGGGCAAAACTGTCTCCTCCAAAATAACAGGGGGGTCTCAGTGAAGATAAATCTTACAATGCAAGTAAAAAAAAGTAAATCTGATGATCACAGCAAGACAGTCAAAATTAAAAAGAGCACTGAAGGAAAGAAAGGAGGAAAGACGAACATAATATCCGTTTTGTTTTTGTTTTTTTAGTAACAAAGGAATATGGATTCTCCAATGGGTGCAACATGGACAGCTCTTTTGAGTCAGGGGCAAGGTAATTATATTAAAAAAAGACAGCGTCTCCAGAATTTATTATTATTTCTTTTTGCAGTGAAATCTTTTAGTTCCTTCATATAGAGACATATTACACAATGTTAACAACCATGAAAAACAATACAAAATGCCCTCAATTTAACAAGTAGAAAAATATAACTAGTATATATGGCAATTGTGAATCTAATACTGTACAGAAGTCATTTATGGATCTTACAAATAAATTATAGCTTAAATGCCTTTTAAAACGTCTTCACCCCTAGATGTACACCGGAACTTACAGTATCGGGAAGGTTCAGAGCCTAGCTTATTGCAAATCAGTGCCAGTCAAATGTTCTGCCCACAAGCTCAAAGAATTTCTTATTTGGCTCGTGGAAATATTCGTGCAGTTTATGGAGGAGTTTGGGGTCCACTTGGGGGTGCGCCCGGCCTTTGGATTCATGCAAGCAGCGATCCCGCCCGCTGTCCCGCAGGCAGTAGAAGCCCTTGGTTTTGTTAAAGTAGAAGTTTGAGGCGTTGATCTGCGGGGACAGCTTCAGGAACCTCTCCACCTTCTGGATCTCGGGGAAAGGGTCCCTGATGAGGCGGTCACCGTCCACGATGTGGATGCGGTGCAGCGGGAAGAAGCGCAGCCAGTTGCGCATGTGCACGTGGTAGAGGCTGCGGTTGAGCGCCTTGTAGTCCACGTTGAGCCGGCCGTCGCGCACCAGGAACTCCTCGATGGACGGGTAGGGCTTGTGCTTCTGCACGTGGTTGTACAGCACCTGCGTGTAGTCCGACAGCACGCGCTCCGACGGGTCCCGCAGGATGAGCAGCAGCCGGAGGGCCGGGTTCATGCCATGGACCCGCTCAGGCACTTTGGGCGACGTGAAGTACGCGGGGGTCTTTTCCACGGTGAGCTGGTGGGGGGCAGAGAGGGGCATCTGGCTGAGGTACCAGCCCAGGCCTTGGCTGTAGTGCTCCTCCCAGTCGAAGAAGTGCACCTCGTTCTCGGCGGCCGCCACGTCGGGGTGCAGGCTGAGCATCTCCAGCAGCGCGCGGGTGCCGCCCTTGCGCACGCCAATGATGATGGTCTGCGGGAGTTGCCTGGCAGAGCCATTGGGGGCCGCGCCGTCCAGGGCCTGGTCCTGGAGGGTGGCTGCTTTCCACACCAGCTCCTGTGGTCCAGGTTCCGCCCAGGGCGCGCCGGGGCGGGAAGGCACTAGCTGGAGCTGTGCCACCAGCAGCGCCGCGCCCAGGAGCAGCGTGGCCATGCTGGACACCACGGGGGCTTCGCTAGGCCGGACGTCGCTGGGTCATGAAGCGCCACCGCAGGAAATGCCTCCTGGTCAGTGACACATGGGCGTAGCAGGCAGCCAATTACTAGGAAACAAAGAAGGGAAAATATTAACCCCAAATCCACAGGCTTCATGGAGCGGACCCCTCTGTAGCCGTGGGCAGGGCGTCCACCTCCCTGGGGCTCTCTCAGGTTCCTGACCTGTAAAGTAGGGGCGGGCGGCAACATTTCTGTGCAGGACCAGGTAGGGATGGTTTAGGCTTAGGGACATACAGTCTCCATGGCAACTCCAAGAATGCTGTTTTGCTCTAAAGCACCCATGGACAACACACAAAGGAATGGGTGTGGTTATGTCCTAATACTACTTTAAATATTATTTTTACTTTGTTTTCCAACAATGTATATGCTTAGTTTTATGTTTGCAAGAGAAGAGAGAGAGAGAGAGAGAGAGAGAGAGAGAGAGAGAGAGAGACTTGGCTCTGCAGCCATAGTTTGCCAAACTCTGCTGTGAAGGAAAGGGTTGGAAAGGCCTTTTGGACTTCAACAAACACATAGCCCCAGGCCTAGGGGTAGGTGATATAGAAGCAGACATTGTTCCTGCTCCCTGCCCACCCCCACTCCCCCTCCACCATGGGGCTCCTGATCTAATAGGGCAGGTGAACCTGTCGAAAGATTGGTCATTTAGTTCCAATTCTTCACCCCACTTCACCCCACCCTCCATCCACTTCCTGCTGTGGCCTCATTGTGAGGGGACTGCCTCACAATTTGGTTTGGTTTGGCCAATGGCCTGTGGTCAGTCCCCAGACCAGGCACGGAAAGGCCACGTGTGTCTCCACTTGCCCTCTCGCCATGAGAAGAATGTGCCCGGCAGCCCCTGCTCCCAGGAGGAAGGGGGGAGACAGGGGCAGCGGAGCCACCATGGCTCATGAGTGAGAATGCACCCTGGTGCTTGTCGGGCATTGAGTTTTGGTGTGGCTTGTACAGAACACTCATATGGGAAAGGTTAACAGATGCAACCTGACTGCAGGCATCGACACGATATATGTTATGATTACACTCTAGGCAGGGTCCCATGAGGGCATAATGTCATTCATTTGGCCTGAAACAGTTGGGGAGGGCTTCACAGCAGAGGAAAGCAGGGGTGGGCAAACTTTTTGACTCGAGGGCCACAATGGGTTCTTAAACTGGACCGGAGGGCCGGAACAAAAGCATGGATGGAGTGTTTGTGTGAACTAATATAAATTCAAAGTAAAGGAGCGGAGGGGAGAGTAAGAGAACTGGATAGAACAGCCGGATCCGGCCCGCGGGCCGTAGTTTGCCCAAGGCTGGGCTAGAGGGATAAACACGTGAGGTTACTAGAAAGAGCAAAAAGCCTTCCTGTGTGCAAAGCCTTACCGTTTATAAAGTGGCCCTGCAATCTGCTCAGGTGACGTGTCACACAACCCTACAGTGTAGGGTAGGAAGACAGGGCAGTTAGAAATGAGAGTCTTCCCCAAGGACACTAACATTCAGTCCATTTCAAAATTCAGAGCCCAAATTAAAAACTCTAAGCTCAGGGCTCTCTTTCCACAAACTCCCTTCTTTACACCTTCTCTCTACCCCTCTGGGATTTATCACAGTTAGGCCTTAAAGTCCCTCAAGCACACAGGCACTGCTGGGTCAGATGGACGGATGGCATGGGGTTCCCAAAGGCAGGTGAGTCATGGTTCATGTTTTCTGGGTGCTGATAAACAACAGTCTGAAAGAGGAGGCAGCCAGCTATCCTGTAGGTAATCCTTGTCTAAACACAGGGCTGGATGACTTGCAGTGGTTCTCAACCTTTCTAAGGCCGCGACCCTTTAATACAGTTCCTCATGTTGTGGTGACCTCCAACCATAAAATTATTTTCGTTGCTACTTCATAACTGTCATTTTGCTACTGTTATGAATTATAATGTAAATATCTGTGTTTTCCGATGGTCTTAGGCTCTACAGTAGTGGTTTCGCGACACACAGATTGAGAACCGCTAGCAGGGTCGCCTAAGACCATCGGAAAACACAGATATTTACATTACGATTCATAACAGTAGCAAAATTACAGTTATGAAGTAGCAACGAAAATAATTTTATGGTTGGGGGTCACCCCAACATGAGGAACTGTATTAAAGGGTCGCGGCATTAAAAAGGTTGAGAACCACTGGCTTAGAGACAGGCTGGGATTGGGCACTGGCATTTCCAGAGTCAGTAAAAGTGTTCTCCATCAAGAGGACCCATCATCTTTAGACCAGGTTTAAAATTCACTTAGTTTAACTCTTGTCCAGAATGTGTAAACAAAGAACCATGCCCAGGGCTTCCATTTTAATGATCAAACCAGTTGATCTATTTCCCTCAAATATCAACTGTTTGGGGAAAATGTATATGAAAGAACAAGCAATTAAATAGCTGGAAACCTCTGGAGAATCCCAGAAAGCTGGAGAAGAGACTTGCAAGACTGGGTGGCATAACTCTTTGGGGAAATGAAGGGAAATGTTTAAGGATGACTGGTCAGACAAAATGTGGTTCAAGGTTGGTTCTACTGATTGGATAAGCTCAATTTAATGGGCCATTTGCTTTAATCAATTAAACATTTCAGTGTGTTTCAGGCAAATTTCATTTCCTTCTCAACTGTTCATGTGGGTCAACAGAACGGGAACGGGCTGGCTATGCTTGCCTTGTACATGTTTTTATGTGTGTGCGCACATGTACATGTGTGTGCTTTTATAAATTTGTGCCCGACTCCAGGCCCCAACCCGCCCCAACCCTGCTACACCTGAGTGACAGAGTTGGAGGCCAGATCTGCAAGTCATATTGTCTGACCATCCTTCCCACCCTGTTAGGAGGTATCCTGTTAGCACTGTGCACATCAGAGATCTTTCTCCTAAAGGGGAATTACCAGCAGTCCCAGAGAGAAAAAAATGAAATATAGTTTGCCCTTTCAAAACAGAAATGAAAAATAAAAAAATAAATAAACTGGGAAGTTAGTAGTTTACAAGCTCCTCATTTCTACTTAAAACTTTCTAAAAATGTATTTACTTATTGTAAGCCTTTCTTCAATATTCCAAAAATATTTAATATTCAAGCTATATGGAAAGCAAAAGCTTAGCTACTAGTGAAGTGTTATACACACAGAGAGAGACAGAAAGGGAAACAGAGAGAGAGAGAAAAGCACACACACACACACACATACACACATATATATATGAGCTATATATAGAGAGAGCTATGTGTATAGCATGTGCATGTATGAAACTTTAGCCAATTAATATGTATGCACATATATACTGAGTGGCCAGATTATTATGATCTCTGAACGCATAATAATCTGGCCACTCAGTGTATATCCTATATAATAAAAGGCTAATATGCAAATTGTCCCTCGACCAGGAACTCGACCAGCAGGCAGGCCGGCTAACTGCTCATGTCCCCTCCCCCTGGCCAGGCTGGCCGGACCCCACCCATGCACAAATTCATGCACTGGGCCTCTAATACACACACACACACACACAAACACACACACACACACATATACACACACACTGAGTGGCCAGATTATTATGCGTTCAGAGATCATAATAATCTGGCCACTCAGTGTATATCATGTGTATATGTATGCACACACACACATATATATCTGTATATGTAAATTTATATATATAAAATATATCATAAACACAGTGGCCATCAAGAGCCACAGTCTTTCTGTAGTAGTCTTTCTGTAGTAGTCTGATAATTGTTCAGTGGCATAGACATAATTTCTGGGCCTCTTAGTAACACTCGTAGAAAAGCAAAGATCCCCACACTCAGGTGAGTCTATAAGCCAGAACATCTGAGCCGAATGGATCCTGACAGTGGGATTCTGAACATCAAGGCAAAAGAGAGCCATTGAGCCACTGTCTTTTATTTTGTGGGTGAGGAGGCCCCGAGATGACTTGCCCAAGGTCACATGGAGAATCCAGGCTTGAACTTGTGGCTCCTGAGTTCCAGTTCTGTGTTCTATCTGCTATTACTGCTGCCTCCCAAGCATGAGGTCTCAACATCCACTAATGGCAATGGTTTTGGGGTCCTAAACCAAAAGATCCCAAAACCTATCCAGCAATGAAACCCCCTGGCCACCAACTCCAGCATCAGTTGATACCCACAGGGTGAAACTCATTCCCTAGTTCTATTCAGTAGAAGAGTCAAGGACTCACACAGGTGATGGGGTCAGGAGTCCTTCACTAGGTTTGATCTGAGTCTAAGTAACTTAACCTCTCTTAGTCTCAGTCTCCTCATCCATAGAATAGTAATAATCCCACCATCTCCAATGGTTACCTTTGGACTGTGTATCAGTGAGATGCCGTGGATCAATAAGCACCATCCAAAGAAATCCACTGTGAACCACATTTGCACTTTTTCCCTTAACAAACAAATACTGACTGAATTTATGCTACATATCTAACATTTTACCTAAGCATTGACACGGGTGCCCATTTTTACCAATGCCTTCTCCCTTCCGTAATGCCAACCACAGCCTCTCCCACAGCAGGCACACGGCATGTGAATTATATAGATGAAAGTATACCACAGTTTTAGTTCATTCTCAGAAAAACTCAGATCTTCACTGGCAATCAAGAGGTGCTCATGAAGGTGAGAGTAACCCTTCCCTGAGGTGACAGTAACCACTATTCATTTATGTGTCTCTGGTACTTAGTCAAATCTTGCCCTATGTCAAATCATGTATTATTATCACTTCTATTATAAATGCGGAAATGACCCACATGTGCATTTTAAAATTTTCCAGGAGCCACACTAAAAACAATGCAATTAAGTGCCGGCTCATGGTCAGAGTCCAGGCCCCCCTGCTGTACCCTTCCAGTGCCTGGGTGATTTCTGGGACACAGTGGGTGCTGGAGATCCTGTTTGCTGAATGGACATGTCAAATGTAATGGAAAGCAAGACACAT
Source organism: Plecotus auritus (assembly GCF_963455305.1). Classification (NCBI taxonomy): domain Eukaryota; kingdom Metazoa; phylum Chordata; class Mammalia; order Chiroptera; family Vespertilionidae; genus Plecotus; species Plecotus auritus. The sequence goes on along the minus strand of NC_137770.1, from coordinate 243,587,118 downwards.
GTCCAAAGGTCCTGAGAAAGACTTTTAATTCAGTATAAGGGAAACCCAATAGTTTGTCTATAAAAACAACTGCATCAAAATCGAGTTTTTCAGCCTCTGGAGAGTCAAACAGAAACCAGATGTTGAAAGGCAGGCTCAGCATTTCTAATGATAGTTGGACAGGGTCACCTGAGAGTCTAGAAAATATTTTAATTAAAAAAGGAGGGGAAGCAGTGAAATAACCCTTCAAAAATATTTTAATTTTGTCCTTAAGTTTTCTTATTCCATGATTCACATCATGACCTAGATTTCAAATGTAATTAACTACAATATATTCTCCAAGTCCCACCCCCCGAAGATTCATGATAGAATGAAATACCGAGAGTATTTCACAGGAGGGCATTCAGTGCGTCGGGAACAGTGGTGTCGGTGATCCCTCTGCGGGACACCTCCCCGGCCCCTGCACATGAGAGAGACACAGCTGTCACAGGCAAGAGTCACCCCCAGAGAACATGGATGAGCAAAGCACTCAACCACACATCCTTTAAAGGTTTAACAAAAGGGTTGGAAAGGAAAAGATTACTTACTGAGTGCCCATTGTGTGCCAGACAGTAAGTACTCATATATAAATGACCCCTTCGAATACTCGCAACAATATGATGAGGTGGTTCTTCTCATTTTAGTTTACATTGTTAAAAATATATTTATTGATTGATTTCAAATCAATAGAGCGAAAGGGAGAGGGAGAGAGAGATAGAAACATCAATGATGAGAGAGAATCATTGATCGGCTGCCTCCTACACACCCCCCACTGGTGATCGAGCCTACAACCCGGCGTGTGCCCTTGGCTGGAATCGAACCTGGGACCCTTCGGTTCACAGGTCGATGCTCTATCCCCTGAGCCACACCAGCTAGGGCTTATTTTACATTTTTTAGACAACAAGAAGATAGCACGCAGACGTGGAAAAACAAAGGAGTGTTTGCAATTGGAAAGATCCAGGCTAGAATTCTTACAGCTGCCTGACCTCTGATAAGAAGCTTCTTACCTATCGGGGTTCAATGTACAATTCTGCACAATGGGCTAAAACCTACTTCCTATGGATGCCATCGTGATTAAACAAGACTCCCCACACTGAATAAATAAATCACAGTGCCTTTCTCCCCATGACAAATAGGAAATCGTGCTATTCAGGTTGAATGACCTCCTCAAGGTCACAGACCCAGGAAGTATGAAGACTAAAATTCTACAGGCCATCTCTGAAGCCCGCTGCACTCTGCCCATGACCGGTGATGCTTCTGTGGGCAGTGGGAGTGTGTTCCAGGCAGGGGCAGCTTAGCAAGAGCAGGATGAGCAAGCAGAGAGGACCAGAGCCTTTCTACTGCAATGCAGGACTGCCTCTCTCCAGCTTCATGGGTGCTGAGTGATCTCATTTTCTGGAATGCACTGAAACCTGGTTAAAGGCAATGCGAACAACGGAGCTGTCATTCCCCTATCCAACCGACTCCAGAGCAATCAACAGGATAAGATCATTTGTTCACTTTCAGAGTCACACAAGTCTTCACTTTTGTCCTTGCACAACTAACGGATGAATGCTTGGCAGGGGTGTCAAATGTCCCTCCTGGCAGGTCCTCTTGGAAACCGAGAAAGAGGAAACAGCTTAGCTTGTGCCTGTCAGACTGGGAAAGGACAGTGGTATCTCAAAGCTTGCATAAATATTTATTTTCTAGAAATTGCCTACACACGACACTTTTCAACAAATGCTGACATTCGCTTTTGTTTGGATTTACTGATGGCAATTGTTGCACGGTAAGATGGGTGGTAAGATGGGTGGAAAGGACCCAAGGCCAGTCCCGGGAATGCTGGTAAGTTTCCCTGGGCCGAATTTACCATCTTGGACAAAGAAGGGTGTTGGCCCATTTTCCCCTTGGAAAGGGGGTGGACCCTCAATGCTCCTCCTCCAGCCTTCCATGCTCCCCTGCATTCGCGCGATGCTGGGAGGTTCCTCCCTATTTCAAAAGGGTGACTGGACTCCCAGAACTGAAGGAAGGAGGTACCCAGGCAAGCCAGGAAGGACAGCATGGTGTGGGGCAGGCACAGAGATTTGGGGTCACCAGAAATAACTGTCAATGTTGTTTTTGAGCCTCTGAGAACTCCAGGATGCACTGGGGATGAGCAAAGTGGCCTGTCCCCCAGGGAGTCTGAGGTCAACCCACCCAGTCTTCTCCAAATAAGGTGAGAGATTAGGGCAGAAGGATCTGGATTAGAAGCTACAGGTGGGAGGTGACTGAAACTTCCCTCCCAGAAGCTCAGCCCAATGCTTTCCAAACTCAGAGGCACACTCCAATCCCCTGGAGATCTGCTTCCAAATGCAGGTTCAGATCTGAGAGGTTGGAGAGGCCTGGGTGTCTGTGTTCCTAACAAGCTCCCAGGGAAATTGGCTGCCCATTTGGGCCCTTGGATCTTGCAACCTCTGAGCCCAGCTGTGAGCTTGAAACCCCTGGGCCCAGCTGTGAGCTTGGAACCTCTGGGCGCAGCTGTGAGCTTGAAATCTCTGGGCATATCCGGATTTGGATTCTAATCACCTTGGCCTTGAGCAGGGTGGCCAATTTTCTTTTGGTTTTTGTTCTTACTGTTGTTTGTTTTTAACTGCAGGATGAAAACAACTGTGGAAGACAAAATAGAGAGATCGGTCTGGCTTCAGAGGTGGTGTTATCCCCAGAGCCAGGCGGAGGGGAGATGCTGTATTTCACAGAGGATTTGGGGCCCAAACCTGGCTCAAATTTCAGCTCTACTGCTGAAAATCCTGCAGGCAGCTTTGAAGCTCATAGTCTTAGGTCAAATGCACTGGCCCTACATTTCACCTGCGAGGCTTCAATACAACAGGCTGTGTGGATGCTGAGGATATTAGCATATCGCCTGGTCCATGGCAAGCCCTCAAATTCTGGGAGCTATTTTTGTCCCTAAAAAAGAAAGCTGTGTGGTATAAATGGGATCCAGGCATGATAATTAGTCAAACTCATTTGTTCATGATCCACAGCACTGCAGTGACTCAACCAGACGGAGGCTCGAGGAAACAAGGACAGCATCACCTGGACGGGGTGCTGGCTCTCTGTTTCTAAGGGGCGCACAGCCACTGAGTCCTTTGTGACTGCCCCCCCCCCCTCAGGAATATTGGGCAGCCAGATCCGTGAGTCTGGGAGGGAAAAGGAGGAGCAGCTACCTCTCTTCAATGTGTATAATCTGCACTGCTGTGCACAGGAGGCAGCCTTGACCTAAATAAATCCTTCATTAGAGGCAGCACACGTGGAGCTTCGTGACAGGAGGGCGGATGGGCCTCTCTTATTATTTGGTGCAGCTGAGTGGAAAGGGGGGCTGTGCCAGCAGACAAGGAACAGGAGTGACTGCCTCAGTGCATGCCAGTGGGCATGGCCTTCTGATCCTGCTCCAGGTGAGACCTAACCTCCACACAGGTGCCCTCTGAATGTGGGAGTATCCTGGCTGGAGTGGACAGTTGACATCACTCTGTGGATGGGAGCACTCAGAAATCCCATACATCTTCCCAGAAAGAACCAGGAAAGACATAAGGTGCATTAGATGCTGAAGGGCCATGAGCCATCCCCTTGTCTTGTCCAGATCCCTGCAGAAGGGAAAACTGAGGCAGGCAGAGAACAGGAACCCCAAGGTCAAGCATGAGGCAGCGGAGCTGAATCAGAAACAGAGGTCTCCGGATGCCCTTGCCACTGCACAAGACATGGAAGGCTGGGCTCATTTTGTGTTGGGGTAGAAAATATTGAATAGTATGTAGCTAAAAAATAAATACATACAAACCAAACTAAATTCTTCCCCTGGATTGGCAAAGACGGGGGAGGATTGGCCTCATTTCTGGGGCTAGCCTGTAGGGACTGAATGTTTGTGTTCTCCCAGATGCATGTGTATTTGGAGATGGGGGCTTTGGGAGGGACTCAGGGTTAGAGGAGGCCTTGAAGATGAGACATATGATGGGATTAGTGTCCTTCTAAGGCAGGGGTGGGGAATCTTTTTTCTGCCAAGGGCCATTGGATCTTTATAACATCATTCAAAGACCATAGAAAATTATTAACTTAAAAATTAGCCTGTTAAAACTAAAACCATTTCACCTAAGAACAGGAACGAGACAGGGATGCCCACTTTCACCACTCCTGTTTGACATAGTACTAGAAGTGCTAGCCATAGCAATTAGACAAGAAGAAGAAATAAAATGTATCCAAATTGGAAAAGAAGACATACTAGTAAAACTGCCATTATTCACAGGTGACATGATACTGTACATAGAAAACCCTAAAGACTCCATCACAAAATTATTAGACTTAATAAATGAATTCGGCAATGTAGTAGGATACAAAATTAATGCCAAGAAATCTATGGCATTTTTATACACCAATAGTGAACTTACAGAAAGAGAGATTTAAATAATGATGCAATTTACCATTGCACCAAAAAAATTAAGATACCTAGGAATAAACTTAACTAAGGAGGTAAAAGACCCGTACTCTGAAAACTACAAAACACTGAAAAAAGAGATAGAGGAAGACATAAACAGATGGAAGAACATACTGTGTTCATGGATTGGTACAATCAACATCATTAAAATGTCCATACTACCCAAAGCAATCTATAGATTCAACACACACCCCCATTAAAATACCAACGGCATATTTCACAGACCTAGAACGAACTCTCCAAAAACCATCTGGAATAAAAAAAGACCCCGAATAGCTGCAGCAATCATGAGAAAGAAGAAAAAAAGTAGGAGGAATCTCAATACCAGATATCAAGCTGTATTACAAAGCCACTGTTCTCAAAACTGCTTGGTACTGGCACAAGAACAGAAATATAGACCAATGGAATAGAATAGAGAACCCAGAAATTGACCCAAACCACTATGCTCAATTAGTATTTGACAAAGGAGGCATGAACATACAATGGAGTCAAGACAGTCTCTTCAATAAATGGTGTTGGGAAAATTAAACAGATGCATGCAAAAAAAAAAATAAATAAATAAAACTAGACCACCAACTTACACCATACACAAAAATAAACTCAAAATGGATAAAAGACTTAAACATAAGATGGGAAACCATAAAAATACTAGAGGAATCCACAGGCAGCAAAATCTCAGACATATACCAAAGCAATATCTTCACTGATACCGCTCCTAGGGCAATGGAAACTAAAGAGAAAATAAACAAATGGGACTGCATCAAAATAAAAAGCTTCTGCACAGCAAAAGAAAGCATCAGCAAAACAACAAGAAAGCCCACTACATGGGAGAACATATTTGCCAATGTTATCACTGATAAGGGTTTAATCTCTAACATTTACAGGGAACTCATACAACTTAACAAAAGGAAGATAAACAACGCAATCAAAAAATTGGCAATGGACCTAAATAAATACTTTTTGATAGAGGACATAAGGAAGGCCAAGAAACATATGAAAACATGCTCAAAGTCACTAATCATCCGAGAGATGCAAATCAAAACAACAATGAGATACCATCTCACACCTGTCAGAACGGATATCATCAACAAATCAACAGACGACGAGTGCTGGCGAGGATGCAGAGAAAAAGGAACCCTAGTGCACTGCTGGGAGGAATGCAGACTGGTGTAGCCACTGTGGAGAACAGTATGGAGTTTCCTCAAAAAACTAAAACTGGAACTTCCATTTGACTCAGTGATCCCACTTCTAGGAATATATCCCAAGAAACTAGAAACACCAATCAGAAAGGATATATGCATCCCTATGTTCATAGCGGCATAATTTACCATAGCAAAGATTTGGAAACAGCCTAAGTGCCCATCAGCAGATGAGTGAATTAAAAAACTGTGGTACATCTACACAATGGAATACTACGCTGCAGTAAAAAAAGAAGGAATTCTTACCATTTGCAACAGCATGGATGGAAATGGAGAGCATTATGCTAAGTGAAATAAGCCAGTCAGAGAAAGATAAATATCACATGATCTCACTCATTTGTGGAATATAATGAACAACATAAACTGATGAACAAAAACAGATCCAGATACAGAGAAGCATTGATCACACTGTCAAACCTCAGAGAGAAGGTAGGGGAGGGTGGGGGTAAGGGGGTAGGGGTAAGGGGGAGAGATCAACCAAAGGACTTGTATGCATGCATATAAGCCTAACTAATAGACACAGACTCCGGGGGCGAGGGGGGAGGGCATGCGTGGGGGGATGGGGGACTATGGAGGGATAAGGACACATATGTAATACCTTAATCAATAAAGGAAAAAATAAATTTAAAAATTAGCCTGTTAAATTTGATCAAACATTTAATTGACCCACCCCTAATGCCTTGGCAGGGCCAGACCAAATGATTTGATGGGCCTTATATGGCCCTTGGACTGGACTTTCCCCAACCCTGTAAGGAGAGGAAGAGAGACCAGAGCTCTCTCTGCCCCAGGAGCACATGAGGAGATGACAACCACATGCGAGCCAGGTGAGAGCTCCCAGCAGGAGCGGAATCATTGGCATCCTGCTCTTCAACTTCCCAGACTGCAGAGCTGAAAAAGCAGTGCTGTTGCTGTTTAAGCCCCCGGTTTGTGGTATTTTGTTGGGGCTGCTGAGCAGGCTAATACTCAGCCCTTAGAAGAAACAGTAAGTTTCTGCTGTGTACGTCTTTCCAGGGTGGTGCTCACCTGTCTCCTGGATTCTGGCAGGTGACATCAACCTATGAAGCTGGTGTCCTGGGAGGGACTGCAGCCAGAGGCTGTGCATGTGCATGTGATCTGCCTAAAACGCCAGCTGCCGACAGCTCTGCAGATGCTCTTGGAGGCGAGGGACCAATGCCCTCTGATCTTTTGCTTTTACAGATGCAACCATGGATATTTATGTGAAAACTCCTGATTTTTATGAATGGAATAAATGGGTATTAGTTGCCACATAAGGTGAACTTGAGAAAAATAAAAAGACTGGAGGGCAGAGACTGATGCCTGAGGTCTATATTGGCCCACACATGATCGCTCGAACTTTTCCATGGCACTATGATGTTTCTAAGACTGCACGGCATTCCTGGGGATTCAGAGATGATGCAGTTGCTGTCCGTAGGAGCTCCCTGTAAAGTAGAAGACACACATGCAAGGAAACCAGCCACCATGTGGGTGTGAGCAGCGATCCAGTCACAGGTAGGTGAGAGCACAGAGGAGAAGATGGACCTGGTGGAGGAGCAGAGAGGGTCTGCCTGGTCTGATTCCCTGGGAAAGGCCTCCAGCGTTCAGGCATAATCTGGGAGGAGACTTGGCATCTGCTGGGCAGGGAGTCCCACAGGAACATTCATGCTAGTAGGTCTGCAGCAGGAGCAGGGCTGGGCGCGTGCCGGCCCTTGGCTGTGCTGGGGCTGGCACGGGACACAGTCTCTTGGAGGCAGTAGGGATATGAGGCCGCACCAGCCAGGAGGGCCATGACCTGAGATTTAAGTACACAGTGGACTGTCAGAGTGGCTGTCCGAAAAAAAAAAAAAAAATCAACAAATAACAGTGCCGACGAGGAGGAGGAGAAAGGGGACCCTTCAAACAATGTCAGTGGGATTGTAAACTGGTGCAGCCACTATTGGCAAACAGGACGAAGTTTCCTCCAAAAACCAAAAATTGAGCTTCCAGACAAGCCAGCTGTTGCACTTCTGGGTATTTATTAAAAAAACAAAACAAAACAAAAAAAAAAAAAACACACACACACAAAAAAAAAACCACACACACACACAATAACAACAAAAAACTCACATTAATTCAGAAAGATATATGCACCCCTATGTTCTTTGCAGCAATATTTACAATAGCTCAAACATAGAAGCAACCTAGGTGTTCATCGATAGATGAATGGATAAAGATTTCATATTTCACACAATGGAATATTACTCAGCCATAAAGAAGAATGAAATCTTGCCATTTGCAACAACATGAATGGGCCTAGAGGGTATTGTGCTAAGTGACACAAGTCAGAGGGAGAAAGCCAAATACCATCTGATTTCCCTTATATGTGGAATCTAACAACACACATGAATAAACAAAACAGAAACAGATCCATAGATACAGGGAACAAGCTGATGGTTGCCAAGCTGATGAAGGGGGGTTCAAGAGGGTGGGTGAAAAAAAAAAGAAAAGAAGAAGAAGGAAACAGTGGAAAGAAAAGCACCATGGCAACAAGATGAAGTACAAAGTCCTGCGCTCGAAGCCCAGCAACGCCGCGTACAGGCTGCAAGTTGGGGCAAGGTAATGGGAAATCGTGGCCACCACGGGTTTGGCTTCCGTTAGTCTTTCCTTCGGATATGCATGTCCTTGTTTAACCTGATTGTTTACAGAGAGACATTTCAGTGAGCTCTGAGTACTGACGCGTACGGTGAACGGCACGGGGGCTGAAACACTGACTCACACGTCCCTGCCTGCCTGCCTGCGAGGAGCTGATGGGAGACAGGCGTGGAAGCAATGAAAACACGGATTGTAGCTGGCCTTGGTGTTACATTGCCCAATTTTTAGCCTTTTCGGAATTAAAGCATTGCCGTTCATGCAATAGTCCCGGATAAAGCCATGGCACATAGCGTTATCCTCCACCCCACACACATCCACACAAGGCTGCGATTTCTATTTGGCCTTTACTTGAAAATTTTTAAAAATAGTACTCAAGTTAAATATTCCTAAAGTCTTAAGCTCCAGGTTCTGCAGAAGGAATTAGTACTTCATTTCCCTCTGACACGAGCTTTAACTTACCCAGAATGAATTTACTTTAAACAGGGCTGCCTGCCTTATTATCTTACTCATCTTCCAATCTTCAAATGCCACCTAATCCATTCACAAGAACACCACCTGGATCCTGCACTTGACACAGCCATGGCCGGGACCTCCCGTTAACTCTTCTTACAGTTTCCATGTCGTCCGATTAAATATAATACTACGTGTTAAGGTAAACCATCTCCAGACTGGTCAAGTATTCTTTCTGGATGATTCATGCTTTATACTTTTAAAATAATATGCATTTATGATAATAAAGTATTTGAAACAAGCTGGCCCATAAAGTACATTCGAGTAAGAAAAGGCAGCAGGTGAGGGCAATTCTGAACACAGGGGACTGTTCCCTCAGCAGGGCTGGTCGGCCTGGGAACCAGAGTGGTGGGGGCTCAGACACAGGCAAAGGCAGGCTCCTCCTTCAAGACCACAACCACAGACATGGCCCTGGAGCAGGGGCCTGCAAAGCTGGGGAAATGCCCACGCAGCCACCTTGAGAGAGTTCCAGAAAGGACGGGACACAGGCTGACATTGACTTTGCCCAGAGAACATTTTCTCAGGTCGCTCTGACCCCTGAGTGGGGCAACCAAGCCTGGCTGTCCATCTGAGCTCTGGGAACCTCAGCCCAATCATCCTCCTTTCGGGGAAGACTGGTGTTTCCCAATATAATGATGGCATTTCCACTTCCCAACTGCCAGGACCTGAGTCCTTCACTCTGTCACCACCTCAAGCCACAGTTCATTTGGCCGAAAATCCTGCATTCCTGGGTCAGGCACAAGGCGGGGGGAGCCCTGCTCTGGAGCCAAGCCCCCAGCATCCTCACAATGTCCCCTGTGCCGTGAGGAGCCTCCCAGGACAACGGAAAATGAGTGCCTGACTGCGGGCACGCCGGGCTAAGCTGAGATAAACACCCCTCGCTCAGTGCCTCCGCCCTGTGGCTGCTGCTCCCCCAAGGGCTGGTGGCAGGACTGTGCTCACTGAGCTGAAGGGTGCAGGTCGCCATGCCAGAGGGACGAGAATGTGTAATGCAGAGCGCCTCTTAAGGCTCCAGGCTGGGATGCACCTGAGCTTTCTCAACCACAGAAAGTCACAGCCAAGCGGACCTTCTGATAGGAAAGAAGGTGCAGCCCTCTTCCATGCCCGGTGCCACGAAGCGCACCGTTACTTATCCCAGGTCAGGGAGGAGTTGGATCGGGAGAGCATCCAAGACAGACCTGAAAGAACACCACGTTCCAACCCGGAGGAGAAAGGGCACAGGTGCAGGATGTGAGGCAGAGGGAACAGCATGTGTAAAGGGTGGGAATGTCCACATTCCAGGCTTATCCGGGAACAAGGGGTGGTGGCCCTGAGGTCAGAATATGAGGTGTGTGCACAGCGGGGAGGTTGGGGAGAGATGATGCCTGGAAGATGAGGATGCGGCTGCCAGGCTGTGGGATTTGAATTCCATTGTGACTTTTACTATGAGACAAAGCAGGCAAAGATGAGCCGCTTTGAGCTCCCCCGAATGCCTGCAGCGCTCAGTGTGAACACTGCGTTTACTCCTAAGGACTCTATGAAAAAGAGGGCACTGGGCCCTTAGACTATATTTTTTTCAACAATTATTCCTTGGTGCCAGGCACTGGTTCAGGTTGATCCAGGGATGGGCGCTCTGGACTACGTCCCCATCCTCCTAGAATTTAATCTACTGAAACAGATTAAATAAGGATATGAAAAGATATAATTAGGCCTAGCCGATGTGGCTCAGTGGATAGAGCATTGGCCCATGGACTGAAGGGTCTGGGCTTTGATTCCAGTCAAGGGTTCGATTCAGTTGCAGGCTCGATCCCTGGCCTCTGTAGGGGCGCATGTGGGAGGCAACCAATCGATGTGTCTCTTTCACATCGATGTTTCTCTCTCTGTCCACTCTCTCTAAAAATTAATGGAGAAATACCCTCAGGTTACGGTTAACAACAACAAAAAAAAATACATGATTAAAAATCATGAGGAATATGTGAGGTTTAGAGTGACTGTAACCTTTCCCAAGGGATATGGTCATACAGTGGAGTATCTGAGCTCAGATATCTTCTTGGGTGCAGAGTCCTGATCCTGTAAATATGGGGATCTGTGGGACATTCTGCATCAGGGGTCAGGGAAGGTGCCTGATAATGGTTTTCAATGTTTGCTCAGGTCCGGAGGAGAGATTAACAGAGAAATACAGGGTGGGCAAAAGTAGGTTTACAGTTGTGAGTACATGAAAGAGTTTATTTATTCTTGTATTATTATTAATAGTGGCCCTGTGCATGAAATTCATGCACATTAAAAGGGAATTAATTAGAGGAAATATTTTTTAAATATATTTTATTGATATTTTACAGAGAGGAAGGGAGAGGGATAGAGAGCTAGAAACATCGATGAGAGAGAAACATCGATCAGCTGCCTTCCGTACACACCCCACCGGGGATGTGCCCGCAACCAAGGCACATGCCCTTGATCGGAATCGAACCCGGGACCCTCCAGTCCGCAGGCCAACGCTCTATCCACTGAGCCAAACTGGTCTCTGCTAGAGGAAATATTTTAATATTGCTATTTGCCCTTTCTCTATAATAGAAGTATCAGAGATGAAAGAAAATTATTAAAATGTATATGAAAATCTTCCTCCTGTCAGAGTCTGGGGCACGCCACGGGACCCAGAGTCAAGTCCCTGCACACCCGCATGCACCTTGAAATCGTTTGAGACCCAGACCTGGCCGGCCCCACCCACATTGGGCGAGATCCAGACCTGGCTGGCCCCACCCCCATCAAGCCCCGCTAGGTGGGAGGCGCAGCCTCAGGTCCCCCGTCAAGTCCCACTGGGTGGGGAGCTCAGCCTCAGGTCCCCCGGCCCGGAGCCGGGTGGGGGCCATGGCCTGAGATTCCCCATCAAGCCCTGCTGGGTGGGGGGCATGGCCTGAGGTCCCCCTTCAAGCCCTGCTGGGAGGAGGCTGCAGCCTGAAGTCCCCCATCAAGCCCCACTGGGCTGGAGGCATGGCATAAAGTCCCGTGGTCTGGTGCTGGGGCGGGGGGCAAAGCCTGAGGTCCCCTGGCCTGGCGCCAGGGTGGGGGGCGTGGCCTGAGTTCCCCTGTCAAGCCCCACCAGGTGGGGGGTGGGCACGGCCTGACGTCCCCCAACCTGGCCTGGCATCATGCAGCCTCAGGTCCCTGCTGATTGCTCATAATGGCTTGTTATGGTTACCTAGCCTCTGCTGTGGACGCAGCCATCTTGTGACTATGTGACAGAGTGAGGGTCAATTTGCATATTACCTCTTCATTATATAGGACTAGAGGCTCGGCACATGAAATTCACATGTGGGTACAGTCTCTAGGCCTGGCCTGTGATCAGGGACATCTTCCCTGGGTGCCCACAGCCGGCCCTGCCCCCTGCTGCCACCCACCCCTGGTTTTGCCATTGGGTGATCGGTGCCTGACAGCCAGGGGAAGGGACCTAGAGGTTGGCTGTTCCCACCTGCTCGCCAGCCCCTCACCCTCCCATGAGGTCATGGCCACTGGTTGCCCTCTGTGTGTGGGGTGACCAGCAGGGCGGGGCCTTGGCCTGGCACTGCCTGCATCCCTCACCACCCAACCCCAGTTCCCCGTTTGCCATCAGACTGCTGGCTGGGGAAAGGAACTGAGCGTGGTCAGTGCGCCTCATAGTGACTGGTCCAGCAGTCGTTCTGGTTGTTCCGCCATTAGGGTCAATTTGCATATTACCCTTTTATTATATAGGATAGAGGCCTGGTGCATGGGTGCGGACCAGCTGGCCTGCCCTGATGGGGGCCCTGGATCGGGGTGGAGGCCCCCGCTGGGAGGCGAGACCCGCCTGGGCAAAGGGCCGTGGGTGGTTTGCAAGCCGGCCACGCCCTCGATCGGGGTGGGGGTCCCAGCAGGCCTGGGCAAGGGGGTGGTAGTTCTGGTCTCTGGTCATTCTGCCATTTCAGTCACTGGGTTTTTATAATATAGGATTATTACATTATTTTCCATATGAACAACTGTAAACATACTTTTGCCCACAAGTTACAAAGCTGGGGAGGAAAAGAGAAAGGGAAGCCAGAAGAATATGAAGTTTGTATTTCAGCTGAGGCCAGTGATAAATAACACAGACCTAAAGCTGAGCAGGATCCAGCACATTGTAGTATACAAGCATGAACGTAAACAGTTGCTCAAGGGGACAAGGGATCATTTCAGGGTCGCTGTATCCACTACCTGTCCTCTTCCACTGTTTCAGATGTCTGTGTGCCTCAGTTTCCCCTTCTGTGATTTTGGCCTGTGAGCATATGAACTAATTTTTGGGTGATGGGACCTGCAGGCTTTTGAGAAAGATTTCCTTCCCTGATGAAAAGAAAAGAGTCTCCCAATCTCGCCCTCTTCCCACACTGGCGCAGATGAGGGCGGCTGCTGGGGCACACCATGGCCCTCTCTCCTGCTGCACAGCCAGCAGCCAGATGGACAGAGGGGTCTAGAAGACACCCCACATCTGGATCTTGAATGGCATTCTTGACCTGCTTTCCAAACAAAATCAGGTTTATCGGAGAGAAAAGCCAATGAAGACTGCTAAGGGCTGTGTAATGGACACTCGGTACCAGGCTCTCCAATGGGTGTTTGGCGTACATTACAGCATGTGATTCTCCCAGCAAAAAACCACGAGGGAGTATAATTCCATTCAGCAGGTAAGCCAACCGTGATTTGGGAAAACAAAGGCATTTCCCCAGTGCCAAATAGCTTTGGGAGCGGGGGCTGAGTCCCCAGGAACTCCTCCCTGCTCAGGGTCCACGGGTGCTCAGGCCTCCCAGAAACGGCCCTTTCCTGGCATGTGTGTGAGGATGGGGCTCGGGGATCAGGAAGGGGTCAGCATTTCACAGGGAGGCATCAGAGAGGGAGAGATGTCTCCCTAAAGAGTTCTCTAGTAAGAGCTGATGATGAATATGTGGAAAATTACCACCAAGCCAAAAGGAACAACCAATCGTCTGGAAGTCCGAGGAGAACAAGGGGCACCGTGGCCAATCCCAGCACAAGATGGCACGTGGGTCCCTCGTCTTCAGCTGTTACTGGGGATGTTATGCCATGGAAGAACACTGTTTACATGTCCCATATTCTTCCCAGTTTCACTATTACAGACTCTGTGCCCTTCCCTCAAGGTCAGGGGCTTGACATTGGAGTCTTGAGAAACCTGGGGAAGGGGAGAGGGTGTGGACTTAAATGACTGTGTCAGAGGGTATAAGCAGGGAATCCCAACGCAAACCTTGCTACTAAATGTCACTGGATTTCCATGCTCTTCAAACCTTTGGTCTGCTTGGAATAGTTTTCCCACCTGTCTTCTCTTCTGTTTTCTTTTTGTCCCTGCCCTCTTCCCCTGGATCTCTCCCTCCCTTCTTCCCTCCCTTTCTCTCTCTGTACTTTGTGTCTTCCATCCCTTTTCTACATTGCTCCTTCTAATCTTTTGATCCAGGAAATGAAAGCATGATGTTGGCTTGAATTATATAAATGAAGACTTAATGACACAAAGGGCACGGGACTCAGACACTCTCCCATGAATATGATGAATGCCATGCATGAGTTCCCGTCTGTGGTCTCTGTGATGTGACACCAAGTTTGCAAGCTAGAGGCCGACATTGCTTCTGTCATCTCAGTAACAGCACCTTTTTCTCTTAATGCTGACTGTGAACCAGGCGTCCTGTATATGTTTGACATAACTTTGTTTTAATGCATTGCTAAGTGACCCTCTGCTATAATTTTAATTATGTCCCTTCTGCAGCTGTGGAAGCTGAGGCTCAGAGATGAGAAGTACCTCACTTCTTGTTATGTGGCTGAGAAGTTGCAAAGTGGACTCTGCTGGATCTCTCAGGCTGGTGCAGCCTGCATGCTAACCATTAGGAGGCTTTGCCTTCTTCCTGGTCCATATTCCACATGAATATGTCGTTAGGAAGCAGCTCAGGTTACATGAGGGTTTAGTAATATTATATGCAACAGAAACTGGTTATTTCAGCAGAAGCCATATCTCACTACCGAAGAAAGCACAAAACTCTTCTTTGGAAAAGTCCGCATGCAACAAAAGTCTTGTTACCTCACCAGGTTACTACCTGGAATGGAAACACGCCATTTCACAGCCACCCTCGGAACAACATACTCCAGCAGCCTTAGGGGAAACCTGGGACTCAATTTTATAACCTGAGGTCATGGCCTTAGGAGGAGCCAGTCTGAAAGGCCCTCTAACAGCTTTATAAGCCTTGGGTTCAGGGAGGAGGGAGCAATTGCAGGTGTGAGTTTGCAAAGCACAAAGCTCCCCTTCAGTGAACTCACTGGGGCCCTTGTGTGAGCCTCGTCTTTCCACATCCGGCCCTCCAGAGATGAGGTGCTGCCTTAGTGGGCCAAACGCTGCCCTGGTGGCCTCAGGGGTTTGAAATACCTTCTTCGCAGGGGGTGTTGGGAATAACCTGTGCATGCCTTCCAGACATGGGAGAGAATCTGACTCACTTATTAAAGACACTGAACATTCTGATTTGGTCCACAATTCTTTTGCTTCTTTCAGCAAAAAAGTAAGACTGCCTTGCTCTGATCTGTTACATAGCCCATCAGAGCAAACGACCCTCCCTTTTCTCCTTCGACCAGACTCTGGCTAAGTCATTTCACCTTCAAGATTACTGGACTCTATCTGCTCTAACTTCTTAGGGTTCTAGAACGTTCCCCAAAGTAACAGCTCTCAGAACTGTCACCACAAGAATAGGGATGTTTGCCCTGGCTGATGTGGCTCAGTTGGTGGAGCATCGTCCTGTGCACTGAAAGGTCACCAGTTTGATCCTAGGCCAGGGCACATGCCCAGGTTGTGGGCTCAATCCCAGGTCAGGTGCATTCCCAAGACAAACAATCAATGTTTCTCTCTCACATCAACATTTCTCTCTCTCTCTCTCTCTCTCTCTCTCTCTCTCTCTCTCTCAGAAAAATCAGTAAAAACATATTTTAAAAACTATTTTTTAAAAAAGAATAGGGATGTTTAAGAAACTATAGGACTTTCCATTAAATTTAAATTTCAGAAAACAATAAGTAATTTCTTAAGATTTAGTGTCTTGGATAGAACTGTACTAAAACAGTCTATGTTGTTGATCTGAAATTGAGATTTAATTGGGTGTCCCCTATATTTATTTGGCAAATCTAGCAACTCCACAGGAGAAGAGTATAAGTTTTCTTGAGCATTATGCGAGCCACTTCATATTGGCAGCCCCTTTTAATCCTTATTAGAATGTAGAAAAAGTGAGGCCACAGGAAGTCTGTCTATTTCTCGGAAGATACAGTCAGTAAGCAGGAGATGAAAAATTCCAACAGATGTGACTTTGAAAGCCATGTCTTTCCCCACATGAATAACTCCCAAATCTAATCTGGAAACCTGTCATTGATACCTTCTCCCTCCTTCCCACGCAGGGCGCAGAGAAAAATCTGGTTTAAGACATCATTTAAGGAAAGTGCAAGCAAGTTTTCCGGAGGAGGCCGAGCCACTGAAGGGTTTCTTTTTCTGAGCACAGCGAGGAGAGCTTGCTTTTCATTTCAGCTGCATCTGCAATCCACCTTCCGCCCCTGTATTTTAACTGCTGATACAGGACTCTGATTTACTCTCCTAAATGAGAGAGTGAGGACATTTACATAAAACCATCTACCGCGCGGTATACCTAATCTGCAGGAATTCTAGGGGAAATTCAACAAGACACAAAATGCAGCCGGAAAGTGCTGAAATGGAAGTTCCTGATGAATAAAGGACAAAGGGAAGTGTTTTAAATCTAAATATGTCTCTCCGCTTATAGCAAATGTGGGCCACTCCGTCCTCCCAGGATCTCAGGAGCCTCCACCTTGAGCCGTCCCCTCGAGGCAGGTGGAGAGTCTCGGCTCTGGGTCTGGGGTCTGCAGCCTTCGTTCTGAGGATCTGAGAAAAGTCCTTCACTTCCAGACCTCAGTTTCCTTAAGCAGAACATGGAGAGGCTCCAAGCTTCCATCTCCCTTGAAGGACTGAGTCGAGGAGGAAAAGGAGATGGTGGGTATTATCATACTACATAAAAGTAAGGAATTGTCATTTTCATTCTTTTCATTCTTTCTTTCACTCTTCTTCCATTGGTTTCATTCTTTTCATAAGCAACGTGCTTTTGCATGGCCAGAAACTACTCTGCGAAGGCTTGTGTGAATGGGCTGACCACATTGGGGATCCCTGAAATGGACAAATGAGTTCTCAGGAAGGGTTTGGGAGCCCGCAATTTTGATTCTGTTTGACCATCCTTCTTCGGCTTGTCTCTCCATGTCCCTGTCTTTCCTTAAATATTTCTTCCCAATTTTTTTTAAAAAATTTATTTTTATTATTTCAGGGAGGAAGGGAGAGAGAGATAGAAACATCAGTGATGAGAATCATTGAGTGGCTGTCTCCTGCACGCCCCCTGCTGGAGATCAAGCCCGCAACCTGGGCATGTACCATTGACTAGAATGAACCTGGGACCTCACAGGCCGACGCTCTATCCACTGAGCCAAACCGGCTAGGGCTATTTCTTCCCTCTTGAAGCCTTCCCAAATTCTCCCAGGCAGAAATGCATCCTCTTGTTTATTTTCTGAGCAACTAACTACTAGGAGCAGAGACACAGTGTTCCCGAAACTGGTGTCAGAAATAACACCCCGTCCCCATCCTGCTCTCAGAGGGCACCTACTCTGAAGGGAGGGTGAGTGATAGTAGCCAGGGGAGCCCCTGAAGGAACAAGGTAAACACTATTGTACAAAGGCATGCCGTGAAAGAACGTGTTGCAATGAAAGAAAGCAGTGGGTGACTGGAAGGGATGGGGTCTCGAGAAAGGTCAGCCCAATGACACAGGCAGAGACCCAGCCATTATGCACTGACCCCTCATAGGTAAAACTCGCAGCTCATCTGACTGCCATGCTGGGCTGCAGGTTCCTCAAGAACAAGAACTGTGTTTTACCTCGTGCACAACCTCCCTGGCAACAACACGCAACAGCAACGCCCGGGAAAGAGCTGAGACAGGGTGTATCAGCGTTTCAAGGGCATAAGTACCTTCCACACAGACAACACATTTTTTAAATATTTCATTTTCGTAATGCAAAAATGAAATTGCTTAATAAAAAATGTCTTTGCTAGGTAAAGAGATTAAAGCTTAAAAAAATATCTTCACTAATGATAGAGTGCCGACTTCAAGTTGAGGAGCACATACCTAAACAGTTCCTGGTACTAATCAGATGCTTGGTTAAGAACATGATCAAGCTCTGTCCACTGTGGCTCAGTTGTTTGGAGCATCCACCCAAACACCAAAAGTTAGTGGGCTGAATTCCCAGTCAGAGCACATACCCAAGTTGCAAGTTCAATCCCCAGTCGGGGCAGGTAGGGGAGGCAACCAATAGATGTTTGTCTCTCACATCAATGTCTCTCTCTCTCTCTCTCTCTCTCTCTCTCTCTCTTTCTAAACTTTCTCTCTCTAAAATATATTTTTTAAAGTTATAAAAGAAAAGATGCTGAATGTTAGAGTTCTGAGAGTCAAAATTCAATAGTAAAGACCTCCTTCCCACACTCCTCACTCACCTTAATAATCTACTTGTTTGGGATCATGTATTAATGTTTTCCATGCTGGTCTATCATTTCCTAGAGGGCTCACCCTTGTTGGTTTTGTTTGTTAATGCATTCCAGCACTTAATCCTGTGACTGGCACATGTGCTCAATAAATGTGCTCAATCATCAATCTCATTAAAATTAAGAGTATAGTCAGTTATCATGAGTTTACTCAAAATAGCGACTCTTAGAATATAATCAAAGTTCCAAACTCCCACACCTGAAAACCTTTCCTGTGGGACCATGAAACTTGACTTTGGTTATATGGACTCAGAGACTGAACTCTGAGATCCCTAGTTTTACCCCAACCCCCTGACCCTTCCTATGGTCCTCTAGCGACTTACTGTTATCCGTGGCACATCACTATCTAACATGGGATAGATGTTACTTATCCATCTCACTCATATCTGCCTCTTCCACGAGAAGATATGAACAAGGGCACCCCCTGTTTTACTCCCTAGGGTGTCCCCAGCGAGCAGAACATCACTTGGTACATGGTTGCAACTCAATAAACACATGTTAATGGAATACATTTGATCATTGTAACTGCTCATTAGGGCAGGGAAAGGAACACTGCACACATCTGTAAATGGGAAGGTTGCTCACTGGAACACAGCCTACGCTGCACGCCCGACACAATCTTGCCCTGATATTCTGGGTAACTGATTTCGCTAAGTCTCACATTGCAACCTGTTTCTTCTCTAGCCCCCAAAACCAGAGGCTGCATATTGGGGGCCCTTGGGACAAATCGGAGGCCTACCTCCATAGGTGTTTTGTTTGGCCCATTTGGTATTATTTTAAAATACTGAATTAGCTGCGAGCACTCGAAAGTCAGTAGATTCTATGTAAAACTGTGAACTTACAGACTATCCTGAAAACACACACACACACACACAACAGATCTGTCAAGACAGGGCCCGAGGCCCCACTGGGAACCCCTGTGCTGGATCCCAGCCATAGCACCCCCTGTACCCAGGCCCAGGCCGAGGTCTGTTTCTAAGGTCTTTACTTGCTGGGCCACTGAAATGCATTTGAGTTTGCGACCCCTGCTGGAAAGCAACCAGAAAACATGCAACACAGAGGAAAAAAAGTGAAGAAAACATGCCCGCTGGGATCTATTTCCATTACGTGCAGGCTATTCCTTGGAAGAATAATGTATTCCTTCCTCTAGAACTCTCGTGGTTCCACATAACTATTGACAAATTATGGCCCTGTAAGTATTATTCTAATGGCCCGAAAAAGCTAGGAGCTTATTCCCTGTGGGTAGAGGAAGCCGAGAATGCCTCACGCCAGAGGCAGGCCTGGAGATGAATGGTGAGAGGCCGGGCGTCCGCTCCTGACAGATCAGGCTAACGCAGAGAGAAAGCAAGTTTACTTGGAGACCAATTACCTCCAGGGATTGATGAGAGGCTGCAGGGCCAGGCTTGGAAAATGAGAAGGATGAAGGGAACCTAGGTACTAAGGAACATGCCAGGTTCATGCCGTGGGACTGCACCCCTGGGACACCCTGCGACACCTGTGCGGCTGCACATGCCACTTGGTTCATGACCCACGGTGGTCGGTAAAGCACTCCGCTGCCCTGTGTCCTTTAGCTCATTCCTCAAGGCTCCGGGTCTCAGGTGGGATCACGCACGGGGCCCTGGCTCAGGGCCTGGAGATAGGGACAAGGAGAAGGGGCCCACGGCCACTGAAAAGTCTCTCCTGGAGAGGAAGGCTGTGCCCCCTGAATAAGAGCGCTGCTTGGTTGCTGGGCACCTTCCAGAGCGCAAAAGTCCCCCTGGGTTCGGAGGAGTCTCGGTGGCAGTGGGAGGGAGAGGGCGAGCCAGCACAGGTGCAGAATGAGAACAGGCAGACCTGAACTTCAGTCTGGAACCCTTTGTACCTTCAGAATGTTCATTAACGTTTCTGATCTGCAGATTCCAAACCTTTAAAAATAGAAAGGATGCCATCTGCCTGCGCTCAGCCCAGGGATGCCGTGAAGATGCAGTTCAAGCATCAGTTTGTGATTTTAGAAATACTTATCAGACATCGATTAGGTGCCCGGCACTTAGCTATGTCCTGGGGACAAACTCTGAACAATGCTGCAAAGGCCATCGAGAGCCAGTACTTTATGCCGATGACAGATTTAGACCAGGGAGGCCAGGGTCATCTCCCCGGACTGATCACGTGTCACTTCTCCAATGGATACACTCATCTGCAACTTCCCTTCTTTCCTGATTAATCAGTAGCAGGCCCCTTCCTCCAAAAATATATTATCTTAAGACATTCGAAGTGCATTAAGCTAAAAAGAAAAAGAAAAAACAAACCTCTAAAACATTTTACTCTGATCCTAAAACCAAGCAAGTAATGTTCATTAACAGCCTGAGAAGCCATGGGGCCTGGTGCTGGTGGGTTTCAGGTAGAGCGCTCACAAGGAGATACTGGCACCTTGTGTGAAATCCTCTCCATGTAGACTATGTAATCCACACAGACACATGCAGACTACAGTGAGCATTGCAACAAACGCAATCAAGTTTGTAGGAAAGGCAAATAGCCCTGCACATTTAGAATCAGCAAAAGGCTCTTCACATGCATTGTCTCGCTTTCTCATAATAGTCTTTCAATCTCTGAGTTGTAGAGGAAGAATCCAAAGTTCAGAAGGAGGAAAAACCATTTGCCTAGGATGCGGGGGAAAGAAGTGGCCTCCAAATTCAGCTAGCACCCCGCCACTCCCCCCCCCCCCCACTCGGAAAGGAAAGCCATACTAGACAGCACTGGGCCATTATTGTGATTTGAAAGAAGATAGACACTTACCCCGAAGTGATGGGGAACAACCCAGGTCCTTCCCAGTACCAGCCGGAAAATTGCGGCTTTCTACAGGAGCTGGAAAGTTCCTGCATTTCCCACCAGCAGCTAGAAAGCGGTAACTCCTCACTTCTCCAGGACTGTCTCTCAAGGAGGTTCCCTGGCCAGGCACGGCCTAGAACCAGGCTCAGTTCCATCGGGACATCAATATATGTTACTGTCTTCCCTCCATCCCCCCTCCAAACACTAGCCTCAACAGAGAGAACATGACTCAGTACTCCCGGCTGGCATGTGCCAGTCTGGGTGAATGCCATGGTCTGGGAAAAGCAGGGGCACTATTCAAGTCGTTTCCCCCCAGCCAGTCCATCTGCCTGACCCCTTTCTGATCACCAGTACATTTTCATTCCTTTCCTTTATTCTAATTCCGCATTACCTTTTCTTTCAAGAGCTTGGGGGACTTTTCCAGCAAGAGAATTTCTTCTTTTGACCACAAATGCACAAGCCCCAACTAGACTGTGGAGCCCAATCACAGGGTTCCCCGACACCTACACTGTGCAAAGCACTGCTTTCTACACAGGCCTGGAGGCCTCCTACCAGGTGCGCCAGCGGAGCCTAGAGCCTGGGGGTCTCCTGCTCCCATCCCCAAGCTCAAGGTACCACTTTCTCACCAGTTTTCCAGAACAGAAAGAAAATCTCCCATCTTAAAGTTACAGTGTCTTGCTCACCAGGCAGCCCGGGCCTGGATCTGCAGCCCAGAAAAATGCTCCAGAATCCTCAGGAAGGGACCCTCAGTCACGCTACTGTGCTAACTCCCTGCGGGCTTAGGAGTGTTTAGTCACAAAGTCGCCCCCTTGTCCAACTCCCCTGGCAGAGTTAGAGGGCCCTCCTGACTCCAGGAGAGGCTCCTTTCAGAGTTGCTCTCCCTCTGCCTGGCGCTGGGGGGACCTTATGTAACAGCATGGTCCATTTCAACGTGCTATTTCTGCAGTCCTAGGGGAGGAACGCCTCTGAGCCCTGGAAATGCAAAGCATAACGAGGGGATTTCTTTGCAGCAGACGCGCTCCTCCCCTGGAATTTCACCAGGTCAGGGGGATGGTGGTTGTTCCCAATTGTTACTGAGAAAGCAGAATCAGAATTCCCGACGCAGAAAGATGGGCTTTACAAACGCAGCGAGGCAGAAGTTGGGGTGTCTCCCCCTCCTTTTTATAAAAAAAGATGGAATTCCTGAAATTAACCTTTGAGTGGAAGTTGGTCATTGGGTTTCAACAAATTCAGGTGAGATCTGGCTGCAAAGCAGGAACTCAGGAGTCAGATGGAGAGACTCCTGCGTGCGCGCTGGCTGCCGCCGCGGAAGCCCTGGAAGCAGGCGCGGGGCGCAGGGCCGGGCTCCCCTGGCGGGCGAGCAGCGGGCGGCGCAGCGGAGCCAGCGGTACCCGGGTTCCCAGCGCTCCGGCGGCGGCTGGAGGCGGAGCGGGTGCACCGTGCTCCTCTGTGATCCCCCGGCCGCTCCCGGCGGCTGCTCCCTGCAAGCAGTGGACCGCTTCTGGGAGCGCAATTCAAAGACAGTGGATTTGGACTCACCACCCCAATCGCTCTCCCTCCCCCAAAGCATCTTGGTGCAAGTCCTGAGATAAAAATAGCCGGCAGATAACTATGGGGGAGGAGCAAGACTCGCGCAAGGCGAGTCAAGGATGCGACTGGTCTTGCAAAGTAGGAGGCCCGAGGAGGAGGGACGCGCCCCCGCTCGGGAGAGAGGGGCCCGCGTGTTCAAGGAGGTGCCTGGCGAGTCCAGGAAGGGTAAGACATACAGCGCCAACCCAAACCGTGGCACCTAGCACACCCAGTGCGGGGCTCCTGATCCTGCTGCTTCCCCAGCCCATCCCGGGCTCTCCCTTCTGTTCCGGGGCAGGTGGGGCAAGCAGGGGAGCAGCGCGTCCTGTCTCCAGGCTCCGGAGCGCACCTGGAGAAGTCAGCCTCCTAGAAGGTGCCCATCGCTTGGAGCTGGGGCTCCGGCTCCCACCGCGGGTCGGCGCCCCGACACCCCTCACCCTCATCCGCTGCTGCCACCCAAGTTGCTCGAAATAGAAACAGAGGCAGGAAAAAAAAGGGGGGGGGTGTAAAAAGTAACAGGGAAAATCAGGATAGTGTATAACTGCCATTCAGGGAAAGAGGCTACTTACTGCAGCCTCCATCTCCCCGCTCCCAAGCATCCCCGCCCCTCGGAGATGCCTCTTCTCTCTTCCACTCCGACCGGACAAGGTTTCCCCAGCCCAGTTGCTCCCTCGACCTGAGGACTTTTTGCTGACTGTATCCCCGCCCCAGTTGCCAGCTCCAGTGGTACCGGGATCGCTGCGCTCTGCCCTCCGGCTTTCCCTAATGGTCCTAGGGAGCATCGGCCGCCAGGATCCAACCTCCTGCTCTGCGAAGGCAAACGCCATCCAATCCCCGAATAGTCAGAAACCCCGAGACCTGCCAGCAAAAAATAAACTGTCCCTCCGGACTTGCAGAGCTGGGGGTGGGGGCTTTGGGGGGCAGGGCGGGAGGTGAGGAGGACAGGAAAAGCCCGTCTCTCCTTCCTGGTCCCCCTACATTCACTACACTTGCTCCAGCTCCGACTCACCTTGAGCCCTGAGCTGGCACTAAGTCCAGGACGCCAGGTCGGAGCACCTGGAACGCCCGGTGTCGTGCCACTCACCTGAGCTGCGCTGCGGTCCAGCAGGTCCGCCCCCCGAAGTCGGCTCTCGGGCTGGGCCATGGGCAGCGCCGTCGAGCAGCAGTGGCCGGCGGAGCGAGGTTCGGGACACCCCGGGACAGGCAGGAGAGAAGGGGCGCGGGCACCCAGAGACACGGCTGGCTGTGGAGTCCGCTCACTGTTGCCTGTGCGCCAGCGACTTTGCAGGCAGGAGGCTCGAAGCTGAGTCCCTCCGAGGGGAGGAGCAGGAGGAGGAGCAGGAGCAGGAGGAGGGGACGCAGGAGGCCGGGCCCTGGGGGAGAGCGCGTTGGGCAGAGGAAGATCGCGAGCGCCCACTGCTGCCAGGCCCGCTCTGGTGCTGCCCGAGTCCAGCCCGCCGGGTGCTGGGCTGTCCGCTCGGCGCTCCGTGCAGCCAGCCAGCGGGGCCAGCCAGGGGCTGGCGCTCGGTGTCAGCCGGCAGGTGTAGGAGGCCTTGGCCCCGCCCACATGGAGCTAGGGAGCCAGGGCTGACGGAGTTGCAGTCCCAGGGGGAGGCAACCAGCGAGGCCCGGAAGGTGGGGCCAGGGAAGGGTGGAGTGACTGTGCCTTCGCTGCAAAACTGGCGTGTCTGGTTCACGCCCAAACCC
This sequence comes from Plecotus auritus, assembly GCF_963455305.1. Lineage (NCBI taxonomy): Eukaryota > Metazoa > Chordata > Mammalia > Chiroptera > Vespertilionidae > Plecotus > Plecotus auritus. The sequence goes on along the minus strand of NC_137770.1, from coordinate 243,562,658 downwards.
TGCTGGGAAAGGGCAGGTCCGAACCCCGAGGCCACTTCTTCCCCACTCTCCAGTCCCACAGGGTCCCCGGGACCCGCGCCCCTTCCTAATGGGTCTGCACCGCGTTTTCCCTTCCTGATGGGTGACCCACCTTAGGCTCCGATTCTCCCCGCACCGCCTGGGTAGCAGAGGGAGACATCCTTTCCGGCTCACCAAGGGGCCTGGCTGGGACACCCGCCGCAAGGCTGCCTGAGCCAGCATCCGCGTGAGGAGTGGGCTCCCCAGTGCTCTTGTCGCCATTGAACACGCCCTCTCCCTCCGGTTCGGTTCGGTTCAGCGCCTGGCAGTGGGTGAGGATCTTCCACCAGAGCTCAGAGAATTCAGCTCTGCCTTGCTAGTGCGCGGGATTGCAACCTCAGCTCTGACATTGAGTAGGGTCTCCCTGCCCTTCCCCCGTTCCTGTAGGTGGGAGGTTTTCTATGAGAATGACTAGCCTTCAGTAGTTCACCTTCACAGTGAAGATTTCTAGGGGCTTGGGGTTGGGATCTCCTCGAAGAAGCCGAAGAAGCCGGGCTGCCTGTTTACCCACTTACCCAACACAAAGCAAGTCACTTCTCAGGCAGGTCATCAAACTTGTTTTTAAAAAAATTCCAAAGAAACATCAAAATACAACAGTATATTTTTTTCAGATGAGATTCCATATCTGAAATAGTGGAAGATAAATTTTTGGAAGAATTCAAATATGTCACTAGTTTTGAAAGTCTTTCATTAACTTTGCTTAGTTTAAAAATACTCTTCCATCTAAAGAATGGTTCCCATAGTGTTAGGTAGGAAGTTACCCATGAGCAGCTGGGGTGGGGCCTGCCCTGGGGTGCAAGCAGCTGTCAGACCAACATTGCCTCTCTATGGGAGGCCCAGCACCCAGCAGACCTCCAGTGGGCAGGTTCCAAACCTGTTCTTGAGCAAGCTCAGAGCAAAATGACATGACCTCCATGAGACCTTACGAAGGCCCTGGACTAATTATAATAAAATTTACATTGCGGTTTTCACACACACACACAAACACACACACACCTTGTAGGTTTTTCTGTATGCATTATGGGTAAGGACATGCGAACAAGGAATATTGTTACAAAGCATTTTTCTGTCAATCATCCCTGAATGCAAATCAAAGTCTCCACCCAGAAAATACCTCATTTAAACCATATAACCAGGAGTTCAGGGCCATTGACTCTACACTGGCCTACTCCTTGCTTGGAATGTATCTCCCATAAATCCCACTTTGCTTTACTTTCATTTGGTGGGCCTGCAAATCTTTTCTGCATTGATGAGAAGAACTAAGGTCCTAGCCAGTAACCCCAATCAGTAACATCTTTTTGGCTGTGTGACTCGGATTGCACAAACCATAAGTTCTCTGGCCACAAGGCTGGAGAAAGGGCTTCTTGTCCAGGATCAGGAGGGGGGAGCAGTAATTCTAGTTAAAAGGGGATAACTGCCTGCAAGCGGAAAACAGAAGTAAAATATGAGGGCCCAGCAATGAACTGGCACCGATGACATGAGGCACATCTTCCCTCCAGTCTGTGCAAGCAGACACTCTCACGAGACTGGGGCCTGAGGGTCCTCGTGGAGGTATCCGAGGGTCTCTCTCGTGAACTGCCAGGACCTCCAGAATACAACTGTAATTAAACTTGACCCCTCAGGGAACGTATGTAAGGTTTGGTCACCCAGCACTGTGGGTCCTCACGGTTGTTTTAGACAGTTGGCGAGAGAAACCAAGACACGTCAGCGGATCGAGGATGAATATTAGGTTTCATGGCCTCTGGGCGCCTCCTCCAAAAGCAGCACACGCTGGCCCACCACATTGATCCCCAAGAATTCTTCTCGCAGTCATGACTTCCCGCACCACCATTCTCAGTGTATGATCCTAGCATCCATGCGTTGCTACAATTTTATACACCTCACCTGCCCTACTGGGCTGCTTGACCTACACTCTGCTTGCCTCTTTGCTACTATTGTATTCAAGGACATTGTGGCATTTGTCAGTAGATTCAAAACTTGACAGGAACTCAGTTAGACAGAAATCACTTTTTAGGACGGAAAATACATTGTAGGGAACATCACTGGCCTAACTCTTTAAATTGGTACCTGATAACTTGTATCTTTTCAGGAAAGAAGGGAGGATTTAATACTAAAGCTCTCCATCCGGCTACCTGGGAAACGGGACTCTTTTACTCTAGAGACTGGCTGTCCTTTCAGGAAGCAAAGCAATGACCATCATTTTCTGGCTGATAAAGCCAAAGCTAGGAGTATCTGTGAGGCCAAGGCCAAGACTTATTTTGGAAAATAAGATTTTAGGGGTTTTAATGTCTTTGGCTACTTCTTTGAGCCAAGCTAATGTTGACATGCCATATATACAATCTATACTAATAAAAGCCTAGGTGGTCCTAGTGCCCTCACGTGACGCCCTCATGTCATCACAAGATAGCCACCACAAGATGGCTGCCACAAGATGGTCAGCAGGGGAGGGCAGTTGTGGGTAATCAGGCCAGCAGGGGAGGGCACTTGGGGCTGAACAGGCTAGCAGGAGAAGGCAGTTGGGGTGGACCAGGCCTGCAGGCGAGGGCAGTTGGGGGCGATCAGGCCAGCAGGGGAGCAGTTTGGGGGCAATCAGGCTGGTAGGCAGAAACGTTTAGGGGCAATCAGGCAGGGAGGCAGGTGAGTGGTTAGGAGCCAGTGGTCCTGGATGGTGAGAGGGATGTCCAACTGCTGGTAGTCGGACATCTCTTGAAGGGTCCCAGATTGGAGAGGGTGCAGGCCGGGCTAAGGGACACCCCCCCATGCACGAATTTCGTGCACTGGGTCTTTAGTTTATGTCAGTGGTCGGCAAACTCATTAGTCAACAGAGCCAAATATCAACAGTACAACGATTGAAATTTCTTTTGAGAGCCAAATTTTTTTAACTTAAACTTCTTCTAACACCACTTCTTCAAAATAGACTCGCCCAGGCCGTGGTATTTTGTGGAAGAGCCACACTCAAGAGGCCAAAGAGCTGCATGTGGCTCACGAGCCGTAGTTTGCCAACCACTGGTCTATGTAATAAAAGCCTAAGCAACCATTACAGAGGAATGACCAGAACAACTGGTCGCTATGATGCGTACTGACCACCAGGGGGCAGATGCTCAATGTAGGAGCTGCCCCCTGGTGGTCAGTGTGCTCCTACAGGGGGAGTGCTGCTCAGCCAGAAGCCAGGCTCATGGCTGACGAGCCCAGGCGGTGGTGGAAACCTCTCCTGCCTCCACAGCAGTGCTGAGGAGCAGCGAGCCGAGCAGTAAGGTGCAGCAAGCAGGAAGGTAAGTAAGGAGCAAGGGGGCCTGGACTGCGAATTTCGTGCACTGGGCCTCTAGTGTTATATAATGTTAACATATATAACACAAACATACACTGAGTGGCCAGATTATTATGATCTCTTAACGTATAATAATCTGGCCACTCAGTGTGTATATATACATACATGTATATATATGAACTTACATATACATATATGTGTATGTATGTTTGATTTTTTTAAGTCACCTTAAAGCCCCACTTTGAAAAGCCTTAGCATTTAAATTTACATTACTTTTAAAAGAAGTGCTTTTTTCCCCACATTCTCTGAAGCTGTGTAAAACCATGTACGAGGTTGTGTGGGTCAAATGGTAGTCGAAGATAAGCCCTTGCCAATTACTGGTGTCCTTAAGCTCCTACCAGCAGCTAAGCCCAGTGCAGATCATGAGCTCTTCAAAATAAGGAGCTGCTTTGATGTCCTAAGTCGCTATGATTATTTTTCCATGAGAGTTCAAAGTGCTTTTGTGCTTCGAGTCTGAATCTCACAGTTCATTTGCCAGATGCAAAGGGAGGCGGGCCTTGTGATTTGTACTCAGGGAGTCAAAGGCAGGTTAATGAATCTGCTTAGTTCCCCACTGCAAGTCCCAAAAAGGAACTAGAACCCAGGTCTCAGCCCTAAGACTCTGTTGGAAGCTTCACTTGCAACAAGTTACTCTGAGCAGATCTGGCAAGTGACGAGAATCTGAGGACTGAACTTTGAGCTTCTCTCATTTTTTCCCTTCAGACAACACTCATTGATCAAGGATCAATGGTTTATGGTTTGATAAATAAGACCGTTTTAATTGGCTCTTTTGTTCTTACTTAGTTTTATGACTCTGCCAAGACACTTGTCATTGCTCCTAAACCCCCGCCCTTGACCTCTCCTGGGTATGAGTTAGATTTCCTAATAGGCATTTACATATGACCAAAACTTAGCTCTATTATAACATGAACATTTTCTTTAAAATGTCTGCTTAAAGATCTGTCTTTCCCACTAGATTAGAAGGGCTTTGAGTGTAGGCACCATAATTTAGTTATCTCTCCCAAAATTTTGCATGATGTCTGAAACATGGTATACTCTCAAAAAAGGGGGCGGGCTTCTACATGAACTTTCCTCGAGGAGTCATGGCTTATGGTTTAGGTCAGACATAGTGGTCGTCAACTGGAAAAGTGGCTGTCACTCCTCAGTGTCTGGCCTGAGACCCTCTTCCTCAGTGTCATCAACTGGAAAATCAAAGGGTTTTAATAGATGACCTCTAAGCTGCTTATATTCTAACATATCAAACTCCTTATTGAGCATCTAGACTTTGCTATGTTAAGTGAAGACATCACCACTGCCCTGAGGGAGTAGAAAATTGCATCTCAAGGGGAAGCAAGATTAACACCCACAACCTATTACTACCCAAACTCACTGACATCAGTTCAGTTGCAAATTGTATTCTGCACTAAACAAAGGCTGAAAGGGTAAAATGGAAACAAAGAAACTGACCTAGGAGTTTGGTCAATCATCAGTCATCGCACCAGGGGACAGGTATTCAAGGCTTTTGTGCCAGGCACTGTGCAAGATGGATTACATGGATTGCACGTTTTGTCCTTGCCCCAACCTTCTTAAAAGGTATGATTTCTTCATGTAGCAAAAATGGAACACGGGTGAGTGGGAGTAATTCCAGCACCATTGGAGGAGGCAATTTATCCAAGGTAGCTGCCCTTCCAGTGAAAACTAAACTCCTTGTTTAGTGCTCTCTGTATTTGAATGGCTTGCTTATGTTTTCTTTTTGGTTGTCGTCTTTTCCCTTAGGTATGTGATGGAAGAGGGAGGCCAGGAGAAGGGGAGGTGGGAAGGGAGAGGGAAGAACTTGCTCTTTGGGGAGATGTCCAGGATCCACAGTCCCTCTGCTAGCAGGGACTCCATGTGATTTTATCTCTAACTCCTGTGTGTGGGGCTCGCCTGTAAAGCCTTTCCTCCCATAATGGCTGTTTGAATCTTTCAGGTTAATAGCATGAATAGTAAGCAGTCCAGTGGGATTCTTTATAAACAGAGGAAATTGGGATCAGGTTAAAAATCCAATTTTAATAAACTTTCCAAGTCCTGATTTAGATGGTGCACTAATGGCTCTTCCTGCTGAATCACCTGAAAAGTCAAGTGGATTTCAAAAGGTCCGTGTTGTATGGGAAGCTTAATGGGTATTGTCGAATGGTAATTGTGCTTCCCTGTCTTCATAGAAGAGATTGTGTGTAAAACTGATGGGAGCAGCTATGAAATGCTGCAGTACATAGAACGGGTTGGGTGGAGGGGAGGGCATTGGGTTTGAAAGATATTTTTCACTCCTTTGACCAAAACAAAGAGAGCGTGATTACACTGTGTGAATGTATCCTCAAATAACTCCCCTAATTTGATGGTGATGGTGCTGAAGTTTAGAATTCTTTATATTTCTTTTGATTTGCTAATTCCTAGAGCACTGGGCTTGTGAGAGAAAAAAAAAATGAGGGCCATATTCCCCAAACATGTGGTTTGTGAAGGATTGTGGTTCATCCCAACTCAGCTTACCCATCACATGCCTACTCCCACCAGCCCCGCCCTACTACCCCAAATTCACCTGTATGTCTTTGAAAAGAATCCATCCCTCTACAATTAATAGATTGTTTGATGTTTTTCTGAAAACTGGATTTTTCTCCCCATCATGACACCAATCTACTCCTGGCACATGTGGTTACTGGGTAGAATTATAACCTTTGTCCTTGTGGGAGCTATCCTTCAACAAAATTGATAAGTTAACTAAAAATTACATATCATGACAGCATTGATGTAAAGATGAAATATTATTCTTATTTATTTAAATACTAGAGGCCCAATGCACGAAGATTCATGCAAGAATGGGCCTTCCTTCCCCTGGCTACCAGCACTGCCTTCGCTCCGGCCAGAACCACCTTTTTGCTCTGGCCCGGAGCCACCTTTCCACCTTCCCATGCTGCCCAGAGGCCCTGAGTGGCTGGGGCGGTGTGGAACGCCTGCATCATCACCATGGCGAGGACACAAGCATCCTGCCCTGCCCCCGGTGACTGGCACCTGCTTATGCAAATTACCCCATCATCTTTGTTGGGTTAATTTGCATACTCACTCCTGGTTGGCTGGTGGGCATCAAGAAGGTATGGTCAATTTGCATCTTACTCTTTTATTAGTGTAGATTTCCTGAGACCTAGAAGCTCATTTTTCTTCTGATTTCAAAAGGAATTAAAACATTTTGGAGAGCCCCTGAAAGTACTTTGGGCTCCTCTGACATCTGAGGGAGAGGTCGGCCCTGCATAGATGAGACGTTACAGAGAATGAATGCTTCATTGATTCAGGTGAGGTCTGTATGATAAATGCAATTTCATAGCCATGTCTCACAGTCTGTTTCTTGTGTTGAATAAACAACTCTAGACAACTCAAGTGTCCGACTTTGCCCCAAATTACACATATCGGTGCTGCAAGAATTGCAATATTGCAGACCCAAAGTGGCCCTGCTGAGCACAGGATGCCTTTATGAAGAAATTGTGGCACACTCTTTGATTTCAAGTTTGCTGGGAATAAAACTGACTGATGCTTTGATGAGCAGGTCTTGATGCTTTTCTCTTTTAGGCTTTATTCAAGGATACTAGGAGGTTCACACCTTTGGAAAAAGAGAGAGAGAGATAGAGAGAGAGATATTTTTCTCTTTCCAGCCATAGCCCCATCAGTTCCATTGAAACACTTACTGGGTGTGTCTTATATAGCAGCCCTGTGGTAGGTATATGGGCAAAGATTTATAAAAATAAATTGAATATATAAAATGACTTATTTTATTAAATTTAATAAAATGTAACCCCTTACCTGAAAGAGCTCACAGACATGCAAGAACAGAAAAATTACAATTCAGTCCAATAATCATTATGAACTCCTTGTCCTCTCTATACTAGGAAGCTCCAAGGAGCATTTGGACTGTGATTCTCACTCTCTCATGCCTACCCTAAACTCTCAGCCTCAAGTGCATATGATTTTTCTAGCAGCTCTCTCCTCTTGGAGTCCCCACTGAAGTCCTCTGGGGTGTGGCCCTATTGTCCTTGAAAATCAACAGAATTGCCTTCCCCTTTCTAAGCCTTGGTTTTATTCCAGATTTAAAATAGAGCCAAAGCTCCAAGAACTCTTTTTCCTCACTTTTGATACACTTGTCTTATGAAAGGGTTTACAATGACACCCATAGGAGCTACCTATATATCGTTTTTTTTTTTTTTTTTTTTCCCTTTATGGTAGTAATACATATTTCACAGAATGCCTTGAAGCTCAGGCAACATAGCTCTTAAATGAAAAAAAAATAGAATTTTATATTTAAAGTGATCAAGTATCAATATTTATTGTAGCCCTAGCCGGTTTGGCTCAGTGGATAGAGCATACACCTGTGGACTAAAATTTCCTGGGTTCGATTCCTGGTCAGGGTACATTCCCAAGTTTTCTGGCTCAATCCCCAGTAGGGACCGTGCAGAAGGCAGCTGATCAATGACTCTCTCTCATCATTAATGTTTCTGTCTCTCTCTTCCTCTCCCTTTTTCTCTGAAATCAATAAAAATATATTAAAAATATTTATTGTAAATGAATATAAAGATGGCTACAGTATTCTTCTGTGCTCAGTCCTCAAGCGATGTGTGTGAAATCCAGCCTCTCTTTGCACGGAGCTGAAGTGCATTGTTGCTCTGAGTGGCATTTTGAGTACACTGAACGTCCTCGGGCTTCCCACTGTCGATGGCATTTGGGTGTTTCCAACTTAGGACCTTCTCAAGTCACGCTTCTGTGAACACCCTTGTGCATGTTTTTGGTGCACAGGTGCAGATGCTTACATTCGCTCTATACTTGGGTGTGGGATTGTTGCTTTGCAGGACTTCAAATGCCCAGTTTGAGTGGTTAATGCCAAAGTGTTTTCCAAAGAGGTTAAACCGGCACACTCTCACCAGTAGCATGTGAGTTTCTCTGCTTCTTGCCCAGAACTTGGAAGCATTGTCTGTTTCGTTTTAGGCATTCTGTTAAGTATGTAGCCTAAGTCATTTGAACTTTTGTGTGAATGAAGTTGAGCACATTTTCCTGTGTGTAAAGATTATTGGGATGTCCTCTTTCATGAAGTGCTTATTTATGTCTTTTGCCTATTTTTGTCTTGAGTTGTTTATCTTTTTGTTATTGATTAATAGAGGATCTTGACATATTGGGGCAAGTTCCTGTGCCTCTATATACTATATAATAAAGAGCTAATATGTTAATTAGACTGAACAGTAGAATGACCGTCCAGACACATCCTTCCGGATGACCTTCTGAATGAAACAAGAGCTGTGAGGCCCAGCCATGGCAGCCGGGGCTGCGAGGGCCAGCTGAGGCTGCGAGGGGATGCGAGGGGCTGTGAGGGCCAACTGAGGCTGTGAGGGGATGCAAGGGGCTGTGAGGGCCAGCTGAGGCTGTGAGGGGATACGAGGGGCTGTGAGGGCCAGCCGAAGCTGCAGGGGCTGGCTGGAGCTGTGAGGGCCGAGCCCCTTGCACAAATTTCATGCATCGGGCCTCTAGTTCTTATATATAAAATGGGAAGAATAATAATGCCTATCCCACATAATGTTGTTATAAGGGTTATATGAGTCAATACATGTAAAAGCTTAGAACTGTATGTGGCCCACAGTAAGGGTTCAATAGACATTTACTGTGGTGTTTAGCCAAGATCACAGAACTAGCAGGTGGTAGACTCTCAAGAGGCCTAACTTTCATCTACCAGACTTCACCTTGGGCAAAACAACTTTACCCTTCCAGAAGGACAGGAACTCACCGTAACCACCCCTAATGATGTCCAACCAGGGCCCTCGGGGTAGCTTTACAGAGAAATGCTGCTGTGATTTTCTTATCATCACCTCACTACCTTTAAAGTAATAAACCTGTTCTTTTCCTCTGAGGAGATCAAGGTGGTGGCATTCAAATTGAAAATGACTGAAGAAGCATCCAGCTCACAGCCACTGCATGGAGCACTCGGCATTTGGCCTATTCATTCCCAAAGTTTTAACAGAATGATGTTGAACCAGTAGGTTAACAAAAACAAAACCTTTCTGAACTCAGATATAAAGTGCATTAAAAATTAAAGGATGTGCAATGTGATCAATGAAGCGTTTTAGGCTAAGTGTCCCTCTCTGCCCCATCCAACTTCCCTTGGTTCACCAACCACGCTTAGGAAAACAGGGACCATTTTTCTTTTTCCCTGTTGGGAATTGCTGTGCTCCCCATGGCCAAGGCAGCAATGATTTCTTAAAAGCAAACAAATAAACTGTAATCAGCCGGCTTTTCTCCCTCCATGTGTGAAATTTTCACAAATACATTAAATAAACTCTTTTGAGGAGGGAAGCGTGAGTAGAACCATAATTTCCTCCTTTACAACCTCAAATGACAATCTTTCATTTATTATTCCTCAGAGAGAACAGCCACTAATATCGCCCTTCTAGGTCCCTTAATGAAATTCAGTTTCTTATATTCCTCTCTTGATTTACTCTCTCTCCTTCTTGGATTAACCTAGTCATGCGTCGTTGTAATTTCTCAACTGTTAAATTCCATTTGCCTCATTTAAATGTCTATAGAGTTCCCTTCCCCAGTGGAAAGTTTGTATATTTTTTTCACTTCTCTCTTGAGGCAAGAAAACCGACCCACTTAGATCAGAGCTAGCTAACTTACAGACCTTCACACTGAAATGTATTATTCCATTAATAAGTATACAGGCATGGGCACAACTATACACCTACTTTGTATGACAACTGTAAACTTACACAACTGTATACCTACTCTGTATAACAACTGTAAACATACTTTTGCTGACCACTGTATGTGTGAACAGTGATTTTATAAAGGAGAGAGAATGGTTGGCCCAAGAGTGTAGTGAAAATGATCTCCTTCCTTGAAGCCTCTTGAAAGAGTTATGTCTCTCACAAATCGTGTCCTCTTAACTCCCACTCCCAGGGCATTGTAGGAAACTGTTATTTTCTGGTTATATGCTCTTGTTTCCTTGTAGGGGGTTATTCAGCCCCACCTATCTCTGTATAGTGCCTCCCTGTGCCACCTCTCTGTCCATTGATGGGGTTGGTGTTGTGACATGCTTCAGCCAATGAAATGTGAGCAGAACAACATTATCTGAGAGGAAATGTTCTAAGGCCTAACAAATTTCCACCAGCTTTATTTCTCTTCTTCCATTTGAAGTTCCTTTGTCCTGATTCCCAGGATGAGAATGCACATGGAGCCACAGGAGCTTAGCAGTGGCCTCCTACTTGCGACATGAGCAAGAAGCAAATGTCTGAGGCTTGGGGCTCGTTGGTTACTTCCCATCTTTCATCAAAATTTCTTTGTTCACTTGTCTTGTTCAAGGGACCTTCCTAGAAGACAGGGATGCACCTTCTTTTATGAGTATCTGTCTAGTCCAGTGCTTGGAAGGCAGTAGGAACTGATCAATGTTTGTTGAGTAACTAAATGACTCGATGAAGACCTCCAGTGGTTAGTATCTATCTTTTACTAAGGCAGCTCTGCCTACTGGGAGATTTTTGTCACCCTGAGCAAAAATCTGATCCTACCAGGCTTCCATTATGGGTATTGGTCCTGTTCCTTGGGCTCATATAAAAACTCTAACACCTCATTTGTCAGACAGTTCTTTAGAGTTTTAAAACAATGCTACTACTCACTTCAGAAATTTGCCTTTACAGACTAAATATTTCTGTCCTCACCATTTTGTTACCTTCCATGGTTTCAGCCTCCTCTATCTCCTGGGGACTCTCCTTCAGAGGTGTTCTAATTTTCCCATGTCTCTTCTCAAATGTGGGATATGGAATTAGCTCCAGCCTCCATGTGGGGTAGGAGCACCTCAAGTTAGAAAGGGTCATCTCCTCTGTACTAATCCTCTGTCTGGACTAATTACACTGAGTCTAACATAGCCTTTGCTATTTTTGGCAGCCACTTCTCAAGGCTGACTCATATGCAGTCAACCAAATCCCTTAAGCCTTATTCACAAGCCTTTATTACCAAGCTCTGCCTCAACTTGTACAATAGGTTTAGGGGCCTCCGATGTACATCCTAACACTTTTCCTTGTTAAATTTTCCACCTCATTTCACTTGGTTCATTGGTCTTGTCTATTTGGGAAAGAAAGGCTTTATTTCTGGGAATGGTCATTCAACTACAAGCCAACAGACAGGAAAAACAACATTGTCCCATCAACTCTGGCATGACTAGTGAGCCCCATCGTCAGGTTCAGGTGCATGTACTTGACTGTATTGCATACTGTGGTGCCTTTGCTTCATTTCTCCAGGAGAACAGAAGAGTAGCATTGAAATCTAACACCAACAAGCATCTTTATTTATGGGTGACAGACTTGGCCCCCATAATCTCCACCACCTAGTATTCATGCCTTTGCTAATTCCCTTTACTTGAGTGTGGCTGTGTTCTCTAACTTGCTTCAATCTACTAGAATATGGCAAATGTGGTAGGACAGGTGTGATTGCATGTGCATGGTTGCATCACATGAGATTGTCACATTGTTGGGTGAGGAGACTCTCCTTGCTGGCTGTGAAGAAGTCATGCATGTTGTGAGCTGTCCTATGGAGGAAAGCAAGGAACTGAGAGCAGCTTTTAAGTGACAGTCAGCAAGACACTGAGGTCCTCAGTCTTACAGCTTGCAAGAAGTGGATGCTGCCAATAGTCATATGGACCTGGAAGGGGTTCCTTCCTCAGTCGAATCTTGATGTGAGGTTACAGCCCTGGCCAACTCCTTGATTGCCACTTTCAAATGAGACTCTGAAGCAGAGAGCCCAACCAATTCAGGCCTGGACTCCTGATCCACAGCCACTATGGTACAATAAATGTATGTTGTTGTAAGTAGCTAGGTTGGTTGCAAATTATTACTCAGCAATATGTAACTAATATTCCATGAAATCAGATGATAGCAACCAAATTCAGTTGGAATCCAATGACATCATGAAGCCCAGAAAACACACCCATTGTCTCTTTTTTGCAGGTTGGGTCAACTTATAGAACCTCAGATGACCATGTACCACCCCACCAGGATGTTAAAAGACCATTTAATATCCCAATCGCAGACAATAGGGATTTCTTTCCTAGTATTTGTCCAGAATGACCTTCTGCCCATCGGTCTCATTCAATGGTCCAGCTCTCTTCTTTTCCTGCCTTTTGGATCCCTTGGTTCTGTACCCAGGCCTGAGTATTTTGTTCCTGCCCTCCCAGCATCTGAACTTTGATATTCTGCAGGGGTCCTCAAACTACGGCCCGCGGGCCACATGAGGCCTGCCGAGGACATTTATCCAGCCTGCCAGGTGCCGCTGCCTGTCCTGCTTAGCAGCCGACTCATCCCGGGCCCACAGTGCACATAGGAATTTGTTCATAGTTTTTTTTTTAAACTATAGTCCGGCCCTCCAACAGTCTGAGGGACAGTGAACTGGCCCACTGTTTAAAAAGTTTGAGGACCCCTGCTCTATTGAATCAGTGTTCCAAGTCTTGATCTCTCCCACACTCTCATTGGGAGGCATTTCCATCTTGGTTTTGTTATACCTGTATCTTCCAGGTCTGTTTCCACCAGACCACCTGCCAAAGGAGAAGCACCTAATCTTCTTGGCCTCTTAATGGTGAAAAGCCTCCAGCCTTCGACACAATAATAGATATTGGTGATGTCAGTGGGGTCAACTCAAGCATTTTGTTATTTCCACTGGGGTTCTTTTCTGCTTTGAGCACCATCCTTGTCATTGCCATCATCATAATAAAATTCTGTGCACATCTTCACATGTAAAAAGACACTTATAAGTACCAGTGGCTAAGTCTTAAGTCACTTGCATACATGTACCAATGGACCACTGGTGAATGACCTCAGGCCACGGTTTATAGTTCCTAGGGAAGTGATAGAAGTCATAAGGCTCGCTTAAATCCTGCTTGTCACTCTGATAGCTCAGAGACTGGACACTGGGGCCTGAGGGAGAAGGTGATGACTCGGCGGCCTTTGTGTTTTGACCAGCCAGGCTATTTTTACATGCAGCTGAGCTGCAGAGACAGAAAGGGCTCCTGGATTCCCTTAGTCCTAATGCACTTTAAATGCTATGTATTTATAGAGAGAGAGAACCCAGGAGACCAGGTCCCGCTCACTCAGGTTTGTTCTTTAAAATCAAAAGGACCTTTGAGCTGGGGACATGGGTCTCCTCTTAGACTTGACCTTTCTGGTTCAGGCAATTTCCCTTAATGTATTACTGCTGAGGCAAAACATATGCTATGAGCAACTTGAATCACACCCAGGGGAAGCCCTAGATTTATAGAAAGATCATAAATAGGACTAAGCTAACGACTATTCAAACCCTGAATCTTATCAACAGAAAAACAGACACTCAGAAAGGTGAAATGCCTAGATCTAATTTATGCAGTGAACTAATGGCAGCATCCAGATTCGATTTCAAGTGAGGTAGCCATGCTTTTCTTTGAAAGTTCATAAAGAAATGAAAGGCCAGAGAGGCTAGTCAAATCACTCTAAATACTTGGAGGAGAGGTGACCTAGTACAAAGGATGCTGGCCCTGAGAAAAGAGGCAACGGAGCCAAAGATGGAAATTCACCATCTCTGTCTAGACTGTGAGGAGTCTGGATAACTGGTAGGGATGAGAATAGTACCTGCTAAGCCTGGGGAGACCACGGTCTAGGAGGAGAAGTCAGGCATGGAATCTGTCCCCGGGGCCTCCATGTCGGATGGCAGCCTCTTAGTCCAAGTTTTGATATTATAGGACTGTTTATTTTCTTGTTTTTTCTCCTGAGCACTTAGTAAAAGACCTATTGATTTCCATTATTTCTAATTCCAGCCTCACCTTGACTGTGCAGTGGAGGAGTTAAAGGAAAAGGTCTTTTCTGTCTGGGCCAGTGTGTGAATAAGATTACCACCCTGGGAGGCCACTGGATGGTGATGGTGGGAACCAGAGGGGGATGCAAAGAAAATAGAATTGGAGAAAATGAAGCCAGAGCCTCAGCATCAGCTGTTTCTTCCTCCAAGACAATCTAGTTCAAATGCCAGCCTTGAAGGGACTCTTCAGTTATTTGTTTGTTTATTTATTTATTTATCTATTTTTTTCCTGCAATCCATTTAGGACCTAGAATAAAGGCCTCCTCTGTCACCTTCTCCACAACTTGCCATCTACTCACAATTCCCTCCTCTGCGTCCCCATTGCCTTCAGTCAGACAGAAACATCCGTACTCATAATCGGCCTTGACTCAGTGTTAGCTGTAAATGGGCTGTCCATCTTTCCAGACTAAAATCTCTCTCAAGTCAGGGAGATTATCTCTCTTATTGCATATCATCCCCCTTCTCTAGTCCTGACCCCAAGTGGCTGAAATAGGGACCTGAAGGCAGCAGATGGTTGGAATCGACAGTCTTACTGCCTCCTCGGCATCTCATTTAAAATGTCCCTCAGATATTTCAGACGTATGTTCAAAGTGGAATTCTTTATTATCCACTCTATGGTGTTGCTATAGTCAACAATGGTGAAATGGAATTTTGTTATTTTTTAATTTAAAAATGAATGGAAATAAACATTCTATTTTTTCCCCTGAATCTCAATTGGCTCATCTTGGTTCCTCCTTAAAATCTAAACAGCCCCCTTAAAAACCAGTGTTTGCATTTGCCAAAATCATAGATGATTGCCTTCTCTGGGCTAGTAGGATTCCGATTTTTTTTTTTTTAATTCAGAAATGCAACAGAAATCCCAGGCTTCAAGGAGACTTGGACAATAAAATGTTTTTCTCCTTTATATCCAATGTAATGTTACATATCAGTTAGCTAGTATTCACCTAACTCCTCCCCTCTGTGGATGAGGCTTTTAAAATGAGGTCCTGGCATACCTGGACACTACCCACCAACTCCCACATCATTGTTTATGGAGAGAAAAATGAAGATTTTACTGCAACCAGTGACTACATCAAAGTATTTGAGGGGCAAAAAAAAATTGAATTCTAACAAGAGACATATATAACTACTAGAGGCCTGGTGCACGAAATTTGTGCACAGAGCGGGGGTTCCTCAGCCAGGCCTACACCCTCTCCAATCATGAATCAGGCCTAAACCAGCAGTTAGACATCCCTCTCACAATCCAGGATGACTGGCTCCAAATCACTCACCTGGCTGCCTGCCTGATCTCCCCAACCCCTCTGCCTGATCACCCCTAACCCCTCTGTCTGCCAGCCTGATCACCCCTACCTTGCCCCCCTGCCAGCCTGATTGCCCCTACCTTGCCTCCCTGCTGGCCTGATCACCCCCAACTGCCCTCTCCTGCTGGCCTGATTGCCCCTAACTCCCTACCGGCCTGATCTCAACCCCAACTGCTCTCCCCTGCCAGCCTGATCACCCCTAACTGCCTCTGCCTTGGCCCCCACCACCATGGCTTTCTCCGGAAGGAAGTCAGACCCAGTCTAATTTGCATATTACCCTTTTATTAGTATAGATAGAAATATAGATAGATTATATAGGATAGGATTGCTTAAATGGGGGGAGGGGAAGCCTTTTTCAGCAGGAGGAGATGCTTTTGGCAGATTGGCAGACAAAAATACATAATCCCTATCTCTGGACTGATAGCCAGCCAAATGCACTATACTGCCAAACCAGTCATTAAAAAATTGAATCACTTTCTTATGCCTTACACCAAACAGCTGTTGCCCTTGAAACCCCTCCTCAGCCCCCACCTTAGGTTCTACCTTCCCACTTCACCCAGATTTGGTTCTGCTTGGTAGGTTTCTATGCCAGTCAGCATCAAAAGCTCTGCCTCTTAGGCAGCCATTGGCTCCTCACACTTCACCCAGATTTGGTTCTGATTGGTCAGTTTCTATGCCAGTCAGCATCTCTGGGCCTATCTCTGGGCCTGATCACAGAGGCAGGGCTGATCAGCAGCCACCCCAGGCTGCTGGTGATCGGACTGAACTTCTGATCTCTGGGAGAGAGAGAGAGGCTTGGCTGTTGGTGAGGCTTCTCTCTCCGCCTTGCCAGCAGCCAGCTGCTGCTGATCAGCCCTGCCTCTCTCTCTCTCCCAGAGGTCAGCAATTCAACCCGCTTGCCAGCTGTGCATGCAGCCTGGTGTTCTGTGGAGCCTTTGGTCATTACGACCCTGGCTCTTTATATAGATTTCTTCATTGGAGTGACTTCAATGGGCAGATCTCTCTATGTTCCTTAGTAGCAAAGTTAAATGACATGCCAGCATAATTTCTGGACTGATATTTGGTACAGAGACTCGTGACATACCTGCTCAAGGTCTTCCAGCATGCATTAGGCCCTAAGGGAGAGATGTAATTATCTTGATGTATTTATTAATTTCATGTTTCTTTTGCTTCCAAAAGAAAATATTTACTTATCTAATGAGTGTTGGTCAGCTTTGGTGTTATACAGGAAATGTGAGCCAGGATCTCCTAGACTCTTTGAGTCAAAATGTGATGCAGACACCAGCAGCAGCAGCAGCAGCATCTGGGAGCTTATTAGAAATACTGATGCTCCTAAATAACAAAATACACTGATGAATGGAGTGGATCCAGAGACTCAAAGCATAGAACAAAGTGCAGAATCTCAGAGGGAAGGTAAGGTAGGATGGGTGGTGGGTGGTGGGTAGGTGGGAAGTAATCAACAGAAGACCTTGTATGCATATATGCATAATCCATGGACACAGGCAATAGAGTGCTAAAGACCTGGGGCAGGGAGGGAGGAGAGGAGGGAGAGCAGGGGCAGGCTGGAGGGGGTCAATGGGAGGAGAAATGGGACATATGTAATACTTTCAACAATAAAGAATAATTTAAAAAATAAAAATAAAAATAAAAAATTAATAGAAGCTCTAGAGTAGTGCAAATGCATGAAAAAAAATTTAGAGGGCCGAAAGAAATACAGATTCTCAGACTCCACCAAGACCTACTAAGCACAACCTACATTTTCAATCAGACAGGGGTGATTCATGTAGACACTAAACTTTGAGAAGCATTGTTCTAGAACTGTGAATATTTGGCATCATTAAGACATAGCTTTCTGTTGCTATCATTAATCCCAATGCTGCTGATAATAATCTTAGTATTTGCCTTTTGTTTAATAAAAAATAGTTAATAAAAATTTTAGGCTTCGAAATCATTTAGTGAACCCAGTAACAAGAAAACAACTAATTCAAACATGGGCAAAAGGTTTGAAGACAAATTTCACTGAAGAAAAATATGGCAAGTAAGGACATGAAAAGATGCTCAGCATTAGTCATAAGAATGCAAATTTAAACCAGAGTTAAAATTGCAATAAAAATAACAATAGTAATAATACCTGCCAGTGCTACTAGTAAGTGTTGGTGAGGCTCTGCTTCCTTGGACTAAGTATGCTCTGGTACAATGCAGATGGGAATGACAACTAGTCCAGTCACTTTGAAGAGCAGTTGGACAATGGTCTTAGAAAGTTAAATACACACTCTTCATATTACTCATAGCAATCCTACCCTTGGGCATTTACCTGAGGAAGTAAGTAAAGTTATGGCACACAAAAACTTGTATTTAAATGTTCACAGCAGTTCCATTAGTAATCACCAAACCATCCAAATGTCCTCTAACTAGACACATATTGGTGCATCCATAGAATAGAATGCTACAAGCACAAGAAGGAGCATATTACTGATACACACAAGTACATGGACCCATCTAAAATACGTTATACATTATGCAAATGAATGAAGCTATAGGGATGAAGAGCTGATAATGGTGACCATGTTTACAGGGTAGGCGGAGTCTTTGAACACAAAGCACCTATGTGGGGAAGGAGCTGTTTCATATCCTGATTGTGATGGTGGTTACACCACCCCAGGCATGTGTCAAATCTCATAAAACTGTACATAAAAAAGAGTCCTTTCATGTATGCATATTTACAAAATAAATTTATCAAAAAAATGTACTGTTTGCAATGTATATGCTTCACTTTTCTGCCATTCCAAAGAGACATGGCTTAACCAAAGGCATCCCACAAGGCAGTGTGGTGAGTGGTGCTCATGATGGATGGCAGCTATGGCAGCAAGCTGGTGGCCCTTCATCCCTCACCACCCTTCCATCCACACTGATGTGGAGGATGCAGACTGCTTGCACTGTTTGTTTTCATCACCCCTTTGCTGAGCTGTGTTCTCCTCTCCTGTATATAGGCACGACCTGTGACACAGGACAAACAAGAGGGAAACAGGGCAATTTGCATACTCTGCTTGCACTGCTGTGTCCTGACCTTGCTTTCTTGGATTGTATGAGAATGGAAACAAAGGAATGCCTCTAATTCATTTTGGAGGCTTGTCCCAGGACACCAGAATGAATAACACAGGCCAGGAAGGCTTGCATGCCTCACATCCCATGCAGCTCTCTGCTGTGGGGCCTGAGGGCACAGCACCTGGCCTTACAGTTCTTAGCCCAGGGCCCTTTATCTCTGGTAAGTGGGGCCTTTCTGGTTGGATCTCTTCCCGACAGGTGTGCAGGAACAGATGAGAGCCTGGCCCAGGGGCTAGTGACTGCTTCTCACCCATGGAATTCATTTTCATAATTGAAATGCTGCATAATCTGGTGATAGAGCACTGAATTGGAGACCCAGGCAACTTGGATTTTGTAAGGACGTTGCTGCCTTAGGCTAGCGCCTTAGCAGCTTAATGCCTGGAGGAACTCAAGCATTATCACGATTGGTAATCTATACTAATAAAAGGGTAATATGCTAATTAGACCGGACATCATTCTGGACAAAGCTGCAGTGGCTGCCTGAACCTCAGTCCTCGCAGCCGAGGCTCAGGTAGCCGTGGATGGCGGCAGTGGCAGCAGCAGCAGTGGTGTGATGGGTACGTCGCCTTCCCCTGATCGGCCCAGTTGCCTCCCACAGAGGCCAGTAGGACATCCCCTGAGGGCTCCTGGACTGTGAAAGGGGGCAGGCTGGGCTGAGGGACCTCCCCCCCCCCCCACTAAGCTGAGGGACCCCCCCCCTCAGTGCATGAATTTTTGTGCACCAGGCCTCTAGTCCTATATAATGAAAGGCTAATATGCAAATTGTCCCCACGAGAAGGAGTTAGACTGACCAGGAGTTAGATGTGCACTGACCACCCTGATGAGAGCGGGACAGTGGTGGGATGGTGGAGCAGGTGAGCGGGCAGCACCAGGCCAAGGCAGGTGAGAGTGGGGGCCCCCCAATTGCCCCGTTGGTTACCCCACAGATTGGCCCTGTTCACCGGCCAGTCCTAGGGACCCTACCCATGCAGGAATTTCATGCACCGGACCTCTAGTTGGTAATAAAAGTGCAATTTACACAAGTTTAAGTTTATATGGTGTTTTCACTAAGTCTCACCCTTTCAATATCCAGTTCAGAGGGAAGGACTGGCTGAGGGGTCAGCATTTGGTTCCCAGGACTGGGGGTGCTCAGGGCTCTCTGTCCTTCCCTCCATGTTGCTCCTGTAAAGACCCTCAGTCCACGAAGCAGATTTGACCCTGGACCTAATTCACTGCAGAATCACAGAATTTGAGATATGGCTTTTTTTTTTTTTTTAGTTAAAAAAAATAGAGTGTCCCCCCAAAATGTATACACACTGTAAAACTGACAGCTCAAAAATTTTGAAACTGAAATGTATTTTAATGAGCACTGTTTTCATAATTATTCAAAGTGTGTGGATACATTTTGGGGGCACACCCTACATACACCGTAGATGAGTTAAGTAAGGTCCAAGAGAGGGGGAGAGAGAGGGTAAAGGTCATTCAGCCTGAAAGTTATATCCTTGGGCAATTAGACCTTAAGCTCAAGAAATAGCACTCTATGGAACCTAAATGTGTGCATGTTTGCCAAACACACACACACACACACACACACACACACACACACACACACACACACATATATATATATATATATATATATATATATATATATAGTCATATATATATAGTCATGGAGCTGGAGGTGAGGCATTTGGTCAACTCTCATCTATGATATGCGTGGAAAATTTGACAGGTCACCCCGTTTGTTTATCTGGACAATATTATCCTCTTGCAATGTGACAAACAACAATAAAATCCATTTACCTTTGGCTCCTCCAAGCAGTCAGAGTGGAGAGAAGCTGAGACATTTAGTGCCTGCTTTGAGGGATGAACACTGAGTACACACCCCTTGGTTCCTCCGAGACCATGAAAATGAGCATCTGGTCTTCACAGGAGGGGAACTCCCCTTGGACGTCAGCAACACACCCACTGAATAACAAGACTGCATTTTACTCCCAGGACAGACAGAGGAAGGCTGGGACCGACCCTAGAACCTATCAAGTCAGCCTCATTGCACTGAGCACCAGCCCTTGATGCTCTTAGCTCTTAACTGCTTTCTATGGTTTTCAGTAATTTTACTGTTATCATCATTTAAGAAATAAATATAATTGGTGCTCTCTACAGGGATTGAACAGGAAGAAGTACTGTTGTTTTGGCCACAGGTAGGAAGAGAATAAAGAAGCCGGAGAAAGGGTGGGAGAGCGAGAGTGACTTACTGGGAAGGAAGGAAATAACTGACTATGAAAACCATCCAAGGAGCTGCAGGTGAGGAAGCTGTAAGACACCTTTTCTCTACGGAGGAAAGAAGTGGGTCTAAGCATGTGTGGGCCTGCTGGATGCTTGGGGATGTTGCCCCTCACCCTCCAGGCGCTGCCGGTTGCACTGCATCCTCTGCCCTGGCCTCCCCCTCCTCCCCAGGCCTCTCGATGGCACGCCCAGTGTCGCTCTGGTGGCCCTGCCCTGGAAACCTTCTCCAGGCCCAGCACCCTCACAGGAAGGAGCCAAAAGAGACCCATGGTCACCTTCTCAAAGGAACACTCTGCAGCTTGGGAACGTCCTCCCTACTATGGTTTTTGAAAGCGGAGGAAGCCTCATTCCCCTACCTGGAAGGTGACCCTCTTCCTGTGATCCTGGGGGCACCTAGAGGACCTGGAACATGACAGGGCCTTCACAGGTCACATTAGAGAAGCCTGTGTTCCCAGCCATGATTTCTGTCAAGCCTCATGTTCAAGTTTACTTAGGAAAGGGGTGAGGGAAGGGCATTCAGGAGCCAGACGAGATAGTGGTGAGCTAGCTACTATGCCCGGGTCAGTGTCGGGAGGGGAAAGTGAGGCTCCAGGAGGAAGAGGTGGTAGCAACAGGCCTTCTCTTCTCTCAGAATCAGGGAGTTCAGATCCCACAGGCACGTGGCTGGGCAGGGGAAGGGGGGAGGGCATGCCAGAAACTTCACCTTTTAGGGATTTTGAAAAAATATTATTTTCCTCCCCTCTTGGACCAAACCATTGGGCCTTTCCATCACTGTGATGGTTCCAGGGGTCCTCAAACTACGCCCCAAGGGCCACATGCGGCCCGCCAAGGACATTTATCCGGCCCGCCGGGTGCCGCTGCCTGTCCTGCTTAGCAGCCGACTCGTCCCGGGCCCGCAGTGCGCATAGGAATTTGTTCATAGTTTTTTTTTTAAAACTATAGTCTGGTCCTCCAACTGCCTGAGGGACAGTGAACTGGCCCCCTGTTTAAAAAGTTTGAGGACCCCTGGCACAGGCCCTAAGATAGAAACCAAAAGAACACCCAGGAGGATGCTTAGTCCCCACGCTGCCACTCATTAGTTTTGTGGTTTTAGGCAAATGGCTTCCCCTTCTGGGCCTCTACTTTTACTTTTATTTTATTTTCAAAGGTATTGAAACTGATCAGCAGTCTCCAAAGTCGCCCCTCCCTCCTCCCTCCTCCCCCTTACAAAACCCAAGGTGCTGTAAGATCTGGTTTTTCAAGTGAAATCTGAGCTGGGACTCCAGTATGTGGGACCAACACAGGGAAGCAGCTCCCCTTGGCATGGTTGGCTGAGCAGAGGGCAGAGCACCAACCAGCTGGGCTTCTTACCCAGATCAAGCCCCACCCCCACCCCAGCCAGGGACAGGCCAAGGCATTGCCACAGCTTCCTGGGACATCCCCAAAAGGAGTGTGGAAATCCCCGGGGCATTTTATGCACAAAGGTCTCTAACATTCTGCAAGTCAATTCCAGAAGTGAAAGGAGATCGTGTAAGGGAAAGTGCCCAGGGAAAGGGAAAGCATATTGTTTCGTCACTATGACCACTGTGGTCTTGGGACCAGTGGAGAGCCCTTGGTCCTCATTTAAGGGCATGCGTGCTGCTGGCCTGGCATGGCATGGGGGCAAACAAAACCCAAGGTGCAGTTTCTGGAAGGCAGCTTTGTTCTCCTCCATGAGACTAGCAGTCTGAAAGGGTGTTGACCAACTCAGGAAAGATGAGAGAGAGAGAGAGAGAGAGAGAGAGAGATTGCTCTCTGAATGGTTTTTCTTAATCAAGCCTTTCTCCTCTTTCTCCTCATCTGAAAGTGAAATGCAGAAGCCAGGGAACCCCCATGGCTGTGGGTAGTCACCAGGCTGCCACCCCGACATTGTCCTCGCAGACAGCTTGCTGGGACTTGCCAGTTCAATGGGGTGACCTGGAAGGATGACAGAGGGGAGAACCTCCTAGACTGGCTTATCCCACTGGGCTCCTACCCTTACAGGTGGGTTTCACACATTCACTCACTCACTCAATCAGGAATCAGACAGAGTGCACCCATTAGAGAACCTGTATTACCCTTGTTCCAGATTCACCAACCTGTGAGTTCCCACCAGGAAGAGCAAGTTTATAGAGGTTGTGCCTGGCTGGTGTGGTTGAGCTTCGACCTATGAACTGGGAGGTCATGGTTCAATTCCCAATCAGAGCACATGCCTGGGTTGCGGGCTCCATCTCCCAATGTGGGGAGTGCAGGAGGCAGCTGATCAACGATTCTCTCTCATCATTGATGTTTCTATCCCTTTTCCTCTCCTTTCCTCTCTGAAATCAATAAAAATATATTTAAAAAAAAGATTGCCCAGGCTGCTCCATCTCTGAACATCCATTACAAGCGGAGGAAGCCTCAAAGCCTGCCTTTCCCCTGGTCTGGGCCTGAGGTCCCCACTGTGCTTCCACAGCACTGTGCTGACTAGTGACAGCCATGTCCACTGCAGTAGGACTTCCTGGAGGATGGAGCTCGGGGCTCTGTGGTCCACAGCTCTGGTCCCAGAGGGCTTAGCAGAACACCCGACACCTGGGATGTGTCCCATCAGCACTGGCTGGAAGAATTTAACAGCACTCACCCCACCACTCTAGGGTCTACAGTTACGAGTCCGTCTTCCTCCTCTAGTTACTTGTCTGTCTTTCTGCTCCTGAAGCTGGGGCCTCCCTTCTTTCTGTCTGACATCCATGAACTATTCCTTCTTGCGGTGAAAGGAGGTGAGCCCGATCTGCGAATCCAGGACCCTGCCATGTCTTGCAGGGAGTAGTAACCTGTTTCAGTCTCCTCGGATCTAAAGGTGACAATGAAGACCACTGCACACCCACAGCTATGAAAAAAGCTCACAAAGAACTCAGGTGATCAGCCTGAGACAATCAGCAAACAAACGATGCGCTCATGGTAATTGCTTGCTATTCATGGAAATGCCAATTTGTTTAAACGTCTGAAGCTCATTGAATTGCTGCAAATGCATGCTCTTAGTCTGGATAGACTTTTTCCAGATTCGGCAATTTTAACGGTTTGCCATGTTTGGTTTATCATCTCCTCTCTCTCTCTCTCTCTCTCTCTCTCTCTCTCTCTATATATATATATATATATATATATATATATATATATATATATTATGTAGACCCATATATCTGCATACATGTATGTATGTGTACATTATAAATTCTAAAATGACTATTTGTTTTTTGAACCATTTGAAAGTAGGTGACATCATTCTTCCCTTTTAATAGTTGATATTTCAATTCCTAAGACTAAAAATATTCTCTATAGTCAATAATATTGTAATAACTATGAATGGTGCCAGGTGGGTACCAGACCTATGGCGGGGGAGTCATTGTCAATTATATAAATGTCTAACCGTTGTGCTGTACACCTGAAACTATTGAAGGTCAACTGAAGTCGGAAACTGTTTTTAAAAAAGGAAAAGAATAACCTCTTAACCACAATACCATTACATTTAGGAAATTTAACAGTTACAATTCTTTTATCTAACGTACCTTCCGATATTCCATATTTGCCAAATGTCTCGATAATGCCCTTTACAGAATCTGGTCCGTTCAGTGGCCACGTCTGTTTAATGTCCTTTAATCTGGAATGTTCTCCGTGTTTCGGACTTCCCTGCACTGGCCTGGAAGCATGCAGGCTCCTCACAGTTCTCCTCCAGCGGTTTCTCTCCTAATCAGATGCAGGTGATACGCCTCCCAGCGCAATGCTGGTCCTCGGCCGTGTTTCCCTCCCTGTGCCACGGGGCAGGTGAGTCCCATCCGCCCCTCATTGCTGAGGCTAATTCTGAGCACACAAATGCCATCGCTTTCACCACCGTGTCGTTACTGCTCCCCCCCTTTCAACTCACACGCAGCCTGTGGGGAGACCCTTGGAGACCACGCACGTATCCTGCTCCTCGACCTGAAGTCCATTCATGCATCTCGCCCAGGACGGATCCGCACGGCGACTTCGCTACTCCACCACACTCGCAGGTTTTTATCATGGGCTTTTTACTCTCCAAGTAGCCAAAGCCAGGCATCTAAGGCACTTGATTCTATTGTCAGAAGCAGAGCGGAGCCTCGTGTGCTCGGAGAACTCAGGCTGCAGAGGGAGGCTGGTAGGTTAACCCTGGGGACGCTCTGAGAAAGGCCACGAAGCACTGGACATTGAGCAGGAGAAGGGACCACGTGCAGAGAGAGCCTGGCACCGTGCAGGCAAAGGCGGTCCCGTCCCACTCCGGCCACATTCTACATGGTTGGCTGAGCCAAGTCTCAGTCCCCTGGAACCTGGTGTGTTCGTCTGTAAAACTGTGACCATCGACCTGACCACACAGCGTTTGCCCGAGTTTTAGACAGACATTGGATGTAAAGTGCCAGGCCCGCTGCTTAACATCATGTAAGTGCTCATTAAATGTCTCCATCCCTCCTCCCCTTCCCTGCCTGTTGTTCAGATATTGCCATGGAAACTCACCCCCCCTGCTTTCACGGAGGTCCCTTTAAAAATTTTGCAATTACTCTAAAAGCTCAATTTTTTTTTTCCATCTGAAATGAGAAATTCTAAAGGTAATGATATATTACATTTTCTGCTAAAAGTAAACTAAATGCAGGGTTAAAGCTGATTCTGAACTCAGCCAGCAAGTCTCAGAGAGGCTTCCATTTCCAAATTGTTTCCATTATTTTGGGTCAATTAAATGTAACTATTTAATTATTTGGCGTGATGGTTATGATATTCCCATTTTATTGTTTTCCCTGAAATACAATAATAATAATTGCTACTTTAAAAATTGGGCAGCAGTTGCCAGACCCTTTTCTGGGTGCTTAACAGTCATTACTCTGATCCTCTCAGCTGCCTTGCTCTGCTGGTGTTCTCTGCACTTTACAGATGAAGACACTGCAGTTCAGAGTGTCAGTGACATCTGCCAAAGGTCTTATGGATGCAAAGTGGCAGGCCAGGCAGCAATTTTACTGCTTCTAGAACGTATATACTGTGCCCTCCAGGTCACTCCTGGACCATGATTTCAGTATGCTGAAAAGTCCGTGCTGTCCATGTGCCTCTTCTGAACTCGGCCTAGCATAGAACCGAATGCCGTCAATCATGAAATTGACCCAGAGGTAGTTATTGCTTACCAAATATTCCATGCGTTCCCCTCATTTCCCACTCTCCCTTGCACTTGGGTTGAGGCCTGGTGACTCTTAAGAATCAAAAGCAGAATGACCTCCAGGCTGAGGCAGTTACCAGCCAGCGTGTTTCTTCCTGATCACGCTCCCTGTGTGAAGCGACCTTAGAAGAAACATATTAAGGTGGCTATATTATAAGATGGAGAGAGCTTAGATCCCTGAGTTCCTAGATGGAGAAGCATCCAAAGCAAACCACAATAGATTTTATGTGTGGAAGAAATGGACTTCTGTTGTGTGAAGCCATCATGATTGTAAAACTTATTTGTTACTGCAGCACAACCCAGCTCAACCTGACTGATACAACAGTGACTCCTTTTTGGTGACCAATTACCATGGGAGGTATAAAAATCTCATTATTTTGGGTGCCAAGGAGGCTAGGTGATGTCATTTACCATCATCAAAATGAAAATTCAGTGGCATGGCCTCTGTCTGTAATTGTGTTTAGGCAAATCTAACATCGTCTTATTCTTTTCAAGCTGGGGAGGGGGGGCAGAGGAAAGGGGAATAATCTTTTTCTTTAAAAAACAATAAGATTTCACTTAAGCTGAATAAACAAATCCTCTTCTCCAACTCAAAAGGATAGAGGAAAAATTGTCTGCACAAGAGGCGGGTATTCACTCAGGAGCACATATTTTAAATAATGTTCCCACAACAGCATCTGCAAACATCAGAATCTAAAAGAAAGGAATCACAACTAATGAGATGTGGCCTGATTAGAGAAAATACTTTTAAAATCACTGTGGGTTTTCACTTTTGCCCCGGAAGACTAGGCTTTGCCTGAATCCTATTAAGAAGAGAGCGATGCCGAGATAACGAGGACTGATAGGGAATAAACACCACTTGGCCTGATTCAGCTGCAAAAATCACATGTTTTCAAGGATTATTATGAGTGACTTTCAAATTTGTGTAATTCTTTTATAAAGTAAGTTTTTGTTGGACTATGAAAATGTTTTTCAATTTCCCTAGATGGGAAATGGCAAAAGAGGTTAATTAAAAGTCAACTGGAGATACTTAAGCACTTACGCCTGTAATTTCTCCAGCTTCAAACTTAAATAGCTTAAACTGTGAGATTATGATTCATGCCTTTACCCTTTCAACATTGTGGAGCTCTTTTTTCTTTTGTTTCCTTGGTTTGATTGAAAATTCTATCCTAAAAGATTGCAGAATCTTAGGTGTTTAACAATATGCCCTATGTCAGTGGTCGGCAAACTCATTAGTCAACAGAGCCAAATATCAACAGTACAACGATTGAAATTTCTTTTGAGAGCCAAATTTTTTAAACTTAAACTTCTTCTAATGCCTCTTCTTCAAAATAGACTCACCCAGGCCGTGGTGTTTTGTGGAAGAGCCACACTCAAGAAGCCAAAGAGCCGCATGTGGCTCGCAAGCCGCAGTTTGCCGACCAATGCCCTATGTGAATGAACGAATGTGGCTATGTTTGCAAGCAGAGAGGGTTTATTACCATCCCTAGAACACTAATTGCAGCTTCAACAGTCTGGCCCTGGCTCTAGACCCCCTATCCCACCACCTCCCCTCTTTCTCTGTTGGATTATTCAGCTATTATCCCTCTATGAGGACCCTACTCATGACCCAGTTCAAACTGTCCTTGGCATGGGCTGTCTTTCTGATTGCAATGGTCTCTCCATTTTTTATTTTATATTATACTAGAGGCCTGTTGCACAAAGAGATTTGTGCAATAGGCCTTCCTTCCCTTGGCTTCCAGCACTGGTTTTCCTCCAGCACCTGAGACCCAGGCCTTTGCTCCGGGTGGAGTCTGGCCGCCTTCATCTTTGCTGCTTCGCTGCAGACTCCAGCCAGAGTCTGCCGTCTTTGCTGCAGACTCCAGCTAGAGTCTGCCATCTTTGTCTTCACTGCAGACTCTGGAGTCTGCAGTCTCCGTCTTCACTGTGGCCAGAGTGCGGCTCCTGTAGATCCCTTCGCCCCCACCTTCCCTCTCATAGCAGGCGTCCTGCTCCACCCGGCCACTCCGTGCCTGGAGCAGCTGGGTGGCCGCCATCTTTCTCCTTCTAATTTGCATATTCCCTCCTGATTGCCTGTTGGGCATAGCAGAGTGATGGTTAATTTGCATGTTTCTCTTTTATTAGTGTAGATACTTTAGGTAACCCTCTCAGTTTGCATTTTTTATTGTATTTTCATCATCTGGTATACCCAGTACCTAGCTTAGAACTGGTAGCAGAAGGCCCTTTCAAGGCTCCCATGTCCTGCCTACATTCAAGATCTATGTTTAGCTCTGTCTCCATAGGGAGTTACTCTTTCTATGAAGAGGATCTGCTCCAGCCCAGCAACAAGTTCAGTATACTAAGCCCAAGGTCAGCTGCAGGCCCTTGGAATTGAGAGAGACAGAGAACCCAAGAACTTCGATGATAGAGAGAGACTCCTAGCTGGGGTTTACAAGTGAGCAGGGGACATTTTCAGAGTGTACTGAAGAAAAGCAAAATCTTTATTAAAATGTAAAGGGAACTTTGAGCATGTATTGAAGAAAGTTTAAGGATTTTCTGCAGTGACTAAGACTATAAGAAATTCTACTCATTGTGGACAAGCCCTTCATGTGACACAGCAGGGAAGCTTGGCTTTGCTGCCAAAACACCTTTCAGAATTTGAAAACTTGGAGGCCCAATGTTCTCTCCAGGCTCTGAGTTACTTTACATAGTGCCCTCCTCCTGGGACCACCTTTCCTTTAGCCAGGACAACTTAATTTTTACCGGGAGAACTTCACACATCTTAAATATCACCTCTTCTTTTCCTATCTTTCTTCTCCACCATAAGCTAAGTTTCTTCCATCCTATGCATCCTGTACTTCCTGTGCCTAGTCTAACACCTCCTGCAATGCCTTACTTAATTATCCCCCTTCGCTGATGGGGGTGGGCTCTCTGAAGACAGGAACCAAGCCTCATCCCCTCTTGCCCAGCACAGTGTGCTTCGACACAGCAGGCACTCCAAAAATATTTGTTCAAAAAAGACAAACAGTCCCCAAACTTAGGCAATGCAGAGGAAAAATCCAGGCAAGCCAGAGTTTCCTCTTGCAGTTACACCTGGCCAAAATGGTTCACACTATGAAGATAATGACATTTACACAAGAAATCTACTGTGCAGTATTTATAGTACGATGCATTCATTTAAAAAATAGTAGAGTTCTCATTTGTAATTGAATTGTAGTCATTGTTCACCAACATGGGATGTTATCTTAAAGTATTTTTTGTTCAAGGATCTGAGCCAATAGATGTATAGAGAGATGTTTAGACTCTGTGGGTCACACCTGATCATTGCTGTCATTTGTCCCCAGAATGGAGACTGCTATTGAAGCATTCACCTTACCTAAGGCAGCCATGATTAAAACTTGCTAATATTATTAACACAAACTTATGGTTGTTGAGTACTTATTGTGTGCCAGGAACTGGACTAAGTAATTTGCATTAATTATCAGAGATCACAACCTCTTTATGTGGTCAGCATTATTATTATCCTAATTCATTAATTTATATACAAGATATGAATTGGGTTTCTGCCACGTAGAAGATATTGAAATAGGTATTAGGAATCCAATAGGGAATACAATAAGTATAAATTTTTTCCTCCTGAAAATAAGAGAGATGTGAGACAAAAATCAATTATGCTAGATTTTAAGAGCTATAAAGAAGGATAGTAGGGAAATGGAAAGGGGGCACTGGGTGTGCAATTCTACGTACAGAGCTCAGGAAAGATGTCATTGACAAGGGATGTGTGAGCAGAGATGAGAGCCCTTCAGATATCTGGGGAAGAAAATTTATAGGCAAAGAAATGTCACACGTGAAGTCCTGAGGTAGGGACACGTTTCAGTATTTGGGGCTCAGCAGTGAAGTCCATGTGGTTAGAATAAAAGAAGTGAGTGAACCAGAGGGAAAAACTGTGGAGAAGGAGCCAGATAACATGGGGTCTTATAGGTTATTTTGAAGATTAAGTCTTTATTTTTAAATTTTTGTTGAAATATATGTGACATTGTGTAAATCTAAAGTGTGCAACATTTATAGATTATAATATGATTGCCATTGTACAGATTGTTAGCATCTCTTTCATGCAACATTATCATTTTTGTATGTGTGGTTGGAATCATAAGATCTAGTCTCTTAGCAAGTTTGATGATATAATACAATACTATTCACCCAGCCATGGGCAAACTATGGCCCGCAGGCCAGATCCGGCCCCTTCGGCTGTTCTATCCGTCCCGCGGAGCTGAAAGAGCGGAGGGTTCTCTTGCTCTCCCCTCCGCTCCTTTACTTTGGATTTATATTAGTTCACACAAACACTCCATCCATGCTTTTGTTCCGGCCCTCCGGTCCAGTTTAAGAACCCATTGTGGCCCTCGAGTCAAAAAGTTTGCCCACCTAACCTGTACATTAGATCTCCAGAATTTATTTATTATTAGTTGAAAATATGCCTTTAAACCACATCTCTCCTGTTCCACCACCCCCTCAGTCTCTGTAACCAGCATTCTATTCTGTTTTTATGAGTTTGGCTTTTTTAGATTCTACACATAAATGATATCATACAGCATTTGTCTTTCTAAAGCAGGGGTGGGCAAACTTGTTGACTCGAGGGCCACAATGGGTTCTTAAACTGGACCGGAGGGCCGGAACAAAAGCATGGGTGGAGTGTTTGTGTGAACTAATATAAATTCAAAGTAAAGGAGCGGAGGGGAGAGCAAGAGAACCCTCCACTCTTTCGGCTCCGCGGGCCGGATAGAACAGCCGAATGGGCCGGATCCGGCCCACGGGCCGTAGTTTGCCCACGGCTGTATCTAAAGGGTACTCCAACTGCTGTGTGAAAAATAGCTTGAATAGGTCAAGGGTAGAGATAGGAAGTCCAAATAGGAGGCTCTTGCAATAATCTATATAAGAGGACATGGCTGGTGGCTTGAAATGATATTGTCCCAGTGCAGCTGATGAGAACTGGTGAGGTACTGTATGCATTTTTAGGTGGAACCCACAGGCTTTGCTGATGCATTAGTGTGGGCTATGAGACAACAAGAGAAATCAAGGATGTTTGCTCTTGGCAATGATAGATATAGAGTCATTATTGAGATGAGAAAGATAGGAAAAGGGATAGGTTTAGGAAAAAGATCAGAGTACGAACTTGAACATATTAAATCTTAAGTTCCTATTGAATAGCCAATGGAGATGTTGAGTAGGGATTAGGTACATGTGTCTGGAGATCAGAAGACTGCTGGTGGCTGGAATCACAAATTTGAGTCATCAACATAGAAGTGACATTAATACTCAATAAACTAAGTGGGCTTATCCAGGAAATGAATATAAATAGCAGTGATTCAAAAACTGAGACCTGGGGCAGCATGGCATTTAGGTACCGCATCCATTCACAGAAGCAGATGCTCAGAACCCACAGGAGGCTTTGAAAGATAAAGAAAGAGGAAGCAGGATTGGGCAAGGAAAACATTCCAACCACAAAACAGATCTGAAACCTCCTAAAGGGAAGAGTCTGGAGGGAGGAAGCAGGATTGGGTAGCGTGAGACTCTGACATGATGCAGCTTTGACAGTTGTGGTCAACCTAAGGTGAAGATCCAAAGCTGCTGTGGTGGTAACTTTTGCAATTTAAGGTGTGACAGCAAAATTAGCACAGACTTGTTTTTCCTTCTGCATGATGTTATGTATAGAAGATGTGTTGTTACCATAGATCTGAGAGAGCTCAGCATGTGGCTTTGTGTGTTTCCTTATTATATAAAGAACTTTCTTCTTTTTTTGAAAGGAAGCATGTTATAGCTTCTCTTTGGCAAATTCAAATAGTGGGCATCAGGACTCTTCCACTTTGGGGCAATTATGAAGTAAAATAAAGGTGAGTTGAACACAAGCGCTGCAATACAAGGACAGTTGATATGATAACAAAGCAGGCTACTAAGTGAATGATGGATAGGGGTGTGACAGCATGGAGACTCAGTGAGGGGTACTTCACATCCGGGGTAAGAGTGCTGAAGATTTCATCACGTCACTTAGAGGGGCAATTTAAAACTTATGAACTGTTTATTTCTAGAATGTTTTGCTTAATATGTTCCGACTCCAGTTGACTGTGGGTAATGAAAATCAAGGGAAGTGAAACCACAGGTAAGGAGACTACTTACTGAGGAGTGAGGAGTGGAGAATGATGGGAACCTCAGAATTAGACTTGGATTTAGATTTGGCCCTACTGCAACCTAGCTATGTGACCTTGGGCAAGTGACATAAACTTGCCAAACGCTGCTGTCCTCAACTGAGAATGGGGATAATAATTACTCATCCTCTCACAGCTGCTGGGAGCATCAGTAACAGAACACACACAAAGTTTGTCTCAGTGGAGGGTAAGTGCTCATTTTTCTGTATCCTTTCAGAAGATTGGAACAGCTCAGTGAATGTGACTTGCTGTTTTAGCTAAATTAAATTAAATGTAAAACCCTCTCTTATAGTCCTTAATTTTATTTCTTTTCCATCCAAAAGCATCCAGGGCAAGGCCCAGCTGGCATCCTGATGGAAATCCCCAGTCTCTCTGGCAGAGACAGAATTCCTGCGACAGATCAGGGCTGCGTGGAAGGTTTCATTTTTATAGCCCGGTGAGCGGTGCATTTTGCTCTTCTTGTTTGCTTTTACCTTGAGGTCAAAGAAATGATGTAATACATTATCACAAGTGGCCGCCCTTCACTCCCTGAACATCTGCGTGTGCAGCACCTGTCGGCTGGGACAGGAGGCTGCGTCTTGCTATCTGCTCTCTTACCTGCCGGCTCCTTTGAAGCATGCTGCTCTTATTTTGACTACTTCTGCCAAATAGTGACAAGTTAAGGGGAATTTAGAAAAAGAAAACACTTTTTTTTCCCCCAATCTGGAAAGAACTCTGAGATGTTTATTAACCACTTTCTCTTTTTCTAATTTTCTTTATTTTGAATTTTTAAAAGCTTTTTTGTTGAATTTATTGGGGTGGCATTAGTTAATACAATTTATATGTTTCAGGTGTACAGTTCTATAATACATCATCTGTATATTGTATGGTGTGATCACCATCCCAAGTCAAGTCTCCCTCCTTCCATCACCTTTTACCCCCTCTATCCCCCTGTACCCTCTTCTATCTGTCCTACCCTGTTCCCTGAGATTTGGGGGTTCATTTGTTACAATAGCATAGTCTAGGCTAACTCAGCTAATTATTTGAATTAGTCTTTCTACGCTGCCTTAGAAATATCAAATGCATTTTCTTGTAAATATTTTTTTAAGGCTAGCATCATGGTACGATATAAAATTCTCCTTCCACCCTTTCCTTTGTACTACATTTCCTTCACTCCTCTATTTCAATTGGTTTGACAGTTTGTCGTTTTCACTGTTGTGTCAGTCACTGGGCCAAGATACAGACGATAATTAACTTGTGCAAATATGTCAACTTACCAGTGTGTGTCCCACCCTAAAGTACTGGCTCCAGGCAAAGCATAAAGACCCTTAGGTCAATTCACTCTGCAGGAACCAGAGCCCCTGTGCGCCATGGAGTATCACTACCTCAGCCCCACTCAACTGAGATGTCTCCTGGGCGATGACTGTGGAATGCAGATTCATCCCCAGGATATACTACCGCAAGGAGGGGTGCCCATGTGTGACATCTTAGAGACAGTAGGTGACAGGATGTTGTACTCATGCCTATTCTCTATCTGTCCCTGCCCCACCCTGTTCCACATATCTGCATTGCACTGAAATTTCCTTAAACTAATTGAAGTGCCATAAGAATTTCTATTGATAGATGCCAATGTTGCATAGTTACTCCACTTGTATTTTTTTAATCCATAGTTTGCATATGTGTGTGTGTGTGTATATATATATGCAAATATTTTTACAGTAAGTTTCTTTGTCATGAAAGATTAAATTAAAGCATCTCATTGATCTTGCAAAACAAAACAAAAACAACATGCAATTGTCTGTGTCTATGCGTTTTTGGATATTATTATTATTATTAGTTGGTTTTTTTATTAATCCCTTCACATCAAACTAAAAAGGTTTTGCACAGCAAAGGAAACCATCAACAAAATAAAAAGGGAGCCCACTGAATAGAATATATTTGCCAGTGATACATTTGTTAAGGGGCTAATATCCAAAATTTATTAAGAACTTATAAAACTCAACACCAAAACCCCCAACAAATAATCCAATTAAAAATGGGTAAAAGAATTCCCTAGCCTTGTGGCTCAGTTGGTTATTGTTAGAAACATCATCCAGGGGAGAATTTTGACTCTTATGAGGTATCTCTTCTGCCCTAACATCAAGACCTATAGCTTTTACACATTTTTGTTTTGTGTCAATTAGGCATCTAATCTCCTTCTATCGTCTGCTTTTCAATCCTCTAACCTGTTCACATTGCAATCAACTGAGTTTTTTCAAAAACCCATCTGAGAGAACCCTAGAACTTGGGGTTGAGGATGAAGCAGCCACACCATACATCAGAGACAGAAAGTTTGGGCACAAGATAAGGAAACGATTTTTAAGAGAAGTTTAATATAAGAAAAATAGTCCAATGAACTGTTGCAGAAAAACAACACTGTAAGAACATCATGATCCATATTGAAGCAACTGTGTAACACTGGAACAGAAACTCAGTAGAATTCAAGACGAGCATCCCAGTGGATTCCAAGCATACCTCCCCACAGGTAGCCCACACACAATGTGGGGGAAGGGGCAAGACTGGAGATGCTTCACTTCAAAAGAATGATGTTTAAATCACAGAAAACAAATGTCCAAACTCACTCAGAAAGCTCATTGACACAGAAAATGAAACTTAGTTGAATTACATGTTGGTAAAACAAAAATCAAATTCTACTAATCGCTGTAGGAAATTGATCTGATGCACCAGCGTTAATGCTGTTTTCTTTTATTATCACAAGGTAAACAGGCACATAAAATAAATTAAACACGAAATTACCTAGAATTAAAACAAGGATTTGGTGGATGTGGTATATACTTTAGAAAGCATAAACATTACATGTTCCCCCACTTGTCCCATCCTTCAAGTTAAATGGTTCCTCAGGAAGAAGCGACAACTTTATCCTTGAGAACTTTAGCCTCATATACCATGTTCCTGATTTTCCTACCTCAACACACAGCCACTGTGTCTCTTGGTGTACTCAAGTTTGAGATGCTCCTCTTAATGTGATCTTCAATTACTGATTTTATTCATTGCCTGCGGCTCTGATTCTGTGAGTACTTACATTCTTTTTTCAAAAATCTCTAGCTGGGTCTCAAGGTATCATATTGGCTCCAGAATAAAGATTACTTTAAGACCAGAGAAAGGTTCTTTTTTCTTTATTAAATTATTTAAGAGATATCGGAAAATAAAATTCTTACTGAATTAAGGAGATTGCTGATCTACAATACTTTTCACATGTATCTGGATCACAGATATTATGTTTCTCAATCCCCTTGAATAGTATATATTGCAATCATCATCTCAGGTAAGGAAAATGAAAGTTAAATTTGCTTAAAATGCAAATTCTCACTTATTCAGCCATTCATCAGGCATGTAATGACTAGCTATTGATCAGCTAATGGGTGCCAGGCACAATGCTGCATAATGGCTGTGTATAAAATTCTGGATTGGAAATTGTTTTTCCCTCATAACTTTGAAGTCCTTTCTCTGTTGTTTTCTGGCATCCAGTGTTCCTGATGTTTCTGAAGATGCTCTGGCCTTTATTCCTTTGTAGATAACCTATTTTTGTGTCTATAAGATTATAGCCCTTTGTTTAGTCATTAGTGTTCTGAAATTTCTTTTTTCTTAAAATTTTACTTTATTGGGATAAGAAGACTTAACAGGAATTGATAGTCCTTTGGGATGCTTTTTGATATCATATAAATAAAACTGCTGTGAACATTGACTTAAGGTTTTTGTATAAATTTCTCTTGAATAAATAAGGAGGAGTAAGATCCTTGGGTCACCTGGCAATTGCATGTTAGACTTTATATGATATTGCCAACTAGTTTTCCAAAGTGGATGTACCTTTTTTTTTTTTTTTTCATTTTCCCACCAGCCATGTAGTAGAGTGTCAGTTGGCTGGCATCCTCACCAGCACTTAGTACTTTCATTTATCATTAAACTAGTGACCCGGTGCATGAAATTCATGCACATTAAAAGGGGATTAATTAGAGGAAATAATTTAATATTGCTATTTGCCCTTTCTCTATAATAGAAGTGTCAGAGATGAAAGAAAATTAGTAAAATGTATATGAAAACCTTCCTTCTGTCAGGATCTGGGGCTCACCACGGGACCCAGAGTCAAGTCCCTGCCCACCTACATGTGCCTCAAAATTGCATGAGACCCAGAACCAGACGCCCTCCACCCCCCCCCCCGCATTGGGCTTGATCCAGACCCGGGCAGTCCCACCCTTGTCAAGCCCCGTGGAGCAGGGGGCATAGCCTCAGGTTCCCCATGAAGCCCTGCTGGGCAGGGGGCTCAGCCTGAGTTCCCCCAACCCAGCACTGGGGGTGCACCTTGAGATCCCCTGTCAAGCCCCGCTGCATGGGGGGCATGGCCTGAGGTCCCCTGTAAAGCCCAGCCAGGCAGAGGGGTGCAGCCTCAGGTCCCCTGGCCTGGTGCTGGGGCAGGGGGTGAGGCCTGAGTTCCCCGTCAAGCCCTGCCAGGCAGGGAGTGCAGTCTGAGGTCGGTGTGGCCTGTAGTCCCCTGTCAAGCCCCACCTGGTGGGGGGCGTGGCCTGAGGTCCCCCGGCCTGGCGCTGGGGCAGGGGGAGCAGCCTGAGGTCCCCTAGCCCAGGACCAGGATGGGAAGCACACCTTGAGGTCCCCCATCAAGCCCTGCCAGGCAGGGGGCATGGCCTCAGGTCCCCCAGCCTGACACCAGGGCGGGGGGCACAGCCTGAGGTCCCCTGTCAAGCCCTGCTGGGTGGAGGGTGTGGCCTGAGGTCCCCTGTCAAGCCCTATGGGGGTGGGGGAGGGCGTAGCCTCAGGTCCCTGCTGATTGTTCCTTAAGCCTCCTGATGGGAACTTGGCCTCAGCTGTGGGTGCAGCCATCTTTGTGACAGAGTGATGGTCAATTAGCATATTCCCTCTTTATTAGAAAGGATGTGAGCCATTCTAGTGTATGTGTAGTTGTATCTCGTGATTTGGAGCCTTCCTTTTTGAGGATTCACATTTCCTTCAGTTCAGGAAACTTGCATTATTTCCCTGGCAATATCCTCATCTCTCATCACTGCAACTCTTCTCCAGGATTCCTTTTTAGTCCAATGCTGGGCCCACTAGATGGTCTCTCATCATTTCTCTCAAATTCTTCTTTATCTTTTTAGCTCTGGTCTCTGTGCCATTTATTTGACTTTCTCTACAACCCATGTAGGCTTTTTTCCATTCATTGCATCTGCCATTTTCTTCCTGAACTTTCAAGATCGCTTTCTTAGTATCCTGGTTTCTTTTTCATGGCAACAGATTCTTGTTTTTTGAAAGCAGTGTGTCCTTAGATTTCTGTCAGAATGCTAATTAGCATCTGTTTCTTGCCTAGAACAATCTATTTCTCCTAGGGTCTTTTTTTTCACAATTAGTTCATCTTGGTCTTTCCCCATCGTGGTTTCTTCACATTCCAGTTTTTTTCTTTTTACTGTGCTGTCTAGTCACATTTAGGAATTAGGCAAAATAATGTTTTTTGGAAGTTCTGTGAGCAAGTGGGTAAGGTGCACTGACCCACAGTCCTTCACGTTGACACCTTTCTCCTCACTGTGCCCTGTGAAGTAGAGCTAGCACTCTGGTTTGAGTTTCCTACTGTCTAGCTATAGAAGGAAAAGGATGCATTTAATATTTATTAAGAATTAATGATGTGCATAACCACTTTCTAATTACAATAAAAAATTAACACTTATTCAGTGCTTATACTCTGCATGGCCCTCTTAGAACGTTTTATGTATTCATTTAATTCCATGACAGCTCTGTCAGGGAAGCCTATTGCTGTCACCTCTGTTCAAAAATGGTAAGATTGAGGAACAGAGAGGTTAACTAATTTGCCTAAGTTTGCACAGCTAAGAAGTGACAAAGCTGTGTTTAAAACACAGCAGTTTGTGTTCAGAGTCTTTTGATCCTGAATAGTATGCTCTTGACTCTCAGACATGGGCTTTCTCCCCAAATACTTCCAGCAAATGTCTGAGCTGAACACTGTCAATGCCACTTTACAAAAGAGAATTTCGGGACCCAGACAAGTTCAATGACAAATCTCATTCCACAGAGCTCATGAGTGGAAACTGTCTGACTCTAAAACTAATAGCATATTGCACCAGATTTGTCCAAAGAATAATAATTGTAGACATTTACAAATAAAGACTTCTTGATAACAAAATCAATGTTTATTTGAAGCAGGATAACCTTTGAACCCAATATTTTGGTTTAAATAGTAGAAACAAACAACTCTGTTACTAACGATCTGCACAGACTGTCACTTTTACTTTGGAACCAGCAATTAAGATCCAAAATATCAATTATGTTGTTTCTCAATAACACAACGGATCAATAACCTCCATTTTGTGTTCTTCTTAATTACTGTGTGGGGGTTTCTGCAGAAACATTCTGAAACAGATCTTGCATATTAATCTCAGCACGTGGTTCTTGTTCCTCACAATGGAGCAATCAGACCTTGATTAATGTTAGCATTAAACTAACTGCTATCTAATCAGTTGACAAAATGCTGGTTTTGACTCTAGTTTCCGTGGTCTGTTTGTTTCCGATGCTTCTGATTGATGTTTGCTGTGGGGAAGAATAAAGAAATAAGACATACATTATTCATGGAAGTGACTGGAAGGATTTTTGTGATATTCCCTCTGCTCTGACAGAATGACAGAGCAGTAACTCCAGGCCTAAGTGGAAACCACCACTCTCCCCATCCTGATATTTTTTGAGGAAGAGAGAATTTAAACCAATCATCCCATAAGTAAAATATCCTTCAAAATTTTCATATCATGAAAAATGATATCATCAGCCACCCTGAAAACACACACACACACACACACACACACACACACACACACGAAAAAAAAAAAAAATGAGAGTGTATCAGATTACTTCAGATCCTTGGATCATGCTTTCTCCCCTACTTAAAAATGTTGCCTCCTATCATTTTCCTCATCTATTTCCGCTGCCTGGAATGTTCTGCCTCCACGGGTTTGCCTGGAAATTCCTATTTTTTTTCAAGTCTGATCTCAGAACTATTTTCAGGGATGTCTTTCTGATCCTCTAGACAAGACCATCACTGCCTCAGAGTGCTCTGAAGGAAAAGTTTCACGATCTGTGCTGTGCAGTCCGGTAGACACAAGCTCCATGTGACTGTCAAGCATTGGCAAAGTGACTGGTGCAAATGAGAGGCTGAGCTCTTGGTTTTATGTATTCCATCATTTTAATTATTTGTGCAACCACACATGAGTAGTCATCACTGCAGCGGAAGAATAATAACTCTAGATAGCCCTATTGTGAGACCTACTTTTGTTAAAGCCTTTAAAAAAATGGCATCATGATTCACTTATATGGACATTCATCCTGCTGGTCTACCAGCACGTGGAGGACAGGGCTGTGTTTGCCTGTACGAATCTACCATCGTGTCATAGGGATTCTCTGAATGTTGAATGAAAAGGTGAAAGGAAGCAGCATATTCCAGTAGGAAATGCAACATATGAAGATAAAATTACAAGGGCTTTGCAATCAGACACTCCTGATTTGGAGTCCAGGATCTTTCTCTTAGTTGGTGAATGATAGAGGCAAGTTGCCTCTCCTGAGTGTAACTTTCTCACCTATTTAATGAGAATCATACATAATTTCCTCTCCTTGTATTTGTTGGGAGAATTACAGGAACTATGGTATATGAATCATATACAAATTAATGAGTTAACATCAATTCTCATTTAAGATTACTTACTATGTATTTAACTACTTATATATTTTGTTCTAAAGCATATTTCTATTACCTGAAGTTCAAAATTCTGACAGAAATGTTTGAAAAATCTACCCCCAGAAATAGCAGATTGTAATATATACAAAGGACTGAAAAAAAAAAAACACTTTTGAAAGGACTACAGCTGGTAAATTGCAGACCCAAGTAAGCACAGGTGTGTTCCCAACTTCAGTGCAACCAAGTTCACTTCTACATGGGTAAAAGTGTTTGCAGAAGCATGCCAAGTGACAGGTGGTGAGCTAGACCAGCATGACTAATGGTGAAGGAAAGAGAAAGGCAGTGGAGGGGGGCTGTTGGTGGAAACACAGTAAGTTATTATTCACTGGGAAAAATGCAGTGTCAAGAAGTATAGGGTCTTGGCTGACATCAGCACT
Source organism: Plecotus auritus (assembly GCF_963455305.1). Classification (NCBI taxonomy): domain Eukaryota; kingdom Metazoa; phylum Chordata; class Mammalia; order Chiroptera; family Vespertilionidae; genus Plecotus; species Plecotus auritus. The sequence continues at coordinate 243,522,221 of NC_137770.1, read as the reverse complement.
CTGGATCAATTGAAGCAGTTTTTTTGGGGGTGAGCTGCAGCCAGAAACAATTGTCCACCTTTGTCATCACTTTGTATGCCTATGCACAAAATGAAGCAAAGGCTGCAATCAGCAGAAGGGAACGAGGCCACACCTACCAAACAACATTAGAGTCTTGGTTTGTATGTAGAGAGACAGCAACATGAAAATGCTGCCATGATTTACATAAACAAACACCCAAATGCGTGCATGGGAATAACCTCAGCTCCAAACGAAAACCACAAATTCATGCCAGTATACTCCAGGGGCCTACTGGGCAGCATCGCTTCCTCCATATCCAAACCAGATTTCTACTTGAATTGAAGCAGAGTCAGGTTTAGAAAACCTGTTGCCATTCATCTAATTCAGGCACTTTGATAGTAGAGTAAGCTTGGTAACTCTAACTCTCACTAATTGTTGGGCTTGAAAGTTTCCAGTATTCAAAATATGCAAAACTGCAAAGCTACACTTTCAGTTTTCAGGAGGTTTTTTCCCTTCTATTCTGTGACATTTCTCTTTCATTAAAAATCTCTTTTCCTGTGGATCAAGGTTCATCCTATAATGATTAAAGTCCATTTCTTTATTGCTATTTTATTTCCTTATTTGTTATTTGAGGTTCTTTTTCACTGCGTGCAATTAAAACAGAGTTTGAAAGCATCATAATTATTGCAACTGAAGTCAGTTCAACCTAAAAATTAATGAAGCATTAATTATCTTTTATATCGGAAGCTCTGTTAGGTGCTAAGAAGCATGCCCAGTGAATAAGATTCTATTTCCATCTGTGTCAGGCAGAATTTTTAGGTACGGCCATCAGGAATCCCTGCTGTACTACTGGGAACCTGTGAATGTGAGATACCATACCTGTGATTGTGTTGTATGGCAAAGTTGACCCTAAAAATAGTCATGCTATCTTGCTTGACTTGATGTAATTCTATGAGTCCCTAAAAGTAAGGAACTTTCTCAGCCTGGCAGAAGAAAACCGAAGTAGAGTCAGAGAGTTTCAAAGCATAAGAAGGAGTTGAATTGAGGCAGGATTGTTGGCTTTGAAGATGGAGGAAGCCACATTAGAAGGCATGTGAGCGGCTCCTAGGAGCAGGCAGTGGACCTCAGCTGACAGTAAGCAAGGAGACAGGGAACTCAGTCCTACAACCACAGAACCAGCTCAAACAGTTCCTACCAGTGGTTCCCAATCTTTTTTTGGCCATGCCACCTACGTATCTCTAAAATCCTGATGACATATAATTCTTATTACTCAAAAAGTGAACTCCTTTTTGGATGGAGGAAGCCTTTAGAAGGCCATTAACTTGGTCTAAACAAGCTTCCAAAGAACATGGCATCCATGAAAGAGAAAAATAAAAGAACCAAAGGACAGTTGAAGTACTGAGGAAGAAATCACTAAGAAATTGTTAAAAAAATAATATGAAGTGATATGAATAAATAGCAAATAAAGTTTCAAAACATAATAGAGAACTGAAATGCATAAATATGTCACAATATATATTTATATACTGTACTAGAGGCCTGGTGCATGGATTCGTGCATGGGGGGTGAAGTGGGGAGGGGGGTGGTCCTCAGCCTGGCCTGCGCCCTCTCACAATTCGGGACCCCTTGGGGGATGTTCAACTGCTGGTTTAGGCCCGATCCCCGCAGGCCAGGGATTGGGCCTAAACTGGCAGTCGGCCATCCCCCAAGGGATGTAGCAGTGTGCCAAGTGGCAGGTGGTCAGGGAGGAGCCCAAGCCGGTGCCACACCGCTCACACTCAATGCTCATCCCAGCCTGCTGCACCTGCAGCTGCTGCTTGATAGCACTGCTGCAGAGTTGGGAGTGGCTCCCACTGCCACAGCTGTGCTCGCCAGCCGTGAGCCCGGCTTCTGGCTGAGCAGCACTCCCCCTGGGGGAGCGTACTGAACACCAGGGGGCATCTCCTGCATTGAGCATCTGCCCCCTGGTGGTCAGTGTGCGTCATAGCAACTGGTCGACCAGTCATTCCAGTAGTTCCGATCGTTGGGTTGTAATGGTAGCTTAGGCTTTTATATTTATATAGATATGAGGCCCCTAGAACCATAAGAAATGCAAAAAGTTCAACATTAATAACTCATTCTCAAATTGCCCCCCTTAAAAACCAAATTACCCCCCTGTGGGACGTGTGCCCCATGTTGGGAATCACTGGCTCCTATCCTGTTTTCAACAAGATACTGAGTTGCTTTTTAGAGAAAACAGACAAAAAATACAAGTCATGTTTAGAGGACAGAATTTGGACCTCCAGTTACGCCCAGAACTAAAGTCTCCCCCCTGCCCCATGGAACCAAAGCCGAGGGAAGTAAATGGAACTTTAATGCTGAAACCCTTTCAGAAGTGAAGATCCATTGTCCAGGAGGTCTGGTGCCAAAGTCCCTTACCATATCTTACCACATGGCCACATTCCAAAGCTCTCCAGTCAAAACCTGCTGGGCCAGTGCATCCACATACCTACCAGCCTAGTCCCACTAAACGCTGCAACTCTCCCCGAACTCAGGCTGGGGAGAGATTTGAGCCTTGCCTCCTGTCGCCTGGCCAATTGACTTTGCAATAAAGCCTTTTCTATTTTCTTTTCTTTTAAAAAATATATTTTTATTGATTTCTGAGAGGAAGGGAGAGGGAGAGAGAAATAGAAACACCAATGATGAGAGAGAATCATTGATCGGCTGCCTCCTGCACATCCCCTACTGGGGATCAAGCCCAAAACCTGAGCGTTTGCCTATGAACTGTGACCTCCTGGTTAATAGGTCAGTGCTCAACCACTGAGCCACACAGGCTGGGAGCCTTTTCTATTTTCAAAAGCAGATGTCATTGTATTGGCTTCTATGCTCATTGGTGCAGTGAGCCCTTGCTCAGTCACAAGTTTATAATGAGTCCAGCATGTGGAAGTCAGGAAGTTGAAGAGTAAATGAGAGAGGTGCCTTCTCCTTACAGGATGGACAGATGTCTGCCCTTGAGTAGCTTATAGATTGTTCAGGAAGCCAGATATTAGACATGTAACTGTGCTAATAATTATTTACAGTTGTGTTAAGTCTTCAGAAGGAGAAACAAACTTTTGGAAAGTGTTTGGTCAGGCAGGAAGCAGATTGGGCTTTAGCTTGGGAAGTAATTACTAAGGGAGGAATCATAGGATGGGGATGAATTTGATGATGGTGACAAAGGACCCTCAGGAGGGCAAGAAGCAAAGACTCAGAAGAGAGGGAAGACAATGGGCAAAGACAGGGAAGGGGTGGGAGACGGCAGCTGTAACCATGAACTCACCATGTCCAGTGTCCCTGTGGGAAGGAAGGCCATCTGAGCAGGCAGCCAGAGCCCTGACATTTGTCACTGTGAAGCCGAGCCGATACAGGGCCTGCCGCCTCTCTGAACAGCAGGCATGGCATCATGCCACACAGCCAGTCTGGGGGACAGCCTCGCAGTCCTGCTGGCTGCCTGGGTCGCTTCTGCGATGGCAGAGCCAGTGGGAAGCTCAGGCAGTGGGGACGCTGGGATCTCGGGGAATGGAGGGCCATCTGGCAAGGAATGAAGATCAGACAGGGAAAGTCTTAAAGTGGCAGTGTTCATTCATTGGGCACACATTCAATGAATGCCTACTAGGGGCAAGCCTATGCCAGGGTCGTGGGCAGTCCCCAAGAGAGGTGTTTGCTTTCTGTAGTGGGTTGTATTATGCTTCTCCTTCAAATAGACCATCTCTGATATCTGTGAAGGTGAAACTATTTGGATAAAATTCAGTTAAAAATCTTGGGATGAGATCCTCCTGGATTGAGGGCGGGCTTGAAATCCAATGACTGGTGTGTCCTTATAGAAGATGTGAGACACAGACACACTGTCACAGAGATGGCCCTGTAAAGATGGGGCAGAGACTAGAGTGCTGGGCTTGAAATCCAATGACTGGTGTGTCCTTAGAAGAGAACAGAGAGGATGATGTGAGACTTGAACGCACAGACACAGAGTCGGCCCCACAAAGATGGGCAGAGACTAGAGTGACACACCTCCAAGCCCAGGGGCATCATGATTGCCCCCAGCCACTAGAAGCTGGACAGAGCCATCAAACCCATTTTGCTGGCACCTTGATATCAGACCATTGGCTTTGGGAACTGTGAGACAATACATTTCTGCTATTTGTAGCCTCCAAGTGTGTGGTAATTTGTCACAACAGCCTAGGAAAGTCTCTAAGCCTACTTTCTAGTTAGTGGAGGCAGCAAATAAGCAAGTAAATAAGTGGCAACGTGTGCACAGATCTATGTGGAGCTGTATTTAAGGGCTCATCCGGGGTAAGTAAGAAAGGAAGAGGTGGGAGGGAGTTCGCTGCTTGGAATGAGATATTCAGGGAAGGTCCCCTAAGGAGGTGACATTTGAGCAGACACCTGCAGGGTGAAAGTAATAGTTCTGGGGAAGACATTCTAGGAGGAAGTAACAGCATTGACAAATGTCCTGAGCAGGACAGGTCATGATATGTTCAAGGGACGGAAAGGAGAGTGGGGCCACGTCCTGAGAGGAGGCTGGAGACAGCTGCTAGGTATTTGAAGGCCATGATATGGAGTCTGCATTTTATTCTCTTTTTGTTGTTATTGTTTACCCTTACCCGAGGATATTGTTTCCGTTGATTTTTAGAGAGAGTGGAAGGGAGGAAAGGAGAGAGAGAGAGAGAGAGAGAGAGAGAGAGAGAGAGAGAGAGAGAGAGAGAGAGAGAGAGAGAGGGAATACATTGCCTTTCACAGGTGTCCCAACCAGGGATCAAACCCAGGACCCAAGAATGTGCCCTGACTGGGAATCTCAACAGGCAACCCTTAGGTGCATAGTACAAAGTTCAACCAATTGTAACTGAGCCCCTCTGGCTGGGCTGCATTTTCTTCTTTAGAGCAAAGAGAATAATACTGAAATGGAGAGGAGAGGGGAGCAGAGAGCCTGAAGGTTAAGTTCAGGAATGTCCTGACAATACAGATTCAGCATTCAAAGAGCCAGCAGGAGGCCCATAAAGGCCTTATATTCCCAGAGCCTGACTCAGTGGACCCCAAATCAGACACCCTCCATATGCCTCTCACTGGTCCGACTGGACTTGAGGGATGAAGGTGGATTTGTTTGGGTCCACAAAACCCAGAGCTTTCCTATCTACACAGCCCGAGCTGAAACATGTTCATTCCCTATCTAAGTGCTCTTGGGGTTATAATTCTTACCTTTCTTTTTTAAATATATTTTTATTGATTTCAGAGAGAGGAAGGGAGAGAGAGATAGAAAAATCAATGATGAGAGAGAATCATTAATTGGCTGCCTCCTGCAAGCCCCACACTGAGGACTGAGCCCACAACCTAGGAATGTGCCCTTGACCAGAATGGAACCTGGGACCTTTCAGTCTGCAGGCCAATGCTCTAACCGCTGAGCAAAACCAGCTATGGCTGTAATTCTTATCTTTATTGCTACCCCTGCAAGGAGAAGTAAATCATTATGTGTGTGTTTTTGTTGGCTCCCCCCACCCACACCCCCTTTCAGTTAATCGAGTTACTTTCCTGTAATTTTTTTTGCAAAGTAAATTTCCAACTACCTTTAACCACAAGTGAGTCATCACATTGGGCTTTTCAGTGTTCTGTGAAGTCATTTGTCATAGATGCTGCCGATAATAGTTAGCTTAGGCTAAGTGTTTCCTTGTTCGGAGTATTTATCACATCCTGTACTTGCCATGCCTGTGAAAATAAAAGGCAGCGAGGGTGTGAACTTGTTTGTAGGAAGCACAAGATAATGAATGAGAAAGAGCTGGCAATTTGCAAAGGCCCCTGTTGTTGGGAGCGGTTATTATTTGCATTAAATCACTGCTTGGCACAGTTTATGAAAGGGGCAAGACAGAGTGTATCAGGTTCACAGGTATGAAGGGGGCCATGCAGGAGGAAGATGGGCATTTCATATCTGGGAACCAAGGTTTTCTCTGACCTTGGGTGGATCATTTACACTCTCCCCAACTCAGGCTCCTTGCTTGGACAGTGCAACCTGGAACCTCTATCCCACAGGGCTGTGGTGAAAGTTAAAAGAATCCTGTCTGTGGAACACTAGCCAGATACCTGGGCCACAGAAACTCCAATTTTGGCTTCTTCTTACACAGGAATCCTGCCTAGAAGGGACTCTCCAAAGCAACAGCTGGATTCAGCGTCGATCACATCACACCTCATGTCCTTGGACTCGGACCTTGGATGGGTTTGCAAATTGGGGCCTCCTATCTGGCTCACAAAAATCTCATTTCCAAAAGTACTCTTTCAGGTTTGGTATCTCTCATTGTGATGGCCTTGTTTCTCATTCAGGTCTATCCTAATCCAATTTGCTTTAGGGAGTAACTTTTGACACTAAGTTCATGACATTGGTTTCCAAGATCCATCCAACCCTTTGTCCGACCTAATACTCTTTATCTATGAACTGACCTTCAGTGGAACATTCCATTACACTTGGAAGAATATTCTAATGACTCCCAGATTCTTGCCATGGCCCACAGGCCCTAAGCTCGTCAGCCCTGACAACCCCACGCACATCAGCTCTGACTACGCTTGCTTGGATTTCTTTTGTAATCTCCCTTCCCACTTTTCATCTGGCTCTAGCAACACAGGCCTTCCTGTTGTTCCCTGGCCCCATCCACATCTCTCCCACCTCAGCCCACCTGCACATGTCCTCTCCCTGCTGGGAACTTGGCTTTTGAGTCTCTGCACAACTTATACTTTTATCAGTTTCTCATCTTTGCCGAGATGCCATTCCCTTAAAGAAGCCTTTCCTCATCAGCAGTAAGCCCTCCATTACTTCCCATTCTCTCAGTCTGTACTATTTGCCTTCACAGCCTTTACCATTGCATTACATGCTAGCTATGTATTTTGCTTGGCTTGTCCCATGAACATGGGCAATATAATAGGAAGGATTTTCTTTGTTTTGCTTGGCCCTGTATCCCCAGCCCTAGAAAAGTGCCTGACCCATAGTGTGTATGTTTTAAATATGTGATGAATGAAAGAATGAATAACCCTACTAACCTTCAGAAAGAATACTGTCATGGTACTTGGACAAAGGACATGGGGCAAACATTTAGAGAGCCAGGGGCTGGTCTCGTCCTCTAATTTTCTCTGGATGATAACCTCTTCTCTCTATCAGGTTGGAAATGTTATTCCCACTTTACAAATAAGAGAGAGAGAAAAAAAAGAGGCCCAGAGGTTAGGATATCTAGATAAAAAGGATGGCAAATAAAGTACCTCAGTTTCTCTAACAGCAAGTGTTCAGTGAGAGCTTGTTTAATAAATGAACACTTAATTGGTTATACAATTCAGGTTAGAAAACTATGTTCAAAGTTTTTCTTGCTGTGTTTATTGTTTATTATTATTAACATTATCATTGTCACTCTCATTCTCGGTTTGTCAAATGAATTTATTTGGATTTGTTCATTTCAAGGATGCCTAACTCTAAGACTTTATATCACTCGAAAGGCACGTGAGCTTCTCCCTGGCCATCTGACCCCTCATTCTCTCTAGACCAGGGGTGGGCAAACTTTTTGACTCGAGGGCCACAATGGGTTCTTAAACTGGACTGGAGGGCTGGAACAAAAGCATGGATGGAGTGTTTGTGTGAACTAATATAAATTCAAAGTAAAGGAGTGGAGGGAAGAGCAAGAGAACCGGATACAACAGCCGGATCCGGCCTGCGGGCCGTAGTTTGCCCAAGGCTGCTCTAGACTATGGCAGGAATTGGAGGGGAGCAGAGCATACATGAAGATCAATGAAGAGGACCATTGAGTTGAAAGGTGAAAGCCCACTGGGCACAAGGTGACCCAAGGTGACCAGGGAAGGCTGGGGCTGTTCTGAGCAAATATGTGGTCATTCTAGGTGGAGAGGCATGAGGTGGAACGTCAAAAAAGCATGAACTTTATAGTTAGGAGGATCAGGATTCAGTCCCAAACTCCTTGAACTTGAGACAGTGGGCAAATATCATAACCTTTCCAAGGCCTTATTAGCAATGAGGATATAGCACCTACTCTGTACACCTGTGGTGAGGATTAAATTAAATCACACATGTAGAGAACTGAGTGGAATGTCAGCCTCACAGTTCACACTGAGCCCACTGTAGTGACTATTGTTACATAATCCTGCACTCCTTACTTCCATGAAAGAGCTAAGGCTCTAAAGAGTTATATGACTTGGCCAAGATTTTATGTGAGGCAGAACTGGCACAAAAATCAAGGTTTAGACCTAGCAAGGTTTGCTCAGTGGTTAGAATGTCAGCCCTTGGACTGAAGGGTCATAGGTTCCATTCTGGTCAAGAGCAGGTACCTTGGGTTTCAGGCTCAATTCCCAGTCCCTGTTGGGGCACGTGTGGGAGCCAACCAATTGATGTGTCTCTCTCACATTGATGTTTCTCTCTGTCTCTCCCCCTTCCATCCACCCTCTCTAAAAATCAATGGAAAAAAATATCCTTGGGTGATAACAAACAAAACAAAAAAAAGTTAAGGTCTACAGAATCCCCTCAAATTCTCTGTCTATCATAAGTCACTGGTCTTTTATTGCTTTATTTATCACATATCACTAACAGATTGCTTGATATACAATAGGTGCTGTGAAATGATCCCATGCTCACAACACCAACCTTTACATTTGGGTTCTACTTATTCAATCAACGAAGATTTACTAGACTCATACTAGCTCCCAAGCCCTGAACTATAGCCAGGGGATAGCATGTTGATGAATAATAGATAGGTGCCCTTGCCTTCATAAAGCATATACTTCATTCCCAAATTAGTACAAGACAGATTGTTTCAGATGCTGGTTTTTCCACAGTCTCTGGGAAATAGAAAATGAACATGTTTGATTTAGCAGTTGTCAGTTCACTGCTTTTATTCCAAGAACAGTTTGGATTCCAATTTCTGGCCTTACAGTGTCACTGAACAGAGGTAATTTTTGCACATACAATAAGATGAAACACATGGTTTCTTTCTTTTGATGAATCTTGACATAACAATTTTAAAAATCTATCTTTTGTGCTATTTTTTGTATAATGTTTTTTAAAAAAGAGGAACTATGGCATGTAAACAGGAAGCTTTGTTTCCATGTTTCAAATGGTTCATAAAAACATTTAGCTCTTGTCAAAGAAGTTGGAGTGCTCCCTAATTACCATCAAGTGTTCTTGAGCTGTAAGATCTAAGACAGCAAAATATGATAAGCTGAGCCTGTCCATTCAAAAAGAGGTGGCAGATGTATGGCAAGTACCTACTATGTGCAAGAAAATGTTCTAGATATTGGTGCCAACAAGAGAGACCTGATCTTTTCCTTCAAAGAACAGAAAATAAACATGAAACCAAAACTAAATTAAAACACCAAGTCCTGAAAAGTTCTGTGACAAAGGGATAATTGCTCTGATTACTAAAGAATGACCAAGTTAGCCAGTGGAGGGAGGCTCAGAGATGACATTTGTGTTAGGACCTGAGTGATGGGAAGAAGACAGTAATATGAAGATCTGAGGGAGAATGCTATCTAATAAAAGAGAAATATGCAAATTGACCATCACTCCAACACACAAGATGGCTGCCCCCAGGTGGTCAAAGATGTCTGCCCCCATGTGGACACAAGATGGCCACCACAAGATGGCCAGCAGGGGAGGGCAGTTGGGAGGGACCAGGCCTGCAAGGGAGGGCAGTTGGGGGCAATCAAGCCTGCAGGGGAGGGCAGTTAGGGGTGACCAGGCCTGCAGGGGAGGGTAGTTAGGGGTGACCAGGCCTGCAGGGGAGGGCAGTTAGAGGCAAACAAACTGGCAGGGGAGCAGATAGGCATCAACAGGCTGGCAGGCGAGTGGTTAGGGGGTGATCAGGCTGGCAGGCAGAAGTGGTTAGGGGCAATCAGGAAGGCAGGCAGGTGAGCAGTTGGGAGCCAGCAGTCCTGGATTGTGATAGGGAAGTCCGACTGCCTGTTTAGGCCCGATCCTACCAGGATCTGGCCTATATGGGCAGTTGGACATCCCTCAAGGTGTCCCAGATTGGAGAGGGTGCAGGCTGGGCTGAGAGACACACCCCCCCGTGTATGAATTTCATGTACCAGGCCTCTAGTATTCCTAATGAAAGGTATAGCAGATACAAAGATGCTGAAATGCATGCACTTAGTGAGCAGCAAGCTACCATTGTGATTGGAGCCTAGAGGTGAGTGAGAGTGTGGCCAGAGATGAAGCTCATGAGGGAGGCAGGGATATATCACAAAAGACCTTGTGGGCCACAGCAAAGAGCTGGGGCATTGTGTCATGCAGGGAAGGCCCCCCTGAATGCTCCTGTGTGGATAGTAGCCTGTAAGGCAGCTCATGGACGTAAGGACCCCAGTGAGGATAATGATGCTGGATTTGGGGGTGGGATGGTGCTGACCTGGATTCAGGGTTCACTTGTAAAGTTGAAAAGATGGGACTTGGGGAGCATCGTGGAAGAAGAGCTCACAAAGCTTGCTGATGGATTAGATTGGGGTAAGAGAAAGAAATCAAGACATGATCCTAGTTCTGGGTTTAGTAAGTAGGTTGATGCTGGTGCTATTTGCTGAGACTGGCAGGCTGAGGTGAGAGGAGGTTTTGGTAGGAGCAGCAGTGATGTGGGGAAATATGTGGTCTGTTCTGCACCAAGCTAAGAGTTAGATCCTGTTAGATTGCTAAGCAGAAATGCTGAGTAGGCAGTTATGCACATGAGCCTAGGTCTCAGGGAAGTTATCAGGGCTAGAAATGTGAATTTGAGAACCTTCCTGTAGCTATGGTATTTAAAAACAGAACATTGCACACTCACCTAAGGAAAGTGTAGCAGGGAAAGGTAAAGGTTTGGGGACAGAACCCTAGGCCCTCCATAATTTAAGGATCTGGCAAAGAGAGAAGAGAGCATAAAAAGCTAAAAAAGAAGGGTAATTTAGGAGAACAACCATGTAGGAGAAATATTCTTTCATAAATTTCCTTCCCAACTGGTCCTTATAAAACCCTGTGTTTTTATTTGTCCCCTTGGCAGCTTGCTGGACATGTCTCTTGTTGTTGCTACTCTAACCTAACCTTGGCTACTTTAATTTAGAGTGTCCAGATCCCTACTTGTAGCCCGTTTCCATCTTCACTGATAGTCTTACAAACTGCTGGGATCTGCTCTGACTTGGGATCTACTTCTAAGATACTCACTTTGGAGATCTGTGAGTTTAAGATATATTGTCAGGGCTCAAATCACAGGCTTTTAAGTATGGAATGAAAAAAGATATATACACAAAACACTTTTTGTGAAAGTTGAAAATTCTGTGGTTATGTTCATTCATTATTCCATTCAACAGTCTCCATGTATGCTTTGGGGAAAACAGAAACTGTGGTTTTAGTCTTAGGTACTGCTCAAACTCTGGTGTTGGAAGAGAGAGGTAATTATCATAGGTGAGGGGGTCATAGATCTCTGGCAGAAAGATCTGGAACATAAATGTTCAATGGTACCTGTAACAGATTGGTATATTATTTGTCCACATGTGTCTCCATTTTCTAGACTGTTAGTTTCTTATAGGGTAGGAGACATATTAATAATATAACAGTATAATCATAAAAATGATAGCACAACTAACATTAATTTGAGAGTTACCTCTTGGTTAGGCACTGTGCAATGAAGAGTTCTATTTAATCCTCAAAACAAACTTAAGTGGCAGCTGTTACTATTACCTCCATTTTTCAAATGAGTAAAGAGAGGCTTATAAAGTTGAGTACATTCCCAAGGTCATATAGCAAGTAAGTGGACAAACTACAAATTGAACTTAGATTTCTTGTCTCCAAGTGATTTAAGCACTGCCTTAAAATATAGGCTTAGAGTCAAACAAACATTTGTAGCTTGTTAATGCACAAATGATTCAGCACATCTAAGGTGAGACTTGAAAGTCTGCATTTCTGCATAACCCTCAAGTGATGCTGATGCAGCTGGTCCATGCACCACTCTTTGAGTAGCCAGGCTCTAAGGTCTGGGGTGTACAACCATATTTACCTTGCTATGGGTGTTCAGCAAATGCATGTTGAGAGAATGAACATGGGGAGATGGGGCAGTAGATGTTTTCCCTTCTGCTTAAGCAAACTAGGACCTAAGGGTACAATCTGACCTTGACATTTCTTAACTCCCAAGTGAGGAAGGAGAGATTTCAGTTCTGCTTTTGTGGTTGGGTTATTATGTTGTAGGCGGCAGGGAATGGCATCAGTTGTCTGATTGGTGAGGTACTTGGGTTCTGGGTAAATTACAGATGTAGAAAAAGTAATTCCTAGAAGAAATGGGCTTAGGAAACAAGTTGTGCAGGTAAAGGAAGGGCTCTTGGAGCTTGGGAGTGAGGAATCTAATGGTAAGTTCCCCAGGGGGGTGAGGGGTGACGAGGTGGGAAAAGAGAAAGGCAAGGGCAAGCTCCAGGGTGGGAGAACACACTGGGTCCTCCATCCTAAGAGTTTTAAGGGTGGGGATTTTAGGGGAGGTCTCAGGAAAAGATCTTAATAGAATATTCTATAGCCTTCCAGGTGTGTCCATTCAGGGTTGTAATCTCCACTGATTGATTGGCTGGCACCAGGGCACGGGGTCAGAATTCCGTGCAGCTAGTGCTGAGGTCAGCCATGGAGTTGATTGTCTGGTTTTGTTGCTTCTCTGGGCCAGGAGCTGAAATACAACTGAGGCCTTAATGTTATCTCTAGGGAGGAAAGGTCAGGGGGTCCAAGCCCAATGACCAGCAATATGCTAGGGGAGGAAAGGTCATCCTGGGGGCAAGGTCCCCCCCTACAATTGATTGTCCATTGCTAGGCACCTGGGGGCTTTCCACACTGATGACCCTCTATACCTGGTCTGTAGTCATTGCTCTGCTCATGTCTGTCTAACTACCTACAGCAATTAGGGTTGAGTGAAAATACATTTCAATCACATTTTGGCCAAAAAAAAGCTAGACATTAAAGAAGTCCTGAATTGGGTTAAGAATCTTCCAGTGTGTACCTTTGTATATAAGGTCAAGGGAACTTTGCCCAGCTTTCTCAGGCTTCACCATAAATTACATTTTGTGTGTATGCACGTGGTGATTTTCTTCCTGCAGTATTTTCTCTCCGCTAGACCTAAATTCCTTACAGCCTTATCTCATTCCCCTTCATGTTGCTGATAGCATAGGCTAAGGTTTAATGCTTTGCAAAGGGAAGACTCAGAAGCACAGATAATTTAAGTGATTTGCACAAGGGCACAGAGGGAGTTAGAGGTGAAGGAAGGAAGGAAAACTCATGACCCTGACTCCAGGCCCACAATTCTGTCTGCCAACCACACTGTTCTCTCTGTGTGATATGCGTTCTTTCTCAAGGAAACGGAATACTGATCAAAGAGATAGAATTTGCACCTTAAAAAGTTTGGGGGAAAAAAGGTTTCTGAAGAATAGGTAATAACAAAACTTTACTATACTCTCCCATGAATTCAAATTTTCTACTATGTCATTGTGGCTGAACTTCAAAGGGACCTTTCAGTTTTCATCTGTCCACTTACCCACTGATAAGCCTTCATCTTTTTCCATGCTTTTAATTGCTGTCATGGAATTTAGCTCCTTTTTTAAATGTTTAATTAAATTTATTAGGGTGACATTGGTGAATTGCACCCCTATGTACATTGCATCATTATTCATGGTGTCCAAGATATGGAAACAACTGAAGTGTCCTTAGGTTAGAAGGGTAGTAGCAGATTCACCAAACCCACTGTCAACTTAGGAGGACTGGATAAAGATGTGGTATGTATACACAATGGAATACTACTCAGCCATAAGAAAGATGAAAGACTGTCATTTGCAACAACATGGATGGACCTTGTGAACATTATGCTAAGTAAAATAAGTCAGGCAGAAAAAAATCACGAACCATATGATTTCACTCATATGTGCCATAAAGTTTAAAAGAGGCAACACAAACAAACAAATAGAAGTCATTCTACCAGTAATTTGGATTTTTAAAAATATATATACACACTATATATAACCTGTGTACCCAGCATGTCAAATAAGTCATCTCTTTTTTTATCCTATCCTAATAGCCTAAATACTCAGACTATATCTGAGTTGTACCCATAGTTTCTTCCGTTATAGCATCTACTCACGGTTTTGTTCTTGGCCCACAATCTCATTTCATTATTGGCTCAAGACAAAATATGGAACTGGAGGCTGGATCATTGAAGTCATTCTGAATGTAGCACTTTGCCTATTCTACCTGCCTCTTCCTTGCTCTTCTCCCGGGCATTATTCACGAATAGCTGTGTTTGCAGCTCTCTGGTTGGGGTAGAGATTGAGGGAGCAGCTCTCCTCTACTGAGTCACAAGGGTCAGAACCTGAACACTCTCATTGGTTACACAGATCAGTCAGGGGCAGGTGGACCTGGAGATCAAGAGCAAAACTAGCCCCCAACAGACACTGTCAAGGGTAGGAGCAGATTCACCAAACTCACTGTCAGCTTCGTGGAAGCAGTAACAAAAATTAATGTCAGGAGTCAGGTAAGCACAGGAATAAGTCTGGAGGCATGAATGGAAGAGGACTCAAGGCAAAGGCATCTGCCTCTTCAAGTGTGAGAGAACCAGAGCTCCTTTGTGTTGGGGCTGGCACGGTTGTACCAGTCTGCGTTAGCCTGAGATGGACACACAGCATCTCAGCAGGTGCCAGGTCATCTTTCTCTACTACATTGTAAACTCTTGAAATAGGGGAATATAATTACGTTGTATTCGCTGCATAAACAAGCAAGGTTCTTAGAACACAGAGGGAGCTTAATGAATGCTGCATTCGTTCTCTCTCTTACCTAAGAAGCATACTTTTCTATTAAGAGAAGCTTAAAAGACATGACCCTCACTGAAAAGAAGGGTTCTATCGGTTAACTTTATATGAGATTGATTTCAGGTTGTAGTTGATGTGTTATTTCTAAAATCCACCTTCCCAGGTTTGACGATAGCCCTACCACTTGTTAGAATCTGCTAATGGCTTACCTTCTCTGAGCTTCAGCTTCCTCCTTTCCGAAATTAGAGTTTGATAACTTTGTCATTTAGGTTGTTCTCAGGTCTTCCGTAAGGATGACTTAGCTTTCTCCCTTGATTTCTGGCCTGGATAAGTACCTTCATTTGAAGCACCAGGCAGCTCTGATGCGAGACTTAGACAGTATTTTTAGAGGCAATCTGATGTTGTTGAAAGGGCCAGACTTCAGCATCAGACAGTTATGGTTGCAAAATCTGCTTCTTATCAGGGATATGGCTGTGAGTGACTTAACTTGTCTAAACCATCGTCTCACAAATGCAAAACAGAGATAATGATACATCACAGGCTTACTGGGAGGCTTGTGGAGAGTTTGTTGGGAGAATGAAGACCCCTTAAATAAAATCTAGCACATAAAATTTGTAGCCCAAGACCTAGCACATAGCAGCTTCCTCCTGTTTAATGTTCATTTCCCTCCATCAAGATAAATAGGGAGACATAAGCAGAGATAGATTATTCAGATTAAAGCTATTGAGTTTTTTTTTGTGATGCTGGGTTTGTAACTAGGCCTGGTTGACATATGATATATTTTTGCTAATCCTATTCTATGGAGTGTGTTTTTCTTTTTACTGAGAAACCCTGTGTCTCATCCTGGAATCTCTTCTTCCTAGCACCATAACCCTTTGGAGTTCCCAGGGGATTTGACTTTCAGTGGAGAGTAACCCATGACCCATGAGGTGATGTAATCAGAGTGTTCTAGAAAATACCACACATGTGGTAAGTCCTGCAATGATGCCAACAAGGGACTCCAAGGGGGGAAGGGGGAGGGATTAGCCAGAAGGAAGCGATGGATTTCCTTTGAACCAATTTTTAGTGGTGAAGTAATGAGTCATGAAAATAGAGATGTATTTTAAATGATACACGAGGGACACCTCCCTGCTCAACCTGTTTCCCCACGTGGAGCTGTCAACACAAATCAGAACTCAGACAGTCTGCTAAGGCAACAGGCTGGCTGTGGTGTCTTCCTGGTTTTGACAACAGCAAGATGGTCAGGGACTTCAGTTGTGCCTGCCATTTAGAAAGCCTCCTGTCATCTGCCTCATCTCAGAACCTTTTTCTTGTGACGAATGCACAGTTTTCTTTCATCTTTGGAAACCTCTGATCAATTACTTGCTATTGAAGCCAATCAAAGAAGCTGAGATGTGGAATTTAATGAGCTTTCTGAAGGTTGTACACAGTATCAGTCAGCAAAGAATCCTGAAGAGGAACTCAGGACAGAGCTAGTAGACATGGACAGAGTAAAAACAAGGTGATATTCAGGTGGTACCAAAGATGTGAGCGGGTACCCAGAGGCGAGGTGGTCCCTGCCCACCACAGGAAAACCAGAGTGTCCTTTGCTTGGATCCTTAGGGGATCCACCTTCCCCTCTGAACAATGAACTTCTCTTGTTGATTTGCGTTAGTGTTCTGAAGGCACTTCTCACTTTACACATATTTGTATCTAGCTCAGCATAGGAACTCATAAGCCCTCCGCTTAACCTCACTGGAGAATTAATGCATGGCACATGTGAAGATTTGAGGATGAAGAGTAAAGGTCAGCAAATCCATGGAGATTTTGGCCAAAGTCAAGCAAAAATAAATGGAACAAAAGGAAAAGGGGTTAACTGAGATCCATGAGCGTTCACACTCTAACCCTTGGGAGTTCAACCATCAACCTAAGGGTCAAATGAGATCTGCTTGAACTGGACAAGGGCTCCACCTAAGCATCTTAATACATGAAACACTTTTCCTAATGAACCAGCCTACACAAACCCAGAGGTTAGCAGGACTTAACCACCTGTCCAGACCCAGAGATTAGCAGGACCTAACCATCTGTCCAGATATGGAATCTCACCGACGCCTCAGACAGGGGTCATGGGTCAATGAGTAATTGTCAGGGAAGCTGAATGCTTCATCTGGAACTGCTCAACTTGACTTTGAAAAGTCTGGAAACAAAAGGAGCAAGAAGGATTCTGACAAGGGAGAGGCAGGGTGGTGCAGGAGAAAGTACAGTGTCTTTGTTAGAAGCAGACAACCCATTGGCCGTGGATTACTCTTTTTGCCTGTAACTCCCAAGCGTTGTGCCATGTAATCCCTCTACTCTGGTTATATCTTGTTATTGTGTTGAGTGATTTTTTGGCTTCAGATGACGATGAATATGCTTGATATTGTCAATACCAATCACTTGTGAGATCACTTTGCAACAGACTGCCCAATAGTGACACTTTATATTGGATGGGGACAAATACTCATTTCCATGCTGCTTATTGTAGCATGCAAACAGGAAGGGCAGTGAGAAATACAATTGGCATACATTCATACTGTTAGCATAAGCAGCTAGCTAGGAGTTAACAAAAGAGAATGATCCAGACTGGCTGGGCCTGATTGAATTTGGAAGAAACACTTAATCAGGCTTAAGTCTAGAAGTTACTGTTCATCAGTCACCCCAGTGATTAGCTGAATCCCCACCAATCGGATTAATTCCCTTCTGTCCCCCTGAGTAGGGAGGAAGGACTGGCTTTCCAATCTTCCTGGGGACAACCAGTCCATTTCCCCAGACTGTGGGAAGGAGGAATAAAGAATAAAGGACAAAATCCTCTGCTGGGTGCATGTGCAGTAGAAACAAAGATGGCCCAGGGTGAAATAAGCACTTGTGAGGTAGAAATCTTGATTGATGTATATGGGATAAACATTTGATATTTTATTGTGCCAGGAGCTATCAGAAGGACCAAGAATTAAACCTGAAAAAAATTCTGTTGTTGAAAGTTGGAACAATTTGAGCATTAAACAAAATAATGAATGCAATTCATTGAGACATACTGAGCAATTAAAACTTTGTGTTTATTATAATAATTTTTCCCATTTAAAAAAATTCACTTTCCTACTACCACATACCTGTCCCCTCTAAAATAAAACAAAACTAATTGTAGAGTATTGAATGAAACCAGGTCACCAAGCCATTATTTAGAAATTTGGCAATTTACAATAATTATGAATTAATCTCAATTTTACTGTGTTTAAGTATATACAAATATCCCTGTATGGCAAAGAAAAGTTTTTTCAGAAAACAATTCAAGCTAAAACATGGATGAAAATATAAAATATATAAAATAATAAAATTAATATTTGCAAACTATAATCAAATAATTTAATCAGATAAAACCAATAGATGAAAGGCTAATAGGAAACTTCACATTGAAGGAATCATTAACTACCCTAGAAACCACAGGTCAAGTTTAGCAATGCTGAACTTGGCTTATCTCATTATTGTGGGCAATATGAAGGGCACATATCATCTGTGAGATATTTTTGCCTAGAGATGTTGAATTCTAATCTAATCAGAGTCCAGAAATAACTTCCATTTATATAAAAAAGATTTTTAAAAAGTTAAATATCATAATATGGATGAAAAAGGGGTGACATACTAAACCTGACAAGCTTAGTGGAGGCCTGTCTGGAGGGTCTTCCAAACTCAGAGACTGAAAGTAACCACATAGGATGATTTGAAAAGAAGCCTTTCTTTTTTAAAAAATTTCTTTATTGATTAAGGTATTACATGTGTCCTCATGTGTCCTCATCCCTCCATTAACCCCCCAACCCCCCCCCAACTCATGCCCTAACCCCCTTGGTGTTCATGTCCATTGGTTAGGCTTATATTCATGCGTACAAGTCCTTTGGTTGATCGCTCCTCCTTTCCCCCACCCTCCCCTATCTTCCCTTTGAGGTTTGGCAGTCTGATCTATGCTTCTCTGCCTCTGGATCTGTCCCTGTTTATCAGTTTATGTTGTTCATTATATTCCACAAATGAGTGAGATCATGTGGTATTTATCTTTCTCTGACTGGCTTATTTCACTTAGCATAATGCTCTCCAGTTCCACCTATGCTGTTGCAAATCGTAAGAACTCCTTCTTTTTTACTGCAGCATAGTATATTCCATTGTGTAGATGTACCATAGTTTTTTAATCCACTCATCTGCTGATGGGCACTTAGGCTGTTTCCAAATCTTAGCTATGGTAAATTGTGCTGCTATGAACATAGGGGTGCATATATCCTTTCTTATTGGTGTTTCTCCTTTCTTGGGATATATTCCTAGAAGTGGAATCACTGGGTCAAATGGGAGTTCCATTTTTAGATTTTTGAGGAAACTCCATACTGTTCTTCACAGTGGCTGCACCAGTATTCATTCCCACCAGCAGTGCAAAAGATTTCCTTTTTCTCCACATCCTCGCCAACACTTGTCATTTGTTGATTTGTTGATGATTGCCATTCTGACAGGTGTGAGATGATACCGAATTGTTGTTTTGATTTGCAAAGATAATTAGTGACTTTGAGCATGTTTTCATATGTCTCTTGGCCTCCTCTCTGTCCTCCTTCAAAAAGTGTCTATTTAGGTCCTTTGCCCATTTTTGGATTGGATTGTTTATCTTCCTTTTATTAAGTTGTATGAGTTCCCTGTAAATGTTGGAGATTAAACCCTTATCACTGATGACATTGGCAAATATGTTCTCCCATGAGTGGGCTTTCTTGTTGTTTTGTTGATGGTTTCTTTTGCTGTGCAAAAGCTTTTTATTTTGATGTAGTCCTATTTGTTTATTTTCTCTTTAGTTTCCATTGCCCTGGGAGCAGTATCGGTGAAGAAGTTCTTTCAGCATATGTCTGAGATTTCGCTGCCTGTGGATTCCTCTAGTATTTTTATGGTTTCCCGTCTTATGTTTAAGTCCTTTATCCATTTTGAGTTTATTTTTGTGTGTGGTATAAGTTGGTGGTCCAGTTTCATTTTTTTGCATGTATCTGTCCAATTTTCCCAGCACCATTTGTTGAAGAGACTGTCTTGACTCCTTTTTATGTTCATGCCTCCTTTGTCAAATATTAATTGGGCATAGTGGTTTGGGTCGATTTCTGGATTCTTTATTCTATTCCATTGATCTATATGTCTGTTCTTGTGCCAGTACCAGGCTGTTTTAAAAACAGTGGCTTTGTGCCCTAACCGGTTTGGCTCAGTGGATAGAGCGTCGGCCTGCGGACTGAAGGGTCCCAGGTTCGATTCTGGTCAAGGGCATGTACCTGGGTTGCGGGCACATCCCCAGTAGGAGGTGTGCAGGAGGCAGCTGATCGATGTCTCTCTCTCATCGATGTTTCTAACTTTCTATCCCTCTCTCTTCCTCTCTGTAAAAAATCAATAAAAATATATTAAAAAAAAAACAAAAAACCCAAAAAAAAAAACAAACAAAAAAAAAAACAGTGGCTTTGTAATACAGCTTGATATCTGGTATTGAGATCCCACCTACTTTTTTCTTCTTTCTCAGGATTGCTGCAGCTACTCGGGGTCTTTATTTATTCCAGTTGAATTTTTGGAAAGTTTGTTGTAGGTCTGTGAAATATGCCACTGGTATTTTAATGGGGATTGCATTGAATCTGTAGATTGCTTTGGGTAGTATGGACATTTTGATGTTGATTCTTTTTTTTAATAAATCTTTATTGTTCAGATTATTACATATGTTCCTTTTTTTTTCCCTCATAGCTCCCCTCCACCTGATTCCCCACCCCACCCCATGCCCTTACCCCCTGCCACTTTCTTCATCCATAGGTGTAAGATTTTTGTCCAATCTCTTCCCGTTCCCCTCACACCCCCTTTCCCCTGAGAATTGTCAGTCCACTCCCTTTCTATGCCCCTGATTCTATTATATTCATCAGTTTATTCTGTTCATCAGATTTTTTATTCACTTGATTTTTAGATTCACTTGTTGATAGGTATATGTTTGTTGTCACTTTGTTGTTCATAATTTTTATCTTTACCTTTTTCTTCTTCTTCCTCTTCTTAAAGAATACCCTTCAGCATTTCATATAATACTGGTTTGGCGGTGATGAACTCCTTTAGTTTTTTCTTATTTGTGAAGCTCTTTATCTGACTTCAATTCTGAATGATAGCTTTGCTGGGTAGACTAATTTTGGTTGTAGGTTCTTGCTGTTCATCACTTTGAATATTTCTTGCCACTCCCTTCTGGCCTGCATAGTTTCTGTTGAGAAATCAGCTGACAGTCATATGGGTACTCCCTTGTAGGTAACTAACTGTTTTTCTCTTGCTGCTTTCAAGATTCTCTCTTTGTCTTTGCCCTTGGCATTTTAATTATGATGTGTCTTGGTGTGGTCCTCTTTGGATTCCTCTTGTTTGGGGTTCTCTGTACTTCCTGGACTTGTAAGTCTATTTCTTTCACCAGGTAAGGAAAGTTTTCTGTCATTATTTCTTCTAATAGGTTTTCAATATTTTGCTCTCTCTCTTCTTCTGGCACCCCAATAATTTGGATGTTGGTACACTTAAAGTTGTCCCAGAGGCTCCTTACACTATCTTCATATTTTTGGATACTTTTTTCTTTTTGTTTTTCTGGTTGGGTGTTTTTTGTTTCCTCATATTTCAAATCTTTGGTTTGATTCTTGGGGTCCTCTAGTCTACTGTTGAATTTCTGTACATTCTTTATTTCAGACAGTGTATGCTTAATTTCTTACTGGTCTTTTTCCATTTTTTTTTTTTTTTTTGGCATTCTCATTAAGATCCTTGGAGGTCTCACTAAGTTCATGGGAGGTTTCTAGAAGATTCTTGAGTAACCTCATAAATGTGGTTTTGAAGTCTATGTCCAGTAGTTTGCTTTCCTCCATTTCTTTCATTTGTGACACATTTCTTTGTCTCCACATTTTGGCTGCTTCTCTGTGTTGATGGAGTGGCTTTTTGTGGTAGGTGACTTATAGAGCCCAGTGGTTCAGCCTCACCAATCACCTGAGGTAGATACTCTTGGTGCACCCCTTTGTAGGCTGAGTGCACAGTCTTGTTGTAGTTAAGTCTTGATTGTTGTTGGTATACTGGGAGGAATTGACCTCCAGGCCAGTTGGCTGTGAGGACCCGCTGTGTCTATAATGGAAGAACTGATGTGCTGGAGACACCCTTATGGGGCAGGACTTATTTCACTGGGGCTTTGGTGCTCACTGAATCTGCCTCTTGAATATGTCACTTATGGATGTGAGAAGTTTAAATCTGGTGTCGTCTCACACTGACCACTAGGTATACTGGCTTCTGGATCTCCAATGGCGTGCAGGTCAGCTACTGTCTGAGGCCACCCAGCAGGAGCTACAGCAACATCTGCATATTTCTCCTGGTCTGACCAGAGCTGCAGTTTGTTAGGTTAAGCTGCAATAGGGCAGGCCATTTATATGCAAAAGCCGCTGCTCACAGTTTGGGTGGGTTTGTAAATTGGACAGGGCGGGGTCTCAGGGAGTCACTAGGGTGTGGCAAACAGCGATGGCTGCCAGTCAGCCATCTATGCGTCTCCACCTTTCCAAGTCCCCATGTCCCGCGCCCCAGCTCAGTAAACAATGATTCCTGTGTGCAGCTCTGCAAGAAAGCCACCCTCACTTTCCAACCCAATGGCAGACAGTCCAGCTTCTCCCCGTAGGGGTCTGGGTCCCCAGAGTCTTGCCAGAAACTGGAGTTCAGAGTAATGGGGAGCTGTGTCTCCCTTTGGGTTGAAAGAAACAGTGCACCCAGTCACCAACAGCCAGCCCCATTCGTGCACCTGCGTACCTCAGCTTTGCCGCGCTTGTGCACATCTCAATGCTCTTTTCTCTTTTCTTTTAGTTGTAGAACTTCTACTCAGCCAGCTTTCCCGTGGTTCTGGGTGATAGACGTTTTGTCTTTTAGTTGTAGTTTTGGTGTGGTTGTGAGAGGCAGCTTGTACAGGTGTATACCTTATGCTGCCATCTTGGTTTCCTCTAATGTTAATTCTACCAATCCATGAACACGGTATGTTCTTCCATCTGTTTATGTCTTCCTCTATCTCTTTTTTCAGTGTCCTGTAGTTTTTCGCATATAGGTCTTTTACCTCCTTAGTTAAGTTTATTCCTAGGTATCTTAATTTTTTTGGTGTGATGGTAAATGGGATTGCTTTTTTAGTCTCCTTCTATAAGTTCACTATTGGTGTATAGAAATGCCATAGATTTCTTGCCATTAATTTTGTATCCTGTTACATTGCCAAATTCATTTATTAAGTCTAATAATTTTTTGATGGAGTCTTTAGGATTTTTTATGTACAATATCATGTCATCTGCAAATAAGGACAGTTTTACTTCTTCTTTTGCAATTTGGATGCCTTTTATTTCTTCTTTGTGTCTGATTGCAATGGCTAGTACTTCCAGTACTATGTTGAAAAGGAGTGGTGAGAGTGGGCATCCCTGTCTTGTTCCTGTTCTTAGGGAAAATGGTTTTAGTTTTTGTCCATTGAGTATGATGTTGGCTGTGGGTTTTTCAAATATGGCTTTTGTTATGTTGAGGTATGATCCTTCTATTCCCACCTTGCTGAGAGTTTTTATCAAGAAGGGGTGTTGGATTTTGTCAAATGCTTTTTCTGTGTCAATTGAAATGATTATGTGATTTTTATCTCTCAATTTGTTTATGTGATGTATCACGTTTATTGATTTGTGGATATTGTACCATCCTTGCATCCCTGGGATAAATCCTACTTGGTCATTGTGTATGATCTTTCTGATGTATTGCTAGATCTGATTTGCTAGAATTTTATTGAGGATTTTGGCATCTATGTTCATGAGGGATATTGGCCTATAATTCTCTTTCATTGTATTGTCTTTATCTGGTTTTGGTATTAGGGTGATGCTGGTTTCATAGAATGAGCTTGGAAGTGTTCCTTCCTTTTGAATTTTTTGGAATAGTCTGAGGAAAATAGGTTTTAGTTTTTCCTTGAATGTTTGGTATAACTCCCCTGTGAAGCCATCTGGACCTGGGCTTTTGTTTGCCGGGAGCTTTTTGATGACTGCTTCAATTTCATCCATAGTTATCAGCCTATTTAGATTTTTAGAATCTTCTTGATTGAGTTTTGGAAGGTTTTATTTTTCTAGGAATATGTCCATTTCCTTCAGGTTGTCTAGTTTGTTGGAGTAGAGTTCATAGTGTTTTTTAACCATCCTTTGTATTTCAGTGGGGTCTGTTGTTATTTTGCCTCTCTCATTTCTGCTTTTGTTTATTTGAGTCCTCTCTCTTTGCTTCTTGGTGAGCCTGGCTAGAGGTTCATCAATCTTGTTTATCCTTTCAAAGAACCAGCTGTTGGTTTCATTGATCTTTTGTATTTTTTTTTTTTTTTTGGTCTCTATGTCATTTATTTCTGCTCTGATCTTTATTATCTCCTTCCTTCTGCTCACTCTGGGCTTTTGTTGTTGCTCTCTTTCTAATTCTTTGAGTTGTAGAGTTAGATCATTTACTACCATTTTTTTTCTTGCTTTTTGAGGTAGGCCTGTAAAGCTATGAACTTCTCTCTCAGGACTGCTTTCATTGTGTACCATAGATTTTGGATTGTTGTGTTTTTGTTGTCATTAGTTTCCAGGATGCTTTTAATTTTTTCTTTGATCTCATTGGTAACCCAGTCATTATTTAATAGCATGCTATTCAGCTTCCAAGTGTTTGAGATTTTTGGATTGTTTTTATTGTTGTTTCTTTCTAATTTTATGGCACTGTGGTCTGAGAAGATGCTTGGTATGATTTCAATCTTCTTGAATTTGGGGAGACTTTGCTTGTGACCCAATATGTGGTCTATTTTTGAAAATGTTCCATGTGCACTTGAGAAGAACATATATTCCATGGCTTTGGGATGCAATGTTCTGAAGATGTCAGTTAAGTCCATCTGATCTAGTGAGTCATTTAGGATTGCTGTGTCTTTGCTGATTTTTTGTCTAGAGGATTTATCCAGTGATGTCAGTGGTGTATTAAAGTCCCCTACTATGATTGTATTGTTGTCAATCTCTCCCTTGATATCTTCCAGGAGTTTTTGTTATGTATTTGGGTGCTCCTGTGTTGGGTTCATATATGTTTATCAGGGTTATATCCTGTTCTTGTATCGATCCCTTTAGTATTATGAAGTGGCCTTCCTTATCTCTTGTTATGGCCTTCACTTTGAGGTCTATTTTGTCAGATATAAGTATTGCTACCCCAGCTTTTTTTTTCATTTCCATTTGCCTGAAAGATATTTTTCCATCCCTTCACTTTCAATCTGTGTGAGTCCCTTGTTCTGAGGTGGGTCTCTTGTACATAGCATATATATGGGTCATGTTTTTCTATCCATTCAGCCACTTGATGTCTTTTGATTGGAGTATTTAGTCCATTTACATTTAAAGTTATTACTGAAAGGTACTTGTTTGTAGTTATATCTATTTTTGTGTCTGTGTTCCTTCTTACCTTTTTATTTCTTCTTTTTACAGTATTCCCTTTAGCATTTCTTGCATTGCTGGTTTGGTAGTGATAAACTCCCTTAGACTTTTTTTTATCTGTGAAGCTCCTGATTTCCCCTTCAATTTTGATTGATAGTCTTGCTGGATAGAGTACTCTTGGATTCAGTCCTTTGCTTTGCAACACTTTGTATACCTCCTTCCATTCCCTTCTAGCTTGATGTGTTTCTGTTGAGAAATCATTTGATAATCTGATGGGGATCCTTTGTAGGTAACCCTCTGTCTCTCTCTTTCCGCCTTTAAGATTCTCTCTTTGTCGTTAACATTTGCCATTGAAATTATGACGTGTCTTGGTGTGGGTCTTTTGGGATTGATCCTGCTTGCAACTCTCTGCACTTGTGTAACTTTTTTCTTCCCCATATCCGGGAAGCTTTCTGTCATTATTTCTTCAAATAGATTTTCTAATCCTTGCTGCTCTTCTTGTCCTTCTGGCAGCCCTATTATACGTATGTTACTTCGTTTCATGTTGTCCCTAAGCTCCCTTAGGCTTTCCTCCTGCTTTTTAATTTTTTTCTCCAGTTGCTCTTCAGATTGGGCTTGTTTCTGTACATGATCTTGTAACTCACTAATTCGGTCCTCTGCTTCTTCTAGTCTACTGTTGAAACTTTCCATGGTGTTTTTGATTATAGCTATATCACTTTTCATTTCTTCCTGATTCTTGCATAGGTTGTTGATTTTCTCATCCATCTGATATATGAATTCCACGACCATTACTCTGAATTCTTTTTCGGTCATGTTGCATGCTTCAGTTTCACTAATTTTCTTTCTTGGAGACTCCTCATTTTCTTTCCTCTGGGGATTGTGTCATCTCCCCATTCTGACTATCTCCAGAAGGTTTAAACTTTGAGTTGCATGGACCTGGGCTGTGTGCCATGGAAGCTTCACACCACCCGAGTGTCACTGAAGTGCTCCAACACTAGGACATGTGGCTGCCATGGGTTGGTGGGAACCAGACTCATCCAGGGTCACTGTTACCAGAATTCAGTGTAGTCTTGTGTGCGCACCTAGAATCATGGACCCCGCCTGCACTGCGCTGTTGGCATGTGCCGAAAATGAGTCCCCTAGTGTGTGCCAGGAGTCAGAGTTTCCCTGTATGTGCACCAAGAATCAAGTATCAAAGTCTCTGTTGCCTCATGCGGCTTCTCGCTGAGAATCAGAGTCCCCATGTGTGAATGCACCAAGAATTGGAGTCCCTGGCTCTTAGTGTGAATGCGCTGTGAGTCAGGGATCCCAGGCGCACACGGTAAGAAACAGAATCAAGTCAGTGGTGCTCAGTGCTGCCTCTTGCCGGGAGAATCTGGGTCCTGGTCACCATGGGGGACTGGGTTGCACAGTAGCACTGTGGCATGCCTGCGCTGTGGAAAACAGACTTCCATGTGCGCTTGCCCAGAATTGAAATCAGGCGGCACTGCCGCCCTGCGTAGGCTTCAGGTTTGGTTGCCCGATTGCATTGCGGGGAGCAGATTCCAGTCTCTGTGTGTGTGCAGGCTCAAATTCCCGTAGGGGCACTGTAGTCCCTGTGTGCGCTCCCAAGCTCAAATTCCCGTAGGTGCTCTGCGGCCTGAGCGAGGGGCGGGTCTATCAGTTACTATGGCACTATCCACAAGCCTGTGGGGAGGTGGGATAGTCTCTTTGACTCACAGAAATCTGTGGCTGGGAAGTCTGGATTCTTGTTGTCTGTTGGTCTGAAGCTGTGGTCACAGTTCTCTGGCTCCAGTGGCTGCAAGGTCCTGGTTTGTGTCTGAGACATGACTGGGTGGTGCTGAGGTCAGGATCCTAGTCTCAAGCAACTCTGTTTTTCAAGATGGCTTGGTCTCTGTGCCAGCACTGGCTGCCCAGAAGTGTCTGCTTTGTATGTGGGGCTCCGCCGTCTAACACTGCCCTGTTTGGCAGCCCCTTGGAGGACCTGCAGAATCTAACTGTCTCTAGCTCATACACACACACCACACACATCTACACTCTCCTCTATGGTTCCCTCACTCTCTCACACTCTCTCCCTTCCTACCTTCCTGCCAGTCGCCATCTTCCAATAGAAGAAACCTTTATTTTTGTTTAAGTATACTTTTACTGATTTCAGAGAGGAATAGAGAGAGAAACATCAATGATGAGAGAAAATCATTGATTGGCTGCCTCTTGCATGCCCCACACTGGGGATAGAGCCCAAAACTGGCATGTGCCCTGACCAGCAATCAAAACATGACCACCTGGTTCATAGGTCAGTGCTCAGCCACTGAGCCATGCCGGTTGGGCTGAAAAGAAACATGTCTAAGTAAAAACAGGTTACAGTGAAAAGTCATATCCTAAGTCTATAGCTCCCTTGACAAAGTTCAATCTTTATCTTAAGTGAGCCTATTGTCTTTTTGCACCTAAGATAACATACTTTTGAAATGTCAGAGTACTGTAATCTTTCCCCCAGAAACCTCAGGGCACACCTACCACAGTAGAGCACAGAGCACAGAACCCATCCTCATTACCTTTTTCCCCGAATGCCATTTCCATGTGCTATAAATGTTAATTATTAACTGTCTTGTACCCACGAATGTAAAAGAGGTATGTGTCTCTCCATTGTACTCTTTCTCCAATCCCAGAAATTTCCCCACTTTGCTTTTCCACACCCCCTTCATCAAACACTAATGGATTTCATAAACTCTCTTTACATCTCCTTTGACTCTAATGAAGAAAATAAGCTGTGAAACCACCATTTTACAGAGCATTTTCTCAAAAGAGGGGCTTAACAGATACACGTAATAAATAGATCTTGACTTCTGGTTTTGTGGATGTATTTGGTGGAAGTGTTTTGCAAAAAAAAGAAAGAAAGAAAGAAAGAGGGGGGAAGGAAGGAAGGAAGGAAGGAAGGAAGGAAGGAAGGAAGGAAGGAAGAAAGGAAGGAAAGAAGGAAGGAAGGAAGAAAGGAAGGGAAGGAAGGAAAGAAAGAAAGAAAGAAAGAAAGAAAGAAAGAAAGAAAGAAAGAAAGAAAGAAAAGAGAGAGAGAGAAAGAGAGAGAGAGAGAGAGGGAGGGAGGGAAGGGAAGGGAAGGAAGGAAGGAAGGAAGGAAGGGAAGGAAAGAAAGAAAGAAAGAAAGAAAGAAAGAAAGAAAGAAAGAAAGAAAGAAAGAAAAGGAAGGAAGAAAGAAAGGTGTAAAAAGGTGTTCATTACAGATATAAGTAGATAAATTTGATTATGACCTGGTAAATGGTCATACCAAGGAATTAATGATAATTTTGTTAGGTATTATAATGGAATTTACTTGTTTTGTGAAGTTATGTCCATATTTGTTAGAGAGACACACTAAAGAATGAAATGGAGTCATGAATTTGCTTACTATATTACTGCAAACCAATTTTCAACAGAACATATTACTCAATTATGAAAAACAACTGAAAATTGTTGTATCTGGGCAGTAGATATGTAGATTTATTAGACAATTCACGTTACTTTTGTATATGTTTAAATATTTTTTAATAAATCTTGAAATAATGAGTAATGCTGGACATCTGGTGTTGCTCCTATGTTTTAAAAATGGTGAACTATTATAGTCCCTGGCCATGAATGCAGGAGTTGGCTGTACTCTTAGAAGTGACAGGACTCAAGGGACCACATCCTGGCACTTTTTTTGCATCTCTATGTGTCCTTTTCATTAATTCCCTACATAGGAAACCTAGCAAGAATCTTAACTAATAAGAATCTTAATACAATACCTGATTTTAAAGGATATATATATATATATATATATGTGTGTATATATATATATATATATATATATATATATATATATATATATATATATATATGAGACCTGGTGCACAAAATTTGTACACTGGGTGGTGTCTTACAGCCTATCCTGCACCCTCTCGCAATCTGGGACCCCTTGGAGGATGTCTGACTGCTGATTTAGACCCAATCCAGCCTAAACCGGCAGTCAGACATCCCTCTTGCAATCTGGAACCGCTGGCTCCTAACTGCTCACCTGCCTGCCTGCCTGATCACCCCTAACCACTCTATCTGCCTGCCTGATTGCCCCTAACCACTCGCCTGCCTGCCTGATCGCCCCTAACCTCTCTGCCTGCCTGTCTGCCTGATTGCTCCTAACTGCCTCTGCCTCAGCCCCCGCCACTATGGCTTCGTCCGGAAGGACATCTGGAAGGTCGTTCGACTGTCTGGTCTAATTAGCATATTACGCTTTTATTATTATAGATATACTGTATATTGTATTATTGATATCAGAGAGGAAGGGAGAGGGAGGAAGAGATAGAAACATCAGTGATGAGAAAGAATCATTGATTAGCTACCTCCTACACAGTCCACCCTGGGGATCTAGCCCAAAATCTGTGCATATGCCCTGACTGAAAATCAAACTGTGACCTCCTGGTTCATAGGTCAACACTCAACCACTGAGCCTCACCAGCTGGACCAATACTTGATTTTGAATTCTAGCTGTCCGTATCTCTATGAATACTGGAAAATCTCTTAAAGCCTGGGAGTCCTAGCTAAAATGATAAAATGCACCTGGCCAGGGTACTCAATGGTTAGAATCAACCCATGGACCAGGATATCACTGTTCAATTCCCAGTAGGGCACATGCCTGGGTTGTGGGCTTGATCCCCAGTGTGGGCATGCAGCAGGCAGCCAATCAATGATTCTCTGTCATCATTGATGTTTCTATCCCTCTCTCCTTCTCCCTCCTCTCTTTAAAATCAATAAAAAATATTAAAATGACAAAACATGTATAGTATGGGATTGCAGGGCACATTAGAGGTGCTCTCTATGAAGCATGCATGTAGGGTGTGGCACAAGTCAGGCGATCTTTTCTTGTTTTCAGCAGAGTCCTAACCAATACCTTGATTCTTACCAGTCACAGGAGTTATTGAAAAAACAACCACATGACAAGGGATTGCCCATGTGATTTTTAATCACATGATTTTTATTGAAAATGCATGTACCTACCCCATGCTTTTGGCAATACATCCTGAAGTCCAATAAAGATCATTTTGGAAACAAATTTGGTTTCTTTCAAATTACTGGTAAAAGGGATTATAATCCCTAGAAAATCAATGCTGTTTATGAAATGAATTTAAAAAGCAAAAACACAGGCAGTATTCAATATAGCCATGTAAAATAATAAACAGCACAAAAATACCCACGGGCTTTTTCTAAGACTGTCAGTATCATTCTTAATGAAACGAAAATTTAAAAATAAGTAAATAAAAAGAACTCAGAAAGGGCACATGTTTTCTATTTAAGTTTGAAATAGACCTTTGAGGGAAATATCAGCCCATTTCTCCCAATTAACCTGCGGCTTTGCTTGGGCTTGCCCGAGGGGGGTCCTCTTTTATCCAGGCTCCAAACGCCGTTTCTATTAACTTGGCATCAGCAAGATGGATGTTATCCTCAGACCTGGCTCTGAAAGGAGCTATTTTTAGGAACCTGCATTATTTTTGTAGCTGTTGTTATTGCTGAGACTCACGGGCCCACTTCCTAAGAAACTTCTCAGTGACAGCAATTTTGGGGAGGCACGTGTTTTCATGCACAAGGTTTGTCCACCTCTGCCCAGGCCCTTTATAAGGCCAGCAGTTTTATGTTTTGTTCTCTCTTTTTTTAAAAAAAAAATATTTGAGAGAGAGACAGAAAGAGGGATAGATAGACAGAGAAGGGGGGGGGAGAGGGAGAGAGAGAGAGAGAGACATTGATTTGTTGTTGCACCTATTTATGCATTCATTATTGGTTGCTTCTTGTACATGCCCTGAACCAAGATTGAGCCTGCCATCTTGGCATATGGGGACAATGCGCTAACCAACTGAGCTACCAGCCAGGTGCTTTTCCCTTTTTAAGGAGAACACTAGACTTTTCTCACTTCTTCAGGAAGAATTGGGTTTGTGAATTCCTCATCCTTCATTTGATGGGCTCTGATGCCATATATTTAGAATAAACTATATCTCAAAGATTTGATCATCTTTCTTTTACTTCCCTTCTCAGCCTCATCTTTGCAGCTCTAGTGGGGATACGCTTCCCTCCCTCCAGCTTTACAAACTCAGAGCCCCTTCAGAGATGTTCCTGTCGTGCACCAAATCTCTCCTCTCCCATTTTCCCAGCTGCCTTTTACTCATCCTAGGATAGTGGTCGGCAAACTGCGGCTCGCGAGCCACATGCGGCTCTTTGGCCCCTTAAGTGTGGCTCTTCCACAAAATACCATGGCCTGGGCGAGTCTATTTTGAAGAAGTGGAGTTAGAAGAAGTTTAAGTTTAAAAAATTTGGCTCTCAAAAGAAAATTCAATCGTTGTACTGTTGATATTTGGCTCTGCTGACTAATGAGTTTGCCGACCACTGTCCTAGGATATCCATTTCCAAAACCCCCTCTTCCAGGAAGCCTTCTGTGTGAGTTTCCTGAGACTGCTGTCACAAATATTTCAGACTTGGTGGTTTAAAACAACATGTTTATTCTCTTACAGCTCTGGAGGTCAGAGGTCTGAAATCAGTGTCACTGAGCCCACGTCAAAGTGGTAGGGGCCACGTTCCCTGCAGGTCCTAGAGGAGACTGTGTTCCTTATCTCTCAGAGCTTCTGGGGGATGCATTCCTTGGCTGTGACCACATCGCTCCAATCTTTAAGGCTAGCATCTTCAAATGTCTCTCTTTGGCTCACCTTTACATAACCTTCTTGTATGTGTCTTCATGTCAAATCTCCCTCTGCTTCCCTGAACATGGCCTGTGATTATATGTAAGCATACTTGGATTATAGAGAATAATCTCTCCATCTAAAGATCCTAACTTACTCACATCTGCAAAGACCCTGTAGCAAAATAAAGTAACATTTGTAGGTTCCAGGCTTTAGGGCCAATATATTTCAGAGGTCATTGTTCAGCCTGGTACACCTTCCTTGTTCTTTTTCGCCAACTCTAGCTCTGCTTCCCAGGTTAGATTATAAACCTCTTATCTGAGTATTTATTTAAAACCTTGTATTTAACTTTCTCATGGAACATATGGTGAATGATAGCGATGATGATGATGATGACGACGTTGATGTTAATGAGAGCTAAGATATATCCATTGACTACAGTATGATGGACACTAAGGATTTCACAGATATCATATCAATTGATTCCGACAACAATTTTAAGAAGCAGGTGCAATGTTCATCCCTGTTTTTCAGGTCATGGAACTCAGGTACCATATTTCATGAGTGGACTTGCTGAGATTTGAACCTGGGAAGTTTGATTGAGAGCATGCACCATGGGTACCGATTCACCTGCTGTCTCCCCAGTTCACTGTAGGGTCCTGGAAGCCAGCCAGAATCTTTAGCTTCTGAACCCAGCAGATGTTCAGGGATGCTTGGGAAATAAATATACAAACAGATTCTCAACAGGCTCTGCCCTTAACCAGATCTGGGTCTCAGACAAGTGTGCAAACCTCTCCAAACCTTAACCGTATAATTAGGATATTGCCATTTGGGTGACTGTTAGGATCCCTACTGTTTTCTGAGGAGGTCATTTCAGAAGTCCATTTGAAGTCTAAACTCTGGCTTTTAATTAGGGCAACTAATTCACTTAGCTCATGTTGCTGAAAACACGGAACACACATTCATTCCAGGGTGTGGTTAATGGTTTCTCTCACTGGGGGAGTTCGCTTTTGAAGTAGAAGTCATTCCAGAATGACCATGTCCCAAAAGCTTTGGAGGAATTCCAAAAGTATTGATAACCTCTGTTTGTCCAAGGTGGGCCAGTTACCTTTACTGCCAGTGGGAGAGACGTTCGCCTTTTGGGACTCTCTCAAAGACTGTGTTTTATTCATTTATTGCCTGTCATGCCCACAGCATAACCACACAGAATCCGTCAACCTGGGTGACCTAACCACGTAATCTGTGATTACCATTATCTCAGTGCTCAGATTCGAGGGCCCAGGTTACACACCTATATACCATTCTTCCAATGGGTTCATGAAATGGGACTCAAATACATTTAGAACGTAACTTCAGATATGAACGTTGCCCACATGCACACATATTGAGTGCCTTCTCCACAAGTCACTTCATAAAGCATTCCTAACATGCTGGGCTGTGAACCTTCTAGACCAGCCTTGGGCAAACTACGGCCCACGAGCCGGATCCGGCTGTTCTATCCGGTTCTCTTGCTCTCCCCTCCACTCCTTTACTTTGAATTTATATTAGTTCACACAAACACTCCATCCATGCTTTTGTTCCGGCCCTCCGGTCCAGTTTAAGAACCCATTGTGGCCCTCGAGTCAAAAAGTTTGCCCACCCCTGTTTTAGACACTCCTAACTATCAATTGATATTAAAGGGAGATGTGATGAAGCTATCAAGAGCACTGCATTGTGCTGCCTTTGTCCCTGAGAGCCCTCAGAAACCTCTTCAGTGAGGATAATCATCACGGGAGCATGAGCCAAATAAAAGACTTCCAACTCAGAACAGAGCTGCATGTGATTAACTTTCATTATCATTAAATGGGTATTATGGTTGTATCCCCAGTGGCCTGTGGCTGAGAGAGGGGCCCTTTATTGGACAAAGCTGTCTTGTGTTGTTGTCGTCGTTGTAGGTTTGGTTTGGGTGCCTGGTAAGAGGTAGCAGCTGCTCACTGCTCAGAGGCTGCTTTCTATGGTGGACACAGTACAGCCCGTGGAGCCAGAGAAGTCTGCATTCAAACCCCAGGTAGCGCTGGTTAGCAGTGTGGCCCTGGGCAAGCTGCTACCCTCTCCTCCTGCAAAAGAAAGCAAACAGTGCAAGGGTCCGTGGAGACAGAGGTGGGAGACGAGGTGATGCCCGGGGGAAGGAGCTCATAGAGCTGCCGTTCCCGGCCCGAAGTTCTATGACAGGCTCTGGAGGGAGAAATGTTTTGAGAAAACCCCCGCCCCAAACCCATAGAGAGTGACACTCTTCACTGTTGATTTAGGCATTGGTTCCAAATCTGTATTTGTATTTTTTAATGTTTATTTTAAATATAAGTCACATACCATAGTGTTTACCTTTTTCGAGTGCACAGTTAAATGATGTTTAAATATTCACAAAATGGTGCATTGATCATCACTGATTTCATAATATTTTCATCACTCCATAAAGAAACCCCATACTCCTTAGCAGTTAGTCTGTGTTCTGGACCACCCTTCATTCCTTGGCAACCATTAATCTACTTTCTATCTCTATAGATTGGCCCGTCTATTTGGGGTGTTTCCTATAAATGCAGTGGCCTTTTGGTCTGGCTTTTCTATTAGCACAAAGCTTCGAAGTTCAGCTACTTTATACCATTTGTTAAAACTTCATTCCTTTTTTAAAATTTTTATTTATTTTTAAAATATATTTTTTATTGATTTCAGAGACGAGAGAGAAAGAGATTGACAGAAACATCAATGATGAGAATCATTGATTGGCTGCCTCCTGCATGCCCCCTACTGGGGATCGAGCCCGAAAGCTTGGCCCTTGACTTGAATCAAACTCAGGACTCTTGAGTCTGCAGGCCAATGCTCTATCCATTGAGCCATACCAGCTAGAGCAAAACTTCATTCCTTTTTATGACCAAATAATAGTCTACTATATGTATATACCACATTTAATTTATCCATTCATTTGGCTATTATAAATAATACTGCTATGAATATTTCTGTACACATTTTTTTATAGACATTTTAAATTATCTTGGTTATACCTAAGAATGGAATGGCTCGATCATAGGTCATGTTAATAAGAAGAGTAGCCCCACAGAGATCCACTTATACCCTAATTCTTGAACCTGTGAATAAGTTATGTGGCAAAGAAAAATTAAGTTTGCAGGTGGGATTGAGCCTGCTTATCAGCTCACTTAATGCTAGGGAGGTGATTCTGGAAAGAGACAGATGCAGTGATAAGGGCCCTTCAAAGGGGAAGAGGGAGGTGGAGTGAAAATGTCTGAGGAAGATGTGATATGAAAGATTGGACACAGAGATGCAGGGTTGCTGCCTCTGTAGTTAGAGAAAAGGGATCATAAGCCAAGCGGCCCTAAGCTCTTCCCGAGAGCCTCCATAAGGAAGGCAGCTCTGCCCACAACTTGGTCCTGTCCCAAGGAGACTGGTGTCAGACTTCAGCCTCCAGAACAGCAGATAATCAAAGTGCACTGTCTTAAGCCCCTGCGTTGTAGGAGCTTTGGTTAGTCTCCCATTCATACGTTGGTGGCAGCTATGATAAGGGACTATGATTGTTTTTGCCAAGTTCCTTGTGGGTAGGGCTTTTCCCACAGGTCAAATAAGGCAAGTTCTGAGATTAGGGCTTTTCAGAGAGCTTCCAGACAAAATCAAACACAGATAATTCTCCAGAAAAGGGTTTTGGAGATGTCAAACCTATTCGTCCCCCACCCCCTCACGTGGCTTGAAGGCTGCTGGCCTCCACAGGTACCTCAGCTGCAAGGCTGTTGGCCATCAAGAGCTGGGGGAGGGCCATGTAGGAAGACAACCTGAAATGCCACAGGCTCTCTGTTCTTACTGGACTCAGCCATTTTTCTTGAATAAACACTGTTTTGATTATTGAAAGCCCATGTGTTAAAAAGGTAGGATTGACAGCTGTTGCCAGTGTTTTCACTGATTTCTAGAGGAGATCTTCAAAGCCCTTCTATTCTAGAAGCTGAGCTCCTTTTTTCCTAGATTTTCATGGTGCAGAGCTGGGCAGATCAAGAATGGGACACCATGTTATGGGAAGTGAAATCAGTCAGTCAAAGAAAGAGAAATAACTTATGATTTCACTAATATGTGGACTCTATAGAACAGTAGAAACACAAACAAAACAGAAACAGACTCATAAACACAGAGAACAGACTGATGGTTGGCAGAGGGAAGGGGGGTTGGGGAACTGGGTGGAAAAGCTGAAGGGATAAGAAGTACAGATTGGTAGTTACAAAATAGTCATGGGGACGTAAAGTACAGCATAGGGAATATGGTCAATACCATTATGATAAGTATGTATGGGCCCAGATGGGTAATGGAAGTATCAGGGGGAACACTTTGTAAAGTATATGCTTGTCGAACCACTATTCTGTACACCTGAAACTAATAAAAATAATATTGAAAACAATAAAAAAAATTTAAAAAGAATGGAACCCAAGTCTTGTCCCTTCAAGCATGTTTTTCTCAAAGTGCAACTGAGTAGCCTAATGCTGGCCCCTGTTTGCAGAGTCTTACTGGTTTGTGTTTAGTATCTGGACCTTCCTGCTTCCTTCTTCAGAGTCTGCAGCCCAAATGACACAGCCTCTTCCCTGGCCACACCTGGGTTCACTGGCCTCTGGGTGATGGTGCCCTGGGTGGCAGGCACATTAGCTCCTTTTAAAGAGCCCTGTTAAATCTTTGGGCTCTAGCTTTAGGTGAGACCTAAGAGTTTCTAGAAAGTCCTTCTTTAATAGCTCCCACCCGTTCTGCTAAAGCAACTATACTTGACCTCTGGAATCTCCTTTATCTGCACTGCACTCTTTGAGCTGGAAAATCTGGCTCTCATTCTGGATCTTATATCATCTAGCTTTTTAAAAAAATCTTTATTATTAAAAGTATTACATATGTCCTCTGCCCCCCCCCCCATTGACCCCTTCTAGCCTGCCCCACCCCCCACCCCAGGCCTTCACCACCCAATTGTCTGTGTCAGCTAGCTTTTTTATGTTGGACATGTTCTCATCCTTCTCAGGGAATGATAAGCAAGTAGCAATAAAATAGTGTCACAAGGCTATTTGCATATTACATAAAATAATTTATTGGAAAGTGCCTTCCCAGTCCCTAGTTTCTATGTCAGGTGCCAAATTATTTTAGTCTGCAGGAATCCACATACCTCAAAATTCATTTTGCTAGAGCTGCTTTTCTTCAACTATTGTTCTTGAGTTCTCTGTAGATTGTTATCAGTTTTTGTTAACCCTCACCTGAGGATATTTTTCCATTGATTTTTAGAGAGAGGAGGGAAAGAAATAGAGAAAGGGTAACATCAATGTGAGAGAGACACATCGATTGGTTGCCTCCTGCACGTGCCCCATGAGGGGCCAGGGATTGAGCCTGCAACTGGAATTGAACCCATGACCCTTCAGTCTGCAGGGTGGCACTCTATCCACTGAGCCAAACCAGCTATGGCTGGTTATCAGTTTGTAAAGAGTACCTTTTGTGATAAGTTTAAAGATAATTTTCAAATAATTTCAGTCATTGTAGGTCATTCGGAGAACTATTTTATGATGATATCCTCCAAGCAATTTCCTTCCACATGTTTGTTTCATTTTTATTGTGTTGCCATCAACTAGTATCACATTAATTGTGGAAAAATAACCAAAGTAGAATTTAACATGGAAAAGATGCATTTAATTTAAATAAAAAACAAATACTATCACAACTTACAATTGTAAGTTGAACAGAGACAAATGTTGGAATAATTGAATTTTAAATCACTTCAAGGTGATAAAAACAGAACACA